>NC_092806.1:133810975-134508274 GCF_040954645.1 Diabrotica undecimpunctata
GGTTTTCTATGCTAGATTCACCAATTTCCATATAACTCATTGTATTTTTCGACTTAACCATTTTCTTCATGATTATATGGTGTTGTTCTACTTGAATATATTCCTTTAGAGTGTAGATAATTAATAAATTCTTGTGAAGTAAAGCTAGTTCTCCTTGTTAGATTTGATATATACCGTCATTCTATATAAACCAAATAGTGATTTAATCTGTAATTGGTTAGAATTGCTTTTCTACTAGATAATGTCTGCATTTTTTTAAATACTTCAACTCATTTGCTTTTTTTTCAATTGCATAATGTTTTTATTCAGAATCTGTGAGGGTATGTGTGAAAAAAGCAATTGGTTTTCCAGATTGATTGCTTCGCTTATGTAATCGTAGATTAATTTTTTAAAAGCATGTACTTATCTTTACCTTCTAGGGATTTATCTTTAGATTCATTGCTTTCTAAAAAATTCTTGAATGTTATATACTTACTAATGTTTGAATTCTTTGGTGGAAGTTTGACAGTTTGGACCAGCCTCTAGTTTATCTGGTCTAAAGTCTAAAGTACTTCCCCATTGTAAATTTATGCGAATAAAATTGTAGTAAAATGTCTTTTGCAGAATTAGGCTTTTATTCACATAAAACTTGATAAGAATGACAAAACAATTATTTAAATACTGACCCGTTCTTGTCACAACATTAAGAAAACTAAATTATACTACACATGGCTTGTATTATTAATATTTCTTGTAACACATCATATAACATTTCTTGTAACATTTTTATAAATAAAGATTTTATTCTATATTTTATTCTGTAATTTTTTTAACCACTTTGGCATTTTAATGTAATGGAAAATAAATATAGTCCCAACATAACAAGAAAACCCAAAAAGTATACGAAAAATATTTATTATCGTATAGGATAAGGATTTTTCTTGTTATTTTAGGATTATATCGATTTTCCTTTAGTTTAAAATGAGTTCACAATCCTAGGTAATATTACTAAACTTTTGAATTTAGCGCCATGTATATATAGTTATGCGCCCGATCACTAGGTGATGCGCCAATCATTGTTTTATTCCTTAACACGGAAGTTTCAATGCTAGGTGGTAGTGTGCTATGATTTCACCTACCGCGAGAAATATCTACCGAGGTACCGAGTACTACGTAGTCATAAATGTAGGTACGCGTCCGCGTACTGTTTTATTATCCACCCGTACAACTGAGTCGGTTTAAATAGATATCGAATATAAGTATGTAAGATATAATAGATATCGAATGTAAGTAAGTATCGAATATAAGACAAGGTCCAAGTAGTGCGAGTACAATGCTACAATGTACGCGTACTCGTACTCGGTTATATTGGTGTTAGGGATCAGTTCCACAAGTATAAATAAAATACCTGTTCCAAAGTAACTGGTACAAGATCAGGTCACCATCCCTAGTCATTTTGTGCAATCGCAAATACTGACTTCCTAACCAAAAAAATGGCGCAAGGTCACCGAATTTGTCTGACAGCTACCAATGTAAATTTATCGGAGTGCACCTTCGGTGGTTAAACCGTGATGATTTACCGACAAATGACCGGACAGATTTGCCCTATCACATGGATCGTAAACCACAAATATTGGGGACAAAAACGGTATTCCTCGTTGAGTTAGTTTCCGTCTTTTTATTTTGTCTTTTTCTAGTATGTATTTGCTTTTTTTTTCTTTGCCAACTGTGAACCCATGAAAAACGCATCTCCACGTTCAGTGTGATCCCGGATTTATACTCATACTATTTTTCCTACACCACTTATATTGCTATTATGTTATAATCTGTGTACAAAACCTTTCCCCAGACCCCCCGAGAACTCCAATATCGATTGGGACCAATTGCAGATTTCGGGGCGCACACGACGACCACACGGAGAGAAAGAGAAACATAATTAGTGATCGACCAGAGTAATACCACCGAACAACATTGTTCGGTGGTAATACCAGGACGTTACGTTTACTCTGCACTCGCACTGCATTATTTGTAAATGTAAGCCGCGATTCCTAAGAAAACATACTACCTATATCACGGCTTATACACCACGAATACAGTATATTAGAGTCAATTAAAATATTAAACTTTATTATTGCTAATATAGCTATAACGAGTTATATATCTGTGTGCTTTTTTTATTATTTAATATGATAAAAATCGTTAAATTGGTTCGTTTTTCCACTGAGTAAACGTGACAACCGCACGTTCAATGGTTTATCAGATGTATTATTTTAACCGTAACAGTTCACGGTCGTCATTAAAATCTGTATACTAAGGTTATTATCTAATTCAGCGGAAATTAGAAAACCCATAAAACTGCATGTCTTTACGAATTAATACAAAACGTAAAAAATCATGTGTGTATTAACTGATATGTTTTTATGACAAGATTGCAACATTATTAAGTAGTAAAACATCCTGTATAAAGACAAAAGCGCTCGTTTGTGATTTATTTTTTCGGTTAGTGCGTGAATAAGAACATCTGTCGTTAAAATGAAGTAAGTAAAATTATTTTTAGAAATTATATAATGTACATAATTAATATTTATAAGTATAAAAATATTTTGCTCCTTTCACGCTTAGTAGGTCTTCCACATACTTCTATTATGTTATGTATGACAGTTAGTTAACAAGCTGTCACCCGATCTGTATGACACTTAGCAAATGACTAAAATCCCGATGAACGGGTTGATTTTAATTTAGCGGACTTTAAACATTTTTTTTTTCAAATATGCGGAAACAATGGGTGTCCACAGGGAGGGGCAGGGTGGGGCAGCTGCCCCCTCTAGAGAGCACGAGGCGAGTGTAAAATTGGTGAATAAGCGATATAGAAAAATACAAAGTTGTAACTTAATCTTGATTTTGAATGCAACCACTCTGTTTCTACATTCTAGCTGGGACGAAAAAACCACATAAACTTAACAAAACTTTAATGAAAATTTGAAATCTGATATTATTTTATTTACCTAATATTTTTTAAATCTAAAAGCAAAAGCAACGACCCCTGAAGTCGTAAAACCAAATATTTTGATGGCCTTATGAGTTCTTAGAATACATTTAGCGCAAACCGGAAGTATTTCCAAGAACAAGTAATAAGTCCAAATATGCAATTCAACGAATTTTAGATCCTTTGAACTTTGAGCACAAGCTTTGCTTTGGGATTCATTATTCATTTCAGTTTTTGAGTCATTCTCTAGCTTTAGTAGATAGTAGATGTAGAAATAATAAGTTGCAAGAGTGATCTCCCGAATTTTGATATTTGTACGAGTGTTTTGTGTCTTTTTTGTTTGGTGTATTTATTTACGATGAATAGTTGGTTCCAAACACTTCACAATGGTCCAGACCATTGTGAAGTGTTTGGTTAGATACATACCATGGAGCTTTACGTACCATACGGAGTATTTTGGATTGGAGCGTTTAAATTATCTTCGTATTTGAAGGTTTACTACAGGCCCATAGTTCTATTCCATATACCCAAATTGGTATAAGTATAGTTTTGTACAAAAAGTGCGTCCATGTATGTTTTTCATCCAGGTGCGATCCCAAGCATTTGACAACTGGTTTAATAGGAATGGGAGTATTATTATTTTAAACTTGTGGACATGTGGATTTTCTTGGTGTAAAAGTAATTTGTACCGATTTGCTAGCATTAACACTGATCTTCCATTGCTTAAGCCAGTTTTGTAATTGATTTAAATGATTTTGTACTTTTTGTGATGCTGGGTCGATATCCACTGCCAAGATTCCCGTGTCATTGGCAAATGTAGCTAAGAAGGTATCATTGCTGATTGGAACATATGCTGTAAATATTAGATACAGAAATAAGCTCAAAATGCTACCCTGAGTTACGCCAGATTGTATGATGTGGTAATTTGAGTAACTGTCTTCAATTTTGACTTGGAAGTAACGCATAAAGATATGATTTTAGTATAAAGTATAGTTGGTCTGTTAGGTGTAATTTCAGTTTGTAGAGGAGACCTTTATGTCATACTCTATCAAATGCCTGTTGTATATATAGAAACACTCCAGCGCAAAACTTTTTGTCTTCGAGAGTTGTTTTAATTATATTTACTATTTTGTGGCATTGTTGGATGGTTGAGTGTTCACTTCTAAATCCGAATTGGTGTATAATTTCGTTTATGGGGACAACTTGCTCGATTTTATGTATATGTACTTTTAACATTATTGGGAGTAGGCTTATAGGGCAATATGAATTTGCTTGCTTTGCGGGCTTACCAGGTTTCGGAATCATAGTAACTTGAGCAAATTTCCATTGTATTGGAAAGTATCGAAGACGTAGTATGCTGTTGTATATTATTGTTAATAGCACCACTGCTTTTCTCGGTAGCTTCTGAAGTAATTCCCCTATTATCAAATCATAGCCAGGGGGTTTCTTAGGATTTAGCATTTTTATTTGCTGTCGAACCTCTGTCGGAGTAAATGTTGTCAGAGGAAGAAATAGTTGACATGGAGTTTCGAGGTACATTCTTATATCATCCTTCATCGTTATTAGTATCTGGTGCTGCGAATACAGTTGCAAGACGCTCTGCGAATACTGTTGTTTATTCTGCGTTTGTGCGGGCTCAGGTCATATCTGTTTTGACGTGACAACGTCTTAAATTAGGTTGTGGCTCGGAGTCATTTAAGAAAAAGTGTAACGCCCGCTCACGTCTGTTACAGTGAGTCGCCGAACGAGAGAGAGGCCCGCCGGACCGGCGAATGCCTTGCGTCTCTCTCCTACTCAAACATGATCGGTCCGCTGCGCGCGGCACTAGAGAATTAGGCGCGTTGAATCGCTAAAGTTGAAAATCGTTTAAAGTATCGTCAGCTGTGTCTGTAGTAAAAATGTGGAGTGCTTAGATTCGTCATTTACAACAACTACAACAATAAAGGTAAATAATTGTACACTAATATTTCATTATCGTAAACTATGATTGATTGATTAATTGTTAGATTGACACAAAAGTTGGGAAACTGAGTTTATAGGTTATGTCATACTATTGACAAATGTTGATAGTGTTAAGTAAATTATTAGTTTAAATCACTTTGCAATCAATCGTAATTCAGTCGATTGAGAAGAAACAGCGCGTATTGCTAGTCAAACATTTAAAATAACAAATTATAACTTCTAACCTGTCAAAACAGGGCGACCAAACAAACGAACTAAACCGACCAATCATCACGCGCGGAGTTAGAATTTAACTGTGTTTAGCAAGAATTTCAAATTCCAATTTTAGTAAATGTTTTAATTTTCAACTTTACCATTTACATTTACAAATTTTAATTAATTTCAAATTTATTTAGCAAAAATTTGAACCTTCGATCTGAATAAGTGTTTTGATTTTCAAATTGATTCTTTAAAATTAAAAATATTAAAATATATATAATCAGAAGTGAACGTCACATAACATTATCTGTACTTATTATTATTTAATATGTAGGCAAATACATGTGACCATACTTGGTAGACACAATTGGAAATAGTAATTTTTTATAACTGAAAAAAATAAATATATAAAATACTGGTAGCAAACAATAACTTCAATGATCGATCTCCGCAACTAATTGATATATCGAAAAAATTTTCAAATAAATTTTGTAGAAAATAATAAGATCAATAATATAATATAAAATAAATAATATATAATTCATATCAATAAATATTCCACCGAGAAAAAGACGTCACGTAAAATCTTCGCCCGTAAAACCGACTTTACAGGCAACCGATTTTTTTTTCTTAAAGGTGAATCAGTTCTCTTATATGAAGGGGATATTATGGTTTTCTTGTACACTTCTTTGGCGCTGTGGTGTTGATTCCCATCCTTTTGTTTCTAAAACTGTTGTTAAATAGTCTATTGCTTTCTCTACATCTTCGTTTTCTTTTATCCTAATATCTAGTATAGTTTTTATATTTACAGAATTTTGGAAAACATCCCTGTTTGTTTCTTTAGTTGTGAGTTTGTGTGGTAGTGTTCTCCATATTATGTGTGTACTTAAAGTTATTATTATTGTACTGTGATCTGATGTTAAATCGAAGTTTGACTCTATTGCACTATGGATGTCATATATTTCTTTTGTTACAGCAAAATCTACCAAATCTGGAATTTTGTTCCAGACACATCCGCAGGCCAGTATGTGATTTCTCCCGTAGATAAGTAACTTAAGTTATTTTGTTGGATGATATTCATTAATGCTCGACCTTTAGACGTGATTAATCTGGAACCCCATGTGATGTGTTTGGCATTCCAGTCTTCTGCTACTATAAATTTGTATTCAAGAGTTTGTATAAAATCATGATACTCTTCGCTTGAAATTGGATATGTAGGTGGGCTGTGGACTGATGATATACTTAGGGAGGTGTTTGTTTCGATTTTAATGATTGCTGCTTAAATTTTTACAACATAGTGTTTAATTTTTGATTTAATAATAACGGCAGAACCTGCATGTCCTCCTCCGTCTGGATGGTTTGCATAATACACAGTATAGTAAGGTATCTTAATAATCGTTCTTTGTGCTGCACAGCTTTGAGATATTAATAGAATGTCTATATTATACATTTTTAAAAACAGTGATATCTCTAATATATGGTTTGAAATGCCATTAGCATTCCACGACGCAATTCGTAGTGACTTGAAAGCTATTTTGTTATTTTGTTAATGACTGTAGTTAACATGGTTAAAATCATGCTATTTTGGTTTAAGAGTTGAGAAAACATATTTTTGAATCCGTTTAGGAAATTTGATAGATAGTTTATCTGCTAAATCGTTGTTGTTATTTTTGTTATCTGCATTTATGTTTTCAATAGTAGCATCTCTATAACTGATTCTGTTGAAATTATGAGCATGATGTTGGGTAGGTATATTTATATTGGGATTGTTGACATGATTTTGAGTGGTGATTTGTTTTGATTTGTCATGGTATCTGAGATTTAGTAGTTCATGATAAAGAGAACATCCTCTGTAATTAGAAGGATGATGTCCATTGCAGTTAGTACAAGTTGCTGGCGTGTTTTTTGGTTTCTTGCAGTCCTTTATGTTGTGTGATCCAGCGCATTTTATGCAATTATATGGTTTTGCACAGTACGTTTTAGTGTGACCATATTCTTGACATCTTGTACATTGTGGTATATTTCTTTTGTGTACCTACCAACAATTTTTTAATGTAGGTAGGTACCTATATCATACTTATCAACATATTCAATTATAAAACTCCCATTTCAATTTTCTTCCTTATTATTATTTAAAATTTTTCATTGTGAACAATAGCCCAAACTAAAGGATGGGGAGTGAGTAAGAACACATGAAGATATTGGGGTACAAGTGCCTATAGTCAATGTTTTAAAGGTGGCGGAACATATTTGTCAAATCATGGATATTTTTAAAAAAACACAGACAGAACGCAGAGAACGTAACAAACACTTTAATGCATGAAGCCAATAAGATAGCCGAAGAATGCGGTTTTAAATTTTCTACCCCTAGAACTGTAAACAAGCAACAGCATAGAAGCAATCAACCAGCTGATATGCCTAGTGAATACTGGAGGTGATCCATGATTCTTCCGTGTCTAGATTCTAATTTTGGCTACAAAAACGTTATTTTCAAAACTTTTCTGAGGGAAACCCCTTCCTCCTCACCCCTCTCAGTGAAGACTCACAATTTACGTCTATATTTGTTATTGCTTATCTTTATTTCTCAAGTCTGTCCTCCCCTAGTTTTGATCCTGCGGACGCTCATGGGAAACATACAGCTTACTTAAAAATGGCTACAGCAAATTAACATTTAAACTATTAGTCACAATTATATAAAGTTGTTTTCACTGCTAATGTGATTAAATCGAGTATCTGGATTAATTCCAAATATTCATATTAATTGTGAAAAAAATGTTCGTTTTAAATGTTGAATTCTTTGTTCACCCAGTGTACACTATGTTAATAATTAGATTAAACGCCTCTGTTTTATTACTGTTAAGTATACAAGGTTATATACAAGCTGATCAACTTTTGTGATGAATTCGTTATATATGTTATTATAAGAGACACAAAAAAAATATTTACAAAAATGGGAAGTGGGTAGCTGTAACCTTCATATCTTAAAATTAGTAACAAATATACAGGTTCTTTCAGAATACTGTACATTATGTTGTTTAGCCCTTTTTATGGCAAATTATTGATATACTGTGTGTTACTATAAAGTTAGGAAAAATAATGAAGCTCCATTTTAAAGGGTGGTGGATTATTATACCAATGTGCATTTGTGCATTAATGCAAAATTTAATATAAGCTCGGTAAAACAGTTTATCACTTTTTAGAGAAAAGTCGCCCACACGGTCTAGATGTTTGGAAGTTTCTAGGAATTATAGATATGTTTACAATTTCTTTATTAGATTTTTATCCCAATTTGTTACGGTATGGATTCAAGTCAAAATATATGTACACACAACCAAACTTATACGGAATCACCATGTATTTCAAACTAATATTTATTTCTTTTAAAAAAACTTGTTATTGTTGCGAAGAATAAGGGTTTTTATTGAAAATAAACAAACCAATAAAACATTTAACGCTTAAAAATAGACCAAGATAAAGTCGACAAAAAGTAACAACGGTTTGTCAGGATCGTTTTATTGTCCAAGTAGATCCAAACGAAAGTGAACGGAAGTTTAATTAACAACATTAGATATGCCGACGATACAGTCATAATAGCCGACAACTTGGAACACTTAGAAAGAATAATAAACAAAATATTAAGATATATTGGAGAATACGGACTCTCTCTTAACATCAAAAAACCAAATTCATGAAAATTAGCAAGAACAACAATACAAACGAAATATTAACGGTAGGCGGCCAGCAGATTAAGAGAGTAAAAAGATATACTTACTTGGGAACGATAATCACAGAAAATAACGATTATTCCGCAGAAATAAGAGTCATAATTGAAAAAGCACGTGCCAACTTCGTGAAAATGAAAAAGATTTTATGCAGCAAAGATCTGACATTGGCCCTCAGAATAAGGCTAATTAAATGTTATGTACGCAATATACTCTACTATGGAGCTGAATCATGGACATTAAACCGGAATACAATAAATCGACTTAACGCGTTTAAAATGTGGACATTTAGAAGATTGTTAAGGATTCCATGGGTAGATAGAGTCACGAATACAGAAGTGTTAAGGAGAATAGGCAGAGAGAGGGAAATGGAAAATACAATAAAAGAAAGGAAATTGCAATATCTCGGACATGTGATGAGAGGCGAAAGATACAACATCTTGAGACTCATAATTCAAGGAAAAGTAGAGGGTAGGAGAAACGTAGGAAGAAGACGCGTTTCCTGGTTGAAGAACCTGAGAGAGTGGTTTGGTTGCAGCTCAAGGCAATTGTTTAGAGCAGCTGCCTCGAAGGTCAGAATAGCCATGATGATTGCCTACCTTCGTCGCGGAGATGGCACTTAAAGAAGAAGAAGAAGATAGAAGAGACCCAACAATTTGTTACCCGCAACTAAAAAAGCAGCTTTTGAAAGGTACAGGTGTAAGTATTTCAGTTGACACAATAAGAAGACTTTGTGCCCAAAGACTATATACCAGTAGACAGTTACGGATTCCCAAATTAACCAGGCAGCACAAAATTGATTGCCTAAATTGGTGTCTTTAATACCAAAACTGGAACATTGGAAAATGGCAAAAGGTGCTATTTTCAGACGAAACCAGGATTTGTGTAAAGTCATATGACCGATAAATTCGTGTACTTAGAGGGCGAGGAAGACAAATAAGAACGGAAACAGCCAGATCTGTTTACAGACCTAAAGGAGAAAGTGTTATGTTTTGAGGAAGTAATGTGGTCGGTGAAAAAACTTCTCTTTAATTTCTATTTAACAAACTTTAATAGCTCTAAGGTATGTTGATTTGGTTCTAGAACTTCTAGTTAGACTCTGAAAAAGTGTAGTGGGAAAAAATTTAATTTTCATGCATGATAATGCACCTCCACATACCAGCAGTTCCTTGAGACTTCCTTGAAGCAGAAGATATCGCTATTCTGTAGTGACCTGCTTGCTCACCCGACCTTAACCCTATAGAGCATTTGTGGGATATGCTTAAAGAAAGAATTGGACCTCGCTGGGATAATCCACAAAACACCATACAGCTAGTACAAGTTGCTCTTGAAGAAAGGAAACAAACTACCACAATAAAATGTTTACAATATGTTTAGGAGCATGCCCACGCGAATTGGAGCTTGCATAAGGCCTAGTGTTAGTAACACTGACTACTAAAAAAAACATAAATAAATAAGAGCAATCTAACCATCATTCCTTGTACATAGAAATTTTGTATGCTATTTATTGACTTTAAAACATAATTTTAATTTTATTTTTAAGGAATTGATGGGTTTCTTTAATTTTTATATATTGGTAATTAAATTGCTTTAAAATAAATGTTATTTGACTTTGTAGCTTCTTTTTCTTTAATTTGATTAAAAGGGTAAGAAATATCAGATGATTCCATTTAAGTTTGGTTGTGTTTACATAAATATAAAAGTTGTTTACGTTGATTATTTTTTTTAGTGAGCTAAAGATAACGAAATTAACTACACCAATTCATCATGGAGAAGGGCCATATTGGTGCCCAGAATCTAAAGTTTTATTATATACAGATACTTTTAAGGCAACTTTGTACAAATTAAAAACTAACAGAGATACACCAATGTCGCCGGAATGTTTTAAGTTACGTAAGTTACTTTATAACTATAACAACGCTATCAGTAACTCAAATCGTTTTAGTATAATATTATTTTTTTTAAATTCTCGTTTATTTTCTTTAATAAATTTAATAAATAAATTTAATAAATTCTTTATAATAATTTAAATAAAAAATAAACATTTTCTTCTGAATGTAACAGGAGCTCCCAAAAACTACAAGAAAGTGCATTTTTAGCGGCTTTCACTGGCCATTCTATGCTGGAATGACAGTTTTCTATAGTAGCTGTTTTCTCTCACTTTCTCTCTCTTTCACTCTCTCTATCACTTTATATCTCTCTCCAATGGCGCTATAACCCAAGTAAAATCTTAACCTCCTCCAAACTATGCCTCCAATATGGCCAATCTCGCGCCGATCTCCTCCAGGTTTTCATGTTTAGCAAATGTTGCGCATCTGCTGCCACTTCATCCTTTTGGTCTTGTGCCACATATTTTACTATCTAGGTTGCTCTTTTTGTCAATTTTTTGATCGCCATTCTTACTACATGACTACAAGACTATCGAAGTGTCTAAAGTTGAACGAATTCTGAGATCGGTGCCTCTTTGAACACGTGGTAGAGTTCATGGTTGTACGTGGATTGTTTTCGTTAATAGGTAGCTTTTTTTGTGTGTTTTTAGTCATCACCAATATCTCACGTGCATATTATACTATTGGTCTGATAATAGCTTTGTAGACTCTGATTTTCGATCTCCAGTATGTGGATATTTTGAATGATATTTTGGAGCTAACACATAAGCGAGTGAAAAATTAGCATTGTTTTACTTTACTATTCTTCTTTGAATTTCTGGTTTCTCTATTCCATCTGTGTTTAGTGCAACTGCCAGATATGTGAAACTTTCTATAGTTTTAATATCGCCTCTAATTTAACTGCGCGTCTGTGTTTCCTAGCTTTTTTTGTGTTTTAAATATTTATTTTTAGTCCGATTTTTTTTACCACTGTTTTTAATTGTGAATATATTTCTGCTGCCTCTTATGTTCTGCGAGATATAATTCTGATGTCATCCGCATAGGCAGCAATCGGCTATGCAACATAATGTATTGATTTATTTATTAGGAGAGTACTTCTTCCTATATTCAGCTGTTGTAACATATTCAAGAGTCAGGTTGCATATTGTTGGGGCCAGCCCGTCTCCTTGCTTTATATTTGACTATTAAGAAGTTCTTAGTGGCTCATTTTGTACTCTGACAGTTGCTGTTGACGAGTATATTGTTGCTTTTACTAGTCAGATATATTAATGGAGGATATTAAAGTTATGCAATATTTGATATAACTTATGTTTATGAATTGAGTAATAGTACTGTTTGAAACCTATGAATATGTTGTTGACGTAAATGTCGTATTCCCACGATTTGTCTAGAATTTATTTCACTGTGAATAGCTGATTAGTTGTAGATCAGTTTCCTTGTCGGAGACCAGCCTACTAGATGTAGGCCACCTAATTTATATAGCTCAGAAGGAACGTTGTCAATACATTTTGGGCCTTGGTATTTTTTGTGCTTGTATTGCTGGTTTTTTTATTGCTTTATTTTCTTAATTCGCTAAAAGTGGTTTTCCAGACTGATTTTATTCTTTTTGGATCACTGTTTATTTCACTGGTTCTTCTTGTTTTTCAGTATATGCTTCTCTTATATCGTTGCTTTGAAAATTTTATTTTTATTTTCTATATATTACCGTTTTGGTATTTACTTTTCACTGTACAGCATATTTTATCGGCCTCGCGTCTAGCATCTTCTGCTTTTTGCGGCTGTTTTGTCTATCAAGACATGACTTGGTTGGCGTTTGTTCCACCAAGCATAATCCAGGCCACTTTGTGTATGTTGCGGTGTGGGAAAAAATTCAAGATCACTATCATGTTTTTTACTGGCATAGTTGATAGGTAATTCTCCATTTAGGTAGCTGTTTTGATCCTGAAATTTAAAGTACTGTATTTATTGACGTGTTAAGTAGTGACAAAAACTTTACTGGCGAAGAGCTTTAAAAAGCTATCATTTAGATAGCTGATGATGCTAGAAATTATATTGACTAAAAAACTAAATACGATATTCCATTAATGGTAAAAATAGTCTTCTATATTATTGGATATAAAAATAATATAGTTCACAGGATTAGTTTCTCTGGTAACCCATAAGCGAATTTTTTTTTCAACAGCAGAAAATTCAAACAGACTGTTAACAGTCAAAACAATAAATAAAGAGCACTGTAGAAAGAAATAAATTTGACAAAAGTTATTATTAAAATTGATAGAAGCATTTTGACAAATTTTAGCAGACGAAAGCTAAAGACGGTCACTGAGATGATGACGAAAATGTCAAATGAGAAACCCCCTCTATAACATAGTTAGATATAGAAAAAAAGATCTAGAATGCCCTTTGTAAATATAAAATTCTTAATGACTTAGTGCGGGTTTACATCAACAATACAATGATTAAGCTGTGAGCAGTCTTTAAGTGCGCATAACATTAAAAAAAACAGATTTTAGTACACATGTTTCGTAATCAAGTTCCAGAAACAAGAAGTATCTCTTTTGATGAAGACAAAAGAAAAGGGAAGAAGAAATCGGGTATAAGAAATAAAGTACAACAATCTACGTAAATTTAGTTAAGATTTGTTTCTATTATTTTTCTATAAAGTTATTGTCTTTTGTTTTAGCTAATCATGATACTGTAGGTTTTGCAATACCAATAAAAGATAAAAAAGACACTTGGGTTGTATGCGGTGATCGGCAAATGTATGAATTAAAATGGCCAGACAAGGGAAAAGTACAATTTAAACAAATACATACTGTAGAAAAGGATAAACCAAAAAATCAGTTTAATGACGGTAAAGCCGATATACATGGAAGAATTTGGGGAGGTAAGTTTTAATCCAACTTTTGCTTATTTTTGCCAGAATAGTTCATACAAAAAAAATTTTGATTTTATAACTTTTTTAATTTATTAGATTGCTAAAAATCCTTTGACAAAGCGATTTAAGTCAAGTGTTTATTATAATTCTAGAGATTTTTCAGTTGTTTTTTTATACTGAAGCATGTTCATAATTTCTTTAAATTATTCCCTTTAATAAACTATTTTCACGCCGCCCATGCCTGCATACCTTCGTTTTGTTACGCCTTTTTTTAACAAAGAAATAACTTCGCCAAATGTTTCTTCTTCTTTTTATCTTGTTTTGCTACATAAAAATCTTTCCTAATAACAAAGGAAAAAGGACCTATTGTGAAATCTCCGAGCTACCTTCTCAGAAAATCAGAAGAGTTGTTTTTCGTAGAAACTTTACTTTCTATTGGTAAACGCTACGAAAATGAACCCCAATATCCCGGTTATTTCATGTCAATTTCGCGTGGCATCCTTCAGCCAATATCCCTTCCCTATTTTCAACCTTCGCTTGTCTAAGCCCTTCTAAATTCACAATCCGATATTCATTTCCAAGTTGGTTCCTGTGGCAAGCGGTCTTATCTTCGACAATCGGCGGTAAGTGGATTTTCAATTCACCCTTATTTATCTTTACACAGTGAGTCCTATATTAAATATTTTCTCTTTTGTCCAACAGACGTGTTCCACTTCGAAGGAACGAGGTCACTTCTGTTTGCCGATTAACCATTAGCCATTAACGATTAGCCATTAGCCATTGGCCATTATTTAATATTCACCATTCATTGTGCATTATTCATCATTCATCTCTACTACCGATTATTACCTGTGCTATTCCTGTTTGGCTGTTTATCTTCTCGTCTGCCGAAATCAAACCGTAATTCGTTGCTGTAGCTACCTGTTGCCGAGGACCAAGTGTCAAGTGACTTTATTGAAGGCCTAACGCCACTATCTGTATCCACCTGTGGCATATTAATTGTGAGTAGTAAATTTTATTGACTAAAGCTCAACTTTGATACCTAAACCGTAAGAATTTGATTTACAACGTTTAGTTTAGTGACCTTGCTGTTTATGGTTAAACGGAACGAACTATTATGAGTTTGAACCTACGATATAATATATGTATAAATTACGGACCATTTCTTTTATATTAATGTAGGGTATATTTATGTTAAATTTCATATATAGATTTGAGGTGATCACATTCAATAAAAAAATTTTTGGTAAACGTTTAAGTGTTCTCAAGGCATAATAATAATTTGTTTGACGAATATTGACTATTATAATGTCCCTTGCTTTCTTCTATTCTTGAGAATACTACGTTATGCAGAATTATTTTCCCAAAAAAGATATTTTTTGTTTTTATTCGATTATAAATTAATCAATCACTTATCTCGTGTCATCTAACTGTGCCGTAAAGATTGTTATAGTGTATTTTTTTTTTATATACCTCAATATAATTTTGTTGACGAACCTTTTGCTTTTTATTTTTATTGTTATGATATGAATATATATTATTGTGCATGGTGTATCTCTTTCAGGCATTTTTACTGATTTATGTTATTTGTTTTATCGTATAATTAGTGTATCTGTGTCGAAATATTGAGTGTGTACCGCACGATCAAGATACCTTTTCTCTCACGGTTTATTTTATTCTCGCGTATCTTAACTGTATCTTATCTTTCTCATTATCGTATTCTCTATGCCTTAAGGTTTCCCTGTTCCTCTAAAAATAGGGTGGTGCCCAAATAACTTTTCTTCTCTTATCTCTTATCTTCTCTTCTAACTTCTTGTCTTTGTGTCGTAAGTACTTCCTTAATTGATCCGTGATATTTGAGCTGTAACAAGAACCCCGACCAAGATACCTCTACCAGACTGAAGCCCGAGCCTAGTACCGTTCTTTGTGTAACCTTCAATCGATCATCCAGAGGGTACACAGAAAAGAATGGCGCCCAATGTGGTAGCTAACAGCAAGAAAATATCGTCCAATGTGGTAGCTAAATGGTAAAAAATAGCACCGCAACGCAGTCTTCAAATATAAGTATCTTCTCTTCTCTCGACTATTTTTTATCTAAACGAGTTTAAAAATGGATTCTTCTGTTATCTCTTATCTCAAGGTAAATCAGATCGATTACGAACTGAAAATCAGAGGTATTAAGTCAAATAGAACTCTTTCCGAAAAAAAATCTATCCTTAAGAAAGCCCTTCAGAAAGCCACTCCGATTATCGATCTAACGGAAAATCCCCTTATCTTTGAAGATGAATCAAGCCAGATCGAAACTATCTTTTCCGAAGTCGAAAATCTTATTTCTGAATTTGAAGGAAACCCTAGTGATTCTGTCTACAAAAGAACAAAGGCCCATTTATTGCATCTTTCCCTAAGACTACAACGTCTAACCCCAGATCCACAGAAACCTGTGGAATCGAATTTTAAAGACGAAGCTATCTCTACCTGCCTTCTGTTAGAAGCAAACCTAGATGATAAAATAATCACTACCGACTCGAATCCTGCATATATACCTTTAACTTCACAAGCTCCTATGCCAGCCATTAACCCTATCGTCCATGTTAATACTCCTGTCAATGTAGGTGATTGGAATATTAAATTTTCCGGTGATCCTAAGCATCTATTTAGTGTCTTGGAAAAAATTCAAAATCTTGCTGAATCGCGTGATATTCCCGATGCGATACTTTTCCGATCTGCCGTGGAATTTTTTTCAGGTAACGCAGCTAAATGGTTTAGCAGCGTTAAATCTAAACTTACCTCTTGGCCACAACTGGTCGAATTACTTAAATTCACATTCCTTCCGCATGGCTATGAAGACGAACTGTGGGATCAGATCAAAAGCCGTAAGCAAAGAAAAAATGAACCTTTCGTTCTGTATCAAGCAGACATACTTAATTTAATAAAGAGATTACCGAGACAGCCCTCCGAAAAAACCATAATCTCTTATATTCGTTCAAATCTCCTACCGGAATATTCTACTATGATAGCCACTAGTACGGTGGATACCGTAGACCAATTATCTTCTCTCATTAATACCGTCGAAATAAATGCTGCCTCAGTTTTCAAACGTGACCCTCCTTCTATTTCTAGCGTAGAAAACCAAAGGGATGCCCAGAGAAACCCTCCGAGACATTTTCAGTCTAGAAACAATTCTTCTAGTAATACCTTTCCCACGAACCGCTCTTCAGGCAAGAATTACGTACCTCCCTTAACTTCTAAGCCAAACTCTTCCACTGCGTGTTGGAATTGCCAAGGCAAAGGACACAGTCACCGTGAATGTCGTCGTCCGAGGAAAATATTTTGTTATCGATGTGGAAAATCTCAAGTTACCTTCCCACAATGTACAAATTGTAATCCTCCAAAAAACTAACGTACGGAATAAATACTATCGGCTATTCTATTCCCAGACATCCCAAAAAGTCCGATATCTCCCGATCCTCCAGTTATTCTTCAAATAGAATTCAGAATAGAAACTCCTACCGCTTTACCGAAAATGAGTGGAAAAATTACCTTACGGAAGTTAGAAACTTCTATCGTCTTCCTTCTCATAATAAAGTCTGTCCCCTTGTGATCTCTAAAAAGACTGATAAAAGACCCTACATATCTGTAAATATCTACAATCAAGATTTTACTGTACTATTGGATACCGGTTGTTCCATTACGTGTGCCGGACAACAAGGTCTCGCTTTTCTTAATCAAAATAAAATTCCAATAAATAAATCCGTTAACTCGACAGTTTCTCTAGCAGACGGTTCCAATAAAAAAGTAACTGGTCTCATAGATTTACCTATTCTTGCCGATAATGTCTTTAGAGTAATTCAATGCCTTGTAGTGCCTTCTTTACCGTGTTCTTTTATCCTTGGAAGTAATTTTGCTGAACAATTTTGTCTCTCAATTGATTTTAATACCAACCAATGGAATACTAAGTCCGACAAACCAAATCATCCTTTTTCTATGGCCAATCCAGAAGCTATCTTCCCGCATCTTTGTTCGTTAGAATCTCTTAGTCCAGCCGACCGTACCTTAGCGAACAAAATTATTAATAACTTTAACGAAGTTAGTAGCGCTGAAGGTATAGGCCGCACAAATAAAATTCAAATGACAATAGATACAGGCGACTCAAAACCATTCAAGCGACGTCCTTTCCCTATGTCTCCATATATGTCGAATATCTTAAATAAAGAACTAGACTCAATGCTCCAGCTAGGTGTGATAGAACCCAGTTGTAGTTCTTGGTGTTCACCCGTTTTGTTGGTTAGGAAGAAAAATGACGAATTTCGTTTTTGTTTTGATGGTCGTACTTTAAACGATGTCACTAAACATGACACCTACCCGCTTCCAAATATCGATAGGATCCTCTCTCTTTTACGAGGTGCAAAATTTATCTCGTCTATTGATCTTAAGAAAGCTTTCTGGCAAATCCCCTTGGAAAAATCATCTCGTGAAAAAACTGCTTTCGCCGTAGTAGGTCGAGGGTTATTCCAATTTACCGTTATGCCTTTCGGTTTGTGTAATTCAGCACAAACACAACAACGTCTGGTAGATGCAATTTTCGGACCTGAATTCGAACCCTTTATTTTTTGTTATCTTGACGATATAATAGTATGTTCCCCTACCTTTGAAGAACATATCTCTCTTCTTTCTAAAGTTAAAGAAAAGCTAAAGGACGCAAATCTTACCATTAACGTAGATAAATGCGAGTTCTTCAAAACTTCCCTTAAGTTTCTCGGTTATATCGTTGGTGATAATTCTCTTCGGTCGGACCCCGAAAAAATATCTGCTATGATAACCTATCCCAGACCTACAAACACTACCGAAATTAAACGCTTCATTGGACTTTGCTCTTGGTACCGCCGTTTTATTAAAAATTTCTCTACCCTTGTCTCTCCAATAAACGATCTCCTAAAGGGTAAAGGAAAAGAAAAGAAACAAACCATTACTTGGAATCCTGAAGCTGAAAAGTCTTTTATCTTAATCAAGCAAGCCTTAGTATCTGCCCCCGTACTGGTTCAACCAGATTTTTCGAAACCCTTCGTCGTTCAAGCCGACGCCAGTGATACTGGAGTTGGAGCTGTTTTGACGCAAAAATTAGATGATAGCGAACAAGTTATATGTTACGCTAGTCGATCTCTGACTAAAGCCGAGCGAAATTTCTCTGTCACAGAACGTGAGTGCCTTGCCGTCCTTTTCGCCATTGAAAAATTTCGTCCGTACGTTGAAGGAACCAAGTTCACCGTCATCACTGACCACTATTCCCTTCTCTGGTTGACTACCCTCAAAAATCCCTCCGGTCGTCTTTGTCGTTGGGCCATGCGCCTCAAACAACATAACTTTACTCTTGTTCACCGAAAGGGATCCTGCCATAAAGTACCGGATGCACTCAGTAGAATGCACGAACAAGTCCCTCTGGACGAAACTCCTGTAAGTCCCGAATTAGCCTCTCTCGATGTTGATCTAAATAGAATCGAGCCCTGGTATGATAACTTACGGTCAAAAATTATCGCTAATCCAGATAACTTCCCCCAATGGAAAGTAGAAAATGAATATGTTTATAAGTATGTACCTACCTGTCTACCTTTTAAATCTAACGAAATAGAATGGAAAATTTTAGTACCTTCTCCCCAGAAACACGACGTTCTCAAATCCTGTCATGAACCTCCTACTTGTAGCCATTTAGGCTATTTTAAAACTTTATCCCGGGTCAAAGAGAGATTTTACTGGCCGAAGATGAGGAGAGACGTCCTCAAATACGTTCGTTCTTGCCAAGTCTGTGGAGCACAGAAAGCTCCAAATGTTCCTCAAATGGGTTTAATGGGAAATCAGAAGAAAGCCGAGTTCCCGTGGCAAATAATTGCTATTGATTTTATCGGTCCCCTCACGCGCAGTAAAAAAGGTTTCTCTTGGTTACTCGTCGTGACTGACTGGTTCTCTAAATATACGTTAATACAACCCCTACGCAAAGCTACCGCTCAGAATGTCGCTAACTTCCTAGAAAATAATGTTTTCTTAACTTTCGGTGTTCCCCAACACATCATATGCGACAATGCCTCTAATTTTAATAGCAAAATTCTTAAGAATCTTTGTCATGAATACAGAGTTCAAAAAATCTGGTTCACTGCCGTTTATTCCCCCCAATGCAACTTCGTAGAAAGAAGTAATCGTACCATTTGTACCGCTATTCGCAGCTATATTACCGAACATTCCGAATGGGATAGAGAAATTTTTAAAATTCAACAAGCTATTAATACCGCCCGCCATGAAGTTACTCAACACTCCCCAGCTTTTCTGAATTTTGCCCGCAACGTTCCCTTATTAGGAGATTATTATAATCGTCCCTATGACCAGCTCCAAAATATCGAATTCTCTCCCGGTAACAGAGACGAATATGCCTCTGAAATAACTGGACTGTCAACTGTCTTCAAGGAAGTCCAAACCCACCTATCTAAAGCCTATGAAAGAAATGCCAAATACTATAATCTCCGCAAACGAGATGTTCAATTTTCTGTTGGTGATACCGTGTGGCGCAAAAATATTGTTCTTAGTAGTGCTCCAAAACGTTTCATGTCTAAGCTTGCTCCCAAGTATGTCAAGGGTACAATATCTAAAAAATTCTCTCGTCTGGTGTATCAAATAAAAAACGAAGATGGTACTAATGCTGGACGCTGGCATATAAAAGATTTAAAGCCGTGTTATAGTGACTCTTTTGATTCCGAAGTCTCAGAAAATGAGCAAGAATAACTATTTACCATGCTAGAAATATATATATTATACCTTTTGTAACTGTCGTCTAACGCCCACATCTAACTTTATTGACTAGGAACTTTTACCTCCCATATCTATATATGTTATAATACGTCTGTAGTAAAAACGGTTATTTTACTATTTCCTACTATTTCTTATCTGACACTCATACATACATTGTTGTAACAAGATTCGTGAAAACACCTCTCATGTCTTTCTACCGATGTATCTTACCTGTCCATGTAAATTGATGTTTGTTGAGACCCCTATAATTCATGGTTAGTCTTAATTGCTTTGATTTCTACTTATCTATGTCTTTATTTTTACTTTCGACGTCATGCGATTTACCTTAAATTTTTCGTCCTATCTTATAACACACCTTACCTCATTGCGTTGATAAAATAATCGTTATATAGGCTGTGCTGTAGTCCTTATAAGCGAAGAAATCTTACCGTGTTACCTTTATTTAAAAATTTTTTACCTTATCTTCAAATAAAAATGTAAGGATATCTTACCTGTTGGAAATATACCTTACCTTCCAACGAAAAATTTACCTTACCTTCAAATGAAAATTGAAGGGTACCTTATCTGTTGAAAATATACCTTATCTTCCAACAAAAATTGGAAAAGATTTACCTTACCTTCAAATGAAAATTGAAGGGTACCTTATCTGTTAGAAACACACCTTACCTTCCAAAGAAAATTGGAAACATATCGTATCTTGAATAAAACTACCTTGACTCCAAATGGAATAATTAAGGACTACCTTATTTAAGAAAACCTAAGATTTTCTTGCCTTTACCTTCTAAAAAGTACAATTGCCTTATACCTTATCTTTACTGATACAGTGTTTCTAACAAGACTTCCCCTAAATCCCTAAACACACTGTCCGGCTGTGACATCTCTGTCGTGTTTAGAATTCCCAAATCGTGTAGTACTCTCTTTCCTACTTGGTTTAACTTTTGATGTGAGACCCAACATAGAAATAACATCTTCTCTACCCCTTTTCGTCATAGAGATCAGCATCTGCCAGAGATACTAGGCACTGAGGAAGGCTAGGACTGATGTTAGCGGACGTTCGCCAGTTGACTCGCCGAAAATAGTATCTGGATCCTAGTTTCTATTGACCATCTGTGGTAAGAATTCAGTCGTTCTTCAACCGGAATGAGGCCAATTAAATGACTCTCTTAGTGTTAATTTTGGTGCCTAAGAGGTTAGTCCCATCAATACCAGAATAAATACCCTATGTGCACCTGAAAAATTATGTACCATATGTACCCCCTGCTCCTAAACCTCGGGTTTTTGCAACCACATTACTGAAATATAATTTTTAACTCTATTAAATCTCAATCTCTTGTTAATACTGCATAGACTTTTGATAATCATTAAGAGATACTAAGTACGCAAATCCTCATTACAATTCTCCTTGTTAGTTACAAACTCCCTACCTACCTAACCAAAACTTAACATTAGTCTTATTACCTTTATGCCGGGTTACGAAAAACGTTGGCATATTAATCGTCTATTATTACCGCTTATATTTCAATAAGTACCGTTATATGGATTTCTAGCTATCTTCTTACACCACTGAAACTAGGTTAAGTCTATCTTTCTAGTGATGATATCTAAGCAAAATACTCGGACTATCTATTGATACAGTGTTATTTAAACCAAGGTGCCTCACGTTAACAATCTCGCGACGAACTCACTCTCTCGCTCATTGTTTAACGATCTCCATATTGCCTTGTTTGCCTTACGTGTCCTATTTTGCTGTAACAATATCGAGCGGATACCCTCTTATACCTTTTGACACATAAGTGTATATATTAACATAGTTGTATAAAAATATTATATAGGTTAAATAAATTCATTAAGCTTGTACTTTCATACCTTTTGTAAAAATTATAATTATTAAGCATATACCTTTATAACTTTTGTAAAACTTGTAGAATTACTTTTATGTTTTGTCTATTGTGTTAGATAGATACTATTTAGTGTATCGTTTATGTTATGTTATAATGTTACTTGGTCATATTGTACGTATGTGTTATCGTAGTAACGTAAACTTTCCTTGTTTTTCTCAACTTGTCTTTACGATAGTTCTCCCATGCTTCCTTGTTTCACAGTTCCGATGCAAACTCAGTACACCCAGTTTACATCGTGGAAAGGGCTGTGAAGCATGTTCATAATTTCTTTAAATTATTCCCTTTAATAAACTATTTTCACGCCGCCCATGCCTGCATACCTTCGTTTTGTTACGCCTTTTTTTAACAAAGAAATAACTTCGCCAAATGTTTCTTCTTCTTTTTATCTTGTTTTGCTACATAAAAATCTTTCCTAATAACAAAGGAAAAAGGACCTATTGTGAAATCTCCGAGCTACCTTCTCAGAAAATCAGAAGAGTTGTTTTTCGTAGAAACTTTACTTTCTATTGGTAAACGCTACGAAAATGAACCCCAATATCCCGGTTATTTCATGTCAATTTCGCGTGGCATCCTTCAGCCAATATCCCTTCCCTATTTTCAACCTTCGCTTGTCTAAGCCCTTCTAAATTCACAATCCGATATTCATTTCCAAGTTGGTTCCTGTGGCAAGCGGTCTTATCTTCGACAATCGGCGGTAAGTGGATTTTCAATTCACCCTTATTTATCTTTACACAGTGAGTCCTATATTAAATATTTTCTCTTTTGTCCAACAGACGTGTTCCACTTCGAAGGAACGAGGTCACTTCTGTTTGCCGATTAACCATTAGCCATTAACGATTAGCCATTAGCCATTGGCCATTATTTAATATTCACCATTCATTGTGCATTATTCATCATTCATCTCTACTACCGATTATTACCTGTGCTATTCCTGTTTGGCTGTTTATCTTCTCGTCTGCCGAAATCAAACCGTAATTCGTTGCTGTAGCTACCTGTTGCCGAGGACCAAGTGTCAAGTGACTTTATTGAAGGCCTAACGCCACTATCTGTATCCACCTGTGGCATATTAATTGTGAGTAGTAAATTTTATTGACTAAAGCTCAACTTTGATACCTAAACCGTAAGAATTTGATTTACAACGTTTAGTTTAGTGACCTTGCTGTTTATGGTTAAACGGAACGAACTATTATGAGTTTGAACCTACGATATAATATATGTATAAATTACGGACCATTTCTTTTATATTAATGTAGGGTATATTTATGTTAAATTTCATATATAGATTTGAGGTGATCACATTCAATAAAAAAATTTTTGGTAAACGTTTAAGTGTTCTCAAGGCATAATAATAATTTGTTTGACGAATATTGACTATTATAATGTCCCTTGCTTTCTTCTATTCTTGAGAATACTACGTTATGCAGAATTATTTTCCCAAAAAAGATATTTTTTGTTTTTATTCGATTATAAATTAATCAATCACTTATCTCGTGTCATCTAACTGTGCCGTAAAGATTGTTATAGTGTATTTTTTTTTTATATACCTCAATATAATTTTGTTGACGAACCTTTTGCTTTTTATTTTTATTGTTATGATATGAATATATATTATTGTGCATGGTGTATCTCTTTCAGGCATTTTTACTGATTTATGTTATTTGTTTTATCGTATAATTAGTGTATCTGTGTCGAAATATTGAGTGTGTACCGCACGATCAAGATACCTTTTCTCTCACGGTTTATTTTATTCTCGCGTATCTTAACTGTATCTTATCTTTCTCATTATCGTATTCTCTATGCCTTAAGGTTTCCCTGTTCCTCTAAAAATAGGGTGGTGCCCAAATAACTTTTCTTCTCTTATCTCTTATCTTCTCTTCTAACTTCTTGTCTTTGTGTCGTAAGTACTTCCTTAATTGATCCGTGATATTTGAGCTGTAACAAGAACCCCGACCAAGATACCTCTACCAGACTGAAGCCCGAGCCTAGTACCGTTCTTTGTGTAACCTTCAATCGATCATCCAGAGGGTACAATACAAGGACGGAAGATTACAGCGAAAGGGTAGAAGATTTTAAAAATATTTTACATTTGTATTTTTTAAATTGACAAATAATAATAATATATGATTATTAATTAAAGCTTTAAAAATAACAATACTGTTGTGGCGAAGCTTAATCATCTGCT
Source organism: Diabrotica undecimpunctata (assembly GCF_040954645.1). NCBI lineage: Eukaryota > Metazoa > Arthropoda > Insecta > Coleoptera > Chrysomelidae > Diabrotica > Diabrotica undecimpunctata. The sequence goes on from NC_092806.1 coordinate 133,835,468, forward strand.
GTATATGGATGATTTGAAATTAATGGCTTCCAGTTGAAACCATCTGCATCATATGCTGAAAACAGTGAAAACATTCTCAAAATGATATCAGTATGCATTTTGGACTAGTCAAATGCCATATTCTAAATATAGTTAGAGGAATGGTTCAGCCCGGAGGTTTTGATGTGCAAGATGGTCAAAACATCGAGGGAATGGGTGAAAATGATGTACACAAATAACTCGGAGTAAAGCAAGCGTGGAAAATTGACCATAAACAAATGAAAACCGAACTAACTTCTGAGTTTCTGCGAAGAGTAAAATAGCTAATTCGACGAGACCTTTTGATCCATATATACATTGTGGGGTCTAAAACTTAAAGTAAATTTTAACTTCCGGTCATCTCAAAACCGGAAGCGAATTTTTGACAATCTCATACGTAATACTAATAATATTCCGAAAAAATATTTTAATTATCTAATATGGTTTTTGAGTAAAGTGGTGGACAAGAAAAGGGCTTAGCGTTTTAGTATATAAGATTTGTTTATGGTATTTAGTACGTACGCCTGTTCCGTACTTATCTACTCATTTGGTATTATAGAGTGGTCAAAAACGGATATAAAAAGGCTTCAGCGAAAAGTAAGAACACTTCTTACAAAAGCGCAAAAACACCATCCACGCAGTGCAGTAGAGAGAACAACATTACTGCGGTATCAAGAGGTAAGGGGACATAGGTGAGCAACTGGATAAACAGGTCACTAATTTAAGAACCTATTTTTAAACGCAGGCTGAGACATCTACATCGAGCAATTTGCACAGTAGATGACACAACACCGCTTAAACTAAGGGAAAAAAATGCGCAACTGGATGAGTAAACCTCTGCATGGACGACATCTCAATGAGATCAGTCAAGAATATGTCGACAATATAGCGTCGAACTATTGTTTTAGATCAGGAAAGATATTTCCCGAGACAAAGGTTGTCCTACTTGCCATTCAGAATCCGGTTATTCTAACTAAAAATTACCTAAAATATATTGTCAAAGACACTCAGGTCCAAAACGACAAATGCCGATATAGATGTCAAGCCCAAGAAACCATCCAACATCTGACAGAGGGCTACCAGGCGTTTCTCGCTGATTAAAAAGAACTGATTAAAAAGAACGACATGACTCAGTAGGAAATATTCGTCACCAAGAACTAACTAGAAAACTGGGACTTCTCCAAAACGACCATCTCCCTTATTATAAATATGTTGCTGACAGAATGCTTGAAAATGACAATTATAAACTTTACTGGGACCGCACTGTGCTCACAGACTAACCAGTGGCACATAATAGACCGGATCTCATACTAGTTAATAAACTTACAAGACAGATTACACTAATAGATGTGGCGACACCTAACAATAAAAACCTGCGTGTTATATACAACGAAAAAATGGCCACGTACAGAGATCTGGAAATACAAATAAAGAGACAATGGAGAATAGAAAGTACTCAGATTATACCTAATATTCTCTCTACTACTGGAGTTATTCCGAAAAGTCTTTTAGAGAACATAAAGCAGCTGAGTCTTAATGAACATCTCTATAAGAGCATGCAAAAAGCAGGACTGTTGCCAAAATCTAGATGCGCAAGAAATTTTTTGAGAGATACTTCGACGTACCAAATCACTGAGAGCTCGATAACACGGAAAAAGTCCCACCAGAGCTTAATCCTTTTGATACCGTTAATATCTGGGATGAGTGAATTTTCCCCTTAGAGGGAGTGTGAGTCGTATGGCTTAAAAATATGGATAATTAAAGAAAATATAGAGGGCTGAAAAGGAGTCGACAGAAGAGCCATTTCATGTTCAAAAATTACTAAGAGTAGCGCAGAATAGAGAACATTTTGATGAAGATCGCAAAGCTCCTGTAATAAAGTGCAGCAAACGAACAAGAAGTTGATATAAGTATAAGCAACATTTTAAAATTATTTTAAAATATACAGGATGTCCCAATAAACTGCGTCTTATCAAAGCTATATTTTTTCTTATTAGACTTATAGTTTATATAGTATATTTTTTCGTAAGGGTTAAAGTAATTATAATAAACTTACTCTAACTTTTAAATAGTTAAATATTTGTCATGAGGGAACATGACATCTCTCTGAATGTGAGGGAACTAATATAAATGAAGAGTAAAACGCTAAAAGCACTCTATAAAGCGTCAAAATAATTGGTCTGAAAATAAACACCTCAAAGACTAAAGTTACCAATCGTGTAGAAAGCGATAAAATTTAAATAAAATGTCATAGAGTAGACCATTTTGTTCTTTGGATGCCATCTCTAATGGATAGCAAAGACTTCTGCAAATTCGTCTCTTCTATTATGTGCGTTTCTTATTGGAGTTTATAGATCTATTAATGAAAACATTTTGCGTTTCTATTACAAGGTGATGAACCTCGGTCGAGAAACGATCGGCTATCGACAACAGCTGTATGCCGAATTTTGCAGGGAGTACCCAGAGATTTAAGTATCTGAACAGCGAATAGCAGATCAATACCGGATAATTATAAGAAATAATCTTATCCCGGAGGCTAGACGCGATACCATCAGAAGCGAAGTCGAACGGGAGATTCATTATAACCTAGCTGTAGATCAAGTCCATAATGAAATCCCTAATGAGCAGATTCCTGAGCCCCTCATACAAGAAACTCAACCTGTTAATACGCAGCAGGACATTAACGAGTTGCACGATAGCCTGGTAAGAGAAATGGCACATGCCGTACAAGAGTTTAATGGTACAAACCCACTTAGCAGACCACCGCTACCAAAAATAAACTCTTGTAAGAAACTAGGTGCGCTGTTACAAATTATGAACACTGAAGTCCTACCCAATTATATCGTGGAAGCCCATACATTGAAATACTTGCATATGCTGATTTACTGTGCAGCAACAGCAATTGCTAATGTTATGGGCATTAAGATCAGAACACGATGGGGAATCATTTGTCGTCTGCCAGGACTACGCTTTACTTTTGTTTTTTCTTCTTGAGCTACTCGGGCTAACTTAAGCAGATTAAACAAATTTTTTAAGACCAATATTCCAATATGTTTGAAATGAAAAGATTCTAACCAATGTATTCTACCAAGTTAAGGTTCCAAACCCAGAAATAAGAAGAACAAGAGTTACGGATGCAGTTAAAAGAATAGCCATGGCCAAAAGGGATTGGGTTGAACATACATATTTTCAGGTAACGGATGATAAATGGATTAGCAAGATTCTAGAATGGCGATCAAGACAAAAGGAATATCCAAGCAGAATCCAAGCATCCATATAAAGCAAATCGCTACGAATTGAATGCAAAAAGCAGAAGAAGGAAATAAGTAGATTAATATACGGGAGCACTACAACCGTTAGTGAATAAATATAGGCTATTTGATGATTGATAGATGAGTAATTTATATATACAGTTCTTCAATTATCTGTTAGATATCAGAAGATTATATTATCGAGTTGCTAGAGAATTTTATTTAGACCATCACCAATAATTCCTTTAACTTGATTTACTCCGCTTGTATCTTATTCGCTGTTGTTTGGCATTAAATTTACCTCGATGAGGTAACTTTTAGTTCTTCTGTTATTCTCGCTATAGTTCCGAAATTTCTACGGTTACGGTTTGAAGCTACAATATTTAGAATATGTACAATTTAACACTCTCTTTGGGCAATTGACATTCATTGATAATTACATTTATACTAAACTTTTATGTGGTAAATGCCACATAGGAAGATCCAACCTCGCTCATGTGACGTATGTAGACTAACTAAAGAGATAAACAGTGACGTGATTATGATAAAAATCATATCATTCATAAATACCATATCATTAAAAAACCCTAACACACTCTTGTACGTAATAACATTACATAAAATTTACGTATATTGAATTAACAAATCTAAGAACCGTGGTAAATTAACAAAATATTTGTTGCAAACAGAAATACACAAAAAAAAACTCTTACTAAAGCATATTCAATAAAAAGAAATAACATTCAATAACAGTTTTGACACTGCTTAATTTGGTGTTATCCGCAAATAGGTTTTTTGCATTTCGGGCAATAATTGGTCGTTATTCGTTTAACACGTTGCCTGCCGTCTCGGTCTATATGACCGAGAAAAAAATTGCTCTCCACGCCAGCGAGGTCTATTTGACCAGGAATTTTAAAGTAACTGTGATGCCGTCTCGGTAACTATGGCGTGAACGGAAAGTATTACAAAATCCTCTACGGCAGGCAACGTGTTAATTGTTGTGGGACAAATTGAGCAATACTTCCTTGCACCTTTTTGGTTTTCTGTTACGACTTCGGGAGTATCTTCTTTTTCCAAGACCTCAGAAATATTTTTTTTATTCACGGTTCAATTTTTTATTTTCTAAGCGACTTGTCTGGTAAGGTTCTGTTTTTATGACGCTCCATCATAAACTGCTGTCTTTTTAAGGGTTTTTCACCTTGACTAAAAACGTTATGCGAATACATAACGTAGGCATTAATGCAAGCCATATTGATCATATTATAAAATATGCAGATCGGCCATCTTTTGGTCTTGCGGTTTGCACACATATTTTGACACATTTGGTCAAACGTATCGACTGCTCCTTTTGTGGAATTATACGACATTATCATTTCGGGTTTTTTTGTATTTGTGTTAACTGATCCCTTTTAATGCATTGTTGATAATAGAGTCACTATTTTATAATTTTTAGGTTTATAGGACACCAAGAAGCAAGTTTTACTATATGCGTACATAGACGTGTTAATGTGACGTTGTTTATTATTTTCCAATAATTCTGATGGAATGTGTGGTTTATTCTTTCGGATCGTCTTAAGTATTATCAAATTATAGGGCATTTTTAGTAATTTCTCTGCCAAATGAATATTCGTGAACCAGTTGTCCATGGTCAGGTTCCGATTAGTGCCGTGAATTGGAGCTGTTAAAATAGTTACAAAGTGATCGGCTAGAGGAAGGCCATTTGTTTGGGTAGATTTGCCTAAATACGGTTCAGCATTAAATAAGTACTTAGTAGCGACATCGAATCAGCATAAGAAAACCAATTTTAACCCGTACTTAGCAGGTTTATTTGGTATGTACATGCGAAAATTGCATTTTTCCCTAAAACCCACCAGCTGCTCATCAATTGTCAAATATCAATTGGACTTGTAATTTGTTTTACAATGATTAATAAATTCCTCCCATATTTCTGATATGGAAGCAAAAGCAGTAATTTCTCTCCTTTCAGCTCTAGTTGTCTTATCATCGAACCTAAGACAAGCAGTCAGAAATTCAAATCGAAATTTGCTGTCATCGCCCTGTATCTAGCACCGGAAAACGATGTATCAAACATAATATTCGGTGACAAGTGATTGTCCTTTAGTACTGCAGCGAGTGTATAAACTCCCAAGGGCGCCTTCAGTTCTTTTAGATTGGTTTCAGATGTTCTTTGGGCAGCGTCATGTTAATTTTTGTTTTTTTCGGTTTATTTCTTGATTTGTATATGTCACTATTTTAGTTAGAATCGAATCGATGAAAAATATTTCGAATGCACGCAAAGGTTCTAAATTGCCCCTGACTTCAGCCTTAGGATCAGGCCTTACATGGACAACGTTGATTGCAGGTGTTTTACCGATTGCTTGTGGCGTGGTTTCCCAATGATATCCATTTTTGCCTGTAAGAGTATCTCCATCTGTAACTTTAATGTGTTCAAGATCAATTGTGGTACCCTAAAAATTATTGAGATTAGTTTAACAATTGGCACACACCAAATTAAATAAATACCTAAAGAAAATTGGTACTGGAGGGCTCCCCTCTCTACGCATGGTCTGGTTGGATCATTGTTTCAGTCTCGACAGCAACATCATATAAATTACAAAAATAAAATTAAGTGCAGGCTAGCCAATGAATTATAAAATTAACCTACACCTTCAAAACTCATACTAGGTGACACTTCTTCTTGTGCTCTAGGGGCATTTGAAAGTAGTCTTCGCTTTTTTGTAGGCATTGTAGTACTGTTTGTATTTTTCTATATACATCTTAGATTTTTTTCCACGTCTACCCCACATTTTCTTCATCGGGAACAAAATCGGGATCAACAATGCTGTCATCAGAATCACTATCAATTCCAGCGCTATCCACTTCAATATGATCTTCCTCACTCTCACTACTCTCGTAAATCAACCGTTTAAGTTTGGCATATGTTAGCGCATTTCTACTTATTTTATAATAAAAAAATGTCCGATAAAACTCTTGACACGTCAAATTAACCCATGAAGGACTGGAGTTGCCATATGGCAACACTGGTATTGACGTACGAATCTTATTATTTTGAGGTTATGTTAGTTTGTTTTGTTTCCAAGAACGTGCCGGTCTGCAGAAAATAAGTGATTTGAAGAGATACACCTAACAAAAACTTAATTCGTTGGTGTTTGTGAGATTTTATAGTCACCGTTTTTGATAGTTGTAAAAATGGATATAAGATTTGTATAAGTAGCTCAATTTGTCAATTACTTCTGAATAACTATTACATCTAAGTGGCTAAAGTAACAATTATGCTCTAATAGAAAGGTCATTTTCCCTCTGTGAATATTTGACAACCCTTGAAAAAAAGCGATCTATTACAATATTTTGTTTTTATTCATCGCGTTGCCATATGGAAACGCTAATATCTACAGGCATCTTGTTTTTTCAGGCGGGGTTTCTCTCTACAAGAAGCTTTGAACATGGTTTACGAAGATGATGTCAACGTTAGAGATATTTATGTTGAGCCCCCAAATATTGGAGACCTCACTGATGAAGATTCTGGCGAGGAGGATGGGGGAGGATTCATCGACAATCTGTCTAGAAAACAGCTGGAAGCAAATGTTGAGGTGCAAATGTATGGCGAAGAAGCAGACAAGAAGGATGACGACATCGAAGAAGAATCAGTTCAAGCGATGGATATTTCCCAGGAAAGCAGCGGAAGTTTCATCCCACAAACTACCTCTTAAGTGAAGAAAATTGGATACGAGTCCCTAAATTGGATAACGGGTGATTTGGTCGACAATGCCGCTAGTTTCCCAGAATATAGCTACGAACCATTCAATACGTTGACACCTGTCGAGATGTTCGAATTATTTTTCGACGAGGATATAATTAGTTACATTCTCAACCAATGCACGAGTTATGCACTACAGAAGAACTTTCCCGACCCCAAAATTTCCGCAGGAGAAATGAGGTGTTTCTTTGCCATTTTGATTCTATCGGGGTATAATTGGCTCCCGGGAAAAAAATTTTACTGGGATACGAAAGGCGATATGGGTAATGCAATGGTCATGAACGCTATGCGAAGAGATCGGTTCCTTACAATTTAGCGTTTTTTCCACCTTGCAAATAATGAAGCCATCGATGAAAGGGACAAATATTACAAGATCAGACCCTTAGCTGACTATTTACAGAAAAAATATAAAGAATATTACGTCCCTGAAGGCGAATTAAATTACGACGAATCTATGGTGAAATACTTTGGACGCCACTCATGTAAACAGTTCATAATAGGAAAGCCGATTCGTTTCGGATACAAAGTTTGGTGCCTCAACACTAAAAGTGGGTATCTTGTAAGCTTCAACATATACCAAGGAACCGACCCCAAAGCAAATAATCATTATTATAAAGTTTTTGGAGCATGTGCGGCTCCATTCGTCACAATGCTCGATGAACTGCCCAATGATAAATCAAGATTACCCTACAAATTTTTCTGCGACAATTTATTTACGAGCCTCCACCTTTTGAAACATATAAAGGATCGTGGCTATAGCCTTACCGGAACAATACGGGAAAATCGCATTCCCAAAAACTGCCCTATAGAATCGAAAGCTAATATGCAGAAACGCAAAAGGGGTGATGTAGAGTCGATTCTCGAGAGAGAAACTGGTATTATAGTTGTAAGATGGTTGGATAACAGCGTCGTAAGTGTAGCGTCAACATGTTATGGTGTGGAACCACAATCGCTCGTGAAAAGATATTCACAAGCTGAAAAGAAAATCATCCAGGTTCAAAGTCCATGCCTGATTGGTAAATATAATAATGCAATGGGGGGCACCGACCTAATGGACGAAAATATAAACCGCTTTAGAATAGGAATGAGGGCAAAAAAATGGTACTGGAGCTTGATTACCTGGATGCTAGATGCGACTATACAAAATGCGTGGGTGCTACATAAAAAATCCGGCAACAAGTTGACACAGTTAGAGTTTAGGCGTGAAATTGTGCAAGCCTATCTGACCAAATACGGAGTGCCTGCAAAACAAGGTGGCCGACCGTCTAGTTCACTCTCAAGTCGTTCCTTTCATAGAGTATCTGATGATATTAGATACGATGGAGTTGGGCATTTACTGGAACCAGTACCAAATAAAAAGAAAATTAGGTGTGCAGGTGAAGAATGCAGGTCGATCATGAGAACAAGATGCGCCAAATGTGAAGTAGGTTTGTGCACAAAGTGTAATGTTAAATTTCATACACAGCTATAGAGAGTTTTTTGCCGATTATCTCTCAATTTCATAGAATATTTTTTACTTTTATTTCATTCGGTTAATGTAGCCATAGGAACCTAGCGTTGCCATTTGGCAACAGGCAATATTTTTAGGTTTTAATATATTTAATAATTATTTTTGTCTTTTTCTAAGTAAGTTTTGTCCATTTATAAGAGTTATTTATATTATTTATGTAAAATAAAGATTTTCGAAAACTTCGTCCTTCATGGGTTAACGTACGTTTATTTATCTATTAATCACACGTAAAATTTACGTGTTGACCCTCAGGAATCGCGACACACTAGCACCTACTTAGTCGAGATTTATATTACAACTGGCGAAAAATATTACAATAGCCTACTCGAGGTACTGCTAGTACTTGGAGTGGGAGAGTTGACGCGTTTGACAGTAATTAGCGAGTTTTCGCAATAATACGTAATTTTTACGTACAAGAGTGTTCTAGGGTTAAATAAGTATACAGTACTTTACGATTGCAGCTGTGCTACAGGCGTAGTGGACAATCATGTAAATAAGGCCCTTGTCTCTAATGGATGCGAAAATGAGGATCTGTTTTAGATTTTGGTAACTTGGTTTACGATAATAACTTTATGTTTTAGGCACTTTAAAAAGAGAAACTGATTTATCAGTTCCTGAATTTGGTGGCTCGCTTTATATGTTTGATCATAATCTTAGAGAACATGAAAAAATTCCGAATGTCAGTATAAGTAACGGATTAGCTTGGTCTAAAGATAATACGAAATTTTTCTTTATTGACAGTGCTACAAAAGATATAGAAAAATGGGACTATGATGCTAAGACGGGGGAAATATGTAAGTATTTTATTTTAGTACTTTATGAAGTTAGATATTTAGTCTAATAGACAGGCAATTAAATTCATCATCATTATCATCATGCAGCCTTCATTTATCACGTCCACTGCTGGACATAGGCCTCCCTTAAACTCCTCCATTCTTTGCGATTTTGTGCTCTTTGTTGCCAATTTTTGGTGATACGCCTGATGTCGTCAGCCCAACGTGTAGGTGGTGTTCCTCTACTACGTTTGTCTGCTTCTTCTTCTTCTTCTTGTGCTACTCCTATCGGAAATTGAAAATCATCAAGGCTATCCTGACCTTGTTTACAGCTGACCTAAAGAGTTGATTAGTGGTACAGCCAAACCACTCTCTCAAATTACGCAACCATGACATTCTTCTACGGCCTGGATTCCTTTTTCCTTCTATTTTTCCTAGCATTATATTTTGAAGTTCTTTCTTCTTACGATGCCTATCCGTTCTGGATGTTGGCGATCAACATGGCTATCCTAACTTTGCTTGTTGCTATTCTGAATAGTCTGGTTGTCGATGTATTAAACCACTTTCTCACGTTTTGAAGCCAAGATATTCTTCTGCTCTCTGGTCCTCTCTTTCCAAATACCTTGCCCTGAAGAATGAGTTGCAACAAGCCGTATCTCTGTTCATTCCTCATAACATGGGCAAGATATTCTAGTTTGCGCTCTTTGATGGTGTTAATAATCTCGCATTCGTTGCCTAGTCTACGTAGGACCTCAACATTAGTCACACGATCCACCCATGAAATTCTTAAAATACGTCTGTAACACCACATCTCGAATGCCTCGAGTTGTCTTAAAGAAGCTTCGGAAAGTGTCCAGGCCTCTACTCCGTATAATAACGTAGAAAAGAACTTTGAAGTAATGCGTATTTATGTCTTCTCATCAGGTGACCCAAATATTCGAGTTTTCTTCGTTTGACCGTTGACAAAATTTCTGGGTCTTTTCCTATCCTTTGCATTACTTCAAAGTTTGTGACTCTTTCAACTCAACTTAGATAGATAGATAGATAGATAGAACGTTTATTGACCACTTTACATAAAGTTTGAAGTCCGTATAAAAAATACAATAAAAGATATAATAATGTAAACTTAAAATTAACTTAACCATATTGGCTAAAGTAATATACATATGTAAGTATTAGCAGAAGAATTAAAATTAAAAATTTAAGATAAAAAAATCTCTAACCAAAAAAAAAACAAACCTAAACTGTCACATAAAAAATCTTTGAAATATGGAAGTAACAAAACTGTGCAAATAATATAGAATATTCCCGAATCGATGACTAAATAGACTAATACATAAAACTTAGTACATTTTAATAGCAATAATACAATGTGATATGTAGATAGTAAATCGACAGTATTCTGACCAAACTGGGTACACGTTATAAAGGTGTATTGAGGTATTCTGTCTTTGAGTAAAAACAATATGTTAAAAAATGCTTTCTGATCCTATTTTTAAACAGTGGTGGAGACAGAATTTTTATTTCGTTAGGCAGATAGTTATACAAGTGAATATCAATTGAATTCTTTGTGCTCTTTGATAGTCTGAATCGTTGTGACCTAATTAAATCCCTCGATCTTGTTAGATGATCATGTAATTGGGAGTTTATAGTAAACTTATTTTTATTATCGTGAATTTCCAACAGTGTTGCATACATATAAAGCGAAGGTAGAGGCATAATACCCATGTTCAAAAATAATGGTTTACAATGATCCCTTGGCATAATACCCATGTTCAAAAATAATGGTTTACAATGATCTTCTGCATTTGATGGTAGCACCACATCTCGAAACTTTCAATATTTTTATGTTGTTCTGTTTGAGAGTCCAGGCCTCTACACCGTATAATAGCGTGTTAAATACGTAGCCCCTTAGCATTCTTAGTCGTATAGAGATGCTTATATCTCTGTTGCAGAAGAATTTCCTCATCTTTATGAAGGTGGCCCTGGCAATTTCGATACGTCTTTTTATTTCATTGTTTTGGTCTCCAGTTTCGTTTATTGAAGTCCCCAAGTATTTGTAACTTGATACTTTTTCAATTTGAATGCCATTTATACTAATATGTGCTGGTTGTGTCATGTTCTTACTGAAGACCATATATGTACTTGGTTTTTTTGATATTGATACTTACGTCATAATTTTTGCAGGCAATATTTATATTTGTAAGTAATCGTTGTAATTCTTCTACTGTTCTTGCAACTAGTACAGTGTCGTCTGTGTATCGAATAATATTTACAACCTCTCCATTAATTACGATTCCTTCGTTTGATTGCAAAAGGATTTCCTGGCAGATGCTCTCACTATAAACATTAAATAGCAGCGGTGACAAAATGCATCCCTATCGTACTCCTCTACGTATTTCTATTGCTTGTGATACATCATTTTCTATTTTGATGTTAGCTTTCTGATTCCAATATAGATTGAGAATTATTCGCAAATCTTTATTATCTCTGTCCTTTCTTTTAAGAATGTCTCTTAGCTTATCATATCTCTGTTGCAGAGTATCTGTCAAACACTTTTTCAAAATCGATAAAACATGCATGTGCTTTCTGATTAACGTCTAGGCTTCTTTGTGTAAGAACATTCAAACCGAAGAGAGCTTCTCAAGTACCTAGTCTCTTTCTGAACCCCATCTGTGTATCTGTTGTCTGCTCTTGACCTCCAATGTGTAAGTTTGCTCGTTCATCGTGAGTCATGCATTCTCGCTGCATGGCCTGCCCAATTCCATTTTAGTTCCGATATGCGCTCCACAACATCAGCAATACTCGTCCTCCTTCGCAGATCTTCGCTTCTTATTCGCTCCCGCAACGTCATTTCCAGCATAGACCGTTCCATTGGTCTCTGTGCCACTCTTAATTTCGAAGCCATTGGCAATTAAATTATATAGTCCATAATCGAATTTCAAAAATCTGAGAAAAGTTAAAAACATTTTCATACCAAATAATTTGTCACCAGAATTTTACAATCCAAATTTACACAGAAAAATGCTTTAATTAAAAAAACTCTACAATTGTCACTAACAATCCTAAAAACATATAATTTTTGTAGCACTATCCCACAGAACAATAGCACGTATTTACCAATTAAAAAGTTGTTTTGCACTTGGCTGTTTCTCGCATCCCTGTGTCCAGGTCTCCCGTCCCGTCACGGCTAAATCTCTAGCCATATGCTGCTTTTGTAATGCTATAAACCAATCGTACTAAAATTGACTCATTGTTTATTATTCCACGCTCGACTAGGCTTTCTTTACTTTCTGGTGGTTGCCATTTTCAGACTCATTTTTGCAATCAGTTTGTACTCATTCTTTTTTTGTGCCTATTTTTTATCTTGTACATTATATTACCTATAATACCAGAGTAATGATGAACGAGCATAACAATACCAATATACAAAAAAATAAATAAAACGGACGAATATAATTACAGAGAAAAAACGATGCTTCAGTCTGTAGCAAAATTGTTAACAAAAATCTGGACACAGAAGTTAATTAACACCGTAGGCATATCAGAAGAACAACAATGATTCAGGAACAATAAAACCTTGTTGTTCTTACCTCCGACGGTTCATACTTCAACGTATTGCATAGTGTAGCAACTGTTTCACAAGAACAGTTAAACTTCCATCCTGAAAAATTTATGGAATATTTTAGTATCTGGTTTCGTAAATTCCTTTGTAACATAACGTGACAAAGGAATACACGGTATCGCCGTATTTCACATTTATTTACTGGCCTGAAAGAGATAAGTAAATATGATATGAGAAAATTTTCACATGAATTTTATTTTTTTTTAACTAATACTTAAAAAATTGTTTCATTTAGGGAGCTATTTAATTTTATATGTGCAAATATGCACTAAGTCTTGCACTAAGTTTACTATAATCTGCAATTTTCTTGCACTAAGTTTACTATAATCTGCAATTTTTTTAAATGTTTTTAACCCAAAAATTTTTTTACTTAGCTAATAAAAAGATAGTTATAAACATTAAAGAACACGGATACTCAGGTATACCTGATGGAATGACCATTGATGAAGATGACAATCTGTGGATTGCTTTATTTGGAGGCCATGAAGTAAGTAACTGTTTAAACCATAAAAACTAGAAATATAATTAAATTACATCGGTCAATATTAATATTCCTAACGTGGCCCTAGAGCATCGTCTAGATTTAAGCGTCCCACAAATTGCGTTGTTACTCGAGACTTTTGTTCGACAAGTAAGTCTGTTCGAACAAAAATGTCGAACACGAGTTACACACACACACTTCAGTTTTTTTTGCTTCAGTTTTGTTTGGTAGTTTATCCGAATAAGAAACGCATTTGTTTGTATGCAGTAGCGGCTGCGTTTGCCATAAAATCAAATCAAAACGTAAACGAACAAAATGGGCGAAAAAATGGCTCTTGATAAGAAACCAGTTTTCTCATATAAACTTGTTAAAGAAATTAAAATTGGAACGTGGTGGTTGCTTTAATTATTTGAGAATGGTTTACAAAATATATTATATTGCACCCTTTTAAAATTGCAACTCTCCTGATCGTCAAACAAAACACGCCATTAAGAAGAGCTTTTACACCTCATGAGCTACTTACAGCAACTTTACCATTCCTCGCTATCGGCAGATGTTCTTCTTCTTGCAGTACCGTCTCCTATCGGAGGTTGGCTACCATCACAGCAATCTTTACTTTGTTGGCTGCAACTCTGAACAACTGTATTGAACTGCACCCATACCACTCCCTTAAATTTCGCAACCAGGAAATCCTCCTACGTCCCACATTTCTCTTTCCCGAGATTTTTCCTTGGATTACGAGTCTAAGCCTTTTTTCCTCTCATCATGTGTCCCAGATATTCCAGTTTTTTCATTTGTATGGTTTTTATGACTTCTCATTCCTTCCCCATCTTCAGCAAAAGATTTAAAAGATATTTCTACAAAGATTTATAATTTTCGGTAATCATTTCACCTCAAGCATTGGGTTATATTATACCAGAGATCTGTAACGCAGTTTATGTTGTATTTAAGAAACAATATTTTAAAATTTGTTGTCTAAATTATTTTACCTGATTAATTAATAAATCGTCTGTTTGTAAGAACAATTTTAACACCCCCTATCTCGGAAACGAAGCATTTGCAGACATATGTTTATAAAGCAATCTGTCATTATTTCTTTATGCAGAAATACCCCCTTAAAGTTTAACATACTTATTTAAAACACCATGTATTGACGAACAACAAGGCTAGTTGTTAAAGTACCTAATTTTTTTATTATCAAACATTAGCGAACAAATCAAAAAACAGAATCTTAAGAAAACATAAGGCATTACTCTTCTTTTTCATGTACCATGTCCTTTCAGAACCTTGATTACCATCATAGCTATCTTAATTTTATTCACTGCCACCTTAAATAGCATGCTTGTATCAACACCATACCAATCTCGCAAGTTCTTTAACCATGAGGTTCTTCTTCGTCATGGACTGCGTTTACTTGCTATTTTTCCTTGCACGATATTTTGTAGCAACCTATATTTGGGACCTCTCATTACATGTGCGAAATACTCCAGCTTTCTCTGCTTGATGCTTTTTATGATCTTAGTAGTATTGCTGAGACGTTCTAGTATTGTGGAGTTTTGAATCATCTTCACCCAGAAAACTTTTAAAATTCTTTAAAAGCCTCAAGGCGATTTAGATCGATTTTATTTACAGTCCAGGACTCGACACCATAAAGTAAGACCGAGAACACGTAGCAGCGAAGTAGGCGTATCTTTAATACCAATTTTAGGTCTATGTCACATAACACCTTAGACATCCTTCTAAAAGCCGCTCTGCTGCTCTATCCTTGATCTAATTTCGCCGTGATTTTCTGCGTTACAATTTAATTGCTGTCCAAGCTAAACGATTTTAACAACTTGCTCAAGATTGGTATTATTTACATATATAGACGGTTTTATACGCTGTTGTTTACTTATTACGAGTATTTTGGTTTTCCGTATCCTTGCAGGATCCATACCTGCAAGTAGTGTTTGCTACAACTCTCAACGTCACTATCAAGTAGTGTTGCAGATCTTCTTGACTAGAAGCTAGGAGTACTGTATCGTCCACATATCGCAAATTATTGATGACTTCACCGTTCACAAATATTCCTTCTTGTTTTTCAGAAAGTGCTTTTCTGAAAATTCTTTCGGAGTAAACGTTGAAAAGCAGGGGTGACAAGAGGCATCCTTGCCGTACTCCTTTTTTAATATTAAGAGCCTGTGATTCCACACCATCTATTAAAACTGATGTTGTTTGATTCCAATATTGATTTGCAATTATTCGAACATCTCTGCCGTTCAAGCCAATGTCTTTTAGAGCTTCGATCAATATAGAGTGCTTAACACGATCAAAAGCCTTTTGGAAGTCAATAAAACAACAGTATATGTCTACAGATATATCTCGACATCTTTGAGCAAGTACGGCCATTCCAAACAGTGCCTCTCTCGTTTACGTAAACCAAATTGTGTGTCATCCAGGTATTCCTCGCATTTATTGTAGATACGACCATACATTACCTTCAGAAAAATTTTCAATAAGTGGTTTCCCAGATATGATTCTATAATCAGCACAGGTTTTTGCTGTTGTATTCTTAAGTAGAGCTATAAACAGTGAATTAGACCAACCATTAGGTATTTGTCCGCTGGTATAAATGGTATTGAAAATAGAAGTTATAGGACTCTAAAACATTGCTATCATTTATAAGCCTGTATATTTCAGTTGGAATTTCGTCAGGATCGGACGCTCTGCCATCTTTTGATGATTGTATAGCTTTTATAACCATAGAGCGTGTTATTAGGGGTCCGTCGCAGTTAGTAATATCGGCAGGTGAACTGTCCTATCTTCTTTGAATAGGTTCGTGACGTAATTTTCCTATTTTTTAAGTTTGTCCTCTACTTCACATATAACTTTACCATGTTCATCCTGTAGCAATGCAGTTTGCTTCTTATTGAGGATACCAGCCGCTTCTTTCACTTTTTTATACATGTTAAACGTGTCGTAGAGTGCAACAAATTTAAGTTTGGGAATGTGACGTAGTGTTTAACGCAGGTGGGCGGACTATTTCTACCAGTGGCGGGCGGAAACATGTAGATTTAAAATAATTTTTCACAAGTATATCCAATTAAGTTAACAATGAATTTGTTAATTTTTATTTTTATAGTTCTTAATCATTATGAAGTTTATAGTCAGTTGCACTCGAAAAATAATGAGTAAAATATTAGGAGTACTTTAATTAATAACAAATTCCTCAATATTTACAATTTATTAACATTACCCCGAAGGAAGGGTTTCAATAATACAAAAAAAGTAGTTTATTTTAACTAATTAAGTAATATATTTATTTGTCTAAACAAGAAGTTAGTTAGTTAGTGATGATTCCTCGCATGGTTCTAATATCTCTATTCCTGAATTTGAATTACAATCTTCATCCTCAGAAAAGCTTTCTTCGGATAAAGCAATATTAACAACAAATTGCGTAAGTGATCCAGCGTAGTGTCTAACAAATGTTCTTTTTCAACTTAAATGTTTTTATAATTTTGCGCGTGTTTACATATATTAATCCACTCCTCTAATAACACTTCTTCTGAAAATTTAGTTTTTGCTATATTTTCAACATCATTTATATTAAATGTTGTATATGAGTTGTCACTCTACGTTTTATCAAAGCTCATATTTTTTCGATAGGGTTTAACTCCGGATGATAGGGAGGCAAGTGAAGACCTTGATTTTTATGATGATAAAGCTCAAAATATAATACATATACAGATGGAAAAAATGTCATAAAATTATCGTGAAAATTATTTTAGAGGATTTTTCGGCGTATTAAAATAAAAATAATCATTGTATATTTTTGCTGAACGACCTTTAACTCGTTATTACTTTCGTAGACAGTCGTTAATAAGCCTTTTATGAAATTTTTGTCAAAAATAGAATTTGATTTATTATGAAACTTTAAAAGTAATTATGTCTTACATTACTGTTATTGTTATAACAATTGACTTTGTAATTATAAACATGCACCTGATTTAAAAATTCACACGCATATTAACGCACACAGTGTTTGGTACAAATCCAGTCTCTTCTCCAGCCTGAACAATAATCAGCCTTTTGCCCTTAGAAATCGGTTTCTTTAAAGTTTTTCCACTTTGATCTGCGCAGTGATTTGGTGCAGTATAGCTGATGTGTACCTATATGTCTTTCATTGGTATAAATGATGGTTCTACTCTCAGATCAAAATTGAATTAGCTGCTTTAAATATTGTATTCGTTTTGAACGAATATCACGACTTTTCATTAGGACACTTCTATTGTCTTCGGATTTTCGCATTGTCTTTGGATTTTTGCCACCTGCAGTTTGTTCGAGATGATTTGAAGAGTAACCGTTCAAAAGTATGATGGTTTTATTTGTTCCTATTTTTTTTAGGAGCCATATTGTTAAGTAACTATTATTAATAACTAAAATAAACACACTATAGATACCCTAAATGACTTAATAATGCACTAATTACTACTACCAATATACTAAGCACTAATCTAAAAAACATTAATAAAATATCCAACACGATCAAATCAACATGTCAAACACTCTTTGCGATATGTACTTTTCAAACTACGACACTGGCAAGCAGTACAATCTTCGTTTCCATGGTAACACTAGTAAACACGATTCACTGCGCATCGTCGAAGTATGAGTCATATTCCCAAACTTAAGTTTGTTGCAGTTTATCTGTTTTTAAGTTCTTCAATATCATGACACCGTTTGGCTACATGTTGACTCTTTGCTTCTCGTATTTTACGTCGAATTTCTTTTTGTATGCTGTTATAAAGTGTTTCATTGTTTTTCGCTAGTCGCTGTTGTTTAATCAAATCCAATATGTCATCTGTCATCCAAGCCTGCTTTTTTGCTTAGCTTTGACCTGCTTTGTAAATTTCTCAAACAGATTTCTTTTACTGTTGTTACGATTTAATTTAAGCCCTCATCGACATTTTCACCAATATTTTCCCAAATTAAATTTTCGTTCAGTTGTCTTTGAACTGATTCCTTAACTTTCTCGTCTTGTAATTTGGCTGTATCAATATTTACTTCTTCTTCTTTTTGATCACCTTTTTTAATTTAAATTGGGTTACAGCTACTGTGAGATTGTGATCAGACCCAATGTCAGCACCTGGATAAGTTTTATTTGATTTGATGCAGTTTCTAAATCGATTTTTTATTAGAATGAAGTCGATTTGGTTCCTAATAAATTTGTCCTCTGATTCTGCATCTGACTACCAGGTGTAGAGTCTTCTCGGTGGTAGTTTAAAACCAGTAAAACACAGTTTGATTGGAACACCCGGTATACAATGACAATTTACTTGTCTAGCACCATAATTATTACAGAGATATTGTTAAAGAAGAGGACTATAATGTATTAAAAAAATTACCCTAATCAGAGAAGAGGTTTAGGAAATTCGAGCCATCAAAATGACCCATTTTTAAGATGGTGCGTTAATTTCTTGGAGAAGTGTATTTGTCCGCTTACAATTTTGAATAAAATAAAGTAAAAAAAATAAAAGCCTTTAGTTTATAAACACCTTATTAACTATAGGAAAGGTATACTAAGTATCATTGTCATTGCCATAATAAGAATCATTGTCATTCTCTAAATTTGATATACAAACGTGCGGTTTAGTTGTCCTTCAAAAATGACAGATCATCATAATACCACAGATTTACAGAACTCCCTTCCGTAGCCTGCTCTTAATGAATCAATCTTTTTCTTTACTGATTTTTTTGTTCCATCAGCATCCACTTCTCTTAACTTTGACGATCGACTTCTTAACTCGATCACAGTAGTACTTGCGACTTTCAATCTTCCACACACACGGAAAACTACGATAGAGTTCAAATAAAAATGTTCTATTTGCCTGGTGAAGATCCGTCATATTGAAACAATTCGTTGAGAATTGTAAACTTTGTATTTGAAATAGATATTTTAAAAAATAAATTGAAAATAAAATAAAAAACATGAATTAATATACCGCTTATAGATAAATAGTCGCTTTTTAAAATTGTTGTACCCACACACTTCAGATTTGCTCGAAGTGAGGTGCTTATCGTACAAGTTCGATAGACATAATCAAGCTGAAACTCATTATTACATCATTTTTGCAATGTTATCAAAAACGACGGTTTTCAAGCACACATTTCCGTTTTGCGTCATTTTTGTTTGAACAGACTTGTTCCTCGAACAAAACTTTTGAGCAATAACGCAGTTTGTGGGCCGCTTTAGACTATAATCGCTATCGACTTTTTTCCATTTATCCCTGTTAGAGGTCATTGTTAGCATATAATATTGCATTTTTTTACCAATAGTTGTTAGCTGGACGGTACATTTCGGCTCAGTTCAATCATCTCACAAGTCTTATTGATATTAGGTAAACCTTGAAACCTTAAAAAGAGAAAAATATAGAAATAAAACTTTCTTTGCTGAAATGGTAGTTTAAACATCCACTTTATCTAAAATTTCAAGTTTCTTGGCCGATGCATTGGTCAATTTAACATCGGAAAACTTCACACAATAAACTTACGACTTTTGTAAACACTGCTCATCTCTTCCTCTCACTCCTTTATGTTTACTCAGCCTCTGCTGGATATCATCATCATCATTCAATCTTCGCTTATCCACTGCTAGACATAGATCTCCCTCATAATTGTCCATCTATTTCGATCTTGTGCCTCTTGCATCCAATTCCTATGACAACGTTTTAGATCGTCAGTGCAACGTGTTGGTGGACGACCTCTGCTTCGGTAGGCATCATCTCTTGGTCTCCATTCCAGTATCCGCTTTGTCCATCTATTATTTGTCATTCGAGCCACGTGACCTGCCTAGTTCCATTTCAGTGTTGCTACTCTATCTACCTCATCGGCCACTCCTGTTCTTAGTCGTAGCTGGCCCTTTGACACACACGGATCTTTTGAACTGTTCTTCTTGTCATGGTCAACGTTTCCGCACCGTAAGTTAACACTGGGAAAACACACTGATTAAACGTTTTTCTTTCTTTTCTGCTGGATATAGTTATTCTCTATTTCCAAGTCTTTCTGCGTAAGACAGTCTGAATTCAAACCAACAGTTTATGCGTCTGCAGTACCGAGACAGTCCCGTTATGCGACCGTCACTAGTTTTAGAACGTCCCTTACTCGATTTTTTTTAAAATACGTTTAATATTTTTATATTTTCAAGGTTATCCAAGTAGATCCTAAATATGGAAAAGTATTAAGGAACGTTAGAATACCTGCTTCTTATGTCACGTCTGTAACCTGGGGTGGTCCCAATTTTGATATATTGTATGTAACAACTTCTCAAGCTCACCTAGATGAAAAACAATTGAAGGATGAACCTGATGCTGGATGTGTATTTGCTCTCTCAGGATTGGGTGTTAAAGGAGTTCCACCTAATTAGGCCTATATTGAAAAATATATTTTAAAGGCATATTATGATACTGTTAAGAACAACTTTAAAGACATAGCGTCGTCTTTTTTTACTGCTCCTCTGTTTATTTTATTTGTGACTGTTGTATTTTCATATATATTTCTGATGATGTTGCAGTATTGATTACCACTCTAGCATACCTACTTATTATATTTTTATATTAGTTTACCTTATATTTTCAAGGTTATCCAAGTAGAATCAAAATATGGAAGAGTATTAAGGAACATTAGAATACCTGCTTCTTATGTCACGTCTGTAACTTGGGGTGGTCCGAATTTTGATATATTGTATGTAACAACTTCTCAAGCTCATCTGGATGAAAAACAATTGAAGGATGAACCTGATGCTGGATGTGTATTCGCCCTCTCAGGATTGGGTGTCAAAGGAATTCCGCCTAATCAAGCCATTATTAACAAATGTTACTGTTAGAGCTTAATACATGTGATGATTCTACTAAATTATAGTTAGATACAGTAAACCTAAATAATATGATCTTTGTAAATTTTTTTTATAGACCAGGGCGGATCTGTTTCGAGGTGGATGTGAGGGGTGACATTCGGATTTTTCAGAAAGAGTTAGGTGATAACTTCATTAATAATAATTAATTTATCCTTCCTCTCAACTAGCTCGGGAAAAATAATAAAAAAATTAAAATATTTAAAAATTCTAAAAACAATCGATTTTTTTTTCTAATTTCCTTGCTTATAACTTTAAAACAATTCATTTTGGAGCAAAGTCCTCAAGAAATAAAATAGCGACAATTAAATTTTCTAAATGATACAGCTAGTTAAAAATGTTTTAATTTATTACAGCTACTGCTAAACAGCATTAAAGACAAAAGAGAGGGGAAAACAAGCCTTTTCTTATTCAATATTTTTTATCCCATTAAATTACACCAAGGACCTTTATAATTCCTCTGGAAAATCTTTATAACATAGTAGAAAAGATTTCATTAAAATCGATTTAACAGATTTCGCATAATAATTTTACAATCTAAATTTTTTTAATTATAAAAACGTACTTAGCCCATCTTACTTATTTTGTGGAATTAAAGTCAGATTATTTGGACGGTCTCAGGAATGCTTTAAAATTATAAACAAATGTTATGCTTATAAACAAATACAATATATAACTATTAACTTAAATGAAATTCGGGAAAAAGACATTGAAAAAGACGGGGTAAGACATTTTTTACAAAAGAAACAAAGTTGAATTACGAGCAATGATGGTTCCTAAGATACAACTGGTCAAATTTGAAGGCATTTTCAAAGAATTCATAAGCAATAGGATAATCTTGAAACCATTACCTTTTTCTATCGGAGCTTTTTTTGATAAAAATTTTCATTTATCTTTAAGATAATTATAACATATGTAATGATATAAAGGATAATTTATATATGTAATAATGTAAAGGATAAACACTTAAAGACAGATAGATTAATGAAGAAAAAATCATGGATGACAGATGAGGTCCTGAAGCTAACGGACGAGAGAAGAGAAGCCAAAAATGACCCATGAATATAAAACCATAAATATATTAATAACAACGAAAATCAGAGAAGCGAAAGAAAAAGCAGCAAGGTAAAGATGCGAAGGAAATTGAGACTCTGCAGTCAAAGTACGGTAGTCACAATGTACATAGGAAAGTTAAAGAACTCACAGGGGGACTAAGACGAAGACAGAAAGAAAATATAACTGATTCTGACGAAAATATGATCTTGGACAAATAGAGTAAAAAAAGAACGTGAAAAGAATGTGAAAAGAATATATAGAAAAACTATTTAAAGACCAAAGAGATAACACATTTCAACCTTTCACCTAACAACGAATCAATAGCAATAGTCGCAAAGATATTCAACAGCATATACAACTCTGGAGAAATACCAACAGAATTGCTGAAATCTGAGTTTATTGCACTTCTAAAAAAAAACAGGAGTCAAAAAATGCGAAGATTAACGTACTATAAGCCTCATGAGTCATCTCCTAAAATTGTTCTTAAAGATAATTCATAAGAGAATCTACAAGCTCTGCGGAAGTCAAATTTCCCCCAACCAGTTCGGGTTCACAAATGCTGTTGGTACTAAAAAGGCTTTGTTCTCAGTACAAGTCTTATTTCAATTTTAGAGATGCAGAGACATCAATTACGACGTATAAGCATATCTGGTTAATTACGAGGAAGCGTTTGATCGAGTACAGCACGCCAAGATGATGCAAATACTAAAAGAAGCAGGAATTATCTAAAAATAATTAGAAATCTTTACTGGAATCAGACAGGAAATCTCAGAGTTGAAGGTGAACACACTGACTATGTGAAACTCATGCGTGGAGTGAAGCAAGGCTGTATTTTGTCTCCTCCAATCTTCAATCTGTACTCTGAAAGAATATGTACTCTGAAAGCTTTGCACGAAACAGAAAAAGGTATTCTACGAAATGGTTACCGGCTAAATAACATCAGATATGCAGATGACACCATAGTATTTGCGGACAACTTAGAAGACCTACAAGGTTTTATGAACAAAATCACGTATAACAGTCAACAATATGGACTCAATATAAATGATAAGAAGACAAAGCTTATGATAATTAGCATAAAAAGGATAACAGAAGGTCAACTCTACGTCAGCCAATCCACTGTAGAAAGAGTGACGCACTACAACTACGTCGGCACCATAATAAATGAAGATTGAACCAACAACCAGGACATTAGAGCACGTATCGGAAAAGATAGATCCACCTTCAATCTGATGGGGGCCTTCTTCAAGAGTCACAACCTCTCTCTTGATACAAAAGTAAGAATGCTGCGATACTACGTCTTCTCTCCCTTTTTTTATGGTGTTGAATCGTGGACCTTGAACGAAGATATGTGCAGAAAACTGGAAGCATTTGAGATGTGGCTATTTTGGACAATACTTAAGATCCCGTCGACTGACCGAGTCACAAATGAGGAGGTTCTCAGAAGAATTAATTAAGAACCTAGGGGTACTGACCACGATCAAATCTCGAAAGTTACAATGCTTTGGACATATTATGCGAAATGAATCCAGATATTCTTTCCTTGCAGCCATCCTGTAAGGAAAAATATTTAGAAAACGGGTCCAGGAAGAAGAAGAACATTTTGGTTAAAGAACCTCAGAATCTGGTTCAATACAACATCTGTGCAGTTCTTCCGCGCTGCTGCAGATAAGATAAAGATGGCCATGATGATCACCAACATTAATAACGAATGAGCACATCAAGAAGAATGTAATAATAAAAACCATCCGTATTGCATGTGAAAGATACCAAAAAAATTAGGTTGAAGCAAACTGAATTTCAAATATCAAAATCGGCATACGTAAAAAAATGTATTCTCTCGGCTTCCAATGAAGTAATTTTTTTCACTTTTTGTTAATCCGACGTAAATCGAATAAAGTTTTATAAAAAATGCATTATCAAATGCCAGAAAAGCTTTAGTTTTGTTAATTAATTTATTTATACTCCAGTCGTCAGAGACGAAACCTCTAAAAATCATACGAACAAACTGATTTTTTCTGAGAATGTTAATTTTGGGACCAAATCTGTGCATCGTAGAAAAAAATATTTTAAATAAAAAATGTAACAAAATTTTAATTTTAAACAAAAATGTTTATTAGCACTTTTTGTGTAAAATAAACCGTTCTGGCAAAATATCACTGAAGCGACGCGGCTACGAGCACGAAATCAATTTCAAATAAAATTTGTATTAATTCGGTAAAAATTCGATTCTTTTTGATCAGTGTCCTATCGACAAAAATCGATCACTACTATTTTACAGCAGTTTTGGTTCTATCAACGGCTTGGATAATTAATCTATTTATATGTGATGTATCATCTTGGGTAATCTTGGAACGATTTGTATAATAAGACAAATTAATATTGTTACCAAATTAAAAAGAATAAGCTTTTGTAGCTATACTTCAATGTTAATAATTTAATTTAAATTTTACTATTTACTTTGTTCAAATTAAAATAAAATTTGTTGTATAATTATTGTTATATTTGTAAACCTTCCACCTAACTCTTTAATATAATAAAGAATAACATTTGAAATTTTATAATACTTTCGCAACAAAGTTGCTAAAAAAACAAAAACATATAACAAGCAGACCTGATCGTCGACAAACTGGAACAAGCAGTTGATGAGGCTCCTATCAGGAGTCAAAATCAACATCTGCAGTTCGATAAAAGTTCGTTTAACGCATAGACCCTGTGGGTAAACCAGACATGTAACAGTAAGTTTATGACATGATAGTAAAGCCAAAAAGTATACATAAATCAATGGTATTGTAGCCAAAGGTGCAGGAAAACAGTGCCATCCTCAAAGTAAACAAGGTGTAAATACTTGCTGGTTTTGTCACAGACAAGACATCTTTCCATTTTTTTACATCTTTAAAGAGAAAAAGGAAAAATATGTATACAGACACCTGTGACTCACACAGGAAGTGTTGAGTTTCCAATACCCTAACGAAGTTGTGCCAGGACGAGATGCCCTGCTATCACCAGGATTCCCACTCTTTCTCTTACATATTCATCGGGAAAACTACATCCACAAGAACCACCAAAGACTTCCCACCCCCTGCCTTATCGAGACTGCCATCTCTCTCACGTCGTCTGTCTCTCATTTACTCATATTTCGGCCTGTGACAGTCCAAACCCCACCGAGGTGCTACTCGCTCGTCTTAAAATTTTGTTACGAGTTCCCTCTCCTCTCGTTCTTTTGAAGAGAGCAGCTTCCTCATAATTTTGTGGATCCGTGTCCACCACCACTTATCCCTCATCATTTCTCCATCATTTCTCTCACAGAATCAAACATTCTGCAGTTACACTCTCTTTCAAACTTCTCTCTTTCATCTGCCCAACGCTCACACTCCAACATCGTGTGTGTCACAGTATTCGAGTGACCACAGTAAAGGCAGTGATCAAACTGCGCCCTCCTAAACCTGAAAAGATAGCAGCCATGGCCTGTGAGTATTTGCGTCAGATAACAATCCAGCTGCCTATGCATACAGTTTACCCAGCTTCTAAGATTCTCAGTCACACTCTTGTTGCTACTGACCGATTGAAACTAATCTCTTGGCCAGTCTCGGTTATCTCTCGCTCTCCAATTTTCTGCCCCCTACGACTATAAATCCTGGCACTTTCATTTGCCAGCACATGTAACGGAACACAGCCAGTGATCACAACCAGCGGCAGCTGGCAGTCCTGTAGGCACATGCTACCCGCAGCATACTGCTTCGGTCCACGCGTACTTATAGGCCTCTTGTAAGTTGGTATTTCTACCGCCTCACTCCAGACTGGGGCCGCGTAGGGGACGACAGACTACACAACACCGTGAAATTTGAGTCCACCGATATTAGGCATTATCCTCCCCAGCTTAGCCATTCTCTGACTAGCTCTGCGGGTCACCGCCACAGATGTTCCCCCTAACTTACACCATGGTGAAGAATAACTCCCAGATACTTGACATACTTTTTGGGCGTCACTCTCGCTCCCGCGCACTCAAATACAACCCTGTCTCTTTTCTGTAGCGTCTAAGTACTACAGCTTCGACTTATCCTCAGCGAGAAAAAGATCATGCCCGCTTATCCAATCCTCAACGAGGACATACGCATGCGTAATCCGAAGCAAAAGTTCCTCACCGTCGCGTGCCGTCGTCAGTATAGCAAGGTCGTCCGCAAACGCGAAGGGGGTAACACCCTCCCCATATTGGCAGTTTAAGACCCCGTCACAGAAGCTATGAGGTGCACACCAACGACAGCTATAGAGGTCTGACTAGACGTCTCTACTTTACACGTAGTTATAAAGGGGAGGCGAAAATAGTGTATTATATACTACGCGAAAACCTGTGACGGAACGTATACAGGGATACAGAATGAATCCTGATTTCTGATCATATGGTATCCAGATACAGGTCTAGTATTCAATAGATGCCGTATTTTCTAGACCACAGGGTGATATCTGGTATACATACGGATCTAAAACTGCAGAGGGTTAAGTTACAGCAATATTCATTCGTGGTGGAAATTTAAACATTTTAATTTCAGTAGGAGATTTGTATTTCACGCCTACATTATTGTAATCTTGCACTGCGCAAGAGAAATTAACCTGGGGTTTGTGAACTAAAGCAGTCCAATACATGCACACATAGCAAAGTAGTTATACACTTATTACATTTATACACTTTAAGGTGAAGTTTAAGCTAATGTGGAAATTCTGGGATGTACTCTAATACTGACGGAATATAGTAATATCACAATAGTATGGTTTTTGGATCTCATTTGATCGCAGGCGGCAAACACTTTTCAGAGACAACCAAGTGACTATAAACACATGTTACGGTTGGCCAGCCTGAGCTTGTATAGTAAACATTGTATTTGTTAAAGCTATATTATTTTTGTTTAATCTAAGTGAATTGACCTCTTTGTGTGATATTTTGGCAAACGTAAAGTGAATTAGTATGTGCTGAACATTTTTTGATATAAGAATTGACTGTATATGGGTTAGTAAGTTATTTGTTGCAATTATTTAATGGCGGATAGTAGGTATCCGAACACTTGATTGAAATTTATGGTTGTCAGCATAACAGTAACAAATTTGTAGACTGATATTGTTCTGAAGCGAGTTTCTTGTGGAATTTTAAAGTAATTACTATTTAAATGGGAATAAGCCACAATTAAAGGTTAAAGAATATTTATTGTCGTTTCAATTTCCACTTCGGAAATCGTTCTTAAAATACAAACATTAGTAAATAGTCAGCTGTAGTCTAAAATATCTAGTGAGAACAGTTTGGTAAAATACTCCAATGGTGGAAGTAGTTCCTCATTTATTTTAGAAGCAAACTTAGTGTCTCTTTAATTTTGGTGTAAGTCGCTTTTCGTTCAGTTTAATGTTATTCTAAATTTTTTTCTTTTTCTAGGAGGTTGATCAGCAGGTTCAAGGTCGTTTATTATATTTACTAAAACAAAAATTGGAATAAGAGTTATATAGTAGCTCCTAAAGTTTTATGTATATTTTACCTGTAATTTGTGTCCTTATTTGATGAACTTGCTTCGCTGGCAATACATTCTCAGAGAAATCAGAGTGCTCAGTCACTTGATATTATATCTGAATCATCATCTAAAATTATTTAAATAGTATTATTTGAAATAAAATAATAAAAAGTTTGTTACCAATAAATGTTCTAACTCGACAATGTTTTTTTTTTTTTCGAAGGTTTTCGACGACTATATTTTCTTCATCCTCCGTATCGGAGCTATCAGAAACTTGAGAAGGAGGTGATATTTTACCCTTCAACTTTCCGTAGAAACTACATGAAGGAATCTCATTGAATCCATCCATAATAGCAAAATGCGAAAACTGTTACCATATGGTTACCAATGCTTTTTTATTAAGTTATTTTATCAATTATCATTTTATATGTAATATCATGTAACACAAATCAGCAAATATAGGTTGTAGAAACCATGATTGAATTCGTTTTTTTTTAAGCCCTTTTCTCTATTCGGATTGCCGAATATAGGCCTCTCCTAATTCTCGCCATTCATCTCTATTGTTTATAAGACGTTTCCACATTGGCCCTGCAGTTCTTTTAATATCGTAGCTCCATCGCATTTGCGGAATTCCTCGTGGTCTTTTGGCTTCATATGGCCGCCAATTCCCGATTTCTTTATTCCATCAGCCATCTGATGGTGTACCTTGGCACCAACGTAAATGCAAAATGGGAACAGGCCACAGAAATTAAGGCGAGAATAGAACTAGCTAGAGCAGCATTTAGCAATATGAAAAAGCTCCTCATAAGCAGGGATTTGTCTCTTCCCCTAAAACTACGTCTAGTTAAATGCTACATTTTTCCGATCTTACTGTATGGTGTGGAGGCCTGGACGCTGACGGAGACGCTCACGAGAAAACTAGAAGCATTCGAAATGTGGGTGTACCGACGCATTCTTCGTATATCCTGGACCGAACATGTCACCAACACAGAGGTAATCCAAAGAATCGGAAAGGAGAAAGAAATCGTGAATACAATTAAACAAAGAAAGCTTGAATATCTAGGCCACATATTGAGACACGATAAGTACCGTCTACTGCAATTGATTGTCCAGGGAAAAATAGACAGTAAGCGAGGGCCAGGCAGGAGAAGACACTCGTGGCTCCAAAATCTGAGGAAGTGGTTCGGGCTCACATCGGTCGAACTATTCAGAAGCGCCGCAAATAAGATCAGAATTGCCATGTTAATAGCCAACGTTCGCAACGGACAGGGCACTTGAAGAAGAAGAAGAAGAATCAGCCATCCGTAAGACGTTCGTTATGTCCAGCCCATTTCCATTTTAGTTTAGCTGCCAGTTCGACAGCATATTTTACTTTTGTTCTATTGCGAATGTTTTCATTGGTTTTATGGTCTGTGAGTGAGATACCCAGCATCTGTCGTTCCATAGCTCTCTGAGTTTTTCTGATCTTCTCCATATTTATTTTAGTGAGTGTCCAAGTTTGAGCTCCATATGTAAGTACAGGTAGGATACAGGAATTAAATACTTTGGTTCGCAGTCTTTGAGGTATATTTTTATTTTTAAGTATATATGAGAGTCTTCCGAACGCTGCTCATCCCATTTTTACACGACTGCTTATTTCAGTAGTCTGATTTTCTTTGTTTACCTTGACATTTTGAACCAGATATGTATATTCATCTACGTATTCTCTCTGTCCCTTCGATGTTTATCATAGGTTTGTCATCTTTGTTTGACATTAGTTTTGCATAGAAATATATTTTTACTTACCAAAAAAATTCTTAGTACTAGGCACATACACAGCTAATCTAACAACTGACGGAAGAACTCGCGAAATCTACAAACACGTGAAAATGGCTGGCAACATTAACCATTGGTTGACGTTCTCCCACCGCAAGTGGCCGATACCATATGCCTACACTGAACAGCAAGCCGTGTAAAGCAGAGTTTGAGTAAAATATGCATTTGAATTCAACGTAACCGTATGGTTCCATTATCCAGTAAAAGTTATTAAAATATTTTTGAATGTGCCCGATAAAGGATTAAAATAAATATATGATCACTAGAAATGAATTGATCAAGGGTAGTGAATCAATGCCAAGAACTGTTATCCTATGACGCTACTCGTGACGACGTGTTCTCATGGCGCTAGTTCCGTGACGCTCTCCTTAACATTTTACTGTAGAGAAAAAAAAAATAACACAACACCGAACATGTATTAGAATATTTAAAAGATATATGTCTATATACATCTATCCAATGTTAATAAATCGAATCTTTGTGTACGTTACTCCACTAATAATCCTGCATAGAATAATAAAAAAAGCAAAATCTTTTAAATTTTACAAAAAGCAATGACAAGGTACACCATCACAAATATATTCCAACCCATTTTCACTCGTTAAGTTTTAACTAAATATTTACCCCTACACGTCGCTATGTTTAAATTAAAAGTAAACATCTATACAATCTTTTTATCTAATCTTTTTAACAACTTAAGATGAAAAATATGATTTGCATAATACCATTTAGTAAACATAGTGCCGATTTTAAATTATTGTGTTCTTCTTCGTGTTGCGTACGAATATGTTGGAAGATTGGATTGAAACCATCTTCTTCTTTGGCGTGTCATTTATAATGATGCTCATTTTATTTCTATTGAAGTACATCCAGTTCCAAAAAGATTCACATACTAATAATAACGGTAAGTTCGTAAGCAATCGCATGTTTTTAAAAGTTAGGTTATGTACACTTTGTTTGTAAATCATAATCATGTCAAATCATGTCCTTAAACTTCAAAATATTTCCATATATTACAATATTTAGTTAAGATTAAGATAAGAATTCAACAATAATAGTACAATACTGAGACTATGAAACCAATTTTTAGAGATTTCTTCAATCTTGTTATACTGTTCAGATATAAAGAGTGAATAGCGAATGCGTATACTTTTACTCACACAGTATAGCTTAAAATGTAAATTAAATAAAGGCTTTTTGAAACCGGTATGTTGTAAATTGGTCGTACTAGAGCCAGTTGGCTTATTGTACATCTTCCATTTTCTCACCATACTCATGCCAGGATTTTGAAATTATGTATTAGCTTCTAACGATTTAAAAAACAAAACGTAGTAAAAGGTTTTAATTCACGTGTTTTAAATTCCTTTTAATTCGGAAAGCAGCAACTTTTATGCGTCCCTGTATATATTAATAATGTATACAGGTACATATGTTCCTAATAAGTATTAAACTTACTGTGTTTTAAAATTTCAAGCTAGAAAAACAAACTTTGATTGTCTCTTGAAATAGAATAAGTATTTAATGTTTATTTTATTGCTAATATCGGAGTTGTCAAATAAGGCTGCGTGAGAAACTCACTAAATGAGCATATGAGTGAATGTTTAAGAATTGAAATTATTACTGGTCTTTCTTCTAAACAAGCCGGTGATATGGGTTTACTCTGCAGTAGGTGCTGGGGTTTTTTTTTTCCCTAAACTCAGATTACACCTGGAAAGCAACATAATCTAGCCAGACGGCCCCTGGCATGAGATACGGATATTGCTCGATGGGCATAATCATCCGGTTACACCAGCAGTGCATACAAAATATGCATATACAGGGTATCCAAAAACTCTCCTGACAAACGAAGACCGAAGATTCCTCAGATAATTTTAAGACAATTTATTCCAATTCACCTAGTCCTAAAATGCTTCCTAAGGGAGGTAGAGCTCTTTGAACACTATTTTGCCTTAGATTAGGCCCTTGTAATTAGTTTCTTTTTAATACCTCCAGAACGCTTCTAGTTAGAAAAACGTAAACTGGTACTATTATTTATCATCCACAGTTGAATCGATTCCATTAATTGCGAATTTATAGTACCGGTCATAAGCGTCCGTTTTAGGTAGATCAACGGATATTTTAAAGAATAATTTTTTTGTCTCTAACTTTTAAGCATTCGTAGATTATTAAATTTTTTTAGTAGTAAAAAGTACTCTTACTTTAAGTCGGTATGATACACTGTTTTCTAGAAAAAGCGATATGGAATTTTTTAGGTAAATTAATAGGTACTTTAATTAATTTTATAAATTATCTTTTGTTTCAATAAATGTGGTATACAATTCGTAAAAAAAGTTGGTAAGGAAAAGCAAAAAATTATATTAAGACAAAATTATATTTAAGGGGTTTTAAAAACAAACTATTTATTACGATCGAACGAAATTAACATAAAAGAACAAGTATCAAAAGTAAATAGTTACAAAAGATACTCGATGTTAATGACCATTAGTCTCTATGCATAAATTTGCACTTTTGCTTAGAGAACGTCGAATTCTTGCAAATTAAAAGTTATTTAGAAATTCGCTGCAAGCATCCTTAGCTAGAGTTGTGCACGATTTTGTATCGGAATGGATTAAACAAATGCTTTTATGTATCGCCAAATACAATAATCGCAAGGATTAAAATCCGGCGACCTCGCTGGCTAACAACTGGACCGCCTCTTCCAATCCAGTGGCCTTCGTAGTTATTATCAAGAAAGTCTCGTACATTTCTGCTAAAGTGGGCCGGACAGCCGTCATATAAAAACCATAATTGTTACCGAATATTTAAAGGCACATTATCTAATGAATTAGGTAAAACATTTTGCAATAAATGTAAGTAATCAGTAAGCATTTAAATAAGCAGGCAGTTCCACATTCCCAACTAGATAATCGTTAAATACTCTTATCCAGACGTTTATGCTAAACCTATGCTGATTCTTAGGGTATAATTCCTGAACAACGTGAGAATGGTCACCAACGTACAAATAATATTGTGCATAATGCACATTAAAAATTTATATTTTTTCAATTTCCATTTTTTGTGAATGTAGCTTTGTCGCAAAACAAAATGTATCTGAAAAAAATCTTAATTTTTTTTTTCTGATTTTGTAAATATCTAGCGAATTCTATATGAGCCGGAAAATCTCCTTGTAGCAGTGCTTGTACCTCTGTAAAATGAAAAGGATATTTATATTTTCGTTGTATAAGATATTTCTTACGAAAGATTTTAAAACTGTGGGATACATGACAGATAGTCTTCGAACGCTTATTTCTAAATTTAACTTCCATTAAAATAACATGTACTGGACTGGCTAAAATCGATCTTTATTCCTCTACCTAAGAAACCAAACGTTAAGAAATGTAGCGATTGTAGACTCATTAGTTTAATGAGCCATGCCGTTAAAATACTGTTGCATATTCTTCTAAATCGAATTAACAATAAGTGCGAAGAAATAATTAGTCAAGAGCAGTTCGGGTTCCGGAGATGCCTTGGAACTAGAGAAGCACTATTTTCTATGCAAACACTCCTTCAACGATGTTGGGAGGTAAGAAAACCCGTATATATGTGCTTCATTGATTTTGAAAAGGCATTTGATCGCGTTCAGCATACCAGACTAATTACCGCCTTGCAGAGCATCCAACTAGATGAGAAAGACATCAAACTTATTGCCAAACTTTACTGGAACCAAACAGCCATTATTAATACCAACAAGAGAGAATCAAAGCCAATCAGTATTGAACGAGGCGTAAGACAAGGCTGTATACTATCTCCCACCCTCTTTAACGTGTATTCTGAGAATCTATTTAGGGAAGCTTTAAAAGATCAAAAAGGAATTATCAAAGGAGGAGAAATAATTAACAATATACGGTACGCCGACGATACTGTGATTCTAGCTGAAAACATCGACGATCTACAGGAGCTAATCAATAGAGTTGAAATGGAATGCACAAATTGGGGACTGTCGATAAATATCGATAAAACTAAATACATGGTGACCAATAAAGTGGATATCGGCGCAACCCAACTGATATTAAACCAACAACCGCTGCAGAGAGTTCAGAGATTCAAATACCTTGGATGTTGGATTACCCAAAATCTAGATCCATCCTTCGAAATTAGATGTAGAGTTGAACAGGCAAGAAACTCATTTCAAAAATTCAAGCCTCTATTATCCAATAGCTCATTAAATTTGGAAATCCGTGAAAAGTTTACAAGATGTTACGTGTGGTCTGTACTTTTGTATGGATGTGAAACTTGGACTTTAAACGCCGATATCATTAATAAAATCGAGGCGTTTGAGATGTGGTTGTATCGAAGGATACTAAAAATTCCATGGACTAGCAGAACTAGAAACGAAGAAGTTCTTCGAAGAATGGGACATCAACGAACTCTATTAAATATTATTAAGAGGCGTAAACTAGAATATCTTGGACATATAATCAGAGGATCAAGATATGAGTTCCTTCGGCTAATTCTCAACGGTAAAATCGTAGGAAAGAAATGGATAGGACGGAAGAAACTCTCTTGGTTGAGGAATTTGCGGCAGTGGACAGGTTTGACAGCGGACCAATTGCTACACGTAGCGCAAGACCGAGATCAGTATAAAAATATTATAAGCATGGTAGTCGCCGACGTTCCGTAGGGATATGGCACTCTAAGAAGAAGAAGAAAATAACATCTTTATCTGCTGCTGTTAAATCATTACGTCCTCTTTTTCATTATTTTTTGAGACCACTGAACCTATTTGTCTTAATTGTTGATAAAGAGCTGTAGATGCTGAGTGAGTGGGATCACGATTGGAAATTTTTTTAGAATATCTACGTTTTGCTGCTCGAGCGTTACACCTTATTTCGTCATAAACTAACTCATATCAGCGTATTCCTCATTAGTAAAAATCATTTTTGTTGGATTAAAATTGTTATATTTGAATGCTACAAAATAAAAAATTAAAAGATTTTAACTATAAAACTACCAAAGAGAATTGAAATACTATTATAAAATAATACCTCAATCAACCATGGGAGCTTATCGTCTATGCTTCGCCTACTTCAGTCTCTCAAGTGTGAATCCGGCTTATTTTAAACTATGAATTAAATCATGAACATTTAGCTGGTAACAAATAAAACAATGATTTAACTAATCATATTTATTTGACATTAAAAAAAATAATATTTAAATAGTAAAAACAACCCTGCCTAATGCTTTACATACTACTTGTGGCATCGATGGGCTGCTTGGTTTTAAATATATGTGCTATGTGGCCTCCAGAGCACATGGTTAGGTCCTCCACAGCATGTGGGTAAGCTCTACTGACAGCTGCAGTTATTTCATATAAAATTCCACAAATATCCCATAAAATATTTAGTAAGTCCAATAAAATCTTCAACAAATTCTCCAATGAAATATTCAGTAAATTCTCCAATAAACGTAAGAAAATTTGGCAGACGATAAAATCAACCTTATAATAATTTTTGCCTTCTTTTATAAATTTTAATTACAGACAAAAAAGAATATTCTCACTACGTTAGAAAAGGAGATTGACAGAAAGTGGGGAGACTAAAATGAAGTTTAGCACATTATGTGTCATAAGACGTATGCCTATGATGGAATTAGCTCTTATGTCAACATAGAACAGAATGTTTACTAGCGGACAGAAAGAGAAAGGGCGAATATTTATTCTACCGACAAGAAAGAGAGAGGAAAAAAAGAGATAGACAGGGAGAGAGGGCGCCAACCACGGTTCGTAGACTTACTACGGTTGCCTCTTTCGCCAACCAATGAACATTAAGCCCGAAACTGTACTCTCGTGACGTAATTCTTCCCCTTCAACCAATTAACACTGCAATCGACCTGCCCTCTACATTCAGTTTTAATCGCGAATAAATCGGTTTTGTATTCTTGTGTACTCTGGTGACGTAACTCAAGCATCCCCACCCCAGTCGGAAGAGGCAACCGTAGTAAGTCTACGAACCGTGGGCGCCAACTACTTTTTGAAGAAAAAATAGTAAAAAATAATATAAATTAATAAAGATGTGACGTTTATTACGTTAAAAGATAAACTTCACGAACTGACCTTAATTTGACAATAAAAAACGTAAGTTATACTTTTGTTGATAGATAACGACCAACTAGTGCAAAAATATTAATTTGATTTGCATGACGAAAAAACGAAAAATTTTTAAATCAATTTTTCTAGAAAACGGTGTATCCTATCGACTTAGAGTAAGAGTAACTTTTAGTACTAAAATAATTAAAAATTTAATAATTTTGTTTCACTAATGCTAAGACGTAAAGACAAAAAAGTTATGCGTTAAAATAACCGTTGACCTACCCAAAACGGATGCCTATGATAGGTATTAAAAATTTACAATTGATGAAATCGATTCAACTCTGGAGGATAAATAATAGTACCAGTTTTTGTTTTTCTAAATAGAAGAGTTCTGGAGGTATTTAGAAAAAACTAATTACAAGGCGCCATCCTCAAAAAGCTCTAGCTTTCCTTAGGAAGAATTTTCGGACTAGATGAATTGGGTTCAATTGTCTTAAAATTATCTGAGGAATCTCCGGTCATCATTTGTCAGGAGAGCTTCTGGACACCCTGTATATTTTGTAGGTACAGTAAAATAAAAAGTAAAAACGTCATAATTTTAGATCTTATATTTTGTGAAGTGAAAAATAAAATTGTGTATGTACCACTACCGTTACCGGATGATTACGTCCCCATCGAGCAACATCCACCCCACGAGCTAGAGCCCCTCTGTAACACTGCGTGCTACAATGATATATGCAAGGCCAGAATCGCTCACTGTCGAAGAGAATTGGGCGGGGTTTTTTTAAACATATAGAAACTATATCGTATCTTAAATCCAAGCACAATTAGATAATATGAAATTATAATTTATTATTGGACGCCACCCCTGGTTTATCCTCGAAAGGGACGAGCAAAGAAAAAATTAAGATTTATCGAAGGTTTACAAGAAAACTATACTTTATTATTTCTTAGTAATGAACAAAAAGAAAACATTAAAAGTTATGTCATCCCAAAAGGATACCAAAATATCATTTTATGTTTACATTATCATAAACAATAAAGCTTTGTATCGTATTAAATTAAGAATTAGTTATAAAGAAAATGAATATATATATTAACCCCAAATTTCGAAATTTGTTTACATTGAAAATAATATAGTTATTTATCAACTAGGAATAATAGAGAAATTAAACCTTTAAATAAAATTAAAACACTTCACTATATTTTCATTTTTTGAGTTCATAATTATTTCCCGTTGTCTTGAAAGTAGGTATAATAAAAATTGGTACAACCTGAATCTGCTCTGTTTCTTTTCTTATTTAATCAGTCAACCAAATAAACCATTGATTCGGCTACACCGTATATCAATCCACCATCATCCTAGATAAGAGGGGTTAGGTATTCCATAAAAAGATACCGCTACTGGGCCATGATCTGGAATAACTGCATACCAATATTATCTTGCGACATGTATTAGAAATATATCAGCATTATAGCCTCTCCAATAAGGGTCTAAAAATAAATATATATCTGAAATATGGACAAGAAAAGGATTTCTTAGCTCACCTCTAAATAAGACCCACTTCGGAAACACGTCTTACCGGTTGGACGTTCTTAAGAGAAAAGAGCGAGACGCTATCTTGGCGCTCTGATTCTGGGCGTGAGTGACAAGTTGATGAATAGGCTCATCTACCAGATATATTTGGGAATTACAGAAGAATCCTTAAGTCGGCTACAGGTACTTGACAGATAGATGGGGTTAGTAGTTTTATTTAAAAAAAAAATAATCGAAATTTATAATGATTTTCTTTTAAATCTTTTGAAACGGTTACACCTCTAGCTGGATTATAATGTTTCTTTCCGGGCGTAACCGTATTAACACCTTTGGTGCATAACTAACTATTAAGCCATTGTTTTTTAATTTATAATGAAGCGCGTATGGCAGGTCCAGCGCTCATTTGTACAATGAGAATTTAAACCATCAAAAATTTGTGTCCTAGATCTTGTTTTCTAGATCAAGTACAAAAAGCAAATAGACTGGCAGGATACCTTAATAACACTGTATGATGAAACAGACACATTAACACAGAAAAAGTCAAGAATTTATAAAGCCAGTCTAAGACCAATAATGACATATGCCTCAGAAACAAGACCCGACACAGCCACAACTCAAAGGCTACTGGAAACGGCAGAGATGAGAGTACTGAGAAGAATTACAGGAAATACGCTGAGAGATCGAAAGACAAGTAAAGACATTAGAAGAAAATGCAACGTACAGTGTATAAATAAATGGACACAAAATAGAAAAAAAGAATGGAATAACCACAGAAGCAAGATGGAGGAGACCTGTCTCGTCCTAATAGTAAGATATAAGTCACCAATCGGCAGAAGAAGTATCAGACGACCGCGTAAAAGATAGAATGATAACCTTCCATAGAAGTATTATTCCACGAATGAACAAGCAGAATTGCTTGTAAAGAGTAAAAAGGTGAAGAAGAAGAAAAAGAAGAAGAAGAAGATCTTGTTTCTCTACATACACGAAGCAGTTCGAGCGCCCGTCCTGTCATAAGCGCTTCATTAATGATTAAAAAACATTGTTTTAAAATAAAATAGACAAAAAATACTTATCAGGAAATGATAGTACGAGGTTTGAACTTGAATTCTCAATTAATTTAAAAAACGGGTGTGGCAGTCTGGCAGTGTGGCGTATATAGAAGTTTTACTTCTATATATGCTTTCGTCGTTACAAATTTATATGGGAGTCAATCTGCATAATCATTACATATGTAATGCTATAGGTAAGAGAGACCAGAAAGAGAAAAAGAATTAGGTATGTAAATAAACATTTCCTGTATATAAACATTTGACCTGTAATAGGAGTATAGTAAGTAAATGAAGGATTGAATCAATATTTTAATGAACATATATATTTTGATTTTCATTATGTTTAAAAGGAGTTGAATGTAAAAAATTTTTTTACACATACTCTGCAGTAAAATTCATTGTTAATTTTGTTATTAATATAAAAATACAATACAATACACTGTCACATAATTCAATATTATAATACAATACAAATTAAAATGCAATATTCATAAGTATTTAAAAATGACAATATACATAGCGCACGCATATGTTTAATTTACCATGATAATAATATTAATAAAAAAATAATAATATTAATAAATATTAAACATGTTTACAAAAGGAACATTTTTATTCTCGAGAGAGAAAGAGAGAGAAAATATATTTTCTGTCTCTCTCTTACCTATATCTTACATATGTAATTATTTTGCCGATTCACTCAATATATACGAATACACACAAATTTCCAACGTCGAACGCGCGTATAGAAGTATAACTTCAAAAAATGTTTGTAAAAGATAAAAATAAAAAACCAACAATTCGGATTATGTTGTAAATTTTCATTTAATTTTAAAATTTAGCATTTTTGCGTATATTACATATATTTAATATGACTAACGTGGGGTTTTTAAATATTTTAACAATAAAAAAAAATTCATATTGGGATTCGAACTCACATATACCAGCGTATAAACCAAACACGTAAGAAATTTGTGAATTAGACATGACACTAACGTATTTTAAAATTGACAGTTCTCGGTCATACATTGATTTATTGTAATTATTATTTTGAAATACAAAAGCCTAAAATAATTATGAACATTTAATAAATAATACTTATAAATAATAATATCAATATATTATAATATATTATATATATAATATTAAATATGTATACAAAAGGTACATTTTTATTACCGATAGAGAAAGAGAGAGAAAATATATCTTCTTTCTCTCTCTTACTCATATCTTACATATGTAATGATTTCACCGATTTACTTCCGTGCAAATTTCCAACGTCGACCGCGCGTATAGGAGTATAACTTCAAAAATATTATTCTTTTCTTGTGTTTTGGAGCCATTAATAACTCAAAAACGATCAAGTTCACAGACTTACTTTATTCAGAATGGTCCAAAAAATAAAAAAAAATGTTTGGGCCGGTAAAATTTATTGTTACAATTTGTTTAAAAAAAAATTCCCGCCTGGGCAATTTCTTGAGCCTTATTTTGGGGTATCTCATGAATATAAATATGCAAAAAAATCTCGTAGAAATATTTTTCCGAACGAACTCAAGCTTTTGGACTTGTCTAATAAGCAACATGTACCTATCATTATAATTCTTATTAAAAAATAAAGAGCAGTTGTTCAAACTAGTTCTACTTTTTTTCTTTTTATGACTATTTTTTGTCATGCTAACATTTTAATGAGATGAATTAAATTCTACTTAAATATTCGGTAAAAGTCTGCTCTTGACTTTTATCGATTTAGATACGTATTTTACCATAAATATGTATTAAATAATATATAATAAATATTCAAACATTGGAAAGACCGTCAAAAGTAGATTGTGAAATACAGTGAGTCATTTGCATTAGAGGTAGTGATCGATTAGGGTAATTACCAAGGAGATTCGTTAGCATTTTATATACGTTCTAAGCTCACATTGTTTATGTTACAGTGACAAGAAAACAATTTGTAAAAGTTGTGAAAATTAAACTTTCTAATTGTTAACATTAAAACAGTGCTCATGCTAAATATTATAATTCCTTTTATCTAATCAAAGTCAGTTTTATCACCTATTTTTAATTTTCATTGCACAACAGTAACAAATATTCTGTTGCTGCGGCAAACCTAAGTAACAGTGAAGTGAAGTGTTGTCAAACATTTATACAATGCTGGATACCTTGGATGTGGTTGGTTTTGCTTTCCTAATAGTACTTATTTGTGTGTTATTATACGTACTTAAGCAGAAGAATAAGTATGATCAACGAATGTTGCAGAATGAAGAAGGTAAGCTTAGTAAATAAAATAAACAGAATAGTTTAACATTTTAAGATATCTTGCTGAGAACTAAAATAATAATGGAATGGAGAGTAAAACGGCATGAGTTAACAAAATGAAAATAACTCAAAAATTAAAAGAACAAATGAAAAAAAAAAAAATTGCACTAAAACATTATGTTATGATCAATCGTAAACTAGACTGCAAGAATTTTATAATTATCAATTGCTTTATCATACGAATCTACCTCTGCTGTATATATGTTATTTACTGTAACTTGTGATTAGAAATATGTTTTGTTGTATATAATAACCACAGGAAAAATCATATTGTTGTCATTAAATTGTTTGCCATATTCGTTATCCTAGTATCCTATGAGGACTTGTAGAGTCAAAGATACACTTTCCCTTTCTTCGTGATCATCCAGATGGTCTTTGATCTTTCTGGTTATATTTGTCTTTCTTTTTTCATCATCATCATATAACGGGGGTCCTACGGCGATTGCCGCTTCCCGCATTTCAGCCTCCATCTTTCCCTATCTCTCCAATCTCCCTCTTCTAAGTCCTAGATTGCATTGTTTTTGTAATTTCTCTTCTCCAGGAATTTGGTGGTCTTCCCCTTTTCCTTCTTTCTGGCGGAACATACATTAAGGCTTTCTTTGGCCACCGCTCCTCCTTCATTCTCATCACGTGACCATACCATTGTAATTGCCTTCCTTGTATTCTATCTGAAAGAGTATCTCTAATTCCTGTACGGTTTCGTATTTTCTCATTCCTGATTCTTTCCATTCTCGATACTCGACATGACCTTCTAAGATAATCCATTTCCACAACGTCTACTTTATCTCGTTCATTCTTTGTCATCGTCCAACATTCGGCACCATATGTGGTAATTGGTTCTACAATTGCTCTGTATACGCGAAGTTTGGTATGCATCTTTATTTTATTAGACCACAGTAATGAATTCAGTATTCGGATGCATTTTTTCCCTTGGGTTATTCGGTTTTGTACATCTTTCTTTTACGTCTTTCTTACGTCTTTCTTTTTTGCTGCTCTTTTATCAAGCATATCTGTGTCCTGTCCAGTAGAGTTTCGTAATATTGCCTTTCTTTAATTGGATTAATGTAGAACCGGTCTACTTTGACCGTTGTTCTTCTTCTCCATATTCAATTATTGGGGTTACTGTGAAGGTGCAATATATTATACTGCTGTCTTACTTATCGACGCTAGATTCAGTCGCCGGCTCATTTCTCATCTTCAGAGTCAAGCGAGAACTCAGTACATTTTTAAACTTAATACAAGGAGCTAGAATCTTGAAATGTATCGATTGTTAAATCAGATAAGAGCTTGAAGATAAGTCTATGCGAAAAGAAAGTTAAGTCTTAAAACACTGTTTTGAGATAAACGCCTTTAAAGTTTGCAATAATCTGTTCGAGTAAAGGTCGATTTATACATATCCGTGCCGTGTCCGTTCCGTGTCAGTGCTGAGTCCAGGTATTAATGTTATATTTGCATACAATCGCGTTGTAGCTGTGCGTACCGTGCTGAATAGAGAGTAAAACGTTATTACATATTTCTGTGTAAAAGAGAGTTGAAAATATGGCGGCTTGGATAGAAGATCTCAACGAGATGGCGTTATTACTTGATAAAGAGAAAGATCAAGAGCAGAAAAGGCGGAAACAAAGAAAATGTAGTGTGCATCCTATTTGGAAAAAAAGAAAAACCGAAGGAGAATTTAAAATATACAAAGAATTATTGTACGATGAAATCAAATTTCACGAATATTTTAAAATGTCGCAGTACTCTTTTTCTTTTTTCTTTAATACATATGAAAAACCATAAAATACTAATCGCACAATATCTCCGGCTTGTCTATGTACCACTACTTGCTTCCAAAAAACAATAAAAGTTTAAGTCCGTGCGGTCCATTCCATTTCCGTGCATCGTCGGTGCCGAAAACAAAAATATCGTTTGGGATTAATTTAACGCGGGGTACGGATGGGCCCGTTCGGAAAACGCCTTATAAATCTGTATCCCCGAGATAAAGGACACCATGTCCATTTTTATCAAAATTGGGATTATCGCACTTTTAAATATGACTTTTCTGGCTCTACACAGAGAATTTAAAATATACAAAGAATTATTGTACGATGAAATCAAATTTCACGAATATTTTAAAATGTCGCAGTACACTTTTTATTTTTCTATTTTCTTTAATACATATAAAAAACCATAAAATACTAACCGCACAACATCTCCGGCTTGTCTATGTACCAGTACTTGCGTTCACAAAACAATAAAATCGGTTATAAACCATACTATGTCCAGAGACAATTTTACGGTAAGGTAACCGACTTTTTAATAAACACCAAGGCCACTTGCAGTCAGAGATAAACAACACCATATGGACTTGCACTATCTCTTTATTTTTTTTTTTTCAATAATGTAGGTATCCTCTGCTTTATTTGAGGCTATTAAGTCTTTATAGAATTGGTGAAATACTAGTGAAATATATGAAAGCAAATCGAAGGTGTATTCTATTTTGTTGAACTTTCGTTTTTAATACCAGACTGCTTTTCTGGTTCAAGTCTTTGAGTCTCCAAGTAAATAATACCGTCCTTCAAGCCTCAGTTTTTGTTAAAAGTATTGAGATTATCGACAAATCCTATGTAGTGTAGTTATATTTTTTTAGTGTTATACCACCCTCTTTATCTTTCCTCCCCTTTCTTCTCATACCTGTCGTGGGTGCAGTATTGGATATAGTCTTCTTTTATGACTCTCCACTTTTTTCTATCTTACACTTCATCCTCACCATTTTTTTTATATTATATTTCTATGCAAATTTGGCTTTCTTAATTTCTTCATAAGTTTCTATACCAAGTCACACCAATATCAATCTTCTTCATCAATATATTCTTCCAAGTGTTTTCACCAAGTCTTTTTTGGTGTTCTTCTCCTACTCCTTCCAGTGGCTTATGAATTAGCGATTCTCCATATTGGGTAATTCTCATGTGTAAATTTCTTCTTCTTCATGTGCCTTGTCCGTTCCGAACGTTGGCAATCAACATGGCTATTCTGACTTTGTTTGCGGCAGATCTGAATAGTTCAGCAGATGAAAATCCGAACCATTGCCGCAAGTTTTGGAGCCACGAGTGTCTTCTCCTCCCTGGACCCCTTCTGCTGTCTATTTTCCCTTGGACGATCAGTTGTAGTACTCTATATTTATTGTGTCTCATAACGTGACCCAAGTATTCCAACTTTGTTTTCTTTATACTTATTCCTATCTCTCTCTCTTTACCTATCCGGCGTAGTACCTCTTCGTTGGTCACGTGCTCAGTCCAGGATATACGTAATATACGTCGGTAAGCCCACATTTCGAAGGCCCACATTTCGAAGTGTAAATTTAGGATCTTTAAACCATTTTAACGTATGCTCTTTTATTTTTGCATCAATTTTTGTCACCTCTAGACTTCTGCTAATGTATCAATTCTTAATTGTATACTTGTTTGTCACTTCACGTATCCATCTCAGTTTTTTGTCATATACACCCGATAAAAAAATGATTATGTATCTTAAATCAAACTATAAAAACTCAAAATAAAACCGTTATCCAGTAGCTGACTGGAATATAATTTTAGGCAATTCTGATGAACAGTCACTTCTTCATTATAGTGGGGTTAGTTTTATCACTAACCTAGCTAATCCTTTTACAGTTGAATTAACAGGTGAGTCTTTACCTCTGTGGTGTCCTTATTTGTTTAACAACAATACTATTGACTATGAACAAGTAAAGAAATGTAAATGTTTGATTTGTTTCAAACGGGAAAACAAAAACTGAAAATATGGAAATATAAATTTAGTATGTTTTAATATAAATTCAGAGATTTTTTGAGATCACTGTATTGACGATCTTAAGACTGCGACATCAAGGCTAAGGCTATACGGAGTAAAATCTTATGCATTACAGTTTTGACTATTTTTATTGAGAACTAACAACAGTTCTGGTTTA
This sequence comes from Diabrotica undecimpunctata, assembly GCF_040954645.1. Classification (NCBI taxonomy): domain Eukaryota; kingdom Metazoa; phylum Arthropoda; class Insecta; order Coleoptera; family Chrysomelidae; genus Diabrotica; species Diabrotica undecimpunctata. The sequence continues at coordinate 133,880,082 of NC_092806.1, forward strand.
ACCCATTAAGGGCCGAGACAATAAACAAAGAGAAAATTGACAATTGATTTATTAGATTGGATTAAAAACACATAAATTAAGACTAATTTACAACCAAAAAGAATTTCTTTTTCTCATGAAAGGAAAAACAGGTGGGTGCGTATACGCACCTTTGGCCGAATACGCATACAATTTTTAAAAAAAGGAACATATTGCATCTTAACTGTAAATTAAATTTTAAGATGAAAATTTTCGAAACATTCGGGGTGTAGATGCACTGTACACTTTTTACATAAATAAATAGTAATACTTTTGCACATCCGACATTTTCTTCTTGCACTATTATCGTCTCTTTTTATAATGTGGCCAATATTGTCGAATCTAGTTTCATCTGGTAAAGCAAATTTAGATGGACGTCCATATACTGAGTTTGACAATGATGTAGCGGTTTCTTCACTATTCTCTGCATGTCCACTATATTTTAGTAAGTTAAGAACCAATCTCGAACGAAACTCCAGTTGAGAAATTTTAGAGTCTTTCGCAATTTTAATAATTTTCCAACTATTGACCACCATACTGTCAATCATGTTAGTAAACAACGGCCACCACCACTTTTTTCCTCTTATTTTAATACGGTAATTTGCAATGCCATTATCATGCAGATCCACTCCACCCATGTATTAGTTATATTGGTGAATTACATTATACTGAGGGATAAGAATTTCTTTGTGTTCTTTACGGTTATAACGTTTAGTTTGCATAAGGGGTAAAACGACACATGTATTTGTCATTACAGTCACTACTAAATTATCGTTCCATCTTGTCACCAAAACTTCTAAATTGGAATCGAATGCACATGTATATGAACCTCTTTCCTTTTTTTTTTCATAATTTTGTTTTCTTCTAGAGGACACTTAGTAGTGTGATTTTCCCTTACTGTTCCTGTTGCAAAGAATCCTTTTTCTTTCAATAGTCCAAAAAGAGCATATGACGTAAAGAAGTTGTCGAAAAAAACCTTATGTTGCTGTGGGTTTTTAACTATCGAAAGTAAATTCAAAACAACTGCCGTTCCTAAGCTAAAACTATTATCTGTTTTTTCGCCATATAGAATAAATTTGAACAAATAACCAGTATCAGAACATAAACACCATAGTTTAAAACCAAATCTAACAGGTTTTCCACGGATGAACATTTTGCACGAATGTCGCCCGAAATATGGAACCATTTCCTCGTCAATGAAAAGATTTTTTGCAAAGACTCCAAATTGTGCAAACTTTCGGTTAATTATTTCAAAAATTGGTGACAATTTTGCAAATTTATCATTTTTATTCAGTAAGGTGTTATCTGACAAATGTATGTTCTGTTTGATTGAACAAAATCTATGTCGGCTCATGCTTTCTCTTACAATGTGCATTTCTTTATCCTCATCCTTCGACCAATACATATCAACTTGAGGCAGAGTGTGATAACCAGATAATATACATATGCCAATAAATTTTTTTAAATATGTATCATTCATTTCAAAATCGTGACGGTTATTCTGCGATGCATAAATATTTGTAAAATATCGAATGCTCTCACTTACTTCTTTATCAAAAAAGAGTGAAAAAACTTCAATAGGTGACTTGCCTCCATGGTTGGCTTTTATATTTTCTAAATATCGATCAGACTGATGTTGAATTACTGCCGAGTACGAAGGAGTATCTGTTTTTCCCCAACTTGGGACAAATTTGGATTTATTATTTTTGCCTGGTTCTTTCTTTGGACGTTTTGATCTGTGGTTCAGAGGAATATCATCATCAGAATCGTCAGAATTCCCATTCACTTGTATTTCATATGTACCGGCAATATCTGTTTTTATTCCTTCTTCACCAATAATATTATCATCAATGTCTTCTACATCGGAAATTTCATCTGTTTCCGGCGGCACATAAACCACATCAAGTGAGTCAGCATTTTCACAGTCTGCCTTCTTCTAACAAAGCCATTAACTCTAGTAGTTAGTGCCCTCTTCATTTCATATTTCGAGAATTTACTAAAATAAACAAAAAAATGCACTACTACTACTATATACACGCATTCATATGATAATAATTTAGCTTACCTCATTTCAAATTATATGGAATATAAAACAAATAATTACAAGGAAACTTTCAAACTGATTTAAGTCAAGAAAAAAACGTTTACAGCACACAGCAATTTTATAAATAGTGAATGAAGTGTATTGACTATTGACGAGATCGTAATTTCAGATTGTTTGTCTACGAAAAAAATATAATATGGTTTCGGCCAAAGGTGCGTATACGAATCCATCGTATAAACATGCAATTATAGACCTTATTTTTAAAGTATGAATGAATAAGTTTTTAGAATAATAAAAATTTCAACATATTTTTATAATTATAGAATACAAAATATGAATTAAGTTTATAACTAGTATCGGAAAAATTTTTTGTATGAAGATGTGCATAAATCATTAAAGTATGCAAAATTATAATAATCTTAAAATATTTAAAAAGTAATATTTTTGTCAAAAGAAAAATGATACCATATACCTCAATCTATTGAGATGTTACTTCAATAAAAAGAAAACATTAAAAAAATTATTTTCGGACCAAAAAAAAATTAACAATAACGGTTGCGTTTACGCACCTTTGGCCGTAAATGGGTTTAAACGTTTATTTTGATGTTTCAATATCCACTTCGGAAATCGTTCTTAAAATTTACATGTGTATTTTCATTCAGTTTGTATTTTATAACAATTTCCGAAGTGGAAATCAAAAAGTCAAAATAAACATATTTTAAACTAAAATTGCGGTTATTTTTACCAGACCAGTAGCATATTACTACTATACTACCCTTAGTAGTATACCCGTAATATACAGAAAACAACGATGTAATATACAAATGTATATTACAATATGTGTGTACAATAATTATTTTTATTCTCGTTGTTATTTACATTTAAATAAAATATATAATGACATGTAACATTGTTAAATTTAAGAAATTATTATTTTTATAACATAAAACATACAAAACATATATATTTTACAGGTATGTAGTTGCGCATCGTACGCCACTGATGTGACTGGATGCAAAATATTAAAAATTTAACGAATTTATTGATTTATCAAAAGGAATATATTAAATTATTGACTTAACATATAATGTTACCTGTTAAACATTAAAAGGTCGGTGATACCTGTATCCACATTAATCACCATGTGACGTCGTTTGGTCGTTGATCAGTTACATGTAAAAATATGTTCCATCCTTAGTATATTACATCATTGACAGGAACCTACAATAAAATCAACACATCCTAATAGAAAAAAAAATGTCGATATCACGATGTCAGAATAATATGGGGCGCCTACCTTCATTACTCTAGTAGGGTAATATGCTAACCTTACGCTGTAAAGAGCTCAAGGCTAAAGGGTCAACCACATTAGTATATGTTTTAAGTCACTCTTGAACCAGAGGAAATAAGATATATTAGAAGAAATAAGAAATATTCTATAAAGTTCGAAATTGTATCGTCTTCTCCACACTCCATTGTCATTGACTGCTCCATAGATTCGCTTTAGTACTTTTCTTTCTAGGCGTATTATTGTTTTGTAGAGTTTTATTTTTGTATTTCTCGATATAATTGTGAATTTTGGGAGGAGATTGAGTCCAAAATAGCATCTGCTGGCCATGCAAATTCTACAATTTATCTCTGTTTCTATATATAGTATTATTTTCAGTGTTAAGGATCGCTTCCAGGATTACAATTTCGTTCACTGCTTCGATGTCATCGTTTTCTATACCAAGTGGTCGTAGGATTTCAGTTTCCCTGAATTTGTACTATACATTCGACTTTTTTAAGGGTTAGTTTTGTTAAATTTACCAACTGATTTGCTGTTCCTAGCTCTTTCATTACTACATTTCTCTTCTATTCACAGAGTCGTAGGCTTCTTTGTAGTCTATAAGTTTGTGATAAGTATATATACCACATTTTAGTGTTTTTTCTAAAATTTGTCTCAGGGTTGCAATCTAATGAATTGTCATTCTAACCTAACTTTGTTTATTTATGTTTGAATAATAACTTTTTCCAATTGATTTCCAATATATATATATATATATATATATATATATATATATATTTATATATATATATATATATATATATATATATATATATATATATATATATTTGCTTTTCTAATTACAATAAAAAAACTTTGGATTGCTATAAAGCAGTTGAAGAATGTTTAGAGTTTATTTATCACATTGTAAAAGAAAATAGTAAAAGTAGGCATTTGGTAGGTAGTAAGTGTTTTAACTCTTTCATCTTATGTTGCAAGGATATACGGTCGACCGAAAATATTTTTAGGACATCTTACTGTTCCAGGCTGCTTATATTCCTTAATTGTTCTGTAAATTCGCAACACCTAAAATTAGCACATTTCTTTAGTAAGTCTTGATTTTAACAATAACTATTTTGCAAAACTAACCTGTTGGCTGTTTTATTTTTGCTACCATGGCTGTTATTTTCATTACAGGATTATCAATTTTTATTTGTTTGTACATGTTTATATTGCATTCTTTTTCATTTGATGAAAAATGACTCAAATCTACTCGGCGTTTTTTAGGTGGAGAAAAATAATTACCATTAGTACTTTACACTGAATCCATATTATTATCTTAATAACACGAATAGTTATTATTCTCTATAACACTCTATTATCTTAATAGTTGTGAAAAGAACTATTTTTTATATAAATGCAAACGAAAAATTTAAAAATTAAAGGAAAATACAAAAAATCGTCGATATAAATTTTGAATTTTAAAATTTCATAAATGTCATTAGTGTCAAAATGTCGTAATGTAGTGGAGTAAACTTACCTGCGGTTGGACCAATTACAAACAAGCATTACGGCGCGGTAAATTTGAACTACTCCTCCTGGTTAAAAAAGAAACCATAGTACTGTAGAAAATATTTTATACGCTGCATTTAGAAGCGTAATTCCTCTATGGTTAGAACATTCAAAGATATCTCCTTTTTTGTGTATGGTTCAATGTATTCCAATATTTCAATATTTGGCGAGGAATTTCTGTGTCAATATTTCTTTTATAAGTTGCTGTAATGTATTATGGTATCGTGTCCATCTTCTTTATGTAGTTCAACTGGGAGATTATCTATTCTGGTAATTGTTTCTGGCTGGTTTTTTATCTGTATCTTTAACTTCAAGAATCTTTGGTGATTTCTCTTTCCTTTCGTTTGTTTCTTCTTCTATATTAAGTGCATGGTTTAAGTGTTCCACCCATCTATTCAATACATCTGTTCTTGTTGTTAATAGGTCTTCATTCTAATCTTTATCGATTCTGTGTTTTGAAATGAATATTTTTTATCGATCAGTATGATGTTTATGCACAGGCCTGAAATAATATTTAGCGTGAGACAAAAATCGAAACGCGTTCAGTAACCTTGAGGTTTACAGTAATATACATAATATACAGGCGTACACACTTTTAAACAACACAACGAATAACAACAGTTATCCAGTCGAGAACGACTGGACCAATTTGGCTAATTTTGATTTTGAAATAGTTGTAGATGTTCAAGGAAAGTTTAAAAGGTGAAATATATGCTTAAATTTTAAAGAGCAAAAATTTTGTTTTCATATATACACAGTTATATATAATACTCATTTGCATTGACCTCACCGTAGATATCTTTACGTCTATTTACTTATTTACATTTTACGTAAATAACTGTCGTTCGATTCTCCTCTACTAAGGAGAAATTTTTTGTTTTTTTAATCCATTAACAATTCAGTAATCAGCAGATAAAATTTTATTAATTCACATAATTAATAAATCCCTGTAAGAAGTATTCACTTGTGTAGAGACTCCCCAAGTGTAACGCGCCCCTTTTTTTTGTTTTTGTTTTAAGATTTAAGAAGTTGTCATATATAAACCAAGGGTTTAATTTGGAGACAATATTTTATTCAAATTGATTATAATAAAACCGTCAACGAGCGATTTAAAAACTTAATAAAATTCATAATAAATTTGACCGACTACTAAATTGTAATTAAGGTAGATCAGGATGTTTCAACTAAAGTTCCCCTTACGTATGGCATTAGATAGAGATGTGCTGTGTTAACAATTTTCTTTAATGCCTTGTCTGAATTAGTTTTTAAAATAACATTTGATACGCACATGATACCGCTATGACGGCAGAGAGTCGAAAAGACCTCTAATGTTGACCGCAGTAAACATCAAGTGTGGGCTTAACCATTAACGCAAAGGAAACGAAATGGATGGTGGCCGAAAAAATTATAATGAAGACTCGGTACTAAAACTAGATAACATAACCCTAGACAAAGTTGAACACTTTAGATATCTGGGAAGTTGGATTGACTGCAGGATTTAGAACGACGAGGATATTTCGACCAGAACAGAACTGGTACGCGAAAGATTCGTTATCTGACATTCTGTATTATACAATAGAAGTTTCTCGTTGAACACGTGAGAACGTTTCTCGTTGGGAGTACTAAAGTGGTCTGCCTTATGGATATGAAACCTGGACACTAAAAATAAAAAATCTAAATAGATTGAAAGCGTTTGAGTTATAGTGTTACCGTAGCATGCTCAAAATCCAGTGAACAGCACACATATCTAACAACCGTGTACTAAAAAACATGCACAAGAGGCGAGAATTGATTAATACTATCAAAATGAGAAAGATCCAATACTTCGTACATTAAAGTGCACCTAAATATCGCTTACTACGGTTAATCATCGTCATTTAGCCTTCTGCGTCCAAAGTTGAACATAGGCCTCCCCTAACTTCTTTCAGTTGTCGGTCTTGAGATTATTGCAGTCAATTCCCAGCGGCAGGGTGGCAGTGAATAAAATTAAGATAGCTATGATGGTAACCAACGTTTTGAAAGGACATGGTACATGAAGAAGAATTCTCAGCGAGGTCCACCACTCATCTTCATTCTAGTCACATGGCCCGCCCAGTTACCCGTCAGCCATGCTAACGCTCTCCAACATCTGTGACGCCTGTCCTTCTTCGTTTTTAACTCTGTCTCTGAAAGCCAGTCCATGACTGGAATCACACATTGGTCGAACGTCTTCTTTTACAAATATTTTGGCATGTTCCTCTACGGTTGATCATTCAGGCAAAAATAGAAGAAAAACGCTGAGTCGGAAGCCCTGGCTAACGACAAACCAACTCTCCTAGCTGGCAAGAAAACCAATGTATTGAAATGTTTGTATATTTTTCAATTTTCCAAATAAAAATATATACAGCAATTTCTTTTAAGAAGCAATGTTAGAGCCCCCGTTATATGAAATATTATTTCAAGATACGTCACATATGAAGTGTTAAAGAAGTGCATTATTATCGACATTGCATACGTTATTTGCTGAAAATATTGCTACTAAATATTTCCGGCATGATTAATTATAATTGCGCGTAGTGTTTTTGTTTCATACAGAACCTTAAGTAAATTTATTTTTACGTTAAACATCTTATCTAATCTATCTACCATCTCTGTCACTTAAACTAAATAAAATCGTATGCAAAATTATTCTGAAAATTTTTTGGGTGGTTATAGAAAGACTAAGGTTATGCTATGTTAGATCAAGTTTAAAATATTAAGCGGTTTTCGATGTACGTTTGGTTTAACTACCATGTTGCAATGGATACGAGAGATGAGTTGGGGTTTTTGGTATTAATGCTAGTTATTGTAGTATTGTTAGTGCTTATTAAAAAGTATATTCAAGTAAAGCGGCGTCAGTTTAAACGCGAGGCTGAGCAACGGTTGCAACACGCACAAGGTAAGATTATCTATATGTAATACTTTTGTTGATAATCAATACCACACTATCCTATATTTCATTTTTTATTTATACATCAACTGCTAAGAGTTTCATATAGGGGTACACCACAAAATTACAATTTTTATATCTTCATTGGGGGCATATTATACGTCTAATATAGTAATTTTGTGCTCATAGATGTAGAGTTTCAATTACTATCCTTTCATTAAAAGCTTCCTAGTTTGTTATTTTGTTTTTTAGTTTTTGTTAAATAAGTATACCCCTTCGCCGCTCTATTTTCTTTTGATACATCGCTAAAAATCTCTAAAAATGTGGACAAGTGTTCTATCCGGTATTTCCTGCATTCTGGGATTCGTTGCTATAATTTTTTATAAAAGTACTGGGGGGCAGACCCAATGTCTCGATATATTTATATTTGTCGTTTACCACATCCTTTTTTTGTTCCAGTCTTTTAGTGTTTTAGCTATAAGGTATAAATAGGTGATAGGTGATAGGCAGTACCCTTATGAAAATTCTTTATTGACATAAAACTGTTTTTAAAAAATATATTATTGGTACATGAGCGTGTGGCACCAAAACCACACTGTTCTTCTGAAGATCCTTTCTTTTATATTTTTTCCAGACAATCTACCCAGAAAGTGCAATGGATATTCTTATGTGGTTATTGGGTCTTATGTTTGTATTAAAATCCACAAGGAATCTAAGTTCCTGTAGTTGGCTGTATACCATATATCACAAAAAAATTTATTAAAAATCCTTTATAAAAGTTATATAATTTAAAAACCCAATCGGGCTATATCACAAAAAGTTTTCGGAATCCATATTCCATCATCAGTGCATTAGGCATACATGTATTAAGCCACTAAATATGTGGGTAAAAACCCGTTTATAATTGTTTGTTTAAATTATATGGTATTAAATATTATGACGTTAAAGTTACCAGTGGATTTGGTAACATGGCCACGTATGACTCCATGTGAAGTTGCTGGTCCTGAGACGATGTCTCTACGAGGACTTGATGAAAGCAACTTTCAGGCAACTTTCAAGCAACTGACTTGCTTTTAAGCTTCCCATTAAGCTATATGTATTTTTACATTTTTTGCCAAAATCAGTTTTTTCTGCTTTTTATTTCTATTTTTGTGTCATGTATTAGTTTGTATAAGTTTGTGTTGTGTATTATCTTCTTTTTCTTCATTATCGACCACCCTAAAACTAATATTCAAGAATATTAATGTTCAGACTTTAGATATGAGGATATTATTTCATGATTAATATTGATATTGATGGATTATTGTTGGGATAGTGAATGTTTTGGGCTAACAACTAAGAAATGTATTTAAAAGTTTTGGACGAATGGCCAAGGAGGAAAGTTTTATATTGATTGTATATTTCGAATAGAAAAGTGTTTTATTGTTTCTGGAAATTCCTTGGGCCCCGCCAGACCCACCAGATTTTTTCTTGTGGAGTTACTTAAAGCAAAAAGTCTACCTTCAACGACTATTTCAAAATATTGACCATTAAAAGATAATACTACGAAAAGAAACTTGTGATAGAACGGTTAGATATATGAACAGGATATATTAAATAGATACTTAATAGCAGCAGCGTTATATCTGCACCCGAACATCCAGTGATTGATATCGTCAGTCGTTCTATTACAATCGCAGAGTTCTGTTTCACTTAAATTAAATCTATGAAGATAGGCTTTCATAATTAACAAAGGATTTCATAATTAACAAGGCATCTAACAAACATTAAATATACTCTTTTATTGTGATGACTTCTTGCAGCAAAAGGCGCTGTAGGTAAACTGGGTGAATTTTTGTAGATCCAATAGTCCATTCCAGAGCTTGATATGTTGCAAAAAGTTCTAAGGAATCAATGGAACATTATTGGTTTAATTTAAACATAATGTGGTCTTGATTATTTTGGATATACATATACCGCACATCCAATTCCTAAAATAGATTTTGCCCATCTGTGAAAATCCTAGATAGTTTATTAAATTTGGCAAGTTGGAAGAAATTAGTTTGAATTTTTGTCAACTAAATAAGACACAGATATATGATATATAGGTTATTACCTTGGTATTTACAGATAAAGTTTTCAGCTAAAAAAACGTCTAGATGTCTAACTGCAACTAAAACCAAACGCAGAGCATTGTACTGGATTCCGTCTAATTTTTTAAGTCTAGTATGTGTAGCAGACCCGTATAAAAAGCAATCATAGTCAAGAATTGACCTGGTATATGCCTGGTATAACCTTAGCCTTTTAATGGCGGCTATACGAAATATTTGGAATAAACAGATAATATGTAAAAGGTCTTTTGATTTTGACATATTTTAATAGATCTTGAAGTAAAAAAAAATATTGCTGCTGTATTTTGTCTTTATCATGTTGTTCCCATTTTGGGAACGTTGGCATGTAAGGTATTATGGATTTTCTAAAAAATAAAATACTTACCTGTTTGGAAAAATGTTTATTATTAGCATAAATGTCTAAAATAAGTAAAAATAAGATACAATATAAAACAATTATTTATTAGGTGTATGAAATTGGTCGAAACATTTATTTTTATGAAGTCGCTTTTCACATTTACTGCACTGAAGTCTAGTATTTTTAAAGCACACAACACAACGCCCTTGGTTAGTGCCTTCGGGAATGTGATTTATCCCGTCAAATTTTATGTCGCTTAGAACAGAGGCAGATGGACCGCCTTTTCTTTTTCTTTGACCTGAACCTGCTTTTACAAGCGCGAGAGCAACGTGTCTGCGAAACTCGAGGTGTGTTATGTTTGTTCCTGCATTCACATGTTGAAAAAATCGAAAAGCTGCCACAACCGCCAAATTCAATCCATGAGCAAACAAGTTCCACCACCATTTTTTTGATCTAAGTCGGGGACGATAAGAAGCAGCTAAACGATCAAAAAGGTCAACACCACCCATTCCAATGTTATATTGTCTTATCAAATTTGGTTGAGTTACATCTTTTTTATGTTCAGACTTCACTCTTCTGGTTGTATTTTGAACAGGGGTTACTACAAAATGATTACTTGCGACTATTACAGGAGAATTGTCATTCCATTTGACACAAATAACATCGCCATCTGATTTGTAATCATAGGTCCCTCGATCTTGTTTTTTGATAGTTGACGATGAAACTAAAGGACATTTGTTGATCCTATTTTCTCGAACTGTACCACAAGCCCGTATACCGTTTTCTGATAAAGATTTCAGAAGGGAGTAGCTGGTGAAAAAATTATCGAAATATACAACATGGCTGTTTTTATTTTGCAGAATTTCTAACATATTATTTACAACTCGAGTTCCTAAGGGAGTTTGAGCATTTCCCGATTTTCCGCAGTAAATATCAAAGTTATACGGATATCCATCATTTCCACAGAGCATCCATAGTTTGAATCCGAATCTAATTGGTTTATTTTTTATAAACATTTTAGCTGAGTGATGGCCATAATATGGAACCATTGATTCATCAATGCTGACATGTTTATGAAAAACTCCAAACTGCTGAATATTAATTTTTAATTTTTCGAAAAGTGGTAAAACTTTAGCTACTTTTGAATGAGCTAAATTAGAGTTGTCACAAACGTGAAGATATCTTTTTATTATTCTGAATTTTTCACGGCTCATTGTCTTTGCAAAGATTGGAGCCTGCATGTCATCCGCCGTTGACCAGTAGTCATTTTCGCCGGGTAGATGATGATATCCGCTAATCAGGAGCAAGCCAATAAACTGACGAATATCTTCATCAGAAACTATAAAATTATGAAAATTTTGATCCCTTCGAGCGTAAGTTTCGCTTTGATTACGAATAAAACTAATAATTTCTGGAGTAAAAAACAAAGAGAATATTTCAAACTCCGTTTTACCCATGTGCTCGGCTCCTACTTTAGGTGGATCTTGGGCTTCTAGCTGGATTGCCACTTTTTCAAATTTCCTCCATTTTTGTGATGCGTGACTTATAACTGATTCTTTTTCGTAATCTGATTCGGCATCACCATCATGAATTTCTACCTCTCCAGGAACCTCTATTGGCATATCAACCACGTCCAAAATCTGGTCATCAAGAGTGTCCTCGTCACTATCAATATCTCGGTCTCCTGAAGTGGGAGGAAGTATTACAACATCAATGTTAGAGGATATTGAGGTTTCCACATCTTCCAAAGCATCCCGTAATAGTCTGTGTCGGCGTATAGATTTCCTAAAACAATGAAATATCTAAGAAACATGGTTCAATAGAAAGGTACATGTAAAATAAGACTGTCTTAGGTACTTTACATAATATTTTTTTTTCTAAAAAGCCTTCGGTGCTCTTAGTAAACAATATGAAAATATTTGTATCAAAAAAACTGAACCAATAGATTTTTATTTTTAGTTATGTACTTACTTCAAGAAAGAAGAAAAACTTAAGAAAAACTGTTGAATTAGACCCTAATTGAAAAATTATTTTTGTAAACTTACCCATAAAATGCTTTTGTATCCATTCTAAACTTCTCAGCATAAACAATGCAGACAGAAAAAAAACCAAGTACACACGTGTTCTTCTTGAACAGCTCTGATCGACTGTTTGTTATTCCTAAATTCCTATTAGGCACTTGAAAGACGATTGCACTAATCGTTATTGCCCTTGAAAATTTACGAGCTAACAGAAACGACATTATATTATAATTTATTAGGGTATATTAGGTATTCAAAGTTGCCAGCCAACGTTCCCATTTTGGGACATGGCTAATTCCGACAATTTTTTTCAAAAAGTAATGAAAGAATTCAAGCGCAATATAAACTATTTACTAAGGTAGTCAATTGGCTACCTTACTTGAAAAAATAATAGCAATAGAATAATTTTTGCTGACTTGATAACAAGAACCGTAAAACGAATCAAGAAATTGAATTTTTGTGCTTTTTACTATTTTTTTTTAAGAAAATGAACCCACATCTAAGAACATTTTTTTTTAAACTAGCAAGCCCCTTACCTTTACAAAACATTATGTAGTGCGATTTACAAAAATAATTGCATAAACAATCCTAAAAAAATGTTTTAATAGGTGTTCCCAAAATGGGAACGTTGGCAGTTAAAAGGTTAGGATCAATGAACCATTGGTGAAGGTTAACTACTTTTAAAACATTTAGGCTTTTTTTGCATTTAATTAAACAGTTATAAATATGTTCTTTCCATATTAATTTGGTGTCAAGTGTGACGCCGAGATAAATACAGTGTTTTTGGACAGGTATACTTAGATTATATTAATTCTAATACTGGATATATTCTATAATGAGTAAACAACACCACAGCAATTTATTCGAAGTAAGTTCCAACCCTAGGCTAAGAAAGTATTCCCTTTTCTCTTGCACTGTACATAATCTATTTTATTGAATTAATACATTTTATTGTGAAATTCGGTATCTTTATCTCTCACCATAGTAAAATTATAACAATGGCCACTTTAGATTACTCTACATCAAGGTATTCGTAATACCTATATCTAAAAAATATTTCAACCAACCTTTTTATTGTTGTGCTTCACATTTCAAGAAAATGACAACTAATATACCAGGTAACAGTTCCATAAGTTTTTCTCTTGGGGCTTTAATGTTTTTGTTGATATTGTTTAGTATCAGTATAGTATGGATTAGAAAGAAGTGTCGTCATCGAAGAGGTAGACGTAAGTACTGTTTATGAATTATAACATTTTTATGCATAAAATTGTGGATATTATATTTTTTTTATAAAGTATGTAGTATGCGCATGAGGTTAACAGGCCTAAAACTATTTTTTTTATAAAAGCCTGGAGTCCAATAGTTAATTGAACATTCGCTAATGGATGACAGGTTAGATAAGAAAATGTTATCAGTTTTATCATTGACGATAGGTGGAGTCACAATAACATATATATTTTAGAAATTTTTTACAGCTAACTTCGTCATTTCTCTTTTATCATTTTAGAAGTGTTCATCTAAGTTTCTCCTTCTTATTGCCTATTTGTAACATTTCCATCGTTTTGCTGAAAAACCTCTTATTCTTCTTTGTGGTACCACATTATAAATTTGGTTCAGTAATCTTTCATTTGTAATTCTTCTCATGTGGGAGTATCACGACAACTGTTTTGTTTTCATCCTCTGTACTAACGTCGTTTTGATACCGATTATACTGCAAATTTCTTCATTTATGACACGGTCTAATAATGTACCTTGACCACATATTTTGTAAAATCCAGTTTTAACCGTATTAATTTTTCCTTAATTCTCTTCTGATAATGTTCACAATTCTACTCCGTATTTTACAGTGCTTTCTACTAACGATAGGAACAACTTTTTTATTGTTTGATATGACCAACTATTGTTTCATGTTTATTCTCTTTCTATTTTTTTTGTATATCTGAATTATATTGTTCTTCATTTGACTGAAATTCTAAGTGTCGTCAACATTGAGTACATTCAATGAATCCTGCATTAGTTTTTATATCCTTTGCATCGTGTGTTCCTATTAGGAGATATTCAGTTTTCTTAGCATTAATTTTTAAACTTCATTTTGAGCATTCTTTAATTTATTTCTTTATTATGTAGTTTGCATAGTTTTTATATCAGCAATGATATCCTGGTCATCCGCAAATAAAAGAGTTTATATGATCTCACTTCCAACTCCCATAGGATTACTTTGATTGTCATTGTTTCAGTGCAGCATTGAGTATATTTTGCAAAGAGTTGATGTCATGTAGCAACCCTGTCTTAGCCCTTTATTAAATGAAAACATTTCTGAGCAGGCATTCCGTCTTCATACATAGCTAAAGTTGCCTTCATAGAATTCTTTAATAACTGTGATCACGGATTACTTTATTATTAATTAAATACAGTGTGGAAACCACTTATGGAATAAAATTGTTTGTGTCCCTATTATAGAAAATAATAAAAAACTCTGGGACACGTTAACTTTTAAATTTAAACGTTTGCTTTTTCAACATAAATTTAAATGTACATGGTGATCCACTCAAGTCTGGTATACTCCATAATCTTTATTTTTAATGAAACACCCTGTATATTTTTATGTTTTTAAAAGATTCTTAACAACCTGATTTCAACGAACTGTATCATGTAGGGTCTATAATGAATAATACAAGGTGAAATTTTGAAATTAATAATTTATCACGTGTTATGGTATTATTTTAAAGTAGCTAAATACAGACAATACACTTCTACTCAGTGTCAGTATATTGGGGAACGTTTCTGTTTAGTAACCGTGTTAACATTTTTTGTCATGAATAGGTAAAAACTGTCTAGATAGTCTGCTAATTAAACTAAATCGGTAAATAATGCGGATTGTTATCAATCAGTTGTTGGTGTGTTGACATTTTACATTAAAATGATAAATTCCTAATTAAAAGCCAATTTCTTGCAGAAATAAAAATGAAATAGAGTGGACTTCGGTGCCTGAACGAGTAAACATCGTTTTTGTCGTTCTCGTAATTTACAGTGTTTATAATAGTTTTTAAACTTGTTTTGCGATTTATACTTGTTCCAGACAATAACAAAGTGCAGTGTAACTATATACGTGTACTTTCGCGGGTGCATATAATCGCTAAACTTGTATAAACAATATTTCATTAAGTGCATTATAACCTTACAAGAAAATAACAACATTTTTGGACATTACACTAGTTGCTCCATATCTAGGCAACTTTCATCACTATGGTGTATGATAAGTTGCCGCCTTCTGACACTCAACAATGAATACAAACAAATTGCAAGAAGCTGTCTTTGACTACGAGGATGCTTCAAATCCAACAATGTCAACAAACCAAATTGTAACCAACACAAACCCAAGCACCAACAGTAACATATCTTACACGGCTGCAGTAAAATCAGCACCTAGACCAACGTTCCCAAAAAAGGATCAGGCCGTGGTTCTTCATGCCGAGAATAGTTTAAAGCTATACGATTATGTACATGCAATCGGAACTATCATTGGGGCCAAGAACATTTGCTTCGCATCCAGGATATCGAATAATAGGGTATGTATTTACTTATCTAATTCTGAACTTGTCGAAAAATTGATAAAGTCTCATCCATTCATTCAAATTAATATATTTTCACTAAATATTCGGCGACTTATATCTCCAACTAAAAGAATTGTTATTTCAAATATATCACCTTTTATTCCTCATGATTTAGCTGAAAATGCTATAGAGGTCTTGGCTTACAACTAGCATCCCCCATATCGTTTCTCAAAGCAGGTATCCCTGCAGATGAATACAGTCATGTTTTAAGCTTCAGGCGCCAAGTTTATATATTTCCACCTTCTGATAACTACAAACTACAAACATCAATAACTATTCCATATGATGGTCATGAACATAGAATTTTTCTTTCTACAGATAGAATGGAATGTTTTATCTGCAAGCAAACAGGACATGTTGCAAATAACTGCATTAATCCCCCATCGGTCATTATTCCTATACAGTCAGAAACCCGAGCTCCCATTTCTAACAATGAACCTAGCACGAATATAAATGAAAGCGTCCAATCATCTCAAGACATTCCAGTAATAGGCCAAAAAAGACCTCCTTCGGAGTCACTTAATGACGAATCTAGTCTTCCTACAACTCCGTTAGCTGAAACCTGTGAAATGCAACCGCCTTATATCCCTAATGAATTAACTAAAAGAAAATCCAAAAAGAAAAAGCGAAAAACGGATGATACCAGTATCTCTGATATTACTAAACTTGACATTACCGAATATTACAACAAAAATCCACAAAACAATATACTGTCCTTAAACGATCTTTTTGCGTTTTTAGAAAATACTAAAGGCAGCAGTGACCCCTATCATGAGGCCCTAAAGTTTACAAACGACATTAATACACTCCTTACCAATTTGATTTCTATCTACCCGCATCTTTCTCAAAGAACAATAAAAAACAGATTTACACGATTAATGAAAAAAATCAGACATCAATACAATGTTAAATCCGCAGAAAATATAATAACATTACCATGTCTTTC
The DNA here is from genome assembly GCF_040954645.1 of Diabrotica undecimpunctata. Taxonomy (NCBI): domain Eukaryota; kingdom Metazoa; phylum Arthropoda; class Insecta; order Coleoptera; family Chrysomelidae; genus Diabrotica; species Diabrotica undecimpunctata. The sequence goes on from NC_092806.1 coordinate 133,896,920, forward strand.
ACAAACAGATCCCAGTGACGATGAATCTTACTCTGATACTTCCCTTGCCTCCCAAAACTCTTTAAAATAATCTTTCTCTTTAATACAATGGAATTGTGATGGGTTTTACGCCCGTTTACAACTAAATACGAAATGAGCAAAGAATGCGAAATAATAAACACAATGAAAATAAGAAAGTTACAATATCTGGGACACGTAATGAGGGGACAGCGATATGAACTGCTATGGCTGATAATACAGGGAAAGATAAGAGGAGGAGGGACTATAGGAAGAAGGGAGTGTCATGGTTGAAGAATTTAAGGGACTGGTTTAAATGCAGTTCTATAGAACTCTTCAGAGCAGCAGTAGATAGAGTAAAGATAGTGATGATGATATCCAACCTCCGATCGGGAGACGGCACTTAAAGAAGATTCGGGTTAAATATTCCCTTTAAAAGTAAGTAGTATAAAAGTTTATGTCTGGGGAAATAAACTTTTTCCTCATTTAAAACAATTTTCCATTTGAGTCGATAAACTTCTGTTACTGCAATATTTAAGATTATGTTATCAAATAGATATTGATCACTAAATGTAGTGTCTTTACTTGTAATTATACCTTTCTTTTATAGTAAATTATTTGGAATATGTTATATTTTGTATACTTTTTTTAGATTTTCGAATATTACTAAATTTTTTGTATCACTATTGCTTTTTGCTTAAACTCTTACCCGACTCCTTCCTATTTTATCAATATTGAGAATATTTTTAATAGCTAATTTTTTGTCTAGAATATGACCTGAATATAAATATGAACTTTATCGGGTGCAGTGTACCTAAATTTTTGTCATTTGTTTTCGTCATTTGGCTTCTTTGATGTCTTTCTTTATTCATTTGTAGAGTGTATTCATATTCAAAATGCTGTATCAGTCACTATTCTTTCACAATTTAACATTTAAAATTGCATGATTACATTTTATTTTGTTTGGCGTGCAGAGAAATCTAATGTTACCTGGTTGGTAGCACTGTTAATAAATTGTACAACACTCTTTATTCTTCTTCCTGTTTATTAACAGTTGTACAGTTTCTTAATTCTAATAAACATAACCTAACTTTTCAATGTTTGACTCATACGCTTTAAAGTATGGCGAGTCGCGATTTTAAAAACTGTCCAAATACATTTTGTTACATATGTTGTGATTTTGTTAATAAAAAACATTAGAGAAACATTACTGACTTTGTAAAAAGGTGCATTTTGCATATTTTGGTGTGAAAATTGGTGACCAACACAAAGGTTGGGCTCACAATGTATGTTATGTTTGTGTTGAGGATTTAATGAAGTGGTCAAAGAAAGGAAAAAAGCTTTCAGATTTGCAGTTCTTATGGTATAGAAAGAGCAAAAAAATCATTCAAATGATTGTTATTTTTGTACTGTCGATGTTTCTGAATTTAAATGCAAAAATAAGAAAGTGATTGATTACCCTAACCTTCATCAAAATCTGATGAAAGTGGTTCAGGAAGTGATAAAAAAATTTCAGTGTCCTTCAGAAATGCATAACTACAGTTGTTTACACAAGCTGGGTTAAATGACTTACTAAGAGATTTGTGTTTAACAAAGGAAAAATCAGAATTGCTTGTCTCAAGATTAAAAGAAAATAATTTGTTGTCACCTAATACATCTATTTACAACTACAGGTACAAAGATCAACAGTTTTTTTAGGCAAGAAGGGGATTTGGTCACTATTATAATATTGGTGGTCTAATGAATGAGTCTGTTATTGAGTATAACAAGGATAATTAGAGGCTTTTTGTAGAGTTTTCAAAAAAAAAGTTTAAAAGCTGTACTCTTACGCATGAAAACACATATGCCTTACTTTCTGTTGCTCATTTATATCATATGAAAGAGACATGAAAATGACAAAATTCTTCAGAAAATTTCTATGCTACTTGGTCAACAAAAGGGATTTACAAAGTTTTCATGTTTTATTTGTGAATGAGACAGTAGAGCAAGAGATAAACACAGGTCCATAAAACAATGGCCCATAAAAAATGTTTTAACACCTAGCGAGAAGAACATTTTGTACAAAACTTTGGTAGATCCAAAAAATAACCTCCTTCCAACTCTACACATCAAGTTAGTCTTATTGAAAGTTTGTCAAGGCCCTGTCTAAAGATGGAGAATGTTTTAAGTACTTGATTCGAAAGTTTCTAAATCAATCAGAAGCCAAATTGAAAGGTGTTTTTGTTGAAGCAAATATTGGTAAAATTAAGTTCAACTCCACCTTTTAAACCAAGATGACTAAGGAAAGGAAGCTTGGATTGCATTCAAAAAGGTTGTAAAGAAGTTTTCAGGTAATGTGAAAGACCCTAACTACGAGTTTAAAGTAGTTAATTTATAAGATAAGTTTAAAAATTTGGGATGTCTAATGAGCCTCAAAATCCACGTTTTGCACAACCATCTTGATTTTTTCAAGAAAATTTGAGTGATATTAGTGAAGAACATGGTTAACGATTCCACCAGCATATCAAGGTGATGGAAAAAAATACCAGACACGTTGGAACACCTACATGATGGGTAATTACTGTTGGTCACTTCATTGGGAACAACAAAATGTCTCGTATAGGAGAAAAAGCTACTTGAGAAGTTTTACAGAAAAAAAGAGGAAGGAATTACAAAATCATTGACTCCTGAAATGATTATACATACCAATATTACAAGATAAGAATTAGATAAAAAATATTATTCGATTAATGTATCATTTTAATGTATTTTGGTATTTTGTCTTTTTTAAATTATTATAATGTAGAATAAACCCGTGTTATCCTTGTGTGGAATGCTGTGGGTGATATGTAAAACGTAAGTTCAGATCTGAAAAATGGCTTTGGCAGAGCCAATTAGCCAGACTTGTTTGTGATTATTGTTAAAATCGACTGAATTTATTATTGATTGCAGATTCATAGTCAAAATTTTCTTGTTATCAGTTATCAATGTTAGTACTACTACTACTACTACTATATACCTAATGTTTTTATGGATATATTTTTATGTTGTTTTTTTATTCTTTTATTGTTTTTTTTTTGTTTTGGTGCTTTTTTGTTTTTTTTTCCTTTTTTTTACTTTTTTTGGATTTATTTTTTGTTTTTTGGTCTATTTCTATTTTCTTAACTCTTTTTTTTTAATTTGTGGTATACTTTTTTTTGTTTTTTTTTCAAACCATATTAACAGATTATGCCTATATACTATTTACAACTTATATTTACATATTTTAACATTTTAAAATATTAAAAGATTAAGGTTTGTTGGAAAACAACACTTAGAATTTATTAATTCCTTATAAAGTTCGTTTATATTAATAATTTGTAAATCACATTCTAATATAATATGTGTTAGATCGCCTATTTTGCCACAAGTACAATTGGGAGTATTTGATAAGCCGATTCCATGTATATAAATCCTTTATAAAATGTCGATTAGATTCTGTGTAGAACCATCTTATTGAGGGTATCCTAGTGTTACAATGATAAAAGTTTAAGCCAGTCTTACATTCTCTGTAATGTAAATGCCAATTATTTTTAAGTTTTTGTCTACTAACGGTGTCAATATCTGTCGCTGGAATTAAATTTCTGTTTACTTTTTCTCCAAGCATATATGCTGATTTAGCCAAATTGTCAACGATGTCATTGCCTTTTATTCCCGAATGGCCCTTGATCCATGTAATTATTACATTTAATCCTAATTGTATAGTTTCATAAATAATTTGAAGAATTTTCAGTTCAATGTGGTTTATGTGTTTGACTGTTTGAATGTTGTTAAATCTGTCGACCACGCTTTTACTATCAGTAAATATAACATAGTTGCTAGTCGGATTCAGTACTACATACATTTCTGCTGTGTATATTGAGCATTCACTGGGTAAGTTATACTGGTGATGGTCATTTTTATTTTCGTGGAACATTGCACAGCCCGTTTCATTTGTATCTTTTGACCCATCAGTAAAAATGTACTGATAATTTGTCCATTTTTCTTTAATAATTATATCAAACATATTTGGGAGTAAATGTGAGTTTAAGTAACATATCCTGACCTTTCTAGAAAATAGTTTTTTGCCATTTCACCGTAGTCGGGCGGAATTTGGCTTTTATAGAGAATATCGTTATATTTTACCGTACTTAGATAGCTTTCTACCAAAGGTATAGATTTTTTAGTTCTACAGTACCTATGGGTGAGGTCTAAAACTGATAGCTCATTAAGATCTTGAAGGTATTTACAATTTTTGGACATAATTCGGACTGTGAATTTGTCGCTAAGGAATTGGCGGCGTAAATGCAATGGAGGTTCCACCGCTTCATTTTCCATTATTTGGACTGGAGTGGATTTTAAATAACCTAGACATAATCTCAGGCATTTATTTTTTTGAATTTCAAGTTTGTTTAGATGTGTATTGGACGCTGATCCAAATAAATGACAGTTATAATCCAAAATCGGCCTGATCATGTTACGGTAAAACATCAAAGCAATATTTGGGTCTGCTCCCCAATTTGTTTTACAGAAAGCTCTTAAAATGTTTATTGAGTTTTCTGATTTTTTAACAATTTGATGAATGTGATCTTTCCATAACAATTTCCTGTTTAGATAGGTACCAAGATACCTAATACAGTTTTTTATAGGGAAACTAAACTATGTTTTTGTAAAAAGTAACACACCTCAGTTTTTGTGTCAGAAATTGATAATCCTCTTTCTTCATAGTACTGATTTACGATTTCTAATGTGACTTTTAAATTATCCTCACAGGTACTTAACAATTTTCCTGCTGTATATAAAACAACATCATCAGCATATTGAAGAACTTTTGTATGGTTCGGGATACTAACTTCAAGATCTATGTTGTACAGGATGTATAAAATTAGGCTTAAAATACTCCCCTGTGGCAATCCAATATTAGTTAGTCGGGGGTATGAAAATTCCTCATTATTAATTTTCAAAAAAGTTAGTCTGTTAGAATATAAAGATTTTAAAAAGAGAGCAAATGATCTAGGGATTCCAATATACAACATTTTTTGGTAAAGAATGTCTAAATTGACATTATCAAAAGCAGCAGAAATGTCAAGGAACGCAGCTACTGTAGACTTATTTGATGTAAAATTAAGCTGAATTTAAGTAACTAGAGCTGTAGTTGCGTCTTGAGTGGACCTAGATTTGCGAAAACCATATTGGGAACTTGGAAGTATACCATCGTGTTCTAGCCAATGTTCAAATCTATTTTTAATTATTCTTTTAAATGTTTTTAAAAGACATGAAGATAAGGAGATAGGTCAGTAAGAACGTGGATCACGTTCTGGTCTGCCAGGTTTTTTAATCGGAATTACCAGGTACTCTTTCCAACTATTTGGTACTGGTGTCTTATTTTTCAAAATATTGTTGAAAATGTTTACTAGTGAAATTTTATATTCTATAGGTAAGTTGTATAACAGCGAATATGACACATTGTCAATACCTGGAGAAGTATTATTTCTTTGTTCAAGGGCTCGATGCAATTCCCATAAATGAAAATTTTCGTCGAAATTGTGGTTTTGTCGGGGTACTGTTTGGATATGTTCTTGTACAGTGTCGTCATTTGGAACCCATGCCGGGGCAATTTTTCTATGGAATTCCTGCGACCATGTATCTTCTGGATCAATAGGTACTTTGTTGGCTTGTTTGCGGTTTTTAAAACAATTAACTTTTCGCCAGACATCTTTTATTGGTGTTTTTGAGTTAAGGCTTTCACAAAAATCAATCCAATTCTTCTTTTCTTCTGTTTGAAGATTTTCTTTGCAACAGCATCTAGTCGTTTATACTCCATTAGGTTCTGGAGCGTTGGGTTCTGTTTATAATTTATAAACGCATGTTTTCTATTTTCAGCTGCTAACTGACAATGACTGTTCCACCATGGTTTCGGAATATGACCTTTGTTTTTTTTCCTTAATGGAAGAATGTTTTGAGATAGCGACGTTGGCTGCCTGGTTTATATTTGTCAACAATTTTTCGTAGATTAATGGTATTTTCATTGTTTCTAAAGTACTGGTATACATCATCCAATTGGCTCTGCTAAGGTTCCATATTCTATGTTTTCTACTGGATGTGGCTTCTGCTGCGGAGAAACTTTGTGATGAAAAAATAATTGGCACATGATTAGATCCATAAGGTTCTTGTAGAATATTCCAACGAAAATGAGAGGCAATATCTCGGGAACAAATGGTTAAATCTACAGCATAAGGTTTATTGGAAATAGCAAGGGTGGGGGACCCGTCGTTTAAATATTCTAAATTACAGTATTCTATAGCATCTAGAAGATCTTTATCTAATCTATCATCAAATTCGCAGCCCCATGCCAAATTGTGTGCGTTAAAATCGCCTCCAATTATAAATGGTTTTGGTATATTTTGTAAAAAATTGATTCATTGTTGAATTAAAACTTTGTTCCTGGGTTCATTATATATAGAAATTATATGTAAAAGTTTCTTAAAATGTGAAATTTTTATTGAAATACACTTATATGTAAACGAATACGTATTTTGAAAATTTATTTCTTCATATATTATGTTGGATTTCAAAAGGATTGCACAACCGCCATATCCATCAGGGCGATCAGCTCGAACACAATTAAATTCTTTAAAATTATAATATTTTCCCGGTTTGAACCAGGTTTCAGATAATAGAGCTATAGTGATGTCGTTCTGATGAAGTAAATATTCTAAATTCTCTTTTTTATCAACTGCTGAACGACAGTTCGACTGTAATATGTTTATTTTATTTAAGTCTGCGAATTTGATGCTAGATTTTGGTTAAAATGGTTACTAATTATCTGAATTACATTAGCTTTTGAAATATTAAAATTATTATTTTGTTTAATTGAATTAACAATTGTAAGAACCGAATCTAAAATGACATTTATTACAGAAGAATTTAACTCTTCTGACCTTGAATCTGCAATGTTTAAGTTTTTTTGGTAAAATTGACTTTTAACTATTCTCTCAGGATGTTTTGGAATGGAAACTGTAGATACTATTTCCTTTCTAGCTATATCAGTTGGATCTGAATTATTTGGTTTCTGCCTTTTATTCGGCCTACTGGTGTTTGTATGAGGATTAAATATAAATTTAGCAAAATTATTTCCTTGGGAGAAAGTAGAAGGTTGTGAATTTTGTGGAAAATTTGTATCATTGTTGGCTGTATTGGTCCTAAGAATACTAGCATATGAATTCTTAGGCACTTGTTTATTTGCATCGTAAAAATTAACGTTTGTTAAACCCATCGTCTCTTTTATTAACTTTTGTCGTGTAAATTCTGGGCATGCGCTTAAATTTGTGGTCAAATGATTCCCCTTACAACTGAAACATACTTGTGTGAACTCAACTTTTGTACAATTCTTTAAATTATGAGTTTCTTGGCATCTGTTACATCCTGGCTGACTCCTACATTGATTTCCTAAGTGGCCGTATCTAAGACAGTTAAAACATAACAAAACTTTCTGTTTATATATTTCAACTTCTTTAATAACCTTATTGATGACTATATATTTAGGTAAAGTTTGTGATTTAAAGGTCACAATACAAGACTTAGTAGGGACATATTCGACAATTTTTTCCTCATTAACAATTTTTTCTACTTTACGCGTAATTCTTTTAATGTTTGCAATTTCAAATATGCAATGACTATCATACTGTTTAATTCTATTTTTAATATACTCTTCCGATAAATCTGTGTCTATATCCCTAATACCTCCTTGTCTGTATAAAATAAATTTTGGAATATACAGATCTAAATTATTTAAACGAAATATTTCTAGAGTTTTGTTTTTAACGAGGTTATTAGCAGTTTTATAATCTTTGCATTTGACTCTGATTCTATTTCGGCCAATGGCGTCTATACTTGAAATCATATTGTCTGCTTCAGGAAAGTTAGATAAAATAATTTCACCAATCTTTAAAGGATTTACTTTACCTTTAAACTCAGTAGAGCTATTCTCGATATATACATGATATGGGCCTAGATCATTACTATTAAATAAAAATGCTTGCCTTACCTGTTTTGTTACTTTTTGTTGTGTCTCATTCAGATTGGTTGTATTTGGATTATTCATCAAATTGATTGGAATTGGAGTACTTACAGAAAGATCCATTTCGGCATTACTTTGATTATCGAATATATTTCCAGATATAGCTGGTTTTGTGGGTTTTTTGGGGTCAGGGGGTCCCCCCCCCCCCCCGCTATTAACACTCATATGGTACGTGGTTCAATAAACAATATTGCTGTTAGAACGTCACAAATTTCACAATTTAAAGCACAATATTAATTGTATTAAATTCAAACAATGGGCGGTTTACTGGATTCTTGATTATTGCTGTACCGAAGGCACGTCTAATTTCTATTAATACTACTACGGGATTGTATTTAATACTGTTTAAATATCTAAAAATTTGTAAGGAACTTCAAAAAGCGTGTTTCAACTTTGACAGTTTTTTGACCCAAGTCAACTTAAAAAATAAAATTAAAAAAAAAAATTAAAATGAACAACGTATTTATTACCATACCCTATGAACTCATAAGACGAACAATTTAAGTACGAATCAAGATAACCTAAAATGTGGTCAATGTACCTTAGATTTATGTTTTTTCTCAAAGTTTTGTTTGGGTTAGCTATATAAGATTAAATCTAATCACATTCACACAGTAAATAAAAAACACTTCAGTATAGACTATTTCAATTCAGTGATTTAAAGTAGTGTAGTTAACTCGTTAAATATATTTGAAATAGTGCAATTTTTCGTTCGTATTAAAAATGATCAGCCCTCAAAATGATATGTGTTTCTCTTTTGTGAGTGTTGGATTTATTATACTTCTGTTTGTTGTTATTTGGATAAAGCAAAAATGTACCCGTTCAACAGATGCGTGTAAGTTATAAATTTTTTTGTTATATGTTATTTAATTTTTTATGAATCGTAAAATTTAACCTAAAATTTCTATATTTATTTATTAACACGCAGCAGCAGTTTCAATGTCCATGTAGACTTCAAGATTGATTTAATTTAGAAATACTATATAGCGTTCCACGTTAAGAAAATAACATTAGACTTATGGAGATCAGTGTTGCCAAAACTCTCAGGAATGCGGTTTACTAGATTGTCGATATATTTTTCGAATTTCCATTTTCAATTAACATTTAACTGTAAAGTCAGAATAACAACTGAAGAACCACAAAGCCTTATTATCATTATGTAGTCTCAGAGAACGACATAAAATCGCTGACATATGCACACCGTATTATTTTAAGTTGCAATTAGTAATTAGATATATGCATTCCAAGCGGTCCGTTTATTTGCTTTTAAATCTTTAATAGCCGACAAAGTGCATGATTTACAATATTTTCTACTGAGGGCAACTAAGCAATATTTTCTACTGATTTCTATGATTCATGGTATATGATATTCTTACCGAAAAACAACTAAACTGTTGTTACTATAATTAAAATAAGATAAAATAAAATTATCTTTTGTAAATACTATTTATTTAATTAAAATCATTTTCCCTACTTTCCATCGCTTGTTTCGAATGGGCACTTTTGGTCAATTACGTTAAGAAACATTAATTTAATTCATGTCTGTGAAAACGAAAATACAAATTATACAACCCTGAATCGTGCTTGTGTTCATCGTGGCATCGCTGTGCTTCTATCGTCCGTAAGAAATACATAGCCCTATCTCCGCAATGTTATCTTCTTAACGTGAAACGCTCTATAGTAACACTAGTTTATTTTTTTGGATTAATACTACTTTATCTTTTGAATCATAAAAGACTTACGTACAGCACTATAATATATAAGATATAAAATTCAATATGACAATAGGCGTACATATTGAATTTCAAATGCCGTTTTTTTTAAGTAGTTTTAGTGGCAATTATCTTTTTCATTTAGTGTTTCGACAAACTGTCGATCGAAATTTCTTTTATGAACTGTTAATAAGGCTTACAAGACAAACTGTTGTGCTACACTTCTAGAAAGTAACTGGTCGGTTGCCTACTTTTAAATTAAGAGTATTCTACATTTTTGAGTCACATAAAAAAATTAATATCTGCATAGGCTGTAACGTGAAATAAACTTGGATGGGAAGAGAGAAGGTCCCCACGTTGGATACTATTTTGGGTGACGTAAAATTAAATTTAACCTTAGAGGATGTTTCGTCTTGAAATTTAACCTCGAGAGAACTTCTCATTTTCCTTTTAAAATTGACAGTTTTAAAATTTTCCTGGGAAAATGTTCTTTTATAAAATATAATTCCAGGGTGGTCTCTTTCGACTTTCAAGTGCACAATTTTAGAGCATAGACACTGTTCTTTGTCTGTGTTCCATTTCCTATTAATAAACGGACTTATTGATTTTTTGTCCATTTTTTTCAAAGTTGAAAAAGTCACTTGTTTTCAGCTCATAAACAATAAGCAGTTTTAAAAAACTGCTACATAGCTTAGTAGGTAGTCTTTTCTTCCTCCTCTCAATCAGTGTTACCTCTTCTGTTATAAAAGGTAAATTTTTTAACCACAATATGACAGCGGAAATTATCTCGTTGCCACCCCTTTTTTGCAATAAACTCCGTCCCACATGAAGCATGAACCTTCGGCAGTACTATCAGTACAGAGGGTAAAATTAAAAAAATTAAATGTCCATTACTGCTTTAAATAAAACGATTTTCCATTAGTCATCGTAGGTGTAAGGAGGCATTTTTGCAAATCCATCACTGCTACGGCTTATTTTAAATTTTGCTTGCATCTTTTCTGCGTCATTCAGATGATCTGCCTTTTTCTTTAAATTATCTTCAACTCCATTAGGATCTGCCTCTTTTCGCTTATTTTCAAAACTGTCATAGGTATCACACGTATAAATGTAAGGGGGCTTTAAATAAAGGTTGAACTCTAGTATTCACTGTAGAATATGAAAATGAAAATAGTATACCTTTTCTAGATACCAAAGTCATAAGAACTCATAAGAACTAATGATAACAAAATCATATTAGATTGGTATCAAAAAGATACTGCATCCGGCAGATTTATAAATTATTATTCTAATCATCCTAGAAATCAAAAATTCAGCACAATTGTAGCTATGAAAAATCGTGTAACGACAATCTGTGATCGGAGTTTCCTAGATGTCAATTTAAAGAAACTTTTTGAAATGTTTTTAAACAATGGCTACCCAAAACATATATTAAAAAAACTTATTTATAACACTAACTTTTATAATAGAGCTTTAATAAATAATCCAAAATTAGTTTCATATAAAAAAATACCTTTCATAAAAAATTTAACACACCAAATTGTCCCACTTTTCAAAACATTTCCGAACATTAAATTAATTAAATACAATCCACTTCTAAATTCAAGGTTATTCTCAAAAATAAAAGTTAAAACTCCAAATTCATTAATGAGTAATATAATTTATAGAATAAATTGCAGTCAATGTCAAAGTTGTTATATTGGTTAAAGTCAACAGTGGCTTAAACAACGTGTCACTCAACACAAAAGTGACTGTAACATACGAAAAAACTCTTGTGTCTTAGTGGAGCATCACTTGAAGACAGGACATAACTTTGACTTTAATAATGTAAAAATCTTGGAACAAGTTGATAATTATAAAAATCGGCTCTTCCTTGAAATGGTACACATTAATAAAACTCCTGAATCTATCAATTATAAGACAGACACCAATCATTTAAGTAATATCTACTGCAACATACTAAACAATATATAATATGATAGATCTTAACATTTAAACACAAACTTAGTAATTCTCTAGTAATTAAAATTAGTATAAACTTAGTAATTCTCTAGTAACTGTACCTATAATTTTATTACATTCCTAAATATCAGTATTGCAATAACTGACTACATACCATCAATTACATTTTATACATCAATTTATCGTGTTCCTGATTCTTTCTCAATTCTGTACTATTAATTCCATCTTTCCACTTTATAATATGGATAATAGTGTCATAGTAATTGTTTATTTTCACCTACTCACTAAAAGTTGTACAATGGGAATTCACTCTATAAAATATTGCGGTTACCATAACTCCTAAATAAAATCAAACAAATATGTCATTTATTTAGATATGCTAAAAAATTTAAATTTTTATTCTTATAGTTGTAAGTATTAAAATATTCACTGTGTTTACATATATTAATTAATTATTCTAATAAATTTACAGTTTTCTCCTGAAGAAGTCACAAAATCGTGACGAAATATTGAGACTGAACAAATAGAGTTTTATTTCCTTACCGATTGCTGATACTATAAATCAATATTTAAAACAGTACGGTCGAAAAATAATTTGAAATATATATATATATATATATATATATATATATATATATATATATATATATATATATATATGTGTGTGTGTGTGTGTGTGTGTGTGTGGAGGACGCATCGTAAAAAATGATATTAGTAATAATTACTAAATTTCTAAATTTTTCAAACAATTTATTGAAACTCCTACAATAACAAATTGTAAGATATGAATGATAACAATTAAAAATATTATTCATAGTATAATTTATTTATATAAATTCAATTTAGCGAGTAATTCGTTGAAATCTGTTTCTTCAATAAAAGTGTTTATGTATTTTGAATTCGTGTAAATAAAACTTACCATATATTTTGAAATAAATAACGTTCAAAGTTTATAAACATCTTAAGTATTAATTAAACAAAATATACCTATATTCACAAAACAATAACAGGTAATGACGATATAGTGGATTAAATTTATTTTATATAATAACAAAAAGCATATTCATACAAATTTTTATTTTATTGGTGTGCTTGTTTTTTTCTTTCAAATTCTAAAGATCTGTTCATATACAGTAAATGGCAAATTTATCGAATAAATATATTTTTTCTAGAATAACAAATCTTCAAACAAGTCAATTTTTATTTTTAAATTACAATTTGTGGCATATACATTCCGAGACCATATATACATTCCGAGGCCCTTACATCAAAACAGAATATAACCGTCTCTTTGTTTCCATAAGATTGAAGGTTAACAAGTTGAAACAAAATCAGTGAAGACGAGTTACCTCTAACTTGGATCACAGAGATGATAGAAAATTCTGAAACAAATTTAAAATTCTAACTAAACAAAAGTCAAGGCCTCGCTCTAATCTAGTAATTGATAATGGAATCATCTTAAATCTTCTAGACAAAGCTGAAGCTTTTAAAAATACACTCCAGGCAACATTTGCCTCACCAAATAACCCAAACTTCAAAAAATGATTCAAACATGACACCGAAAGGAGAGCGAAGGACATACTCTACTACCCCCCTCAGCACTTCGGAGACTATAATATACAACATCCAATTATGACTCTTGTGCAAGAGGACACTGTCAGGCAGATGTGCAACATTGGTAAAAATACATCTCCTGGCCCAGATGGAATACATAGGGGATGCATCAAAAAACTCCCAAAGAGGCCAGCACCATCATGATCCCTAAACCAGGAAAACGCTTAACCAGCACTGAATCCTACAGATCTATTTCACTCCTAAATAAACTAGGTTAAGTCTACGAGAGAATCCTTAAGGAGAGACTCATAGAATTCCTAGATAAAAATAACATCATCCCAAAATTCCAATTTGGATTCAGAGCTGATCACTTCCCAAAAAATGTATCTTTCGTATCCAGAGCACTCAATAAAAAAGACAAAATCGTCATAGGCACATTCCTTGTTTTCCAGAAGACCTTCAATCAGGTCTGGCATGTAGGTCTGATAGAAAAACTCAACCTTGCTAGACTGCCAAATACTTTTCTAAGAACCATTCACTCATATCTCTAAAAAACGGACTATAAGAGTTAAAATCAGCTACCAACATTCTACCCCCTTCACTTCACTTGCTGGAGTACCACAAGGCTAAATTTTAGCTCTTATTTTTACACAGTTTTAACAGTGACCTCCCACGCCCCTACAATCAAAACAAAACCATCCTCCTATGTGCTGATGACACAGCATTGCTCGCCTCAGGCACAGTAGGGGAAACTATAAGGAGCCACTCTGCATTTAGTATGTCTCAAGCCCAACTTGACAAAATTGTCAAGTGCAGCAACATATCAAATGGAGAGTCCCACTCAACTTTACCAAGACACAAGCCGTCCCCTTCGGATACACGGGTTTCAGGATCGAAGAGGATGGTAACCAGCTGGAGCTCTACGGATCTAGACTGCCTTTCCAGAGTTCAGTCAACTACTTGAGTGTTTAATTTCAGAGCAACCTCAATTGGTAGACTGAGCTTAACCTTACCTTTAACAGGGTGATAGGAAGGGCTAAAGTCCTTGGAGCTGTAGCTGGTAAATATCGGAAGGCACACAGTAGGACTCTCTTTCACACTTATAAAACGTATATCAGACCCGTTATTGAGCACAGGGCAATTCTTTTCTTCCTACTGAACAACTGCCAGTTTAACGCCGTTATGGCCACAGAAAGAAAGATCTTGAGGAAGGTCATGAGAAGGCCAACTGATTTCCCGTCAGCAATCATACACCAACTAGCAAACATTCCAACAATCGAGAGTAGATAGAGGAAAGATACAATCTTCGCACTATAACCAGCTCCAACACCAGAGCCAAAGAGGTCCTCAAAATTTTTTGCCACCGCCTAGAACCCATACTCACCAGACATCCCGCTAGAAAATTTCCCTTCCTTCCGGCCAAATTTCTGAACCTGGCTGGAAACGAACTTCTTGATGAGTATTTCAACATTCTAAAAGTGATGCCCCTAATATACCGTAGATATTAACCATCTACACACCAAAAATGCTCTATAGAAAAGAGCCGTTCCCACCATATAGCTGGTAACAAGCACAGGTACCTCCTCTGAGCTGCATGACCAACACCTACTCTACAAACACAAATACGCACCACTAAAAACACCAATGAGCACTGACTGACTACTGTTTCTAAGCACTATCACTCGTCAATTTCTCCTCTAAACACACACAAACTCGCAATCGTAGACTTACGTCTGCTCTCACCACTTCTCTCCCTGGCCAGGGAGCCCTTACCTTGAAGAGGCGCACCGCCTAAGCGAGATCTAAATAACATGTCTTTTATTTAAATATACATCATACCAGTGACATTGTCCGTCTGGGCATAAAGACGTAAACGATATTTTTTAAAGCAAAGCTTCTATACTGGCGTTATACTTCTGGCGCCACAAGATGGCGTCGTCACGGGTAGCGTCATAGAATAGCGGTTCTTGACATCGATTCACTAGTCTTGATCAATTCGTTTCTAGTCATCATATTATCTGCTCGTACTCTAAGCAGGTTTAAATTAAAAACTGTATCAAAATTAAGTAACAAAATATAGACATTAAATGAGAAGTAACAAATTTAAATAATACCTGTCACTAAAAGATTAGATTTATGTAAATACAATTAGTATTTTTAAACATATTACTTAGTTTATAAAATATCTAAATTGACTATCAAATGATATTTATATACCGCCCTGTATATTATAAGTAGTAATACCGCCCTGTACACTGTTTATACGTGCATACTAAACTATGAAAAGTTATTCCCGTGGACTGTTGTTATTTAATCGCCTGTCACTTGCACAAAATCTTAATATACACGAAGCCATGCTAAAGTTACTTTGAACTAATGTAAAAAAATCACAAATAAAAGTTTAAAATATTTATAAAATACAATGTTTCATTCATCACTACTTGAAATTAACACTTTGACAAGAAGTATTATCCAATATGGCGTAAGTCAACCCATCTACTTCACCGTATCTGATATCTCCTCTCTTACATATCTCTGGTTCAGTTCTCACTCTAATACGTGTATTAGATTTATATGAAACGAATTACGTAAAAACCAATAATTTTTAATATACAGTGGTTTTTACCGACTTATTATTCTGAGGTACACAATTTATCGTTAAGATTTATACAAAATAAGCCATACGTAATGTAGGAATAATAATAATTCCAAGTTGTGTTAGGCTGGGTGGGTCTTGGAGTGATAATTCATTTTTATCTTATCTATAAGCCGGGATCTCACTAATCGAACGAAATATTGAAAATAATTTTATAATTTTGGTTATATAGATTTTAACTGGTGATAAAATGAACCTGACGAGCGGGTTGTGTTTAGGAGGTGCTATTTTTGCAGTTATTTTGATAGGGATTCTTATAAGAATTAAGTTTAGAGAAAAAAAGGATACACAACAGGAACGTACTGCCACACAAGGTATGATTTAATAACACTAATATATAAATTACATTTATTATTTAAGAACACAAACACCGTTCAAAAAATTTTACTAATAGGATTTAGATATTCTATGGAATTTCCAATTTTTTATGATTTTTCGTTCACAGAATTTTGTCATGTTAAATACCCTTGGGCATAAACAATATAAGGTAGATAAAATATATGTACGTTATATGGAAAATATAATATAAGGTAGATAAAAAATAAAAAGGAATTACTCAAAACAATTAGCCATGTTTACATTTTTAAGGCAGAAAATTCTGTATAGTGTGTCAATTTTAAAACTTACAATGGTCTATATTTCATGAACAAAAGCTGATATCGAAAAATGCTTAAAACCGTTTCTAGGATAGTAAGGACGAACTAAAACGACATGAAAGAGAACTCAAACCCATCAACTTCCTAGGCCCCACCCACTCTGCCCCACTTATTTGTGATACATCATTGAAAAGACTATAAAAAATGCTACCCAATGGTATAATTAATAATTATACAGGGCGAAGCAATAATTGTGAAACTTTGGCTTAAATGGAAAATTTAATGAGGTTTTTGTTGAATTACAAATTTGTTAAAAATATTCATTAAGTAACTGTTCAAAGTGTTTTCCGTTGTTTTTTAAACAATAATACAGCCTATTTTCAAATTCTGCACGAACTTTGGCAAATGTTCTAGTAATATCGCAACATGCTTCCGTAATTCTTTCTCGACTTGAGGTTACCCCATAAAAAAAAGTCAGGTGGCGAGAAGTCTGGTGACCTTGGTGGCCACTCAATAGGACCTCTCCTTCCAATCCGTTTGTTCAGATAATTAGTATCCAACCAGTGCCTAAATAGAGCTGCATAGTAAGGAGGTGCTAAATCTTGTTGGAAGTATAGTATAAGTTAAAATAGGTTCCCTCGTTGCTATCGAACTCGCGACTCGCGGTTCTAAATACCGCGCCTCATCTCATTCGACCAAAAGCCTTAGGTAATAAGGTGGCTAATCAATGTCATTATTAATTATGTCAAAAACTGTCAGTTTTTTGGTTGTATTATGTGTTTGTGTTTATTGATTTATTGTACTCCAAAAATGGAAAGGTTATTACGAATCATAGAAGTTCCAGGAAGAATATTTATTTGCAAAAGACTTTGTCCAAATGTATATACAAGTTATCTCGTACGATACGAGCTCGTATCTACCGAATTAATAAAAAATAATAATTATATTAATAAATATTAAATATATTTACAAAAGGAACATTTTTATTCTCGAGAGAGAAAGAGAGAGAAAATATATCTTCTGTCTCTCTCTTACCTATATCTTACATATGTAATGGTTTTGCCTATTCACTCCCGTACAAATTTCCAATGTCGAACGCGCGTATAGAAGTATAACTTCAATAATAAGAAGACTTGAAAATGGTAATACATTGTAAACTACAACAAAACTGAATGTACCAGCTATAAAAGAGTTGACATTATAAGGTGATTATAGGAATCACTTATTTTTAGTTAGACAATTATATAAACAAATAAACAAAAATTTTGGCCGAACATTTAACAAAGAAAGGAATACCACTAGCTTTAAAAACAAACAACTTAGACAAATTTATCAAAAACAACAAAAGCCAAATAAAAAAGCAAGTATACAATCCTTAATGTGCCGACTGCCCAAAAACTTACATCGGTCAAACTGGTAGAACTTTTAACAACCATATAGCAGAACATCAAAGGGCTTTCAATAACAGAAAAACAGATTTTGCGTACACACTTCACCTTCTATTTAAAATAAAGCTCTTAATCTAATCTATCTTTATTAGAATATATGGAAATTATTAAATTAAAAATTACAGATATAATTCTGAATGACCGATTTGAGACAAACAGTTCGACACTCCTCAACTTATTCACTTAAAGACTATAAAGTGTAAACGAATACCAAAAATAGATTACTTAAGAAAGGCACTCTGCCGAAACAGCTGTAGTGATAAAACAATTACAATAAATTTTGTGATAGTTTTGAAAACACAAGTTTTCAATTTTTTATTGTTATATCAATAATTTTATTTCAGATTTTTTTAAAAACGATTTTTGTTTTAACATCTTATTTTAATTACAGTTAATATTTGCTTAATCCCGTTAAAAAGTGTCTCTTTTAAGCATGCGAATATTTTCAGAACCAAAACTGTAACAGGTTCTTGACTACTTTATTAGACGATCTGTATTTCTCAGTTTTCCGAAAGTACCTTATAAAAATCTATATACTGCTCTTCCGTTCGGTTTTGGAATTTGAGTCTCACCTTTTCTCGTCACAGATCCCTATTAAACCATAAATAATTTCCTCTATCTCTCTCTAGTATGTTATTTTACCCTCACTCTCTAGTCTTGATGTAAAGTTACAGTAGCGGCATATGAGGGGTTTCATAGACCTCCTTACAAAAAGGCATATGCATAGGAAAAAGGTTAAGAAAGATGGACACTTCACTTTGACGAATGAAACGCGTAGTCTATTATTTATTATATTTACTTACGTCTATGTGTTCAGCACTGTTGTCATCTGTCCTAATTCAACACGTCTTTTAAGATCGTTGCTCCGTCTAATTTAAATTTATTTGTATTATATCTCAAGAGCTTGTTGACGTTATTTTATTGTTTGTAATATGATTATTACAATAGTAATTAAAATGCTTTAAAATATTTTGAATTTAATCGAAGTTTATATTTTTTCTTCCAGGGTTTAAGCACGTATTGCTTTTTTTGACATAAAAACTTCGCTACATATTTAATGGCGCATCCTACACTTGTTCTTTCTTTTGATTTGTAATTAAGTATTTGCTTAGTTATTTGATTATCCTAAATCTTGTTTTTATGTTGCATCCATTTGCTCCTCCATGGGCGAAGTTTGATAGCAAAACAGATAGCTTAAACCGTAAAATAAAGAAAAGAATGAAGATTATTAAAGGCAAATAATCTATAATGACATTGTATTACATTTTTCTACATTAAAATGTTGAGGTAAACGTCACGAAAGTATCACCACGAAATAGCGGTTGGAAAAGTCAATTTAAGCTACTAGGAGAGTCCGTTATAATATTATGTAAATTTTTTAAATTTTATCAAATATAATTAATACTATATACATAATCTTCATAAAATCTATAAAACATAATTATTAAATAATAAAATTACTTTATTAAAATTTTAAAAATAAAATTTAAATTTTAAAAATACAAAAAACATAGTGTGAAGGCTTTCACTAGTTTACAGTACCGCCTACTGTTACCCTTTTTTATGTCTTCTTCTTTGTCAACTATTTTCCATCCACTCCTGAATGTAGGTCTCTCCCAATTGCTTCCATCTTTCTCTATCTTGCGCCAATCTAATCCACTGTTTGCCTGCCACTGTTCTTATCCTACCCATCTTTTTTGAGGTCTTCCCGTGCTTCTTGTTGTCGTCCTTGGTCTCCATTCTAGAATTCTCCGTGTCCACCTGTTGTCATTATATCGGGCTACGTGACCTGCCCAGCGCCATTTCATTTTTGCAATTTCTTCCACAATATCCCTAATCTTCGTTCTACGTCTTATCTTGGTGTTTCTAATCTTGTCTCTTAGTGATATTCCAAGCATGATTCGTTCCATTGCTCTTTGCGTTGTTTCTAATTTTTTAGCAGATTTTTTGGTAAGGGCTACTGTCTCCAAGCCATAAGTACAAACTGGTAGTATGCATGTGTTATACACCTTTTTCTTTAAGTTTACAGGAATGGAGGTGTTTTTCAAGATATATGCTAATTTGCCGAAAGCGCCCCATGAAAGTTGTGTTCTTCTTTTAATTTCAGCATCTTGACTTGGTTTTCCCAGTTTGATAACATGACCTAGATATACATAATGTTCAACATTTTCTATGGTATGATTTTGTATTGTTATATTTGTCTGGTCTCGGCTCAGTATTTTTGTTTTGCTGTAGTTCATTTTTAAGCCTACCGCTCCTGAAACTGCATTTAATTGTTGTAACATATCATTTAGTTCTGGGATATTATCGGCTATTAAAACTATGTCATCTGCGAATCGCAAGTGGTTTAAGTATGATCCGTCGACGTTGATACCCTTGTTCCGTTCCATTGTTCCGATTGTTCCATTCTAGTTTCTTAAAAATGTATTCAAGAGCAAGGGTAAATAGTTTGGGAGAGATGGTGTCTCCTTGTCTTACTCCCCGTTGTAGTCTTATGGGATTAGTTTTTGTGCTTTCGTCCAGCTTTATCTGCATGTTGGCATTTTCATATATGTTTTTAATTATGTTAGTGTATCTTGAATCTATACGTGCATTTTCTAGAGATTCAAGCACTGCCCATAATTCGATGGAATCGAATGCTTTATGGAAATCGACGAACGCCATATGAATTGGAACATTATACTCGGTGCATTTTTCTATCAGTGTTCTTACGGTGTGCAAGTGGTCTATGGTACTAAAATGTTTTCTGAATCCAGCCTGCTCGATAGGTTGATAGAAATCGAGCTTATGTGTTAGGCGGTTGGTTATGATTTTAGTTAGTAATTTATACAGATGTGAGAGCAAGGATATTGGTCATTAATTCTCGATGTTTGCTTTTTCTCCTTTCTTGAATAGTAAAATGACTTCGGAGTTGTACCATTCTTGAGGAATCTTTCCTTCATCAATTATTTTATTAAATAAAATATTTAATACCTGTTCTATTTTTCTTCCACCGATTTTTAACATTTCGACTGTAATTTTATCCTCTCCCGGACATTTATTCGTTTTTAGTTGATTCTTTTTTATGTATAATTTACAAAATAACCTATTTTGGACAGCTGTTTCAATAATTTTCTGAGTAAAGTAATATAGAAGTTTGTAGTCTCGCTTCTCATTTAGGTGGTTTATTTATCAATTCAGTTTGTTCTTTTGCCACGTATGTTTTTAAAAAGTAGTTAAAAGTGATATATTTAATAACAAGTTATCGAATTTTAGGCAGTAATATTTATTTATGGAGCTCTATCCGATTTTCGCTAGTCAAAATAACTGAATTATTCTTATATTGTTTGACATTCTATATACTAATAATTACACAAGAAAATGTAGATAAGATATTGAATTAACCCTAAACTTATATTGTGCATAATAAATCATAACAAATACTGGCACTTCAATGCATTGCATTGAACTTGCTTGTTTATGTAAAAATGCAATCTTTATTGTTTCTTACATTTTTATCTATGGCATGAATACGACACTGCAAAAAGTCTGTTTAAATTCTTGTGTGGTTTCCAACCTTCCGTTGAAGAATAAACTGTGGCCTTAAATTTTCACTAATATGCGAATACTGAATTATACATTATCTATCTAAGGGCTACCCGACTCAACATCTACCGCGCATAATAAAATTTAAATTATTGCTTTGTTAACTGAACTACTGAGTACAAGAACAAAAAAAAAACTGAACTACTGTAACTCTTGATTGATTTTATAACGTTTCAGTGACGTTATTAATAACAGTAGAATACATGTGTCATTTTGTATTTTTCTTAGCATTTCAGACATAGACCAGAACACACTTCCAATTTGCTCCCGCTATTCTTTTTATGTCCAAATCATTTGTGGTGTTCCTCTTGGTCGACTACTTTATAAGGTCTCCAATATTGTATTGTGGTATTCCAACGTTGTTATTTTTGTCAACCAGTGTAACCTGCCAAACTCCATATGAGTTTGCCAATTTTTGTTGTGATATACTCGACTTAAGGTTTTGATCTTACTTAGTCGTTCCTTATTTTATCTGACAGTCATATACCTGATATTGTTCTTTCCATTACCGTTTCTATTGTGGCTAGTTTATTTATATTTGTCTTGTTTAGTCATGATAAAAAGAATGCACTGGTTGAACACTTTGCTGTTGTAAGTAACAGTAAAATAAAATTTTTAAATTTTTCAACATATTCATCTAACACGTTGTTGGCCAGTGTCACATTGCGACACATACTATAAGTTACATTGACTGTTTTGTTCATACATGCGTTTAAGAACTTCCATTTTAATTAATTGCCATCTAGCACCCATTCAGACATCGTCTGAGGGTCAGCAGTAACCCCTAGTGGGAGTCTTACGTTGCCATGTAGGTTATCTGAGAAATACTCAAACATCACAACATATTTTTAAATAAAATGTGCACTGAATAAGTATTTAACCACATTGCTTTTTCTACTTTAGCCAGAATTTTACCTTTACGTTTGCTATAAATTAAGTGAAATACTTATTCTAGGTAATTATACACTGATGATGGGCTTTTTAGTCCGAAAAAGTTTTGTGATGTAAGCGGAAAAGGATTTTAAATTATATACCTTTTATAAAGTATTTTAAATAAACGTTTGTAATTGATGGTGCACAGTCAACTACAGGAATTTTATTTTCTTTGTGGATCCTAATAATTTTATTCTCTGATTCTGAATTCAACTTCCAGGTGTAGAGTAATCTCGGTGGTAATTTGAAGTGAATATTTTATTTAATGAAATCGTGCTCCTGGCAGAACTGAACAAGTCAATCTACACGTTCACTTCTGTTTTCGAAGCCATAATCCCCCATAATATTCAAACAGCGTACTTTGCCGACTTTGACGTTAAAATCTCCTAGGACTATGGTATTGTCTGCTGCTTTAGCAAGATTTACAGCAACAGTCTTCTTATTCTTCAAGTGCCATCTCCGCGGCGGAGGTCGGCAATCATCATAGCTATTCGAACTTTTGAGACGGTTGCTCTGAAAAGTTCATTTGATGTACATCCGTACCACTCTCTCAGGTTGCGCAACCATGACACTCTACGCCTTCCTATGCTTCTCTGTCCTTTAATCTTTCCCTGCATAATCAGTTGGAGCAAGGTGTATTTCTCTCCACGTGTAATATGTCCGAGGTATTCCAATTTTCTTGTTTTATTTATATTTAAAACTTCTATTTCCTTATTCATCCTTCTCAGAACCTCTTTGTTTGTGATGTGTTCTGTCCACGAATTTTTCTGAACTCTTCTATACACTCACAGCTCAAATGATTCCAGTTTTTTCATTGATGTCGCATTCAAGGTCCAAGATTCCATTCCATAGCACCTCGCCAACCTAACTCTTAGTTCCAATTTTAAATCCCTTGTACATAGCACTCTTCTCATTTTGTTAAAATTTGCTCTAGCCTTTTCTATTCTGATTTTGATCTCCTGAGTGTAATCATTTGTATAATCATTGTTCCCAGATATGCATATTTGTCCACTTGTTCGACGATGGTTCCGTTTATTAGAAGATTCTCGTTCTTTCTTTGAGTTTTCGATATTCTCATAGATTTCGTCTTCTTGAAATTCATTGTTAGACCATACTCTTTTCCACACTCCGCTATTCTGGTCACCAGTCTCTGAAGATCTTTAATATTTTCGGCTAAGATCACAGTGTCGTCCGCATATCTAAGGTTGTTAATGGGAACTCCGTTTACCCTTATTCCAGCTATTTCACCCTCAAGAGCGTTTTTCAGGATCTCTTCAGAGTAGGCATTAAAAAGAATTGGCGACAAAACGCATCCCTGTCTCACTCCACATCTTATTTCAATTTCTTCTGACAGCTGCTCGTTAACACGTACTTTTGCTCGCTGTTTGTAGTATAAATTTGATATGATCCTTACATACTTATATATCTTGATTGACGTCCAGGCATCTTTGTATCAGTATATTAAGTGAAAAAAGAGCTTCACGCGTTCCTAGGCCTTTGCAAAGACAAAATTGTGTATCATTAACGTCTATGTCCAGTTTGTGATATATTGTGATATACATATTGTGGTATACAGCGACAGTAAGATTTTTGTAAAATGCTTCTAAAGTGTCTTTACTACTGGATGATGTTGGGGCATCGACCTGAATTACATTGGTAACGAATGGCTATGAATTAAATTTCATTAGGATTACTTTGTTATATATGGGAATATAATTTACTACTGACTGAGTATTTTACGACTACGACTGCAACTTCAATATATTGGATTAGCATCGTTATTTCTGTCATATTACACTTGATGTCCATCAACATCACATACTCCCGACCCCGGCCACAGCATTTTACTTATTCCGAACAGGGTGATTTGCATTCTTCTTATTTCTTTTATAGTGTTATGTATTTTATCTACCTCAAATATGGTTCTGATGTTCCATGTGGCTATTTGTCAAGTATTGTGCATATTAAAGACCTGAGAGACCCTACAGTCTTGATATTGTTCTCTCCTGCCAGATATTGGGTTCCCAGATTCATAATCATTACTGTTTTGACTTAATTTATTTATAACCATGTTAGTTAAAACTAGAAATACCAAGAGGACTATAATGCAATAGTTCTATTTTGATTTCTGTATCCTTATGACGTTGACTAATTTATAGTTCCTCCACGTTTGGAACCAATGTCTTAATTCTAGGACAAAATAGTGCTCTACCACTTACCAACTCATCCTCCTGAAGCCGTTGGGCCGTAAGTGGGGGATTGCTTATAGTTGAAGACAAGAGAGACCCTATTTTGTATACGTGTTCTCTTTTAAAAAAGTTGTGAATTTTGCAATAACGGCATATCACATCATATCATGTAATAAATCATATTTAATTTTTTTCATTTTCTAGTTTTTCTTATATTGAATGTGTAGCCCTGGTATAATTCCGTTAACATAACAAACACAACTAGATATCACACTCACAGTAAATAAACCCTGGCCTATAAATAATAATTCCAGTTATTATTCACTTAAGGTAGATAATTTAGTCATCGGCGATGGCATCCTATTACTTATTATCTTCAGTCGCGTCTTGTTTTTGTGTTAATGTACAATTTGTCAGTGGGTTTATGAAGTTTATGAAGAGTGTTATTTATTTTAACAATGTCAATAGTGTAAAATGGTGTACAGTGATATCTTTTACTGTAGTAGTAATAAATACGACAATTATTAAACAATTATTTTCTCACATTAGTAAAGCGGTAAAATTTAAAATGGAAATCCACGGTACCTAGTACTAATTTATATTCAATTTTAAAATATTTTAGTGCAGATTTGATTTGTGTGTACGCGATCATAGTTTGTTATGCCTTTTTCGCAGGAAAATTTCGTGTTCATTTTGGCACTTTTTATTTTATTGTTAATATTTTATTCGATTATTCAAAGAAGAATGAAAGTTAAAGAAGATTGCTACCCTCATACTTTAACAACATTAACATCCTTAGATGTATATTATAATGGATATGCGTTAGATATGATAGGTAAGTTTTATATCTTTTTAATCTCAAGCATATAAAGTTCCAACTAAATTTTTACATAAAACAAATGTTGTTTCAAACATAATTTAGACCAACAATAACATATCATATGCCCCATTTTGTTTCCCATACGCGTGCTGGAATTTACTACTAACGCCCATTTTAATGCGCAGCTACCAGTTAGTTGTCATGACAACAGTATTATAATCTAAAGTTTATTTAATTTTTTTTTATTTAAACACAAAACCACATCAATCGCGCAGGGTTATTAGTGGATATAACAAATACATGAAATATTACATCAAATAAAATTGAATAACTTGATGTCTTTTAAATAGCTTAACACTGTCGAAATTTTTTTGGTGAGAACTGTCTTGAGATCTTCATCTGTGAATCCGTTGGATCTTCTTTTTTCCTTGAATTGAGGACAATCAAGCAGGATGTGTTTCACAGTCAGTGGGTTAGAGCAGTGGTTCCCAACCTTTTTCCCATGATCGCCCCCTTAGACAGGTTTCACTAGTTATGAATACTACAATCGCCCCCCCCCCCCATCCAATTAAATTGAAACAAATAATGAATCTACACAAAAGGTAAGTATCCATATTTATTTATTTTTATTTTTTTTATTTATTTATTATTTTTATTTATTTTTCTCATTTACCCATTTCTCGTTTTCCGGATGCTAAACGCCCCCCTTATCGCCCCCTTCGCTCTATCGCCCCCCTGAATATCCCAAATCGCCCCCCGGGGGGCGATCGCCCCCAGGTTGGGAATCACTGGGTTAGAGCATAAAGGTAGCTACTCCGCCACTGGTCTGTTGTGCTACTCTGTTTTTTGGAAAACATTGATAATTTCGAAGATTTATATTAACTTGTTTAAAATGAGTTTCTTGAAGACATAAGATCTTTAGGCATAATTCATTTATTAATAGTTTTAACTGTTCCAAATGGGTATAAAACCCATTAAGATTCCACTGTAAAATAAATTAATTGTATTAGAATTCTGTCTGAGATAATTGTTCATCTGTTTCTTCTGTGGAAGAGATATTATTGGGCTTTAGTTTATTTTTTAATCTAGTTATATTATTTTTTAATCTTGAATTGTGGGTATAAGCGTGAACAAAATTAAGGAACTCAATTAGCTCGGTAGTTTCATTCGAGTAATCTTTTGAAATTATTTCAGGGTGTTTGGCATATATTGTATTTTCTAGAATGTCACATATTTCATTATAATTTAGGATAAACGGTGGTGATCTGTTTTCTATTTTGTCTTTAATTGACTCTAGTGAAAGTAAAAGTTCTTCGCGGGAATTTCTGGTTGACTTTTTTGACTATTTTTTTTGGTTTGCTTACTACAGGATAAGTAAATATCTGTGAATCGGTCTATGGGGTATTTTCGTTAGTGTCTGGAGAAGATGAGATGAACCTTTTTAGTTGATTAGGGACGTTTGTATTAATTGGATTTGGTGTTATTTCTACTGGAGTACGATTTCTGATGTTATTTCAGGTTAATAATGTTGGAGTTTTTAAGGAATATGTTTCACTTTTATTACTTATGGATCCTGTCAGGTTACATAATTTGTTCTGTATTATTATTAGAGGATTTTATTGTAATTAATGTATTTTGAAAAGTTTCTGGGCGTGCACTAGCAGTGGATAAATTAGCTTTGTCAGAACTTTGTAGTTCTGTTTGGTAGGGATGGGAAAAACCTACCGGTTTTAACCGAAAACCGGTTTTTTTACTCCGCAATAACCGGTTTTATCGGTTGTTTTTTTGTCCCGGTTATAACCGGTTTTTTATTTTTAAAGTAAAAACCGGTTATTAGGTTTTTAGGGGTGATTAGGATTAGGTTCGGTATTATTTTGGATCTCAATCATAATTATTATTCTCAAGTAATTATTCCAAACAAAACTATAATTCACATTTTATTTTATTTTATAAATACACAAGCAAACTTGTAACCTATTGGATTAAAAAAACCGAAAACCGGTTTTTGCAAAAACCGGTTTTTTTGGCCGGTTATAACCGCCAGGTTAAACCGTAAGCAAAAAAAACCGGTATAACCGAAAACCGGTGTTTTGTCAAAAACCGCCATCCCTACTGTTTGGTTATTAGATATATTTACTGTAGGTAATATGTTTTGAGAAGTTTCTGAGTGTACATTAGAAGTAGTGGGGTTTGCTTGGTTAGAGCATTCAGCTTCCTGATGACCAATAGTCTTTCATTTTGCACAGTTAAATCCTTCTATAGAAAGGTATAAACTATAATTGGTATTATCATAAGAGATAATGAAAGAATCAGGAATAGATATACTGTCTAAAGGTGTAATAAATATTTGCCTTCTAAAACTCAAGACATGATTGTATTCGCTTTCAGGCATACCTACTCTTAGAAAAGTCATTTTTGAGACGGAGTTTATACCCATCTGATGTAGTTCTTGTTCAATTAACGAGTTTGGAACAGTAGAACAAGCATTTGATATGACTAATCTTTGAGCTGGAGAGATAAGTCTTTTTATTTCTACTTGAGTTTCTTTTAAATCAACATATTTGTGGGAATGTAGTAGTGAATCGACTGTATTTTTAGATGATAGATATAGACATATTTCATTGTTGGCAATTCTAGAAGCGAAGGATACATTACGTGGACCAACTAGTGAACCAACGGCGATAATATAGTCATGAACTTCAGTTCCTTCAATACTGGAAAGTATTATAGCTTGTTCTTTTGTTGGATCTTTAAATGTGCTGACAACACTGGAGTATGAGACTTGAGATGAAGTGTGAGTAGTATTCATAGTTTTATTCGAAGTCATGGTTGATTAATTATAAGTCCGGCGCTATCACCGCTTCGAAAACCGATGTGGATTTTGACCCAAAACTGGATTTGTTTCTATTTCTTCGGAACGTTATAAGTTATATTAATATTAATATAAATACTATGAAGTGATTTTTGGTACTCACGTTACGTTTACTCGGTTGACTTGAAGGTAGCACTAGAAAGATTTTCTCCAATAAGTTTACTACCTTTTTACTGCCGAAGTTCACACACTACTTAGTTTTTAACCAGTTTTACTAAATGAAACTGTGAAAAATACTTCAATATTAATTAATATTGAGTATTGTTGAAAGTGTTCTAACTATAATATCAAGTTTATTTCATGAATTGGCGACTATTTTGGATTAGGGATGAAAGCTTTAAATTAAACAGTCCACTGTGCTAAGAAAGTTAATGGCAAATTCTCCCAATATTGCAAGCACTGTCGAAGACAAGCAAAAATAAGGTTTTAACTGATGATGTATTTTACATTTATTTAGAGAAATATACAATTAATAATGAAAAATGGAAGAAAATTACAAATTCTATTGTTTTTAAATTGGTTTGTTCTACCTTACACTGTAATCAAGACTTAGATCCATAGTCATGATCACTGTCGTTGGTATCTTCATTTGGATTATAAAATTGCATTTGTTAATTGCTTAGATGCAATTTTCATGCATCCAACATTCTTTTAATAACTTTTCACATTTCCACACATTTTTTTTCCAAATTCCAGGAGTAGCATTATTTAACTCTTTTGGCCATGTTTTCAAAATTCAAAAAAAACTAACAAAAAATAAAAAAAATCGGCTTAAACCAACAAAAAAAAATTAACAAAACACTAACAAAACCGCCAAAAGCCAACAAAAAAATAAACAAAAACAAAAAACCCGGACATGTAGGGCCCAAACTCTTGAGCACCAAGTCTCCGAAGCTCCAAGGAAGCAATTTTAGTTTCGCAGACAAGTCAGTAGAGGATTACAGTTATAAAGCACGGTACGCTTTCCTGAATTTGAATCGGATAGTTGTGCCCTTATCGCGCATTAGAGTGCTATAGGAGGGAAAGTTATAGTCTCGAGCATTGGAGCGAGTTGAAGTGACTTCCATTTTACTCGAGTTAATATACCTCGCTCAAATTAATTGCTACACCTGAACGTAAATGTAAGGTGTAAACGAGTCTCACAGACTGAGTTTAATTAAATTGCTGGCTTTTTCTTCTTCCTACTTTATAACTGTTTTACTTCGGTTTTTAGCCTCAATTGACGTTGTCTGACCATCTTTTCCCCGGTCGTCCCAATGATCTTCTTCCATTTGGCGATTTGTCTCTTGCTATTCGTACTATTCTATTTTCTGTCATTTTTTCGATGTGTTGATTCCATTCCACTTTTCTTCTTTTGGTCCACGCATTTATTTCCTCTATATCACATCTCGCTCGTATTTCCTCACTTCTTACCCTGTCTCTTAGAGTTTGGTTTAATTAAATTGCTGGCTTGTTTTCAAAATTGCTGCGTCACTGTAACGGTTATGTCCAATATAGTTACCGTAGTAAGTTTTGCCTGTTTCCCGAATTTGTTCAATGAGATGGAATTCGCAATGGTAAGGAGGCAGTCTTAACAAGTTATGTCCAAAACCATGTATAATTTCGTCTACTATAAATATTTTTGTTTTTCATTCTTTTAGGCTACTTGCTGTAATTCCACTTAAAATAAGTCTGAGAAAACGAAATATTTTTAATAGTTAACCATTCTCTTATTTTATGTACTGTCCAGCAATTTTCTGGTTGCTTATTTAAAATTTCCGAATGGTGTAAAGATTATCCAAAACTATATCAGATGGTTCATGTCAACTTGCAACAATTCGTCAAAGATCCTATTAATACCGATTCATACACGTAACGCTTAACGAATATTACGCTTAACACTTAATAAATCGTATTAGTTTATGGCCATCAAAGTAGATTTCACTTTTGTAGCTATCCACTTTAAGTGGGAAATAAGCAGAGTCATTCGCTAATCCCGGTCTGTGTGTGAGTTTGTGTCTTTCCAGATCTTTTATGATGAAATAACGTTATAAGATCTTTTTGACGCCGATTCATACACGAAACGTGATTCATATACGAAATTGGCTTTTGCGCGTCTGTTAAAAAAACCAAGTCAACGTACGAAAACCCTTCTAGAGCATTATTTTATTTATTTATCGTATGGCATACAATAAGGACACATATTTAAAAAGCAATATAAAACATTACATGGAGTATTACAAACGAACATTTAATGCATTAATATAGTCTAAAACATTTTCGGTCGCATTCAGGAACTCGTCAAAAACTCCAGGGAACCGCCTTCGGGGGCATTCTTCAACAATATGACGGACGGTCTGTCGTTGCGCACCACAGTCACACTCCGGAGTAAGGGCTTTTTCCCATTTATGTCAGCTGTCAGCACATCTACCGCTTCTTGTTCTTATTCTGTTTAGCGTTGTCCATGTACTTCGGGTCAGTTCAAAGCCTGGCGGTTTCTGTTCGATACAGGCCATTTGCTGTGCTTCCTGTGGTGAGTCGCGCTCCCATTGTCTTCTCCAAGCGTTGGTGAGGTCAAAATGTTCCTGATGTAAGGAGGTGGCCCTTAACATGACAGGATATCTGGAGCGCAGTCTGTTCATTTCGATATCACGCCTATCATGGTGGATGGGTAGTTGATGGTTAGACTGGATTTTTCGATATTCTCTGAGAAGGGAGTGACTTCTTCGTAGTTTCGGCGGTGGAATGTGACTTAGGATGGGAAGCCAATAGTTGGGTGTTGGTCTAATTGTACCTAAAATCATTCGCATTGTATGGTTTAATTGGGTGTCAATAATCTTCGTGTGTTTGCTATTGAGCCATACTGGGGAAGCATATTCAGCTGTCGAGTATACAAGTCCGATAGCAGATGATCTGAGTACGGAGGCTGAGGACCCCCATGTGGTACTACATAGCTTTTGGATTATATTATTTCGCGTTTTCAGTTTTGCTGCCGTTCTTTGTAGGTGTTCTTTAAAACTTAAAGTTCTGTCAAGAGTCACTCCAAGATATTTTGGTGTTGAGTTATGAGTTAATAATTTCCTAGCATATTTGCCACAGTGGAGTAAAAATTCTGGATGAATTTTATCGAAGCCGGGTGCCTTTCCAGACTTAACTTCTGATATTGCTGAGTTAATTTCTTCTAGAGTAAACGCTTCAGAGTATTGAGATGTAAGCGGGCATTCAGACTTCAGTATTTTTAGTTCTTGCTTTACTTTGGTGGTGTGGTCACGATCTCTAGGTGCTCTTGAGGTAGCTACAATGTGGGAGGCCACTCTATTGGGAACTATTGGTACTTTTTCTCTAGTTGTGTGTCTGCTACTACCAAGTTTTCTAAGTAAGGACCATACTTTTCTGCTTGATTTACTACTTCTAGAGCAGAAGTGACAGATGAAAGAGAATAATAGTATAAGCAAAAAAGAGCTAAACGAAATAAATAAGACGATCGCAAAAGCCATAAGAAAAGACATAAGAAACTAAAAAGTAAAAAAAAAAACAAGCAATAGAGCAAAACAAGGACATAAAAATTTTGAGAAGGAGCGTACAAAAGGGGAAAATAGAACTTAACAAACCAAAAAACAGAGCTGAAGAAGAAACTACAGCTGATACAAATTTTAATGAGCGCGCGTAACTGACATTCAAAATCTCCGATCGCTTCAATCGTTATTTCTGAGAGAACGGTTCATTCTACGCAAAAAATAGTAATAAAGGTTTTTGTTCAAAATGATCTTAGCTACATTTGTTGATTGAAATATTTTTTTCTTTGGCGTACAGATTTTTGGTAAATCGATTTTTTTGCGTTTTCCCCCCTTTCCGTGGGAGGTTTTAAGGGAAAGCTTGCGGGATAATGTGGTAAACTTTTTTGCATTTTTTTTAGCGTCCTAAAATTGACGTTTTCGGCAAAATTTAGCTTGTTGGTATGATTTTTAGGGGTTCAGTCGCATTTTCGTCTCCACTGGAGTAATAACAGTAATTTTGAAAAACGATTTTTGGGTTATAGAAATGATTTTTGTTCACTTTTTTTTTAACTTTTTACTTAAGTATTTAAATTAAAAATCTGCTCTTTTAATACGGTATCTCTAGAATTATGATATCTTTATTATCTTAGGTCTGATGTTTATCAGATTAAATTACTTTTTAATTAATTAATGGATCGAGCTTAAATCTTAAGGATTTGTTAGGCAGTTTTTTGAGATTATTTACAAAAGCGTAAGCTAATTCTTTCAAAAGTTATCAACAAATAAAGATTTTACCTTATTTTTCTGTTGTAGCAACAAATTTTTTTAAATTTTTACTAATTGTGTTATCCTTTGAAATTTTATTAATAGGTTTAAGAGGTTTAAGTATAATAAGTTTTATATTGTATGAATTTAGTATTACTCACTCGGCTTAGTAATATCGTTAATATTTTATTTGACTACGTGGAATAATTCGTTGCGCTCTTAAATGGATCATACTCTTAAATTAATTTAGCCTATAAAAACCGAACTACGAAACTACCTAACACCTACATAAAATTTTAACTGCCTCCTATATAAGACGTAAACAACTAAATAATAAACCAGTCAGTCATGTAATTAGTTTAATTGTTATTAACGCCTTACATTTTATAGATTATTGATAGTGTTGTTTACATTTTGTTTCTCATTTTAGAAAACATATTTTGTACTTATTCAATGTTTTGTAATTTTTAAACGTTTAATTAAGATATCGCAGTATTTTTCTATCCTGATCAAATAAAATAAAATCAAAGTGTAATTATTGTTGTAAAGGTGGGAACAAGTTTTATATCAAAGTTTAGGTGAAAACAAAAAAAATTACATACATACTAGGGTAGTTTACATTTTTAACTGCTGCTGTAATTCACTTTTTTTTTGTGGCATAGACTTTCGTCATTCAGCCAGTCTCGAAAGGTTATAATATATTCCTTTAAAAAGTATACACAGATAAGTACAGATTATTTCTCTCAGACAAATGCACAGCGATATCCCTAAAACGAAATAGACGAAGAATTAATAGAAGAACACGTCGAAGGAAAATACAAGGACACTCGCTTCTCGTCTAGGGGTCCATCAAGACATTTATTTTAACAGACAAACAATACTGGACCACGGATAAGGTATTATTAGATATAGGATAAACAAAGGGTACAAGTCTAACCCTATACACGCTCATGAAAATTTTTATAAACCAGTACCAGATTTATAAAGCTATGCATGTGTCTGACAAAAATTCTATATTTAAATTATATATTGTTACAGAACCTATGGCTAACAAGGACTGTATATTATATGGAGCGTATGTATTGCATTTAGTTAATTTTATATAGAGGGAGTTTGAATGCTGAATAAATTTAGGACATTCAAAGAAGATGTGATCGAGGTCACCTAGCTTGCCGCAGTGTTTGCAACTATCATCATCGATGACTTTAATTTTAAATAAATGGCATGGGTAGTATGCATGTCCAAAGCGTATTCGATTTATAATAGTAATATATTTACGAGGAGCTTTGAAATTCTGAAACCAGGTTGTTTGAGGTATAGTTGGTTGTAAAGAGGTATACCTTTTATGGTTTGTAGAACAGTAATGTTTCCATTGCTCTTTCCATCTAAGTTGCTGATTTTTTTTGAAAATCGTAGTAACATCTGATGTATTAAGCATATATTTCAACGTAGAGCCAGTTGTTACACTCATTTTAGCCAAGTGATCTACATCGGTCTTTTATTTCAAATATGTAGGGGTTGCTAAATGTTGAAGGCAATTCAATATTTTTTATGCTCTGCAAAACTAAAAGGCAATCTGACAGAATTAAGATATGTCTATTGCAGGTATTTTTAACATATTTTAGAGCTTGAAGTATAGCTGTTGATTCCGCTGAAAAGATTAAAAATTCATATGGTAGTTTATACTTGAATTCTACGTTTGTAGCAGGTAAAAAGTATGCGCATCCAGTCCCTTCTGTTGTTTTTGATGCGTCCGTGTATATTACTGTGGCTTCCCTATAATCCTGCAGTAGAGATATTAGAAGATTGCTACTTATAATGGTCTTCTCACTATAAGTGGGTATTATAACCTGGGTTCTGTGGAATAAAGAATAGTAGTCTAAGCTTCTGTCAACCGTGTCCAATTTCTTGAAAAAAATAAGATTATTCTGTAATGCCATGCATAAAGGCGGGGAAGGTTTTTTCTCCCAATATTTGTTTGTAAGATCTGACTCGTTAAGTTGACGGACGCTTGAAAATAACTGGGAGTTAGTTAATAGAATTTTGAGAAGGCTTTTTTCACTTAAAAAGTTTCTTCTATTTTCCAGGGGTAGCTCAGCGGCTTCAACATATAAGGGTTGTATAGGGGTTGACCTCATAGCACCCAAACATACCCTCATAATAGAATTTTGAAACGTGTCGATTTTTCTTAAAAGGTTCTTAGAGGCGGAACCATATAGAGTAGCACCGTAATCTAGAATAGATCGTATATATGCGCGATAAAACAACAAGGATGTTTCTACATCGCAACCCCACCACGTTTTAGTTGTCATTCTGAGGAAATTGCTGCCTTTGTTACATCTATCAAGCATGTACTCTATGTGTTGTCTCCAAGTTAACTTCTTATCCAAAATAAGGCCTAGATATTTGACATGATTTTGAAGCTTAAAACATTGATGGTTCAGAATGATATTTTCATTTCTAGGAATGTTATGTCTTGTGAAGATAGATACTACTGATTTTGTAGTATGCTGTAAATGCTGTAATTCACGTTTTTATAAAGGTTTTTAAGATTTTTTCTGCAAAGTGGAAGGGAAAAGCTTTTATATTTTAACACGGTAAACGTCACGAGAAGCGAGTGTGCATCTCATACACTGAACTTACTGACGCCACGAGAAGCACCGTTGCATATCATACCCCTAGTGTATTTCAGGCTGAATGGTGCAACCGTGTTTCACAATACCCATTTATTTATATGAAATACATTTTTCAAAAAGAAATAAAGTATATGAAGCACTAGAATATTTTAAATTTCCACCAAAAATAGTAAGACTGACTAAATGCATACTCAATGATACTAAAAGTAAAGTCATGTTAAAAGGACGGGTTTCGAATAGCTTTATCACCAATAGAGGTCTGCGACAAGGTGACCCGTTATCAACAGATTTTTTCTATTTGATCTTAGAGAAGATATTACGAGAATGTAACATCTACACTAGAGGCACAATATAAATCATCACAGGCATCAATGCGTAGCATATGCAGATGATGTTACCTTAATAACAAGGAGACCTGCAGAATTAAGAGAAATCTTTACTAGAATAGAGAGAATAGCCAGGGAATATGGTTTAGAAATAAACGAAGAAAAAACAAAATATATGGTGATGAGGGGAAACGAAAATCATCTAGGACAGTCCTTTAAGATACAAAGCCCAAGTAAAGAATATAACTTTGAAGCTGTTAGCCAATTTAATTACTTGGGAGTGACACTAACAAATAGGAACGAAGAGAAGCAAGAAATCATAAAAAGAATGGCCAAAAGTAGTAAGAGTGCTGGGAGCCTGACTAAGATACTGAGGTCGAAGATAATATCCAGAACAGTAAAAAATCGAATATATACAACAGTTATCCGACCTACAGTACTCTATGCTAGCGAGACCTGGACACTAAATAAAGATATGGAAGTAAAATTAGATAGATGGTAACGAAAAATTCTTAGAAGGATATACGGAGGTGTAAAAGAGGGGAACATCTGGCGAAGAAGAACGAATGAAGAAATAATGCAAATATATGGGCAACCAAAAATAACAAGACTCGCTAAAATTCAAAGATTAAGATGGCTCGGACATATAGCAAGAATGAAGGAAGGAAGAGTTCCAAATGAATTAATAAACACGGAGGCTGGTACAAAAAGAAAAAGAGGCCGCCCCCGAAGAAAATGGCTGGAGTCGACAAAAGAAGATCTGAAGTCACTGCGGGTACAAGATTGGAAAAACTTAAAAACAAGATAGAAAGAAATGGAAGAAAACCGTTGAAGCCTTAGACCTTTGAGGCCTGTTGAGCTAAACTATATATATATATATATATATATATATATATATATATATATATATATATATATATATATATATATATATATATATATATATATATTATATATATATATATATATATATATATACATTTTCTCAGTAGCTTGATCAACTCTTTTATATTATTTAGCCTGTATTTTTAGGATTCTAGTATCTAGCAATAAAACAATATATTATTACGTATCTTAAAACTAAGTTTTCTTTGAATATTATAACTTAAACAACTTTTTTTTATTGCAAAAGTCAGTAAATGTCCATTAAAATTAGCAATATATATTTCTAGTTAAGAAATAAATGAAAAAATATAATATCTGTAT
This sequence comes from Diabrotica undecimpunctata, assembly GCF_040954645.1. Classification (NCBI taxonomy): domain Eukaryota; kingdom Metazoa; phylum Arthropoda; class Insecta; order Coleoptera; family Chrysomelidae; genus Diabrotica; species Diabrotica undecimpunctata. The sequence goes on from NC_092806.1 coordinate 133,933,727, forward strand.
ACAAATGTCGAAATATTTTATAAATAAACCTCGCAAAAGCACGCAATAAAATAGAATTTATTTCACTGAATGCACCTGAAACGAGAAAAGACTGTTTAGTCTGTGCAGATTTTCTACCATTAAATGCTAAATTTTTTGCGTAACATGTGACAAATCCTCTTCTGACCGAACTTTTCTTTTTGTCTATATGGTAACCTTCGAGAGCACGTGACATCTGTTGATCTGGATTAGTTAGTCTAGAGAAATCTACCAGTAGACAAAACAACTCTTCGTTAAAATATGTGATGGACATTTTAATATTGGTTACTTTGTGTTAAATTATATAGGCGTTGACAATAACTGACATGAGAAGGATCTCAATTGCAATTTTACCATACCATTTTTGTCTCCTTTGACTTCAAAGCCGCATACGACTCCGTAAATAGAAATAAACTTCTACTTGCTATGGTAGAATTTCGCATTCCATTTGATCTTGTCCGGTTAACTGAACTTACACTCACAGGTGCAGAGAGCATGGTAAAAATCCAAAACGATCTCTCAAGACCCTTCCATTGCAAAAATGGACTAAGACAGGGTGATGGACTATCGTGTCTCTTATTTAACCTGGCATTAGAAAAAATTATTCGAGAGTCGCAGATTACTACGAATGGTACTATCTTTAACAAATCAGTACAAATTGTCGGATACGTAGATGACATAGACATCATAGGTAGGTCCACAGAATCTCTGACTGAAGCATTTCGGTCGTTAAGAGCATCTGTACACAGAATGGGACTAAATATACATGTTCAAAAGACCAAAATATATGTGTTGCACTAGGTCAAGCAACCCGACACCTACACGAATAATAATTGATGACCTAGAACTGGAAGGTGTTGACACCTTCATATACTTAGGGTCGCTGCTAACCAAAGATAAAAATGTCAGTGAAGAAATAAAAAGAAGAATAGTGCTCGCCAATAAGTGTTACTATGGCTTAAGAAGACAGATGGCCTCAAAAATGCCTAGAAAAATTAAACTGACTGTATACAAAACACTAATAAGACCGGTGCTAACATATGGTTCAGAAACTTGGACACTAACACAGAATGACCAAGAATTGCTCAAACGTTTTGAGCGAAAAATACTAAGACGAATATATGGAGGCATAAAAGAACAAGGTTTGTGGCGCAGGTGTTACAATTTTGAGTTGTATAGAAGATTTGAAGAACCTGACGTTGTAAAATTCATTAAGGTAGCACGCCTCAGATGGATAGGTTATGTAATCAGACGAGAGGAAGATGCCATAGTCAGAAAAGTTTTTGACCGAAGAGGGCCGATCGGACAACGAAGAAGAGGAAGACCGAGACTTAGGTACCAAGACAACCTAGAAAATGATTTGAAGTCTATCGGAATTAGAGCATGGAGAAGACTTGCCAGAGACAGGGGCGAATGGCGGATTGTTCTGAAGAAGGCTTTGGCTCATAAAGAGCTGTAACGCCACTGATGATGATGATTTTTGTCTCCTTTTGTGAAAAGCAAATTGTTATTACCACATTTTAAGGTTTAATCTTCCACCGGTCGCGGCCTTTGTACCAACAAGAATGGTCACGCGTATTTCCTAGATACGCTAAATGCTAATTAGTTATTGTAAGATGTAGGTAGGATTAGTTATTGTAGGTAATGCAATATTGTAATATTAATACAAAATATATTCGGTGGAAGATTGATACACTGTATTTTTTAAAATTTTTTATTGAATTTCATTACAAACAACACGGTGTCATAAATCCCAGATGTCTCATAGATATTGCACATTACACATATTATTGTATCGCAGTTTTGCAGTCTTGACAAATATGCTTTGAATGTTCCATATAGATGAATTTCTGACAAATTTCACAGCTGAAGCGCGTGATTCTTGAACGTTTATCATTTTGACAAGGCTTACATCTTCTTTTACTTGCTGTGGCCTCCTCTACTGTATCGATACCTAATTCTGCTTTTCTTTTTGAAATTTTTTCTTTGAGCTCATTTTTAAGGGAGTATTGTATTCTTCGTTCGACGTGTCCTTTCACAAGAGCATTTGAAAGTAGTCGAAGGTATTTTCTTCTAATTATTTATTTGTTATTATTGGTGGAATAGATTATATAACTATTGATCTCGGCTACATTTAACATGGAAAAAACACTACCATCGGCCATCTTCTTTTGTTCCTGGCAACATTGAAAGAAGCACAAAGTTTGTCTACTATATCTACACCTCCCTTTGCCTTGTTATAGAATGTTATAATCTCAGGTTTCTTTTGATCACCTGTTTCTGCGTCGATTGCTGCGTCATCATGTAGGCTTGAAACTAATATTACGTTTTTATAGCGCTTAGGCACGTAGGAAACAAGAGTTATCTCCGCTGGAAACCCAAAAATACTGGTATTGGGCTCATGCTTTTTTATAACTTTAAATTCATTGGGAATTTGGGCCTTATTTTTTTTCATCGTTCCTAAAAAGGCAATTTTTTCTCATCAAGATCTTTTATCAAATTAAATTAAAAAACCAGTTGTCAGTGGTCAGTGTTCTTCCCGTATTAAATATAGGTGTTGCCAACCTTTTTACCACGTCTTGTGGTTTGTTACTTATGGAGAATGGGCCATCTGGTTGAGTCCCTGCATACATTTCCATGTTATATAAGTGTAAAAGATGAGAGCGTTAACCATGGCCTAAATTTTGATCTCATATATCCCATATTTATTGGATTTTTTGGGGATGTATTGAATAAAGGAGCATCTTTCACGAAATGTCTCTAATTTCTCGTCAATTGTAACATTTTTCTCAAGCGAGTAGCATTTTTGGCAATTAGACACAAACTTCTCGAAAATATTCCTTATTGCGGCCAAGAGATCCATTCTTTTACGTTCTGTAGCTATGTCATCAAAACTCAATGCTTTCATTAAAAACATAAATCTTCTCCAACTCATCACTGTTTTTCATCCATTCTCCATAGTTTTTCAAGGTTATCTCGATTACCATGGTAAATGCCCGCCAAATAAAGCAAGCCCAAAAGGGCTGGTATTTCTAGTTTGTCTGTATCCCTGGCATCTCTTGCACGACAATAATTAAATCATAGGATCAGTTATGAGGCACTTCCAAATATCAACGATATCTGTGAGATTCTTAGCTGGTCCAATGACCCCAGGGAGACGGAGTAATATATTGTGAGGTGGTCGCTTACTTTTTTTATTTGGATTTTTTTGCCAAATCCATGAGTCGAAAACTTTTCCATTTTTCTTTAGATGAGCTATATAAGCCTCGTTGGAACTGTCAGCTTCGTCTTCGGCATTACTTCCATCAATCAATTAGGACTCGTAATCATCATCACGTTCCGAAACAAGTTCCTCTTCGTCTGTATCGCTATCATCTATACGTATATCGTCATTCGATTCATTAAATTTGTAGCAGCTTCTATATCAGTGGAATCATTGAGATTAAAAATCTTCTTCTTATCCGCCATTTCTAAAATAAAAAAAAACAAAATGGAACTAATTGCCACAAATGGTCGCTTGTATATGAGAGATACAGACCTCTTATATCAACGTAAAAAGTTTTCAACACAAAAAATGCATGAAATAGTAATATGTTATCAATATTACAATAAGAATAATGTAACTATAACAAAAAAAAAACAGATGTTATAAAAACTTACCTAAAAAGTCGCGCGTATATCTGAAATACAATGCAAAATTCTCAGCAACGTACTATCCCTTGACAGGTTATTTGTGCACTGGAAGGTTGCTTTAGTAATGGAGTAGGAATAGCGATAACCACCCGATCACAGCGCATCGTAGGTAATAGATATTATACTAAATCTATTACACGTGTATTTACTACATACGCGCGACCGCTGGAAGGTTAATAACTTTTTATCGTGGTGAAACCCCCTCATTTTATAAACCACACAACTATCCGCTATATCCGTCTTTTTATATATTTTGGTTGAGAAATATTTATTTATGGATTATTGCTTAATATTTATCATTTTGACCGGAATTTTTTTATAACAATTGACGAGATTGTTTGTCTTTGTAATGTTTTTTATGACCTCCTGAGTTCTTTAATCAAAGGTCCGACAATATACTGCATTTTATTTAACTGGAATTTTATAAACTATTGCTGTGACATTCTCAGACAAATACACATGTTTAAAATAAAACTAACCGGTTTATACAAGAAAAATCCAAACGCGTCAAAGACGATAGGTGAAACGAGTTAAGTAATATCTTAACCAAAACACAAAAAAAAGATGCTAAGCCATGAAGATCTTACAAAAAAATTTATTGTTATATAAAATATAAAAGTACTGTTATAATAAAGCAATTAAAATTTTTATGGATATGATAAATCCGTTTCGAGAGTATTTGAATCAAATGAGTATGCTAAGAGAATCGAAAGTTTTATGTATTATAAGCTCTGGAAAGATCATTCTACAAATCAGCAAAAGATACAACAAATTTTGTCATCATCAGTGGCGTTACAGCTCTTTATGTGCCAAAGCCTTCTTCAGAACAATCCTCCATTCGCCCCTGTCTCTGGCAACTCTTCTCCATTCTCTAATTCCGATAGACTTTAAATCATTTTCTAGGTTGTCTTGGTACCTAAGTCTTGGTCTTCCTCTTCTTCGTTGTCCGATCGGCCCTCTGCGGTCAAAAACTTTTCTGACTATGGCATCTTCCTCTCGTCTGATTACATAACCTATCCATCTGAGGCGTGCTACCTTAATGAATTTTACAACGTCAGGTTCTCCTTCTTCTTCTTCAAGTGCCATCTCCGCGGCGGAGGTCGGCAATCATCATAGCTATTCGAACTTTTGAGACGGCTGCTCTGAAAAGTTCATTTGATGTACATCCGTACCACTCTCTCAGGTTGCGCAGCCATGACATTCTACGCCTCCCTATGCTTCTCTTTCCTTGGATCTTTCCCTGCATGATCAGTTGGAGCAAGGTGTATTTCTCTCCACGAGTAATATGTCCGAGATATTCCAATTTTTTTGTTTTTATTGAATTTAAAATTTCCATTTCTTTGTTCATCCTTCTCAGAACCTCTTTGTTTGTGACGTGTTCTGTCCATGATATTTTCAGAATTCTTCTGTACACCCAGGTTCTCCAAATCTATACAACTCAAAATTGTAACACCTGCGCCACAAAACTTGTTCTTTTATGCTTCCATATATTCGTCTTAGTATTTTTCGCTTAAAACGTTTGAGCAATTCTTGGTCATTCTGTATTAGTGTCCAAGTTTCTGAACCATATGTTAGCACTGGTCTTATTAGTGTTTTGTATACAGTCAGTTTAATTTTTCTAGGCATTTTTGAGGCCATCTGTCTTCTTAAGCCATAGTAACACTTATTGGCGAGCACTATTCTTCTTTTGATTTCTTCACTGACGTTGTTATCTTTGGTTAGCAGCGACCCTAAGTATATGAAGGTGTCAACACCTTCCAGTTCTAGGTCATCAATTATTATTCGTGTAGGTGTCGGGTTGCTTGACCTAGTGCAACACATATATTTGGTCTTTTGAACATTTATATTTAGTCCCATTTTGTGTGCAGATGCTCTTTACGACCGAAATGCTTTAGTCAGAGATTCTGTGGACCTACCTATGATGTCTATGTCATCTGCGTATCCGACAATTTGTACTGATTTGTTAAAGATAGTACCATTCGTAGTAATCTGCGACTCTCGAATTATTTATACAACAAATTTTGTATAAAACATAAATATCATATGTAAAGTATGCGGCTTAATGTATCAAGCAATCCAAAGGCCAAAAAAGTATAGTGTTCAATAAAAAAATAGCCATAACTTTGTCTTAATGTGATACCATTAACTTCTACATTTAAAATTTGTCTGTGTACCCTGCATCCTGGGTTATGTTTTTCTCCTACTCTATCCCTCTCGTCGGTTGGAAAAACTCATCTGTCATAACACATACATAGACAGATACTTACTGTTCGTTGCAAGATATTTTGGGATTTAATCTTCTAGGTATAATTGTATACAGGATCGGACTTATATTCTGATACATTTTATCAAAATTACGGCAATACCACAAAGTAAAAGAAAAATACATACAAGTAATACTTATATATTAACATTAACATTAATATACATATTAAAATATATATTTAACAGTATAAAAATACAAAAAAAATAATTTTAAACTTAATTATCGTTTATATTTAAATCGGTATCACTATCATCGCTATCGTTTAAATCTATAACTACTGTATAATATTTTGGAAGTATTTTTCTTCATTTTTTTTGTCATTCTCTATAGAATGTCAAAAACTAGAATTGAATTTCAGCTTCGTTTGAATAAGTGTTTGAAATTTTACTCTTTAGTCTACAATGATACAATGATAAAATTTATATGGAGAATACATAATGAGGAACGCACTCGATGGATGGAGAGGCGGCATCTCCATTGCAGGAAAAAAGATCTCAAACTTAAGATTCGCAGACGATACAACACTGATAGCAACATCTGAAGAGGAGATGTCGAGACTGATAAAGAGAGTAGAAACCGAAAGCAACAAGTGTGGGCTCAAGATTAATAATCAGAAAACAAAAATCATGATTGTGGACCACGCGAATATCCTCCAAACAACAGTTCCTCCCTAAATCAATTCGAGAAAGTAGACGAGTTCACGTATCTAGGATCTTCCTTAAGCAATGCAGCCTCCTCCCATACGGAAATTCGCAGAAGAATAGGGATGGCCAAGAACGTGATGAGTCGACTGTCAAAAATATGGAAGGACCGCTCTTTATCCAAAAAACTCAAAATGAGACTGGTACGGACACTCATTTTTTTAATCTTTAGTTGCGGTGCCAAAACAAGGACACTAAAATCAGAGGATAGGAAAAGGATTGACGCATTCGAAATGTGGTGCTGGAGACGAATGCCAGAGACGAGCTAAACATTCAGACCAGACTCTCCTCTCAGTGTCTTGCAAATGTTTTAAAGTTTTTTGGCCACATTGCGAGAAGAGACAATGACAACTTAGAAAGACTAATTGTGTGCGGAAACGTAGAAGGACGTAGAGGCAGAGGACGCTCACCTATCCGATGGTCAGATCAAGTACAGAAAGCCACTGGAGAGACGTTTTCCGAGTCCATGAGAGCAGCCCAAAATCGCAAGAGATGGAGAGAATTGACAGCCCGCATTGTAGGAAATCACGATCCTCAGCAATGAGGAAACGACAAGAGAGAGAGAGAGAGACAAATACGGAGCAGTATACAAAATAATAACGCTACTTCTTTTTAATTTAGGTAGTAATTGCTGCTCAAACCACTTTTCAAACAAAGTACTGTCCATATCTTGATGATAATCTAAGCAACAATCACTTACACTCCTAGAACAGAGTAATAAAGCATATTCTATCCATCCTGATTCTTCCTCACAATGTAAAATACAAATTCTCTCCCCTCTAGAGGGAGGAAAATTGGTGACGCAATTTTTACTATCATCGGCCCAACATTTTAAAACTATATCCTGGGTGTCGAACCAAGTTTCATCCAAATAATACAAGTTCTTCCCTTCACTCCTAAAAGATCTTAGACTCCAATAACTCCAAGATTCCATAATTGCCAGCCGTTTAGTCGCTGTTTTAAAAATAAAACCATTAGATTTTTTTATTTTAATTAACGTGTCTCGACTACGAGGTCATTGACACGATGACAGTATAATACAATATAAAGTATATACAATTTTACATTTGACAATATACAGTACTTATTTTTTACAAATTTTACCGTTACACATAATTATTAAACTTTAGAGTTTACTAAACACTTCAATGTCTTTTAAATAATTAAACAGGTTTACAAATTTCTGAGTTTCAGTTAACATTGCTTTAATATTATCTTCCAACTGGTGTTGTTTTCTTTTAGCAGAAAAATGCGGACATTCTATAAGAAAATGTCTGACTGTTAAGAGACTGCTGCAATGGCCGCATGAACGTGGATCGGTAGATGCCATTAGAAAGCCATGTGTAAGACGAGTGTGTCCAAGTCTTAATCTTCTTAGAATAACCTTGTGTCTTCTGGGCATAGGTGGTAGCTCTAAGGAAGGTATAACTGGCTGTATATCGTGTAAGTGACTCTGAGTTGTGTTCCAATTAGCTTGCCATTTGCCATATATACGCTTTTTAAACATTTTCTTAATATCATTATGCAACTGGATATTTTGATATAGGTATATCCAAAGTAGAAGCTTCTTTTGCGGCTACATCTGCAGCCTCATTTCCTACAACTCCTACATGCCATTAGATTTTAAAATACCCCCAAACGTAGTTTTATGACACTTGGGGATTATTTCTTTGTTTCTTAATTTACTCAAATGTTTATTTAAAGTTGGTATAAATGAAAATTCGGTAATATTCGATGGGCACCAGAATCCTTTCTTCGCAATACTGGACCTTCTTTTAAAAGTTCGTACACAGTGGATCGTGGTACTTGTGTCAAAAACACCGTCTTTTTGATCGCTTCTGATTTTACCATCGCCGAAAGATGACCTAAAAATAAATATATAATTTTAAATAGGTAAAAAAAAATAAATTAGACTTACTTACAATCAATTTAATTTTACTACCAAAAAACGACCAGTTTCGCTTTCTAAAATTTGCAAAGCATCATCATGTCAGGGGTACAAAGTAAATTAAGTGCTGAAATTATAAAAAGCCCATATTAGGGTGCTGTCTTAAAAAGATATAGATTAAAAAAGTTATAGTAATTATGCCAATATTACATGTCTGTGTTTATTAATATGTATAAAATTGATTTAGCAGACAAAGTGAAAATCGACAAATTGATAAGAGAAATTGAATTTAAATAAATTAGCAATAGACAAAATACTTACACAATACAAAGGACTTCTACAAGGCTGTGCTACGTCCCCTACTCTGTTTAAAATATTCTTGGAAAAGACACTCAAACCATGGAGGAGAAAGTGCGAAGGAATGGGCATACCAGTAAGAGACGAATACCTATACACCTTAAGTTTTGCCGACGATCAAGTAGTCATCGCACAAGATGAAGAAGATCTCAGCTTTATGCTCAGAAAACTAGAAGAAGAATATAAAAACAACGGAATGGAAATAAACTTAGAGAAAACCGAATACCTAACAACAGAAAACAAGGATATGAGAAACCTAGAGATAGACGAGGGAAGACAAATAAATGGAACAGATAAATTCAAGTATTTAGGAACCATAATATCGAACCAGGGAACAACAGAAGAAGATATAAACAACAGACTGAGACAAACAAGAAACTGTATAAGACAACTAAACTCAGTGTTGTGGGATAAGAACATTACGATAAAGACAAAAAAGAGAATATATAACACCCTGACAAGAAGTATCCTGACATATGGGTCCGAAAACTGGACAATAAACAAGAGAAATAGAGGTAGAATAAGAGCAGTAGAAATGGAGTTCCTGAGGAGAAGCTGTAGACTTACAAAAAGAGACAGAATTGAAAACGCAGAGATTAAGCGGAGAATGGGAGTGCAATCAGACATAATCGACTATATAGAGAAGAGACTATCCTGGTACGGCCACGTCAGAAGAGCGGACAGAGGACGCTGGATAAACAAAATCACAGAATGGAGCCCGATTGGAAGAAGAAAGAGAGGAAGACCCCGAAGGTCATTCAGAGATGAAATCGACGAGGCTATGGAGAAAAGAACCCTGCGAGATGGAGACTGGAATGACAGGGAAAATTGGAGAAAACGGTTGAGTGAAGGAAGACAGTGAAAATTGTGGAAATCCTTAGTAGTAGTAGTACAAAATACTACTTAAATGCCGGTACAAGAATTTTTATATAACTATGTATCACGAATCATTATATAAAAATTCTAAAGTTCACAAAATGGAGCAGTTGGTGGTTTAAGGAAGGCCTCAGAGTCAATGCCAACGAGACAGATCTCCACAGCGATGGACAGACATTACGAAAAAGCTTATCAACAAACAGTATACTGAAGAAGTACATGTAACAGATAACCGCGGCCAGTGGAGAAATATCACTAATTAAACTATCCGAGCTGCTGAAGCTCAATGATGAACCACAGCACATCTGATAATGTGTCAATAATAATAATTATGATAATATGTATGATGATGAAGGAAAATTTGGTTCTGCCAGAAAAACAATATTATGGTTTAAAACTTAAGACAATGGTGACAATGGACACTTAAAGTTATTGTTAATACAGCGGTACAGAGATCATAATAGAGGAAATCGAACAAGCAATACGAAACGCAAAAAACGGAAAAACTGTAGGTCCAGACGAAATACCTGCGGAACTACTGAAATGTCTAGACGATGAAACTCTACCTGTACTTCTGGACCTATTTAATGAAGTATATAAAACTGGAAAAATCCCACAGGAATGGTTGGTGTCCACCTTTGTAGCAATACCAAAAACAGTATATGCCAAAGATTGTTCAGACTATAGGACAATATCACTAATAAGCCATACCCTCAAAATATTTCTAAAGGTGATTCATGGAAAATTATATAGAAAACTAGAAGATGATATGGATGATGCTCAGTTTGGGTTCCGCAAGGGCCTGGGAACGAGAGAGGCATTGTTTGCTTTTAATGTCCTCTCTCAAAGATGCTTAGATATGAACCTAGATATTTATTCCTGTTTCATCGACTTCGAGAAGACATTCGACAGGGTCCGACATGAAAAACTAATAGAAGTACTGAGAAACAAAGATATAGACAGACGAGACTTACGAATCATTATCAATCTGTATTGGAATCAAAAGGCCAATATAAAGATAGAAGTACAAAAGTCTAAAAATATAGATATAAAGAGAGGAGTAAGACAGGGCTGTGTTCTGTCACCATTACTGTTTAACGTGTACAGTGAAGCCATATTCCAGGAAGCGATAGCGGATCTGGGTGATGGAATCTCTGTAAACGGAAGAATAGTAAATAACATAAGATTCGCTGATGACACCGTTATAATGGCAGACACCCTGGAATCGCTACAAGAATTGGTAAATAGAATTAAAGATTATTGCATTAGATACGGACTAAAAATAAATAAGAGAAAAACTAAATTTATGATTGTCTCAAAAACGCAACATGGAAATGAAAGATTAATGATAGAGCAAACCCAAATAGAAAAAGTAGAGACATATAAATATCTGGGAACCTGGGTTGATGACAAAAATGACCAAAGCAGAGAAATCAAAGTCCGAATTGAAACAAGCAAGCATTTGTGAAAATAAAGACAATGCTTACCAACAGAGACCTTCAGTTGCATCTCAGATTGAGGGCTCTAAGATGTTACATATTTTCTATCTTACTATACAGAATGGAAGCTTGGACATTGAAGAAACAACACATAAGGAAAATAGAAGCGTTCGAAATGTGGTGTTACAGAAGAATATTAAAAATTCAGTGGGTTCAAAGGATTACCAATGCTGAGGTACTACGACGTCTAAATAAGGAGTTAGAAATTATGAACAGCATAAAAAAAAGAAAACTAGAGTATTTGGGTCACATAACCAGAGGAGAAAAATATGAGCTGCTGAGAATTATTATGCAAGGAAGGATCCAAGGAAGAAGAAGCATAGGAAGAAGACGCATCTCCTGGCTGAAGAACCTTAGAGAATGGTTTAACTGTAGTTCACTACAACTTTTCAGAGCAGCAGCCAACAAAGTGACCATAGCCGTTATGATATCCAACCTCCGATAGGAGATGGAACTTTAAGAAGAAGAAGAATACAACGGTAATAGTGAATATGACCCATCATAATAGTGAACGATCAATAAAGGTCATAAAACTAGAAACAGAAGGCGAATATTGCACTCTAAGACCTCTCTAACTCACACTGTAAATTGGTTTATAATTGTGCTTTTAGAGTCGGAGATTTTCCTTCGTAATAAAAATTCATTGTGGCATTGCTTCTGTTTTTTACGAATTTTTCTTAATTTTTTGTTTACCAGAATTAGCCAGAACACGTCGATTTTTTTTCTCCACACAGTTCCAATAGTTCCATTAGTATTTCAGTTTCTTGTAAGTGTTAGTGACACTAGCTCTTCATTTTTATTTTATTTTCCCTAGTTTTTAGAACAAAAGTTAAAATAACTTTATTAATAGGTAAAAGCGTCAAAGATAAACTCGAAATGGCCTAGAATCCTCGAATATAGTGTATCTTTGATAGCTAAATATGGTTAGTCACCCAACTTGGGTAATTATGTTGAACCCTCTTCTAAATCTGCGGTCGCGTGTACCAGATTATACCGGTACAGCTATGACATTTTTTATAATTCTCCATATACATATTTCACCTTTTGCCCGAACTCAAGCTACGTGCTAATATCTCTGCATGGATGATTCATTTTCTTTTGTTCATTGCAACGTGTAAGTTAACAATAAAAACTTGAACGATGGGAATTCCTCCGTTTAATGGAATATGATTAGACAATTAAAAAAATTGTTTTGTTTATCAGTTTCGTTGTGAGTAGTGCGTTGGTGTTGTCACGTTTATTTCAGTTTAATTTAGAAGTGTTCTCAGAAAGTTTTTATTTAAATATCGAAAATAAAAAAGTGCAAATGTAACTAAGAAAGTTCATATACTTTAAATACTTAATCAGGTATTTTATCAAATCTTAATTGGGAAAATTCTAGATAACTATAATACTTAAAAACTTGTTCTAAATTATTTGGACTGTCCACGGTTCTTGGATTAGATTGAGTTGGACCCTTTTAAAAAATCACGCCACTTACAAATTACATCTGTATATTTTCTCTTCAATTCTTTCATAGTACAGGTAAATAAGTAAAAACAAGGCTCTGTTCGGGACTGTGACAAATCAAAGAATGTTAATTTATTTTTAGTTATTATAGGCCTATATACGCTTTTAGTAGAGATTTCGACGTCTTACTTTTTATAAACAATTTGGTTGAAATTATTCCATTTTTTTATTTTTTTTTGCTTACCATTATATATACTACTCTCCAAAATTAACGCACCACCTAAAATGGACCATGATTTTAAAACTGTATTTCTTCTGAACCCTTAATTGGATTTCCATGATTTATTTTTCACATTGTAGGTATATTTCTGGTTAATGACTATATTAATGTTTTTTAAAAAATGTCAACGTTTTACTTATATACAGGGTGTAAAAATAAAGTTGTGTTTTTTCATCTAATTTTGCAATACCCGGTGGAATGTATTAGAAACAAACGCTACATGTTATTTATATTTTAAGATTGCTTCATTCTGTCTTCACATTTTGGTAAATAAATCATTACGATACCTTTATTATCAAAAAAGAAAAGTGTATTCAAAGCATTGCGTGATTTTTTACCTCAACTCTACCATAATTATTAAGCTATTTTTCTTGTGTATCCTTGATTGGAGTTCCGTAATTTTTTTTGCTCATTGCAGACCTATTTCCAAGTAGTTACGGTATTATTGTTTTCTGGGAAGTGTCAACATTTCACCTAGATACGGGGTGTAAAAATAAATTTGATTTTTCATCTTATTTTGCAACACCCTGTGGAATTTACTTAAAGCAAATCTTTTAATCTTAATACTTTAAAAAAGTTCCATTTGTTTTCAACATTTACGTAAAAAAATCGTCGATATCTTTATTATCAAAAAAGAAAAGTACGTTCAAAGCGTAACGTGACTTTATTGAATTGTAAAAATTCAACATTCAATTTCAAGAAATCTGAGCCAATATGAATGTGTTCAGGCAATTACTTTAGCTGATGTAGGCTTAAGTTATCGTGAAATAGGCTTGAGGTTAGGGGTATTTCATACTACAATATCACGAGTCAACGTTTTCGAGAAACAAACGACCATATGAAACGGCGTGGATAAAGAAGAGAAAAACTTACAACACCACAAGATCAGTTTATCAGGCTTCGTGCTATAAGAAAACGTTTTCTCACAATGAGACATTCACAAATACAAGTGACAAATATTCATAATATTCAAATTAGTAGAAACACTATATAAAGACGTCTCGCTGAACAAGATCTGCAAATAAGGATACCAGTCAGAGCTTTAAACGTAAATCATTGTAGAAGTAGATTACAATTTGCCAGAGAGCACCTTGACTGAAATGTTGATGACTGGAAGTACGTGTTGTTCACCGATGAATCGTGGTATTGCTTATATAGCTCAGTGTGAGAGTTAATCGACGGCCAAAAGAACGCTACGCACAGTGTAATATACGACCTATTACTTTATTCAATGGTGGATCTGTAATGATTTGGAGAGGAATATCTCTTACATCGCAAACGGACCTTGTTGCTTTACGAAAAGATTTCTTAACAGGTGAAAGGTATATTAAACAGTTTGTCTAACCATGTAGTTCCATTTGCTCCTTACATAGGAAATAATTTTCTTTTAATGCCAGATTACGCTTGACCACATGTTGCACGTGTGGTTCGCAAATATTAGAACTAGGTTGGAATACAAACCATGAACTGGCCAACCTGCAGCCTTGATCTCAATCCCATAGAGAATTTGTGGGATATTATTGATCGTCAACTTAGGAGCCGACAACCACCACCTGTCTCTCTTGACGACATAGAAGTTATGGTGAGAGAAGTTTGGGATGCAATTGATCAAGACCAAATACGCTGCTTGATTTTAAGTATGCCTCGTCGCTGTGAAGAAGTAATTAGATGTAGAGGTGGAAATACTCGTTATTAAGTGTTTTTGGGAAAGGGCAATTGTTAAAGAATATTTAGGTTATATTTTCTTAGGCTTTATTTGTATTAAATGTCAATAAAGTTTATGTAAGTAATCTTTTCTTTGCTTTAAATGTTGATAAAAACTTGTTACATTTACTAAAGTTCTGTATAGTCTTTGATAATAGAGATATCGAGATAATTTTTTCACGAAAATCTTAAGAAAGAACAAATTTATCTCAAAATAATAATAATATATAGCGTTTATTTCTAATAAATTCCACAGGGTGTTGCAAAACACGATGAAAAAAACACAACTTTATTTTTACACCCCGTATACGGGTAAAAAGTTAATATTTTTATTTAATTTAATTTAATTTATTTTTATCATATATATATATATATATATATATATATATATATATATATATATATATATATATATATATATATATATATATATATATATACGCTAATGCCCAAAATTAACGCACCACCTTAAATGTACCAAAAGTTTGAAGCTTTTGGTACATTGAAGGTGGTGCGTTAATTTTGGGCATTAGTGTATATATATATATATATATATATATATATATATATATATATATATATACGATAACATTAAAGGTCTAGAAGGCCCATGGCCTTAATACTAACTGTTTCCAATTTCTTCTTGTTGGTCGCTTTGTGCTTTCATCTATTTATTCCTAAGGTATTTAGGTATTTCTCAACTTGGTCTTTCCATCTACTTTTTGGTCCTTCCCTTATTCTCTTTATCGTTATTGTCACCATCATCATCATTCTGGTTTTACAACGCTACGTGGACCCTAGCCTCCTCGAACATTTCTCTCCAGTGGTCCCTATCCATTGTCTTTCTCCGCCAAGCACATATTCCACCATTTCTCATGTCTTCGTCGATGTTAACAAGGAACCTTGCTCTGGGTCTTCCTCTCCTTCTCTGACCAGAGGGTCTATAAAAGAGCGTTTTTCTAGCTGGGTTATTTTATTCCATCCGCATTACATGCCCTATCCATCTCAGACGTACTATCTTAATATGGTTTACGATATCTGATTTCTGGTATATTCTATAAAGTTCGAAATATTGTTCTGAAGCTATTTTCTTGTGGCATGTTAGATTAATTACTATTCAGATGGGAATAAGCCACAATTAAAGGTTAAAGTACGTTTATTGACGTTTCAATTTCCAGTTCGGAAATCGTTCTCAAAATACAAACATTAGTAAATTAAACAAATTTTGTTTTTGTTGTTACTTGGTGAACAATTCTTTTAATAATTTAATTTTATCTGACTCATTTATATTGACAATTCAGACATACATTATACATTTTAAAGTAGACGAGTTAAAAATGATATCGCCAATATTGTTGAGTTGCGTTCCTGGAACGACTTTACTTGTAAGATAGTTAATTCGATTACATAAAATCAACTTTAACTTGAGAATATCCGCCAGAAAAAGCATAGCATGTAATTCGTCTTTAAAAAGACAAACACATGCCATGATGACAGTAAAAATCTCCTGTTAGTGATTCCATAGTAAATTATGAGGGAAAAACCGGGAAGAAAACCTCATAATACTATCCCGACATGGTAAGTATTTGGTCGTGCATTTAGTTTACTTTCAATAAACACCAAATTCTGATTTTATATGTTTATTGTATAAAAAACATAAATGATGTATCCTCCATGTGTTATTAACTTACTAATTGGTATTTTCCTTTTAATAACTTCCTTTTAATAACACTTCATTGTCATTCACTGCTCCATAGATTCGCCTTGGTACTTTCTTTTCAAAACATCCGACTATATTCTCATTACTTTTTGTCAAAGTCCAGGTGTCTGAACTATATATTAAGTCTGAGCATATTATTGTTTTGTAAAGTTTTATTTTTGTATATTAGAGCTTATCTCTGCGGTAGGATTATTTTCAGTGTTAAGGAGCGCCCCCAGGTATACAAATTCGTTCACTGCTTCGACGACGTCGTTTTCTATAACGAGCGGTCGTAGGATTTGTTTTTGCGTACTGATTGTTAAGTGTTTCGTTTTATTGGTGTTTATTATTATACCCATTTTTGTAGCTGATTCTTTCAATGCTACATACGCCTCTTGTGCCGCGTTTTCCGGTCTCCCAAACGTATTGATATCATCAGTAATTGCAAGGATTTGCACTAATTTATTATATATTGAACCAATGGTTATGATTTGTGACATAAGTATTACTTTTTCTAGAGCCAGATTAAACAGTATACCATGAGAAAGGGTCTCCCAGATTCACTGGGTGAGGGAGGGAGCGAGGGAGGGAGTTTCACGAGAAAGAGTCACAAGAAAGTTTCCCCTGAATTCGTACTCTACATTCAAAGTTTTCAAAGGTTCGTTTTGTTAAATTTACCAACTGATTTGATCCTTCTGGCTCTTTAATTGTTTTGAACACTTCTCTTATATTCACTGAGTCGTAGGCTACTTTGTGGTTTTTAAATATATAATGAGTATCTATGCCATATTCTAGCAAACTGATGAAGTGTCGATTTACCACTTCTACGGTAGCATAGTACTGTGGAAAATATTTTATAAGCTGCATTTTGAAGCGTAATTCCTCTGTGGTTAGAGCATTAAACGATATCTCCTTTTTTGTGTATGGTGCAAAGTACTCCAATATTCCAATCATTCTCTGTGTCCATATTTCTTTTATAAGCTGCTGTAATGCCATTATGGTATAGTAGTCACCTTCTTTATATAGTTTAACTGTTATCTCTTCCGGGTGATTTGTTTCTGGCTAGTGTTTTAACTGCATATTTAACTTCAAGAATCGCTGGTGGTTCCTCTTCGCTTTCGTCTGTTCCCTTGCCTCATCTCTGTCATCTTTCAGGTTTTCTTGTTCTTCCTCTATATTAAGTGACCTTGGTTAAAATATTTCACCCATTTATTTAATAGATCTTGCCTTGTTGTTAACAGGTCGCCATTCTGACTTCTGCATTGACTTGTGGTTGCCTTGAATTCTTTTCTGTTGATGTTAACTTTCTTATAGAATGGTCTGAAATATTTCTCTCTGTTGAGGTTTTCTATGTATTTAAGTGGTTTCGTTTTTTCTTTTGTGTGTCCTCTTTTCTTCTCTTCTTTTTGTCTACTAATTCTCTACAGTTTTTCTAGTTCGTCGGGTAATCATCGTTGTGTAGGCGTAATTTTTTCTTTTGTTGTATTCTTGCATCCATCGTCAAACCCATAATTTTTACGGGCACAATTTTCTGTTCCTATTTTATATGTCGCTGCTGTTTCAATGTCTTTTATTCTAGTCCAGTAGAAGTCTATATCTGTTTAGCCTTCTTCATTTCCATTTTGATTCCTTACCCTTAGCGATGGTGATGTTTTGCAATTACCGTTCTAAAAGTTTTGCATCTCTCAGCTTTTTGACACTCAATTTTTTTTCTATCCATTTTATTTTCTTTACTGATGTTGGAATTTATACCTCTTAATTTTGAGATTACTCTATAATTTCTGCAGTTTATTACGTCGCTTCTATGCCTTGTTCCATCGTTATTGTTTGTGTTAGAAACTTTGGAAAGAGGTAGTTTTGGTCATACTGATCAAAAGTTCTCATTGTCCGAAGACTCAGAAATCAATAAATTCAAGTTACAGAGGTTTAAAATGTCGGTTTTTACTAAATTTAAATAATACATATTTGTATAATATACAGGGTTTTACTAAATAAGTGCAACAAACTTCAGGGAGTGACTCTGCATGAAAAAAATAATAACATTTTGCTATATAGAATTATTTATTTCTCTGAAACCGGTTGAGATATGCAAATGAAATTCAATGAGGTTTAAGAGGTAGTAATTGCATGTTTTTTACATAGAACTAAGAATTTTATATTCATCATTTGCGCGCATACGGATAATAGTTTCAATTTAAAAAAACTTAGAGACGACTTAGATTTTAAATTAAAAATAATTTTTAAATTCTTTGTTTAATTTGTGACAAAAAATCGTTCTAATTATTGTTATAATAGACGCCGTTTTTATGCAAAAAAAATTTCTTTAATACGTTTTTAAAAACTATTTAATACATTAAGCCCAAACAATAACAGAAAGTACCAATAATAATATTGTAAATAGTTGCAAAGGTACAAAAAATGTTCAAAACGAACCCTTGAAACATGACCATATTCAACTCTTAGCCGCATTGGTTGATTTCTTTATTGGTTGATTTACGTATGTAGAAGTGCTTCGGTTAAAGTGACTGAATCTTTATAAAGAGGAAACTTTGGTCATCAGTGTCATCACTATCAATAGTTCTCAGTCCTTAAGACTCCAAGAAATAATTGCTTCTATTAATTGAGTTATAAAGCTTCAAATTGACGGTTTTTAGTCTATTTTTCAAAATAGTACTTTTACTTATCGTTTTACCATTACTTAGAATCGTGATCTCTTCCAATATTCCTAGCAATTTTCTCCATTGGTCTCTATCTTCTATAGCTGAATTCTTAATTTCGTCGGACCATTTAGTTGGTGATCGTCCTCTTGATCTTCTCCCCGGAACGTTTCCTGCAACAATTAATTTCTCCAAACTATCGTCAACCACGTGACGATAAATTGCAGACATATTTTGGGTAGCGCTTTTTAATTTCGAGTTGATCGAAGCTACTTCTCTGCAAAATTTCAGTCAACTGAACTAAAACCGCTTTTACATAGGAAAAGTGTAGGGATCATTTGTCAAATAGTTAGATCTTTAATTGTTTGTTACTTTATTTATTACTACTACACCTGCGCGCAAAAAATCGACCCACTTGATGAATTGTTATTTATACTTAGTAATTTTATGTTGTGGTACTTTAAATTAAAACAACTAATTGAAAAAATATTGTCTATTATAGAGCTTTTAAAAATAATTGTTTTATGCAAATTGGCACCATCTTGTAAAATTTGCCTACTTCTGTATGGCACAGGAAATGCAGCATACATTGTAATAGGCGTGTTCTATGCAATGTAGACCTCTATGAATTTGTCAGTGGTACTCTTAGTCACTTGTCAAACGTTGACTTTTGTGTACACCTTAAAGTGTAGTTAGTAAATATTTCACGAATGGATACTGTACCAGTGAGGGCAGCCTAGGTAATTGCAATATTACTAGAGCGCTATAGTCACAGGATTGTCGCCGGTTGCCTACTTATAACGCTGTCTGCAGTCTGAAGGGTTTACCGTCAAGCCAGTAGCTACAGTTGACGACCACGTTTGGGTCGACGACGTGTAAAGACAGAAAGAAAGCTCCCAGACGAGCTAACACAGTGCCCAAATTGAACGCATGTCAGAAACAAGCTTGACTTTAGTTTGCCCGAGAACACGTCAATTGGGACCTTGGCCAATGGAGCCGAGTTGTATTCTCTGACGAGAGTCGACTGTACTTGTATAAAAATGGTAGAAGACGAAACGCGTCTATCGGGAGCCCAGATCATGATTTGTCTAGTGCTGCAGTGAGCTATGGAAATGATTTGTCTATTTTTTGAGGTGGTATATCTTTACATGAAAAAACAGAGCTTGTGTTCGTGTCCAGTAGTGGTCGCGGAGGGGGTTTCACAGCGGATCGTTATATAACGGAAATTCTTCAAGACCATGTTATTCCTTAGGCAGGCTGCATAGACGGCGGCTTAATGCAAATATATGATAACGCTGGATATCACACAGCGCTGATTACAAAAGATTACCTGGCCAGTATAACAACAACGGACTGGCTTCAATGAAGTCCGGATATGAATCCCATCGAGCATCTATGAGATGAACGTAAACGTAGGGTTCGGATCCGTAATCCAGCACCACCGACAATGGCGGAGCTAAAAACTGCAACAGATAAAGAGTGGGAAGCTATTCCTCAAGAATCAGTCAGAAACTTAATAAGGTCTTTAAAAAATCGCATGGAAATTGTAATAAAACCCAGAGGAGGAAATACTCAGTATTAATTTTGATTATTTATGTTATGACTTTCATTCATAACATATATTTTCACATACAATTATTTTAAGTTATCTTTGTTACGTTCTTTGCTAACTAACTTTACAAATATTGGTGTCATTACAATAAAAATTACTTCTATTCACATTTTATTTTTAATTTTACGTTAATGCGGATATACATTGGCCAAACAGCGTAGTCAAAAAATATATCTTATTTTACTTTTAAGTCGATTTTTTTTATTGTTAGTGTACTTTGTTATTTTAATTTTACTATTTACAAATTTTTCTACTTGGGACTGATAATTTTTATGTAATATTTTATGCAACTATTTTGCAACTTAACAGCAAGTAATAATTAATACAATACATTTAAATTCATAAACATTTTTTTATTCCATTGTCAAACACGACTGGAATGAATGAACTGGGTAGTTCCGTTTAAAGTTACATTTATTAGTTTTTCTTTTTCCTATTGGGATTTACCATGCAACACTTTTGTGAATTAATGTTTTTGAATAATAACAGAACTAATTTAAAAAAGTCGTAATTTTAAAAAGGTCGTGAAGGCATTTATTTTTACTACTTGGTGATAATGTAGTTACCACGTGGAAAAAAATGCCATTTATGACTCGAAGTTATAAATATAAAGTTTCATTTTAGTCTGGTAAGGTCTATATATCTGTGGTGCTAAGGCAAAACCCGATATGTCAAAAAACTTCATTTTGCAGCAGACGAGTTTAGAAGTCCGAGGTGTTCTTGAAAAAGTAGTTTTGATTTATAGGAACCTAAAAATATTTGGATAATAAGGACATTTTTCAGGTGTTGCCACCTTTAATTTTAATTGTAAAACCAACTTGTCTGTTACGAACATTCCATATCGGTATTACCTGCGTAACTGTTAATAATTGTCAATGTAAATTATTCTGGGTACTTATATTTTGCACAAAAAAAACGTGTTTAGTTTGTTAAGAATTTATTAAAAATATAACACAAAGAATAATTGATGGATTCGACCGTTACTTGATGGAAATTCATTTTATGTAAAAATAAAACACTGAAAACTTTGTTTTCAAAACTTCCACAAAATTTATTACAAAATCTTATCACTACAACTGTTTTGGCTGAGTGCCTTTCTCATGTGATCTATTTTTGGCATGCGGTTACACTTTACAGTCATTAATGAAATAAGTTGAGGAGGAGAGAACTGTTTGTCTCAAGTTGGTCATTCAGAATTATGTCTGTGTTTTTTAATTTGTTAATTTCCATAGATTCTAACACAGATAGCTTAAGGCCTTTATTTTGAATGTGATTAATTTGAAATTCGTCACTAAAAGAATGATTATGATCTAGAAGGTGAAGTGCGTATGTAGAATCTGTTTTTCTATTATTAAAAGCCCTTTTATGTTTTGCTATTCGTTTATTAAAATTTCTACCAGTTTGACCGATGTAAGTTTTTGGGCAGTCGCCACAAAAGCACTTACACACTGGTGTATACAAACTTAAATGTGGCGACTGCACAAAAACTTACATCGGTCAAACTAGTAGAAATTTTAATAATCGAATAGCAGAACATAAAAGGGCTTTCAATAATGGAAAAACAGATTCTACATACGCACTTCACCTTCTAGATCATAATTATTCTTTCAATGACGAATTCCAAATTCTTCACATTCAAAATAAAGGCCTTAAGCTATCTTTGTTAGAATCTATGAAAATTAACAAATTAAAAAACACAGATATAATTCTGAATGACCAACTTAAGACAAACAGTTCTCCCCTCCTCAACTTATTTCATTAAAGACTATAAAGTGTAAACGCATGCCAAAAATCGATCACTAGAGAAAATAACTCTGCGGAAAGAGCTGTAGTGATAAGATTTTATAATAAATATTGTGGAAGTTTTGAAAACAAAGTTTTCAGCGTTTTATTGTTACAAAGAATAATGACAATACTCTTCTTAGTCGTTTTTCTCGCAATCGTCTGCTGGTCACTCGGCTTCATTGGTATTTGTTTCCACTGTTAAATAAAAACTGTGACACTCAGAAGGAATCAATGAAAGAATACTGAGTAGATCCCTTTTCTTAAGAACGTTATTGGTCAGTGGCTCATTATAACATTGGGTCAATATAGGAATAGGTCGTTTTCCCCTCTATAATTTTCTTAAATCAAGTGTTTTAAAGTTTTCTTCGTCCAGTGCTGTTTTGAATAGAGTTAATCTAAAGGGTTTTTCGTACCTAAACCATTTATTTTCAAGCCACTTCACTTTTCTATCGTCGGCGTTTCTTTGTGTTGTGATCCAGAATAACTTTTGAAAATGAGTATATTATGTGATCTTGCTATGATCTTGCATGTGACGAATCACATGCTATGATTTGTCTCATTTATATTTAGGTTAAGTTGATTTTATGTAATCGAATGAACTATCTTACAATAAATTCGTCCCAGGAACGCAACTCTGCAATATTGGCAGTACCATTTTAAAGTTGTCTACTTTAAAAAGTACATATAATATATGTCTGAAGTGTCAATATGAATGAGTCAGATACAATTAAATTATTAAAATTTTTAACGAAGTAAAAAAAACAAAATTTGTTTAATTTATTAATGTTTTGTATTTTAAAATCGATTTTCAAAGTGGAAATCACAACTTCAATATTCTTATTTTAAACTTATTTTCCGACTAATTTAAAATTAAGTTCATTTTATTTACGTTATATTTAATAAAGTGTTCTACTAATGTTGCAAATTTCGTTTTAATGTAGTTTTTGACGTAACGGGCAAAATTTGAAATAGATACTAGCAAAACATAAGTAATACTTTAAATAAACTTAATTTTTCACCAGAACAGAGTTAATAGGGAAAAAATATGGATACCCCAATTTCCCAGCAAAATATTTATTTATTGATATTGTTTAGTTCGTAGTTAAAATTAAGGGTTTGCGGTACTGGAAGTTAGGGATGACAAATAACAGATATCTACATCGCTGAAATAAGTCATTTGAAATAAAAATCTACGTATTTTTTGTAGTTTCACAAGATCCAATGGATATTGTCAAATTTAAATAGCCAACCCTATATATAAGAGTAATGATATTTTATTTTACGCTACTTTTGTCTTTTTACTTTATCTTATCTAGTTATACAGCATTCTAGTCCTCGGTAATCTGCTTATGTAGCTTAATAGCTTTAGATTTTTACAGCCTTGCACCATAGTTACCACAGTTTTTTATTATATTGTTATTGTTTTAATTTTGTTGGTTTCGACAATTTTTATTTTTGATTTCGACATGACTTTAGATTAATTGTTTGTTTATTTTCTTCTAGCTTCAATATAAACCATTAGAAAACATTAGATTATAAAGACTTTTGATCAAATATCTTCCAAATAATAATTTTTGATATTAAAAAATGTACAAATTTTTATTTTGTAAATAAAAAGACTGATCGGAAGATAAAACTTGAGTAATTGACGGTGTAGCGAAAATTTAACCAGTGTTGTTTTATTCAATACCAATAAAATACTAAAAGAAGAATAATATTATAGCGCTAAAATTGAATTATAAATATCCATAACAAACATTTGCTTAAAAACTCATAATCAACTGATGCAGCAAAATTTTTTTATTTCCGTATTGCTAGAATCCAGTAAGAGCCTAAGAATGTATCCATTGAATTCTGACAGGCAACGGTGGGGAAATCTTTTTTGGACATCTACGTCACGGAACAAGACACCATGGCATCTTTCGGCCGAGTAAGTTACTAGGCCATAAGACCCCAGGGTAGTGCCGGATTAACTGTGTTCAGGCTAAAACCTTAACCACCGTTCCAGAGAGGTGGTATTGCCACTCAATGAACAACTAAAATAAAAAAACTAAAAATTTATAAATAACCATACCTATTACCGTAAATTAGAAAATGTTTTAGACGTTAGGCCATAAACTAATAAATAATATTAACCATAAATTTCAGATCCCTGGCCCAATTTCCTACTTTGTCCTCCTGTTCCCTTTTCTTCATCACCCCAAAAATCAGACAAATTACTTCTCTCCAATATTTCTCTCCTCTCTTCGTTATGTTTACAACGTTTCTTTCATCCACCCCGAAACCCATTTGCCTCTCGAAATCTCCCCTCTCATTTGCCCATCTCTGACAGTTAAAAATGTGGACGGGACCGTCCGGTACCCCACAAACAGTACAGTCTCATCATCATCATCCACCCTCAAGAGTCCACTGCTGAACATAGGCCTCTTCCTCATGTTTCCAACCCCGTCTATCTTGCGCCGCTCTCATCCAGTTTTTATTGAGTCTTCTTAAATCGTCAGTCCATCTTGTAGGTAGTCGACCGACGCTTCTCTTGTCTTCCCTTGGCCTCCATTCCAATAACCTCTTTGTCCATCGCCCATCTGTCATTCTGGCTATGTGTCCTGCCCATCTCCATTTTAGTCTGGCTATCTTCTCGATGATGTTAGTCACTCCGGTTCTTCTCCTGATGTCTTCGTTGGTTATTCTGTCTCGCAGCGTTATTCCTAACATGGACCGCTCCATTCTTCTCTGCGTGACTCTCAGTTTGGTAGCTGCTGCTTTTGTTAGGGTAAGTGTTTCTGCTCCGTACGTCAAGACTGGGAGGACGCACTGATCAAATACCTTTCTCTTTAGGCCTGTGGGCAGCTCACTTTTAAAAGTTTCTCTCAGTTTTCCAAATGCTGCCCACCCAAGGCCGATTCTTCTCTTCAGTTCATGAGTCTGGTTATCCCTGCCGATCATAATTTTATGTCCCAGGTATTTATATCCGTACAGTACAGTCTGCCGTGGCAGATTTGCCTATTCTATTTGTGAAGGTGCCAAAACTACCATATCCGGTCAGAAAATGCGTCAGGAAATAGTCTAGTTTCCTGAACTTACATTCCCACCACGGCCTCAAATTGGGAATAAGCTGCTTTGTCCACCTTGCCTTTCCGTTATCATTCGCCCATTCTCTCTGCCACTCTACTATCGTTCTTTCTCTCTCATTTTCATCTATATTTACATCCATCTTCCTCGCATACACTCCCGCTCGCTCTTTGCACAACAAAACAATCGGTATCACCGCTCCAATGACATATAGAGCCTCATTTACTACTGCTCTATATGCGCTAGATACCCTGAGGAGCATTCTCTATCAGTTTAGCGTATTTCGCAGCGTTTAGTACGCTACACCATACGGGGGCAGCGTAGGTTACCACCGACTGGAAAACTCCATTTAACACCTGTCTTTTGGTGCTACCTGGGCCTCCAATGTTTGGCATCAGCCGTATCAACGCCTCCAGATTTCGGTTCGCCTTCTCTACCGTCTTTTGGATGTGTACTCCGAACAACATTTGGACGCCACTAAACGTTGTACAGGTTCAACAGTTTTCAGATAAAAAGTAAGAAGCTTGAGTAAAACACTTCAAAAAAAACGGTAATATTCTGTTTATAAAAATCATATTATGACCACGTTGCCTACGACGTGGTTTTTATAATAAGTAGGAGATACAAATGGCAAACCTGATTTTCTTTTCAGCTAGTATATTATAGTAAGTGTTATGTGATTTCAAGCAAATCTCTCAAATTCTTCAACTAATGCGGTCCTCCTTCTTGTCTTCGTCTGCTGTTTATTTTACTTTTCATTGTAAGTGACCAGATTTCATAGACCAAAACTGCTACCACTTTTTAAATATTTTTTCACAAATTACTTTTACACTGTTTAAATTTGCCGTCACTCGTTTAGTTGTCATGATTGGATATTCTTAATTCCAACGTTAAAAATAGATTCCCACCTTCACCTCCTTTATTTATCCAACATCAAAAATCTCCTTTTCACTCTGTTCAACCTTTTTTACATTTTATACCTTTGACTGCTACATGTCTTTTTGAGGTAACACTTTTGTATTAACCTCTCTATTGATGTTTGGTTTTTCATATCATTCTTTTTAGATGAACTGATGATGCTCTCTGATTAGAGAGCGAAACTTCTTCGAATAAATAGATGAAGTAGCCACCTTCTTTGTCTTATTCTCCACCTTTTGACCGAAAAACCCACCACTCCTCGAGTGATCCTTAATTTATATTGGGTTAACGGTCGTACTCCTTTTCTCGATATATACTCAGTGACATTAGAAGTGTTACACCCATAAGGAATAATTTCTTGAACTTAATTTTTTGGCAACATCGTAGATTTATATCAAGAATGAAACGATAACGTTATCAAGAGTTTTTATTGACAAGTAATCAAAAAAAAATTAATAATGTGTTTGGCGACCCCGCAGCTAAATACACTTCTGTATACGTCTAGGCATTGACAAAATGAGATCATCGATGTCTGCTTGTGGCACCTCGTTCCAAACAACTTGAACTTCATGTACTAACTGTGCCAGAGTCTGTGGAGGAAGGTGCAAAGTGAACAGTCTCCTTCCCATCATATCCCATACATGTTCCATACGATTTAAATCCCGAGCACGTGGCGCCTACGACAAAACATAATGCCAGCTTCTTGGAGAAAGTGTTTATTCAGTGGTTAGTGTCATTCGTACATTTTATCATAAAAAACCTTAACGTAAAGGAAAAATCATACTTATTCGGTTATTTTTTAGTTTAATTTATTAAGTTTAATTAAATATTGTTTTGATTTAACTAAGTTTAAAACAAGTATCCCACCAATTCGACACTGCGATGAAGCCCAAGTAGCACATATTGTAATTTTGTACGAGGAAGGATATGCACAAAAAGGTATCGCACGACGTCTCAGCAGAACTGAATCTATAGTTTCGAATACTCTAAAAAGGTACCGCGAAATAGGAAATTTTGTACGAAGGCCTGGTCAAGGACGCCCAAGGTGCACAACCGCAATTGATGACCATTTTTGGTTCTTAATTCTACACGAAATCGTTCATTGACATCGATGCTCCTCAGAAATGAGCTATTAAATGTTAGACAAGTTAATGTGAGTTCACAATCAGTTAGACGAAGATCAAAAGAAGCAAACTTAAAGCTCAGGTGTCCAGCCAAAGCTTCCACGTCTTCTCCAAAATCATAAAGCTCGTCGTTTGGAATTTGCAAGAACACATATTTAGTGGAATATCAACCACTGGAAAAGCGTTATTTTCATTGACGAGACCAGAATCCTATTATGGAAGCAAGATGGACTAAACTACGTGTACAGAAGAGTTGGAGAACAATTCGCCAGCTGCAGTCTCGTCCAGGCCGTTAGTTTTAGAGTTGATGGCATAATTCTTTGGGAAGGTATTAGTTGGGAGGTACGTACCGCACTTGTTGAAGTGATTGGACAGATGATTGGTGATTCTTACGTTTAAAACATCCTGCAAGATTATGTTTTGTCATATGTTGGTTACATTGGATGTGAAAGATTCACGTTAATGCACGATAATGCTCGACCACATGCCGCTGCCATAGTGAGTAATTATCTTGATGAGGTCCAAATTCGAGGATTAGATTGGCCACCGTTTAGCCCCGATTTAAATCGAATAGAGCACATGTGTGATCACTTAAAACGCAGCATACAACAAAGAAATCCCGTTCCAAATACGATAGAGCAGCTTCGGCTTGCTGCACAGTATTAATGGAATGCAATTTCCCAACGATATGTCCAATATTTACTTGCAAGCATGCTGAGACAGATGCAAGCAGTAATAAGAGCTAGAGGGGGGAATACTCGTTACTGATCATGCACTTCTTTCAGTTAAAACGACTTGTTTAAGCAATTTAAATTATCATTTAAGTTAAGAGTAAAATAACTTTATTTACCTAATATTAAACATTTATTTTTTTCGCAATTTTCTCCACATAAAAACTTGTGCTTAAAACATTGTTAAAATAAATTTTATTTTACAATAAAAGACTTAATTGACCAGATTTATTTTGAAAAAACAAAAATTAGAAAATTCCAAAATATTCGATATTTTTGTCCATGAGTGTATATACAGGGTGAGTCATGAGGAACTTTACATATATATATATATATATATATATATATATATATATATATATATATATATATATATATATATATATATATATTTAGGGATTCTACAGTATTCACTGCCTTCCCTCGCTCAACCGTTTCCATCTCTCTCTGTTGTTCCATTCTCCATCGTTTAGTCCTCTCTTACTTATGGCGTCGTCTACTTCGTTCCTCCAGGATTTTCGGGGTCGTCCTCTTTTCCTCCTTCCTATGGGGCTCCATTCGGTTATTCTTTTTATCCATCTGCTGTCGCTAGCTCTTCTTACATGTCCATACCACTTTAGTCTTTTTTGTTCTATATATGTTAGTATGTCTGTTTCTATTGATGTTCTTTGCTTTATTTCGTCATTACTTCTCCTATCCATTCTTGTTACTCTGCAGCATCTTCGCAGGCATTCCATCTCTGTTGCTATTATCTTACTGCTGTTTTTCTTGTTTATGATCCAATTTTCGGCCCCATATGTCATAATACTTCGCACTAATGTTTTATAAATCTGCGTTTTTGTCTTCATATTTAGGTGTCTATCCCACCACACAACTTTGCATACTTCTACCATATGTAGAGTCCCTCAGGGAGCATATCATGTGGCCACTAAAAAATGTCAACTCCTCTTCTTTATTAATTAACAGGGTGATTTGTGTAATTGACCATTTATTTCATTTTACTGTAGTGTTTATACGGCTTATTTGATTTTTTTAATTTTTGCATGATACAGTACACTACTATCAAGCATTCGACTGGTATTAGCTAAACTAAAAAATTCCAGGACTGGCTTTGGAAAAATTAATTTAGGGATTCGTATTAAATATTACACCCTGTATAATTTTTTTTTAAAATGCAATAAGTGATTTTCAAACTACATAAATAGCCAATGAAAACGACATATGCGGCAATGTTGCATATGTCGCACTTTTATTAAATTTTTAGTGAACTATCAAATCTTACCAAAAATAGAACAACCATAATGAAGTATCAAATTATAAGGTATTTATTTAAACAAATGTTATAAATTTCAAACATTTTAATTAAAATGAGTTCCTACAACATAATCTAATACGTAGAAAATTAACATCTTTACTGTCACTTTGTATTATCTCTACGATAGAATCAATTGTTTTTCAATTTTAAATTTTTACTCATAGATCGTATTGGGGCATTATTTTCGATAAATAATAAATTAAATTGATTAAAAAGTCAAACCTCTTGTATGTGTTAGTTTTTGTTGATTGTAAATGATTAAAATTTTATGTCAAATAATAATACATTGCATCAACTGTACTAAATAAAAATAAATCTAAAAAAGTTTAAAATGAAGGTTGGCGTTGACCGTTTGACGTTTCTTGATATTTTATACCCATTGTCATTATTGTCATTATCAATTGTTATTTATGTGTACAAGAATACATATTTCTTCTGTCATATCTACGTTAAGTACATTGTGTTAGTTTTGGTAGAGCTTTTGTTACTTTCGTTTAAAATGCCACATCAGTTTTCGACCACAGAATATGCAGACATAATATTTGTTTATGGATTCTGTAATGGGAATGGTAGGGCTGCTAGTAGAGAATATCGCAGGAGATTTCCTAATCGTCGAATTCCCAGGCATCCAACATTTGGGTCAGTTTTTAATTATTTGCGAGAAAATGGCACTTTTCCTAGTGGAACAACAGAGCGACATGTAGATGAAGCGCAGGAAGATGACATTATGGACGCCGTTACTATGAACCCTACAATAAGCACTAGACAAGTAAGTCGAGAACTCAATGTTACTTAATCAAAAGTAAGTAGAGTCTTACAAAAAAATAATCTATGCCCATATCACATTCAAATGGTTCAGCGACTACATGCTGGAGATGAGATCGATAGGTTGGAATTTTGTAGATGGATTAACAATAATCGACCAACGCTATACAGGACACTATTTACAGATGAAGCCCAATTTACCAGAGACGGGATAAATAACTCACGAAATTCACATGTGTGGGCAGAAGAAAATCCCCATGCTATTCGAGAACGTCGTTCTCAGTTAAGGTTTTCGGTTAACGTGTGGATTGGTGTCATAAATAACCAATTAGTAGGTCCTCACTTTTTTGATGGTCCTTTAACAGGGCAGGTCTATTTGAACTTTGCGACCGTTGCTATCCGAAGGATGTATTTTCAGCATGATGGGGCAAACCCACACTTTTTACTGGCAGTGAGACAACATCTCAATAATGTTTATGGCAACAGGTGGATAGGACGTGTAGGTCCTATTTCGTACCATATTTGGGGACGATTGAAGCAACTAGTTTACGCGGTGAATATTAATAACCGACAACAATTAATTGATAGAATTATACATTGTTGTAATACTATTAGAAACGATCCCCAGAGTATCCGTAATTCAATACGTCAATTAACAATTGGGCAACAAACATGTGTACAGGCTGCAGGGTTCCATTTCAAAAATCTGTTTTGAATTATTTTTATTTTTTTACCATTA
Source organism: Diabrotica undecimpunctata (assembly GCF_040954645.1). Lineage (NCBI taxonomy): Eukaryota > Metazoa > Arthropoda > Insecta > Coleoptera > Chrysomelidae > Diabrotica > Diabrotica undecimpunctata. Next base: position 133,964,872 of record NC_092806.1, read on the forward strand.
TCGTATCTTTTCCAGTTCTAATTTATGGGTTTATCATAACTATGTACATATTTTTAGTTTTTTTTTTAATTGTTCTTCGTTATTGTTAGTAGTTACTGTTTTTTGTTGTGCAGTGACTCAGTTTATCATTTCAATTAAAATGTTTGAAATTTATAACATTTGTTTAAATTAATTACCTTATAATTTGATACTTCATTATGGTTGTTCTATTTTTGGTAAGATTTGATCGTTCACTAAAAATTTAATAAAAGTGCGACAACATTGTCGCATATGTCGTTTTCATTGGCTATTTATGTAGTTTGAAAATCGCTTATTGCATTTTAAAAAAAATTTATACAGGGTGTAATATTTAATACGAATCCCTAAATTAATTTTTCCAAAGTCAGTCCTGGAATTTTTTAGTTTAGCTAATACCAGTCGAATGCTTGATAGTAGTGTACTGTATCATGCAAAAATTAAAAAAATCAAATGCGCCGTATAAACACTACAGTAAAATAAAATAAATGGTCAATTACACAAATCACCCTGTTAATTAATAAAGAAGAGGAGTTGACATTTTTTAGTGGCCACATGATATGCTCCCTGAGGGACTCTACATATGGTAGAAGTATGTAAAGTTCCTCATGACTCACCCTGTATATGTGTGTGTGTGTGTTTAGTATTACTATACTATTTTATTTATCGCAACACCTGATAATCTTAATGCATTGTCTATTTCTAGCAGTTAATGGAATATGCATTACGACTATCTAAATCCAATATTTATTGATTTTGGTATGTTTCCTAGTGGACTTTAGGATTTACCTGTATTTAAATGTTTTTAACGCATCCCATTATACTCATTATGGTTATTATACTAGGATAAAAATATAAAAATATCCATAGTTGTTAACTAGCCAATAATTTACAAGTAACATTTTGTTAAATATTCGATTTGTTAAAATAGTTTTAATGAAAACTATTCCCTTCAAGTCCGATCGATTTTTTAAAATACCTGATTAAAAAATTTAGTGCGTGTTGCTTCATTACTGAATTGAAGTTAGAAATATATTGTACCAAATAACCATTTAGAAATGATAAGATAAGGATTTGTAAGCAATTTTACCGTATAAATTTATTGAATCTGGCATATTAAAACCACTACTGTCAATGGTGTAACGGTTCAAGAACTCTCAAGTATCTTCCGGCTTCAGTGACAAGTGATTTTAGATACAGTTAAGCAAAAATCGATCGAGCGTAGTAGTTCTGCTAAATCGTTTTTATAGATTTTGTCAAAGTAATTGATTAGTACCGGAATTTTATAGACAGTTTCTAACGAAACCAAAGGAATTGTTTATTGTTTTCGTATTGTGGAATTCCATACAGTTTTTTTGTTGTGTTATTAACGGTGAAGAGACAAAAATGACTAGTGCTTTGTTAGCCGGTGTGGGAGCTGGACTTTCCTATGTTGCATGTGTGCTTTGCTGTAAAGGATTGGAAAAATGTAGAAAACATAAAGGTACATAATTTTAAATATATTTCTTGCTTCTACTTTTACTTACTTAAAATTGGTATCATTATATTAAACACGGTTATTGTTATCACATAAGTGGCGTGTAATGTGAAGAAGTAAAGTATAGTAGATACATTTTATGAATTTGAGACAATTTTGGACTAAGAAAGAAAGATTTGACTTAAACAGTCCGCTGTGCTGAGAAAGTTTATAGTAAATTATCCCAATATTTGAAGCGCTGTCGAAGACAAGCAAAACACGGTTTTAACCAATAATGTATTTTACATTAACCCTCAACTGGCGTCTTGATTTAATCTGTTGTTAATTGCGTCCTGTTGTCTACCGGAGCCCATTTTTTTTGAGTTTTTTGTGAAATTAATAAAGATATAATTCATTATTTCGTTATAATTTGTAATTATTCAAGCTGAAATAAAATCATCATCATCATCAATGGCGCTACAACTCTTCGTGAGTCTTTGCCGCGTTCATGTTTTGCTTTCATGTTTTTCGGTCCTGTGCCAGTAATTCCCATTGTCGCACTTCCATTTTCTCTAGATCTACTTTGACTGCTTCTTTCCACCTTTTTCTAGGCAGCCCTACAGACCTTCTTCCCTCTGGTCTTTCCCAGAACACATTGTTTATAAGGCGATTGTCGTTACTGCGTATCACATCTGAGTCTATTGGCCTTTATATATCTGACTAGATTTTCTTTTCCGAATAAAGACTTTAGCTCGTTATTGTATCTGCCCTTCCATTCGTTTGTCACGCTGTCTCTGCAAGGGCCATGTATCATTCGAAGAATTTTACGTTTCCACACCAACAATTTATTTATTTTTCTGTTTGTTAGCGTCCATGTTTCTCTTCCATACGCGACTGCTGGTCGTATTATGGTGTTATATTTTCGGATTTTTGTATCTCGTGAAAGAAGTTTTGACTTCATTAGATGTTGCATTGCAAAGTAAGATCTGTTTCCTGCTATTATTCTCGTTTCAACTTTTCGCTCTAATTTGTTGTCATTTGTGATTGTTGCTCCTAGATATTTAAATTCTTTAACCACTTCGAAGTTGTGATCATTTATAGTAATATTTTGCCTTATTCGCCGTCGTTCTTGTTTTGAGACGACCATGTATTTTGTTTTGTCTTCAATTATTTTTAGACCGATGTTTAATGCAGCTTCTTCAAAGCTCGAGAAAATATCCTTAATTTCTAATGTTGATTGTGCTACTGGGTCTACGTCATCGGCAAAGGCAAGTATGATTTTTGCTCCCCGAGCAGTTATGTCTGGTTTGATTTTTGGATATATTTTTCGCATGACATATTCTAAGGCCAAGTTAAATAACACTGGGGACGACGGATCTCCCTGTCTTAGTCCAGAATTTACGCAGAAAGCATTTGATATTTTTCCCCCTATTCTAACTTGTGCAAAAGTGTTACTTACACACATTTGTGTTACCGCACGTCGTGATTATATTCCCAATACTTTTCAGGCATTTTGTTTTATTGTAAATATTTGATCAATAGTCGATCTGCCAGGTCTGAAACCACACTGGTAGTCATCAACTATTTCTTCAGCGTATGGTACTAATCTTTTTAATAATATCGAAGACAATATTTTTTATATAGTGTTGATTAGTGAGATTCCTCTATAATTCATGCATGATTCCTTTTTTCCTTTCTTGTGTGTTGGTACAATAATACTACCACACCAATCTTTGGGCATTATTTCTTGTTGCCAGGCCATTTCTATTAATTGATGGATTTTACTTATGAGTTCATGACCGCCTGTTTTAATTAGCTCGGCATCAATTTTGTCCAGACCAGGGGATTTATCGTTTTTAAGCGTTCTTATGGCATGCGTAATTTCATCCATGCTTGGTGGGGGTATTTCTAATTTGACCTTTTGATACTCATGTTCTCCGTTGTTTCCACCATTTTCATTGATTTCATCAGTGAAATTTTGGATATTCAGGAGCTCTTCAAAATATTCAGCCCATCTTTCTATTATTTTGTTTTCGGCAGCCAGCATTGGTCCATCTATAATCCACCATATAATAAAATCATGTAAGCCCATTTTCTATTTACTTTTTCTTTTTACTTTCTATACCTACTAAATACCAATGTATTTAGTGGCTCCAAATGCTTAAATCCAGATAGCACTGATGATGGAATAGTTATTCCGAAAATGTTGTGTGATGTAGCCCGATAGGGTTTTTATATAAAGATAACTTATATAAAGGAATTTTTTTAAACAAAAATTTTTGTTATTTGTGGTAGACAGCCAAGTACAGGAATTCAGTTTTCTTGTGAATACTGATACACGACACATTATTTGCTTATGTTTTCTACACTATCTAACTTCTTTAAAATGTCAACTTTATCGTTCACAGCTAGAGTCTCATCTTTTCATTAATTTGATATTTTAAACTAGGTACAGTATTCTCATTTAGAACAGTAGGTTAAGGTGCAGGTCAATATATACATACGCACACCTGAAAAAGTTTGTGGTTAGATTTTTTGATACAACGGACTGCATACGACGATCCGACGATCGTATTGGAAGGAGTAAGAGGAAGCGCGGGCAGACATAGGATATATGTAAAGGATTGGAACTACAATAAATTAACATATGTATAACAAATACATCTTGCAACATCGTACATCAGTCTATTCCTACTGGACAGCCTTGAAGTCAATACACTGCTGAGTTAAGTATTAATGGCTCTAGCAAGGTTATAAGTATTTTTTATTCTAGCATTTAAATAAGTAACACTACATATTACACTATTTTAACCTGCTTTAACTTTTTTCTTAGCTTATAATATTAATTCCAGCTAAACCAAAAGCAGATAAGAAAATAAAAAAGTACTAGCAAAGCCGAACCTGGCAACAACACAGAAATCTGTGTTATAATTCTCATAACCTGCCAATACTAAAAATATTATTTTTTGAATAATCAACGATAAATTTTTACTGCTACGGTTGTCGGTCTTATCAGTTTCTGGTATAACAGAGACAGGACCGGACTCAGTTATTATAATTTATCAATGATATTAATCAATAAAAAAAGATAATGTCACTTGGATCACCTGAACGAGAACTGGACAAACATTCACAGAATTCAGTCTACAATTACTGCATATTATAATAGTCTATAGTGTAACCGTTTCAAAAGATTTAAAAGAAACTCATTATATATTTCGATTATATTTTTTTTTAATAAAACTAATAGCCCCATCTATCTGTCAAGTACCTACCTGTAGTCGACTCAAGGATTCTTCTGTAATTCCCAAATATATCCGGTAGATGAGCATATTTTTCAACTTGTCACTCACGCCCAATTTCCAGATTCAGGCGCCATGACAGCGTTTCGCTCTTTTCTGTTAAGACCGTCCAACCGTTAAGACGTGTTTTATAAAGTGGGTCTCAATTCAGAGGTGAGTTAATACATCCTTTTCTTGTCCATATTTCAGATAGATATTTATCTTTTTAGACCCTTATTGGAGAGGCTATAATGCTGCTATTATATTTCTAATACTCGTCGCAAGATAGTATTGCTATGGAGTTATTCCAGATCATGGCCCAGTAGCAGTATCTTTTTTTGGAATCCCTAACCCCTCTTATCTAGGATGGTGGTGATTTGATATAGTACGTAGCTGAATCAATTTGGTGACTGATTAAATAAGAAGAGAAACAGAGCAGATTAAGGTTGTACCAATTTTTATTATACCTACTTTCAAGACAACAGAAATGATTATGAACTCAAAAAAAATGAAAATATAGTGAAGTGTTCTAATTTAATTTAAAGGTTTATTTTCTTCATTGTTCCTAGTTGATAAATAACTATATTATTTTCAATGTAAACAAATTTCGAAATTTGGGGTTAATATATATATACATTCATTTTCTTTATAACCAATTCTTAATTTAATACGATACAAAGATTTTTTGTTTATGATAATGTTAACATAAAATAATATTTTGGAATCCCTTTGGGATGACGTAACTTTTAATGTTTTCTTTTTGTTCATTGCTAAGAAATAATAAAGAATAGTTTTCTTGTACACTTTCAATAAATCTTAATTTTTTTTTGCTCTTCCCCTTTGAGGATAAACCAGGGGTGGCGTCCAATAATAAATTATAATTTCATATTATCTAATTGTACTTGAATTTAAAATACGATATAGTTTCTATAACCCCGCCCTAATTCTCTTCGACAACGAGCGATTCTGGCCTTGTATATATTATTGTAGCACGGCAAGCGTTACATAAATGGCGCGCCAATCGTGGAGCGTGTATCTTCATTATAAAAACAACGTAATATGTTTATGATTTCTGTTTACATTTCGTATTTTAGACTCAAGTTGTTTGTGTATTTGCTTTTACCCAATTTTTGTTTAATCAGTTTAGAATTTTTTCTGTAAAGTATTTATATGTATTCGTTTTTAATCTTCGTAAAATTGCGTAGAAATATTCTAGTCGTATTTTTAATTTTGTGAAATACATAATACGTATTTGGAATGTTTATTACGTGTGCATTTTAATGGTCGTATTTTGAATGGTAAGAAAATCGTCTGTTTATTCCCCGTCCGCCTAGGTAAACATTCCATAAGTGAAAAATGAATTTTGTTTATTTTAGTGTTTAGATTGAGTGAAACCTTGAAATTATTCCGGCTAATATGTCTCGACAATTTGTATAGTCCTCAATTCTTTTTCCTTTGCAGTTCAGTCTTTTTGTTTATAGGAACCATAATAATTATATTCCTCAATGTGTTTATTTTAAATAAACGAAATGGCTCTTAGCGTTCTGTATTTGAAAAATCAATTAAGTGAATTTTATTTCTTGACCTTGATTCATGGTTTTTATTTGCGGCAAACAACCGGGAATTATACCTATATACAGGCTGTCCCGACCTACGTAATTTTAAAATGTGTTATCTGGATTTTTGCAGAATACTTTTTTGGGTGTTTTTAATATAATATCTGTTATCTGTTAAATTTTCTTTTTAATTTGTCTTTCGTTTATTTTAAAAATTATTTTTTCATAGTTTAACTTTTTCGTACTTTGAAAAGAAAATTTTATTTCCTGAAAAGGAAAATGCTTTCTATAATTTACAGTCCATGGTTCTTTTGTTTTGCATGTATAAGGAAGTAATGATATGACTTCGTTTCTCTCTGCCTAAGGCGTCTTTGTTGAGAATATAGAGCGGAAATATTGTTATTTTCCTTCTGTTATGTTAATTTTATGTCTTTGTGTGGTCAGATGTAGTAGAAGTATGTTTTTGGTACTGGAATTTATTGTTATTTGTGGTTTTACCTTTTTCTTTTCTCGAGATGTCCTGTAGGACGTACAGACACGTGACCTGTATTATTGTATCTTGAGTTATTTGTGTGATGTCAGACTGTTGTATACGCAGCAGCTTTCTTTTTTTTTGTCGTTGACATTTTTGCGGTCTTCTAATAGTTTACTAGACCACGTATATCTTTTTGCTTTGAGACTTTTGGCTAAGGCTCAAAAGCTTTCATTTATTATTTTGTGTTCATGATATGGCACAAGTGAGGTTGAAGTAGTTTGCTGTTGTCTATTGTGACTCTTTGTATAAACAGAGGTGAAACAACCCGCTGCCGCCTATTGTGAATTTATCTTTTATATTTATGTCGACGTTAAGACCACGTTTGTTTAACAATTGAAATAGTTCTGGTACTACCGTAAATGACCCACTGAGAACTAAAAGTTTATATTATTTTGACTCTGTTAGAGTTCTGCTAAAGAATGGTAAACATTTCTTTGTGATTTGTATGACGACCATATTGGATTCAATTAGGTGTCAAAAATGTTTTACTGTTCAACTTTTTTTATTGTTGTGGTGTGTTACATCCAACATCATGATTTTTTATTATTGACGATGGACTGTAATATTTTTCTATTTCTTTGGAAGATTGTAATGATTCTTCCGTTCCTTTTAAGTCTTATCGTAAGTTTTTGTTTCGTGGAAGACTCTTAGGATTTTTTTTTGTTTCTTTTGGAAACAACAGTTTTAGACTAAACTGTTTGTGTATCGATTATGGCTTGTATGCCATATACCCCTTTTCTTTCTGCTTCTCCAAGATTATGTATTAACGGTTTGGATTTATTTTCTTCTTTTGTCCTTCTGGAAGTCTTCTTGCTTGGAAATTTTCTGCTGTGATCAATCACAGAGGATATTCTTATGGAACTATTGGCCATCCTGTCTTTCTTCTTTTGCGTTAGTTTAATTTTCAACCAGTGGTTGGAAATTCATTCATTGCTTGACTGTCATAGTCAACTTTATTATTGTTTGATGCTATTTAGGTTGTCTACCTAGTGGATAACCATAGCGAAACTTGCTAAAGCTACTTAGTAGGCCACCCGCCTTTGTTGAGCTGGAAGCATCCTTCTTTTCGCTTTCAGAAACTTTAACACTGGTCTGTTCCACACTTTTGGTTAGGTTAGAGCCATATTTATAGAAATCTGCCATTGGTCGTTGTGCCTAATAGCCAACGAACTGTACCTGATGTCGATTCATCAAATCGAGCATCCAGTTTAATTTTGCATGTAAATATGTCGTGATTTTTGTTTATTTTTTTGTTTTATTCAGATCTAAAACTTATCTAAGTCAGTGTTTCATCGGATAATTCAGATTTGTCTGAAACCGAATAAATCGGTTTTCTTAAATTTTTAATACCTTTCTTCTAAAATGTTCAGTCCATTCTTAATTTTTAATTTTTTGGTTGATTCCCTTTACGCCTTTGCGTACTTAATCTTTGCTACCTTCTCCAGCGACTATTCAATCCCTCCGTGGCCCGTGTACAGGAAGAGTTGCGCTAACGCGAACTTTATCCTGGAGAGGATTCGTTTCCTTTCCAAATTTTTTTGGCGTGGGGTCAGTACAGCACTGATACCCTAGTATTTAGTACATTGAATACCACTTTGCTTCGGCAAATCTGTCCCTTAGTGCTTCTTTCCCTTCAGGAAGTTGACACGTTTCAATTTTTTTTTTGAGCTGTCTCGACAACCCTTGTTTTATGTCGGTGGTGTTGACTATTAGTCAGGGAGCATCCTGCTATAGTCAAGTGGATTAGTGGACTTATCCCTATTCCAATTAATAATTTTGTGTATCTCAGATGTTGTCGCAAAGAGACGAGCCTCTGGAAGTAGTGTAGGAGACTCCGCACGTCGATCTCCAGAGCAACTCAGTTTGGCTCGCACCCCAGTTCGTTGAACTGTTTTACTTTTTATTATTATAATATTGATCATTTATTGTGTTCAATATGTCTATATATATGTATATATGTCGTATTTCTTTTCGACATAAATTTTATTTTTATCTTATCTTATTCTACTTCGGTATTATTCTCTCTCTAGTTTGTATTGATCGAGATCTTAAGTTTATGCTACCCCGACCAAGAACCTATATTGATTTTAAGGGTGTTTGCAAAATTTAATCTCATTTTATTTTTAGAATGCCTTGGTAGAATGTGATATTTTTATGCTTATGTTAGTTTATATTACAATAAATTGTACATACCTTTAGTTGTCTTCAAGTGGATACAAAATTCAATTTATCTTATTTTACGGATTTATAAATCCAAGTAATTTTTTTTGGTATCTATACCAAAGATATCAAGATTCCTCTGTCTAGTTACCAATGATAGTTCATTATAGTATCTGTTCATTTTGCCTAAGTTTTACTCTTAGTGTGAAGACCTTCGAATTTCGACTCTCTATTCGAAACCCCCCAAAATAATGTTTGAAAAGATTATTGCTGTCTAACATCCTATATTCTGAATGGCCAGACACTGAGGAAGGCTAGGGATGAAGTAAGCGGATTCCCGCTAGTTGACTCGTCGGAATGATAAGCCATTCATAATTTTATTTCAGTAATAAATCTAGAATAACAGCCTCCCGCGTCAGGAAACTTTTTTAGTTCTCCAATACCTGTTTAGTTATGTAATCTAGAATTATTTAGACCCTACCCGAAGTTGACCCTACCTGAAGTTGACCCTACCCGAAGTTGACCTACCAATGTTGTCCCTATTATAGGCGGATGATACACGTTAGTTATCACAAATTCTAGTTGTCATACTAATAACTAAACATCAGCCTTTTTTTGTTTCTAAATATAGATGTGTCTTACAGAAATTCTGATGTCTACCTCTCCCAGTGAACTTATTAAGGCTTGTCTTTGTAGAACTTTAATGTACCCAATTTTGAACTATTAGTAACTCTTTCCTTTTATTTGTGTATTTCTAAATGTGTCTATAATGACGCGCTGCGTTATTACCTTATGTTATTCGTGGATTAAGTCATAGATGAAAGACTCTATGCTTCCGAACAAACGATGACACATTTGTATTTTGTATCTTATGGCGTTAATGATACAATTGTATTATTATTCTTATGTTATTCGTGGATTAAGTCATAGATGAAAGACTCTACGCTTCCGAACAAACGATAACATTATTTTTTTGTGTTTTATTGTGTTAGGTCTCATAACGACTACGCAGTAAATTATCTGTTTTGTATCTTGGTGACAACACTAGTATGTTTTTCTTTATATTACTTATGAAATTTCAAATAATAATATCTTAATTATATTGTTTCGATTGAATGCGAGCATTTGGTCTCAAATAATGATTTGTAGATATGTTTTGTTTTATTCCGCTTTGTTCATGATATTGGTTATAGGTGAAATACCCTATGCATTTTGAGAGTGAGCATGCAATTTTTTTTTGTTTACATTTTTATAGTTGAGTCATAAATATTCTATGCGTTCTGTTTCGCTTTGTTCTGAAATCTTTGAGTTGTTCCCACGTGAGTTGTGAAAGAAGGATTCTGTGAGTCCAGATTGTAGCTACATTTGTCCATTCTGTTTGTCTTACCTCTCCGTATATCTATTCCCACTTTTGAAAAGGTTAGTATGGTGTGCCACCATGCCTAGTCCGATTCCACGCTGGTACCCAGTTGAAATCGTGGGGAGGGCTGTGTAACCGTTTCAAAAGATTTAAAAGAAACTCATTATATATTTCGATTATATTTTTTTTTAATAAAACTAATAGCCCCATCTATCTGTCAAGTACCTACCTGTAGTCGACTCAAGGATTCTTCTGTAATTCCCAAATATATCCGGTAGATGAGCATATTTTTCAACTTGTCACTCACGCCCAATTTCCAGATTCAGGCGCCATGACAGCGTTTCGCTCTTTTCTGTTAAGACCGTCCAACCGTTAAGACGTGTTTTATAAAGTGGGTCTCAATTCAGAGGTGAGTTAATACATCCTTTTCTTGTCCATATTTCAGATAGATATTTATCTTTTTAGACCCTTATTGGAGAGGCTATAATGCTGCTATTATATTTCTAATACTCGTCGCAAGATAGTATTGCTATGGAGTTATTCCAGATCATGGCCCAGTAGCAGTATCTTTTTTTGGAATCCCTAACCCCTCTTATCTAGGATGGTGGTGATTTGATATAGTACGTAGCTGAATCAATTTGGTGACTGATTAAATAAGAAGAGAAACAGAGCAGATTAAGGTTGTACCAATTTTTATTATACCTACTTTCAAGACAACAGAAATGATTATGAACTCAAAAAAAATGAAAATATAGTGAAGTGTTCTAATTTAATTTAAAGGTTTATTTTCTTCATTGTTCCTAGTTGATAAATAACTATATTATTTTCAATGTAAACAAATTTCGAAATTTGGGGTTAATATATATATACATTCATTTTCTTTATAACCAATTCTTAATTTAATACGATACAAAGATTTTTTGTTTATGATAATGTTAACATAAAATAATATTTTGGAATCCCTTTGGGATGACGTAACTTTTAATGTTTTCTTTTTGTTCATTGCTAAGAAATAATAAAGAATAGTTTTCTTGTACACTTTCAATAAATCTTAATTTTTTTTTGCTCTTCCCCTTTGAGGATAAACCAGGGGTGGCGTCCAATAATAAATTATAATTTCATATTATCTAATTGTACTTGAATTTAAAATACGATATAGTTTCTATAACCCCGCCCTAATTCTCTTCGACAACGAGCGATTCTGGCCTTGTATATATTATTGTAGCACGGCAAGCGTTACAATAGATATAAATATAGACGTAGTAGTCTAGACACTATATTTCGTAAATAGATCAAATAAATGTATTCAGACGAATTGAAAATGAACGTGAAGAAAACCTAGTTCATGATTATTACAAAGCGGATAAAACGGAAGCTAGCTATCTAATAAAAAAAGGTAGAAAGGGTTAGTAACTACAAATTTCTAAGAATTTGTATAAAATAGAACAACGCATAAAGTGGAAAATAAGAACACACATTGAAATTGCGAGGAAAACTTTTGTGAAAATGGAAAAGATCTTTAGTTATCGAAATAGAAATATAAAATTGGACATACGAGAGTCAAACGTAACTTGTTAACTACTTTGTTGTATAAGATGGAACGCTGGATATTAAACATAGAACAAATAAAGAAGTTAGCAGAATTTAAGACGTGGTGCTACAGATGTATGATCAAAATACCGTGGAATCAAAGAGTTATTAATGCCGAAGTGCAAAGACGATTACAAAAAGAGAAAAAAGTCTAAATGCACAATTAATAAAAAAACTGGAATACCTATGGTATATTACTAGTGGTGAGGAGTATGAAATTCTAAGACTAACCATGTAAGAAAGTATCAAAGATAGGACACACGTCCTACTTCGAACAAAGAATTTCCAGAAAACCTTCAAGAATGATATAACCGCAGCTTAGAAAACCTCTTCAAAGTAACTGCAAATAAAGTATAATATAGCTATGATGACTACCAACCTCCGAGAGAAGAAGGAACCTTAAAAAGATATAGTTATAGTCCTATTATCATCATCATCTTTGGCTCGACAATCCTCTGTGGATCCTTGCCTACTATAAGATTAGTCGCCGTTCTGTTCAGTTGCCATCTTCTGATCTCTAGTAACCCCAAGTCGTTCTTAATTCCATCTAACCACCCAATTCGTGGTCGGCCTCTGCTTGTTCTTTCTATATAATATGTTCCTGTCGTTAGCTTTTTAGAAATCATGTTGTTAGGCATTCGTATTATGTGGTCGGCCGATCTAGGTAGCTGCGTTTTAATGAACTTTACGACATTTGGTTCATTAAAAAGTTGATATAATTCGGAATTAAATCATTTTCACTGCTGCCCTTGATCGTTTATAGCTCCAAATATTTTGCGGAGTATCTTACGCTCAAATAATTCCAAAAGTCTTTCATTCTTCTGCGTTATAGTCCATGTTTCCTTCCCGTACATAAGGATTGGCCTCAGCAGTGTTTTGTATGTAATAATTTTAATTTTCTTTGGATATTTTTTAAGTGGAATTATTTTTGGAGTCCATAGTATGCCCTATTTTTATGACTTCCAAATGCTGTTTTCCGTTCCTTATTTTCTATAGGATCATTAGTAACCAACATATACTTCGCTTTGTCTTTGTTGATGACTAGACCGACCTGTTTTGTCGCTCTTTCCAATTCCAGGAAATATTACTCAACATCTCGCTTGCTACGCCCTATTATGTCAATGTCATCAGCGTATGCTAAGATTTGTATCGATCGATATACCGGTATCGACCGCCGCGCCGTCTCTAATACGTGTGTCTCGGACTGCCTTTTCATAGACAATCTTAAATAAGAAGCAAGCCATATAAGCGTTTGGTATACCAAACTCACTTTGGTATACTACTGTTCTCTTGACACTGTTGTATGCGGCCTTGAAGACGACCAATAGGGGATGGGTTTCAATGTTAAATTCTAATGTTTTCTCTAGGATCTGTCTTATTCAATGAATATAGTCAATTGTTGATTTTTCTGTAGGAAATCCAACATGGTGTTTTCCAACTATGCCAACTGTGTAAACTTGTAGCCTTTCGTTGATAATATTTTGCTAGTATTTTGTAAGCAGTTATTACCAAGGTTATATATCTTTTTTACGTAACGAAAATATCACGCCTTGAGACCGTTCACATGGAATGGTCTTATTTTGCGACAGTCCTAATATCGGTTTAGATAAAAACATTAACCTTAAATAACTACAAGGAATACTAAATAGAACAAAAGATTAACGTTTTGTTATGACTACATACAACTAACATTTAATGAGATAGGTAAATTTCAATTAGTCTTATCAAATCAATATATTAACGTTAATTGATAAAGTGCATGTTTGTTGATTTTATTTAATAAAAGTTAAAAATATAAATGTATTTAATACACATCAAAGAAACTAAAAGTTTAGTTTTATTCTACTAAGAAATGATAAGATAAAGATTTGCTAACCATTTAATGCAATAAATTTATTGAATCTGTTAAATTAAGACAGTTACTATAAATTGTTTACCAATACAAGACTTTCTAAGTATCTTGTTCGTGCTGCAAGTGTTTTGGCTAGTACTGCTTTTGGGCGTAGAAGTTCTGCTAAATTATTACGACGAACCCGAATTTGTAAACTTTCCAAAAACAAAAATTGCTGTTAGAGGTTTTGTAATTAGAAATTTCAACATACTAAATTTTTCATTTATTTGGAAAACTGTTACCGACTTTAATATTTGGATATTAATGGACAGTTTTGGCGTTAAGCAATTATTAATAGTGAAAATCTATGAAATATGAGCAGTGGTTTATTAGCGGGTCTTGGAGCTGGATTGTCATATATCGCCGGCATTCTTTGCTATATAGGAATGGAGAAATGTAAAAAAAGAAAAGGTACAAACTTTGATTAGTAACTAAAAAAACTTATTATTTTTAAAACATATTTTTAAAACTTTAAGAACCAGGCTAATATAAGAAACCTTTACTGTTGGACCAGATACCTTTTATGTCAAAAATTGTTTTATTGATAGATGTAGGCCAAATTAAATAATAATGTTAGATTGAGACAATGGTCCGATTCTTTTTGTTCTGTTTTTTTCTCATTGATATCTAACTAAAGTAATGCCATTACCAATTGTTCATTGTTCACAAGTTATTGACATTTTCTTCCTAGTTACTTCTGTGAATAGTAGATGGACGTTTAAAACTGCTGTGTTTGTTAACAAAATTTTACAATCCTTTTTGAATTGTAAATACATAATGCTGCTTTCTGGTCTGAGACATCAATAAATGATTTCGTTCTGTTCTATTCTATTATAGTGGAGGATTTTTTAATAGTGCCTCTTGATGTATATACATCTTGTATTTCTGAAACATTATTATTATATGGGGGAATTATTATTACTATGGGATTATTTAAATAGCATGATTTATAATACCATTCCTACTTCATTGAAAGAACTAAGATAACGAATAGTATATGAATGAAGTCTAGTAACGTCCGAAATACTTCAAAATGGTCGTCGTAATTTAAAACAGTGAATTTTTAATTCTTCGTCTTGCTAGTCTTTATCTTTTTTATTAGAATCTGTTTGTGTATTTTTTTTTAAATAATATTTTTTGTTGATGTTGCCTGTACGTCATTCTTGATTTAATTGGTGAATTTACTACAGTTTTCTTAATAAGCTTTGCTTGTTAGTTCTTTAAATTCATTTCTTTTCGATATTAGTTTTCCTTTATTGTCTGTTTATTTTTGGGGCATAATGCCAGGTCGTGATAAAAATGAAATAATGTACACAATTACATTCGACCAGTCATTAAGAAGAAGGAAGAAGAAGAGAAACAAAAGCCAGATCAACGACACAAGGATAAGATATATATAAGAAAATGGAGTGCTCCGAAAATGTGGTCATCCCACTTTCGGACTATGGTACGTTCAACAGTTAACTGCGCACAAGTAGGAGACGGTGGTTTTAGTTTGTTTGGCAGGATAACAGGAAGGCATCCGTTTGCAGGACCTTCTTTTAGGAGGAGATGAGCTCCTCCGCCCTGATTCCAACACACGTCAGTCATCCATAGAGATGGGTTAACCTGATACGGTTTTTTAGAAATTTTCACATTCAGAGAAGAAAAAAGGTCGTGACGGAATATTTTACCATAAAAAAAATTGCGGAAAATAATCAAAATTCGATTTTTATAAAAACTTTAAGTATTTAAACTCTAAATTTCCGTTTTTTTGCTTATCTCATTACATATTTTATTTTTTACATTACAGATAAAGGCATAATAGTCCAGTCGTCAGAGGTTTGACCCCTAAAAAGCATTGCGAACGTTGCTTCTGAAAGAACAGTTAATTCTATACAAAAGTGCCAATAAACATTTTTGTTCGAAATTATCTCAGTTACATTTTTTATTAAAAATATTTTTTCCACGGCGTACAGATTCTTGGTTAATCGATTCTTTTGCGTTTTTACCCCCCTACGAGGGGTGTTTAAGGGAGAAGCCCGGGGGTAAAAGTAGTTAACTTTTTTGCATCTTTTTTGTGACCCCAAAATCATATTCTCTGCAAAATTCAGCTTAGTCGTATGATTTTTAGAGGTTTATAGGCATTTTCGTCTTTGACGACTGGACTATAAGCGATAAAATCGTGGTTGAACCTCATTCAAATCCTAGGTTCTAATAAACTGCTTGTAGATAAAATTAGTATCTACACAATAGGACAAACATAAAGAATGTCCTAAAATGAGATAGAGAGTATAACATAGATTGCTGGTTACAAAATATGAGAGCTCTTACCTGTAATATAAGAATGTCTTAAACACTAACGTTTGAAAAAGCTATCCAAAGGTACAAAACGATTTATTAAAGAGAAAAAGAGAGAAAAACAAATAGCATAAATAAAATTAGTACAAATACATAAAGAACTAAACAAAATTCCTACTACTAAATACTACTTACTAGTTAGTAAGTCTTTCGAAAGTGTATGTGCACGATTGTCTATCCAAGTCGTTATCACGAAGATCCTGGATCAAAAGATGCGGAGATGTGGTAACCATGTGTCAAAGGCCACCCACAGAACCATGCGAAAAAAACACTTCTAGTGTATACAAAAACGAGCACTACTGTATTATAATCAATATGTACATATTTGTGATTATAATCGATTGCTGCTATACCAACAGCGGGACAAATCGTTGACCGATTTGGAGAGCACTGTATACTTTTTGGGGATTATATCCTTAACGGATTTTTAGGACTTCTGCCAAACAGAGATGTTGCTTCGTCTACGTCTAAATTCGCTCTAAGGGTAGGTGGAGTGCCTGATTTTTCCGTGAGTCTTTTTTTTTGAAGAGTTTCAAGTGCACGAGAAAACTGAATTACCAAAAAACTGTTGATAAATTGTTTGACAATCGTTTGAGATTTATGACATTTATAAAGTGGATGCATTTGTGTCAAAAGTGGAGTTAAATACTAAATTAAAAATATTTATAAATAGTTTTACATGTTCGAATGGATTTATTCGAACACTGCTGTTTTCTTGTCTTTATTGTAGTATGTTATTTCTGGGCTGCATGACATAGTCTTCGCACTATTATTTTATAAATCTATCTCTTTTCAATTGTAAGTTATTCATAATAAATATAAGGACCCAATAAGGAAATAGTTTCTTAACAATATCAATTTTTATAGTTCAGATAATCATAATCTTTGAGTACTTTTGAAACAAAGACTGTATTTTTATGAATAAAAAAAGCAAAATGTCATTTATATTACACCTTGTGATAATTTTTAGTAGTTATTAATTCAAATAAGTCCGATAATTCTAATAACTCAAGTAAGATAGATTAAAAAATAAAAATCCCTACAAAATCTAAATATAGCTTTGTTCGCAGAAAAATGTGTGTATTTAATTGGCTGCATACTAAAGGTCAAGTACTTAATTCGAGTAAAGGAATTCTAATATTATATGTAATACTTTTCTATTCTAGAAAAATAATTTTTATATTATGTATAATTAAAATGATTTTAAAATTTGTTACATATATTGCTATAATACTTTGTCAAGTTTATGATCTAAGGTTAAGGTCAAGGATTTTATTTTAAACAGAAAATTAGTGATAGTACAATGAATCAAGTAGTATTTTCATTTTCCACGTGTTCCTCCTTCTACACGAAGTGCACAAAGCTTGACATGTATTTAATTGGTTCATACATTTCGTTTTACATATTTTATAGTTTTTTTTTGGTTGATAATTTTTTATTATATAGGTCTCGATAAGTAAAGCCGCTGACATACTTAAGCATTTGCCCTGAATGAGCATTCGTTCGCTCTTTTGCTTAGATAAGTGCAGTATGACCCGAACGGATCCGTAGTCCGTACTGCTCATCCCGAGCCGAGAGTTCAAAGTATGCACGTGTTCATTTCGTGCTCGGTAAGTACTGTTTACACGGATGACCATAACAAATATGTTATGGCTATCCGTACTACAGGAAAAAACTAGAAACGCCCCGAATGGCCGAACAGACCTCTTTTTAATAGTGAATTGGAAGACGCCTGCGATTTAACAATATGTGTGCAATTTAAACATATTTATTGAGTAATAAAAAAAAAGTATTTTACTTATCGACCATTTTTAAAGATTTGAGGAGCTTTGTAATCCACAACATAAATTCTAGTGAAAAACAAAGATGCATGGGAGCAAATTTCCCGAATAATGAAAATGACAAACGAGGATTTACGTAAAAAACTAGAAAGCCACAGAGATTCATGTCAGAGAAAACTAGCTAAATTAAAACAAAACTAACACAACTGATACACACACTCCTTAAGATAGTCTACTATGGCTTGACACACTTCAAGAAATATTCGTCCAATCGCTAGTATCGAAATTTTACATATGTACTGCAAACTGGAGCATAAATCACCTACAGCCAGAAATCTGAGAATCAGTGCTCTTCTATAGATATTGCTAAAAATAGAAATACAAAGTCAAAGTTAAAGAAGAAAGTCAAAATCCACTTGTGAGATTCGGGTGAAGTTTTTAAAGTTTTCTTATGTTCCATGTCTAATAGTAGTAGCAGTGGCATTATTTTATAAAGGAGTCATTCAACCCTTGCTTTTGAATGAGAGCCACATCAGTATCGTTAATTCCGTGAAATTTCTAGGTATTCTTGTCGACAGCGATCTTAAATGGTCCTTGCATACTGACTCCTTAAGGAAGAAACTAGCCTCAGCTTGCTTTGCAATAAGATCTGTTTCGAAGGAACTAAATTTATCTTCTGTCAAAATGGCATATTTCTCATTGTTCGAGTCCCATCTTTGATATGGGCTTCCATTTTGGGGTTCTAGTACAGCGACCCAATTTGATGATACTATTTTTAAGTTGCAAAAAAAAGCAATTCGTTATCTATTTGGGCTCAAACAAACAACTCATTGCAAGACCTACTTCAAAAATCACGGAATTTTGAAGCTTCCCTCTTTATTTATTTTGGAAACGGTTTGTTTGATTCGCAAGCATCTAAACATTTTTCCCGATAGACCTGATCATGGCTACTCCATTAGAAATTCGGATTGTAACATTTATTTACCGATCCCGTCAACTCAGCTAGTAAAGAATTCTATTCTATATAGTGCAAAAAAACTTTATAATCACCTTCCAAGAGAAATTAAATCCGCAACATCTTTCATTAAGTTTCGTAAGATATTCTATTCTATTCTATTCTATTCTATTCTATTCTATTCTATTCTATTCTATTCTATTCTATTCTATTCTATTCTATTCTATTCTATTCTATTCTATTCTATTCTATTCTATTCTATTCTATTCTATTCTATTCAATTCTATTCTATTCTATTCTATTCTATTCTATTCTATTCTATTCTATTCTAGTCTATTCTATTCTATTCTATTCTAATAGATGCTAACATTTGGGTATTCTTTCTGTATGGTTTTCTCTGCCATCATCGCTATTCGGCTATTCCTTTTTTATGGTTTCCTGTATATATTCGGTTTCGGTCCAGCAAGGTCTATCTTCCGTGTTTAATCAAACTTTTAAATGAAGTTTTATTATGTGTCATGTGACCCCATTTAAAATATTTAATAGAATGGCGCCCGTCTACCATTTTCAATACAGAAGCCTCATAAAACCTATGAACGCAAACCTTCAGTTCAGTTATTTACGGTTCATAAAATAGATAATTTGTTGGTTGGAAAATGGAAGGAATTAGATACGCATTTACGTACTTACTAACAGTAGTTGTCATATTGAGTTCTTTATATTTTAGGGTCTTTTATTGAC
Source organism: Diabrotica undecimpunctata (assembly GCF_040954645.1). NCBI lineage: Eukaryota > Metazoa > Arthropoda > Insecta > Coleoptera > Chrysomelidae > Diabrotica > Diabrotica undecimpunctata. Next base: position 133,984,533 of record NC_092806.1, read on the forward strand.
AGAAGTATTGGTACTTGGTATCTTATTAGCTCAGTTTTATTTGATTCTAGAGAGTATGAATTAGTTGGTCTCATTGAAACCATAGCGGACCTAGCTTGCGTGAAGTAGTTCTAAATTAATAAGGTGTCCTTCTATACTCCGCAGGGTACAAACAGGCAGGGGTGTCCTCGACTCTTATACTGCGTATCCCAATGATTGAAAGGGAAATATCCTACGATAAGTAGAATAGGTTATGGCACAGTGCAGCAGTTCTGCCATTAGTGACTCAAGGCTGGAGGAACATAATTCCTTAAGGGTTTGATATCACATATATGCGGTACAGAAAGACGTGAGAAACTTCTGCAATAAGCTTTGTGGCCGATTGGGCACTGTATGCGTAATCATACCAGATAATTCCAGTGATGATAAATATATCTAGCGACGACAAAGCCCCAGTGTAGCCACGTAAGAGATCTACTATAAACAGGCAGACTACCGATAATCATTAAAGAGCTAATTAGATATAACATAATGGTGGTAAGTTTAGCTGAGGCACACTGGCGTGGATAAATACACGTTTTTATTAAAATCCAGAAAATCATAATCACAGCGGAGTTGTCATTTTAATTAAAAATAACATAAATGACTCGGTTTTTGGATATAATGCTATAAAAAACAGAATAATATCTGTACGCCTAAAAGCGAGCCCATCCAACACAAACCTTATATAAGTATATGCTTCTATCTCTACAGCGGAAGAAGTCAAAATCAAAGACTTCTATAGAAATCACTGTATAGAAGTACTGGAGACAAAATAAACAAAATCTTTGTTTTCGGAAACTTAAACGCTAAGCTGGTAAAGCCATTAAACGATTATGGCAACCTTGTTGGTGATTTTGGAATCCGAAATAGGAATGATCGAGGAAAATGGCTGCGTATTTTTCTACTCTCCCCAAGGAATAATGTATCGTCTGTATATCTGCGATTATTCACTAGTATTCTGTTAATTTATATGCCTCCATTGGTGTCTTCTAGCGCCTCTTTAAATATCTCTTCTGAGCAGTAATTAAAAAGTAGAGGAAATAGTACCTATACATCCTTGTCGTAATTCTTTTCTTATAGGTAGCTCTTCAGATTTCTGATATTGGTTTAATACATTTGTAATGATTTTTAAATCCTGATCATCTATTTCTGTATTCCGTAATATGTTTAAAAGCTTGTATTTTGTCAAAGGCTTTCTCGTTGACATCTTAATACCTTTTTATATTATCTTGATACCTAGTTATTAATTAGCAAATATATTAAATATAATAAATAAATTGGGGCTTATGTCCATTAAAATAGTAATTACTTAAAAATGCCACAAGAAAATAGCTTCAGAACAATAATATTCTTTAGGTAGTGTACGTATTCAGTTTGAGATTAAAGAATACATGTAAACAAGTATGCGATTAAAAATATTTAAAAGCATAGCATTTATCTAAAAATATTTTTAGTAGTGTAAAAAGTGTCTCAAAGGGTCACTGAACTTATCTTTAATTTATTGACGTTATCTTTTATATTAGTTTTATAAAATAAGGTCATCTAAATTTTGTACAAATCGCACCTACAGAGAAAAAAATATTTCTTATCGTACGAAAAGAGTTAAAGAAAGCATCAGGGATTATGCGTTAATTGAGAAATATCTAAATATTTCATCATTATGATAATTCGTATTTTTATGTTGCTATTTTTAACAGCTCACTTGGATATTAAAAACAAGTCCTCAAATTGTTAAAACAGAAAAAAATGTCTCCTTTCATGAATCTTTCTTTCTGGTACACTTTATTCTTCTTCTCGTCAATTAATATTTGTAGCAGGGTATAAGGGTTGCATCTCATCTTCTTCTTCTTCTTCTTTGTCTAGCCATTCACGTCCACATCTGAACATAAGCCTCTTCAAGTCTTCCTTTTCATTGTTTTTTATTGTACGCCACTTGTAGCCAATTTTTTCCGGCAGTCCTTTTCAGATCATCTGTCCATCTCATAGGAGGTCTGCCTCTGGTTCTTTTGTGTTGGTATGGTCTCCAGGTTAAAATTGATCTGTGCCATTTGTTTAGATCGCTCCTAGCTACATGTCCAGCGTATTCCCATTTCAACTTTAATGATTTTTGCACCACATCGGTGACTTTGGTTTTCTGTCTTATCCATGTGTTTGTTTTCTTGTCCTCAAGTGATATACCTAGTATTGCTCTTTCCATCGCGTGTTGAGTGAGTCTAAGTATATTCATATTCTTTTTTTTGATTGTCCATGTTTGTGCCGCATAAGTTAATATCGGAATAATGCATGCATCAAAAACTTTAGATCTTAGATGTAATTGAATTTGTTGATTTCCGAGTATATAGTTCAGTTTACCGAATGCTGCCCAAGCTAACTTTCTTCTTCTTTTCATCTCTTCAGTTTGAATTTCCCTATTTAGTATTATTTGTTGTCCTAAGTATATATATATTCTTCAACTTTTTCTATAACTTTATCGTTTATTATTGTCACGGTGTCTTCGGAGTGCTTGACTTTTGTTTTGTTTAAATTCATTTTCAGTCCTATTTTAGAAGATTCGGTATGTAGTTCTAAAAGCATGGTTTGCATTTCTTGTAGGTCAGTAGCTATCAGGATTATGTCATCTTCAAATCGTAGATTACTAAGGTAGCGGCCATTGATGTTTTTTCTCTTATATTTCCAATTTAGGTTTTTAAAAACGTCCTCCAAAACTAAGGTGAACAGTTTGGGTGATAAAGTATCTCCCTGTTTGACTCCCCTGTTTAATGGTACAGGATTCGTGTGTTCATTTTCATTTAGGTAGTATGTAGCTGTAGCTTGGTTCATAGTTTCTTTTATTAAGTTAATATATCTGCTATCTATTCTACAATTTTGCATTGCGTTTATTACGGCCGTGTGTTCTATGGTATCGAAAGCTTTTTCGTAGTCTACAAATGCTAGGAAAACTGGAAACTTGTATTCGTTACATTTTTCTATTATTATTTTTGTGGTTAACAGGTGATCGGAAGTTGAATAGCCTTTTCTAAAACCTGCCTGTTCATATGGTTGGTATTCGTGTAATTTCCTTGTTAGTCGAGTAGTTATGACTCTGGTGAGTATTTTAAACAGGTGTGACAGTAGGCTGATGGGTCTGTATTTTTCCAATTTCCGACTATCATCTTTCTTGTGTAATAAGATTACTTTAGAGTTGTTCCACCTCTTAGGGACTTTGCCCTGATGTAAACAACTGTCCACAAGCTTAGTTACAATTGCAATTAGTTCCTTACCTCCTTCTAATATCATATCTGTGGTAATACTATCTTCTCCTGCTGCTTTATTTCTCTTCATGTTTTCCAATGCTGTAGTTACCTCTGAAATTGTTACTTTTGGCATTATTTCTGATCCAACATTTTTTATTAATTTCCGTGCTGGTCTCATCTCATCATCTTGTTGATGTGTTCTGTAAAGTTCTGTGTAAAATTCTTCTATTCGTGTCAGTATGTTTTCTCTAGTTGTGATTTCATTTTCGTCTTTTCCCATTAATGATATCATCTGACGTCGTCCTAGTGTCGGTCTGAGGCATTTCATACTCTTATTTTTTTTAATAGTTGTTGTTATTAATTTTTCGTTTTCTTTTCTTTTTTGTTGTCTGATTTCGTTTTGTTTTGTTGCATCTCATGAAAGTCCTAAATATAGCAAATTTTAAATTAAATGTCGAACGCTGATTATGTAGCCATTTAGCAGTTCTATCTTCAATTCCATTACGATGATTATACATCAGAATACCTTTTACATTTTGTTGAGTGCATTTTTTTCTTGTCTTGTTAATTCTTGGTTTAATTTCTTCTGTGCTTTCAATATTTTTATATACTATTCTTTCTAGATATTTATTTTTTGGACTTGGTTTATTTGTTTGTCATGTAATCTCTGTTGTGTTCATTAAAAACAGTGCTTTTTTTTGTCAGTAAACACGCAAGGTTACCAAATGCGTTGCTAAAGTTACACGAATATCAGAAATAATGATGTTACTAAAAATACAAGCCAACCCGATCAATATAAACATCATCAAAATCTTTGTTCCCCCTTTAGACAAAGAGCATTTGAGTTTTATCAAGAAATTAACAGAATCATACAAAAAATTCCACGACAGGAAGTTTTTATGGGTGATTTTAACGCCAAGCTTGAAGCTGGAGATAAGACACAGTACATCGGAGCCCATGGACTTTTTTTTTAACTAGTAGCACCTAAAGTAAAACACTGGATCAGATCCACAGAATAACTGGTTAAATAGAAAAAGCTTTAGAGGAAAGAAAGTATGTTGGGTAGTTTCTCTTGATGTTGCTCAGCCTTTTGCTCTAGTTGATGAAGTCTGGAATGATGGGCTAGAATATAAACTGGATTAACTTTAACCTTAAAAACATAGTCATCTACTAAAATCGTATCATCATCATATAACGGGGTCCTACGGCGATTGCCGCTTCCCGCATTTCAGCCTCCATCTTTTCCTATCTCTCCAATCTCCCTCTTCTAAGCCTCTAGATTGCATTGTTTTTGTAATTTTTGTTCTCCAGGAATTTGGTGGTCTTCCCCTTTTCTTTCTTTCTGGCGGAACATACATTAAGGCTTTCTTTGGCCACCGCTCCTCCTCCATTCTCATCACGTGACCATACCATTGTAATTGCCTTCCTTGTATTCTATCTGAAAGAGTATCTCTAATTCCTGTACGGTTTCGTATTTCCTCATTCCTGATTCTTTCCATTCTCGATAATTCGACATGACCTTCTAAGATAATCCATTTCCACAACGTCTACTTTATCTCGTTCATTCTTTGTCATCCAACATTCGGCACCATATGTGGTAATTGGTTCTACAATTGCTTTGTATACGCGAAGTTTGGTATGCATCTTTATTTTATTAGACCGCAGTAATGAATTCAGTATTCGGATGCATTTTTTCCCTTGGGTTATTCGGTTTTGTACATCTATCTTAACTCTGCCATCTGCTGATATGATGCTTCCTAGATATTTATACTGGTTGCAGCCTTTTATGACTGCGTTTTCAAGCCTCAGATCTGTGGTATTTCCTCCAATTTTTAAATATTCTGTTTTGCTTATGTTTACAGTAAGCCCCCATTTGGCATATTCCTCAAATAATTTTCGATTCATATAATTTATATCTTCCTCATCGGTTGCAACCACCACCTGATCATCTGCAAACAACAATGTATACAGAGTTTCTTGTCCCACTTCGATGCCCATAAATCTACATTTATTTCTCCAATTCCTCAATGCTTCTTGGACGTATATTTTAAAGAGTGTCGGTGACAAACAGCATCCTTGCTTTAGGCCTTTAGTGACTTTAAATTCATTTGAGGTTCTGGTTCCAATTTTTACACAACTAACTGCATTTTCGTACAATTTATATATCGCTCGGATATACGTCGAATCCAATCCGGACCTTTCGAGGAGCTTAAACATTTTCTTTAACGGGACACTATCAGATGCTTTTTCAAGGTCTATAAATAAAAAATGGGTCTCTCTACTTCTTTTGACACGCTTTTCAATTATTTGTCGTAGGATAAATATATTATCAAGGCAGGATCTCCCGGTACGAAAGCCGCTTTGTTCTTCAATATCTTGTATCTGTCTTTCAACCCTCTTCTTTAATATTCTGCCGTACAACCGGCCCACAAAGCTCGTCACACTAATACCTCTATAATTGGAACAGTCTCTTTTATTCCCTCTCTTATATATGGAGCTTATATAAGATTTATTCCAATCATTAGGAATTTCCTGGTCTCCACACATACATTTATTGAAAAAGTCTACTATTAATTCTAAAAGTGCAGTCGGCCCATATTTAACCAGCTCTATGGGAATGTCTCCAGGCCCTGCGGCTTGAAGCATAAAATCGTATACTAGTGAATTATTGTTTAGAATAAAATATGAAGAATGTTACTCTAAGTTGAGAAAAATAAGTGCTGGATTACCCCAAGGCAGCGTTTTAGGTCCATTTTTTTTATCTGTTGTACACCTACAATACATTAGTATTAAACACAACTAAAACTGCTACGTATGCTTGTGAAACAAATATATTAACAGCTGATGATGATGAAATTGAAGCAAAGTAAAACTTCAAGAGGCACTCAACTGAGGTTAATGTATGGATCAAGAAATAGAGTTTCAAACTCAGACTAAATCAGTACATATAGATTTCACAAACAAAAACAAAAATAAAACGACAAAAGTATTAAATTGCACTACTACACCATATGCCAATACAGCAAAATATCGAGGTGCCAGGCTAAAATGGAAAGAACACATCAAAAAGAAAGAAAAAATAATTGAACGTCAAATAAAGAAAACTGTGCTGGCTCCTTGGAAAAAAATCGAAGCTGTCAATACATAAAAAGCTTATAATATATAAACAAGGACTGAAGCCGGTATAGATATGTTCTGGGGATGTGCCAGTGCGAGTATCATCAAAATGAATCAAATTTTTGAGAATAAAATAATGAGTTATATTGTAAATGCTCTCTGTTACATAAGAAATAGAGACCTGCACAGAAATCTATGTGAAGTAATGGTCGCAGATGTGATAAAAGTGTTTGCAAAGAAGCATAAAAACAGACTTTATAAGCATGCAAACGTAGAGGCAATTCAACTCCCGGATCAGCGTGGACTAATGAGAACTTCCAAAAGAGCTAAATGTTTTTGATTATTTTCAATAATGTTAGTCAAGCCAGGATTATGTACGTCTTCCAGTAATTGTAAATACATTTTGCCAGTCGAATTGTCAATTAAACAAAAGGTCCTACCAGTCGATCACCAAAAATACCAGCCCATACGTTTAATTATTGCACTTACTGTTTATGCACCTTGTGGAAAATCCTTAATTTTTAACCAGATCAATAACTGTGATTATGACGATTTACAAATTTCTTTACGATAAAAGTGCATTTATTAGAGAAAAAAATATTAAAGCGAAACTTTGCTTAGTTTCGCTTTAATAAATCATTCATCTTTAGAAATCATTTACTTCGTGTGACAAATGTGACAAAAAAAAACAAAAGATATGCGAAGAAAGAAACTTAAATCTAAACCATTGGCGTACTAAATCAACTAATTAAGGAAGTAAATACAATACAAAAAATGTTGGTTTAATTCCTACTCTGGATTAGGGGTGAAAGTGAATAATTGAAAATACCGTAAAAATGTGTCCCCCTTTTATCTAAAATTGACCTCTCGCTGGGTATTTCAAAAATTTTGTCTTTGATAATGCCTCTGTTTCATTTTAGTCCGGCCACTCTGTATATAGCTGTGTCATTAATAGGTTTATTAAGCACATACTCTTAAATTGCTGTATGATTAATAGTAAAAACAAAAAATAAGTTTAAAAAAAAGAAACACACTTTATTGTGTAATAAAATCTTTCAATTCTAACTATCACTGATGAATAATATTCATAAACCTCACATGTTTTTTAAACCAACCTTTTATAGCGCCTTTTATTATAGAAAATTTTAATAATTACTCTCCCATCTTGGAGGAGTGGTATCCCCTCCTTTCTTCTGTAGTCTAACCTTGAATGTATTTATAAATTGTTAACTTCGCCAGTTCGTTATTATTCTGCGTACTTTATAATTGTTAACTAATCCCCTGGTTAAATAAGATAAAAAAATTTAATACCTTCTCACAAAAACAATCATGTGATCGTTGTTAACTTTTATATATCCAAAGGCGTGCCATTTGTTCATAAGTCTTTCAGAGATGTAGCCAAAATGTTGTTCTCCATTATTTGGGTGGTGCTCATCTTTATTGGTTTCTTCTTGTTCAATGTTTATATCCAGTGGAGGTTAAGAAAAAACAGTCTTAAACTTCGTAAGTTTTTAAACTAATTTATAGTATGTAAGGAAAAAATAAACATATAATTATTTATAGTTTATTCGAATTTGTAAATAGGTCATTTTACTCAATATTCAACATGTGTATTTTTAAAAAGATGATTAAAATTTTGTGAACATCTTTGTTATAAAAAGAGCTTTTGATTATTATTTATATTTGGACCATTTTCCAATACTACTGCGCATGAATTCATAATTTGAACGTGGAAACGTCTTCTTTTTTCTCAATTTCTTAGCCTCAACGTTTTTTAACTTCAACTGCTATTGTTGTACTACCTTCTCCTTGGACACCCTATTGCCCTTCTTCCGATTGGTGATCTGTTTATTGCTATTCCTGCTGTTCTATTTTCTGCCATTCTTTCCATTGATTTTATTTAATTATCTTTTTTTTGTCCACAGATTTATTTTCTCTATTCTACATCTTGCTCTTATTTCTTTACTTCCTTCTCTATCGTTTCGTTTGTTATATATGTTTCCAGATTGTTCTCCTTGATCTTCTGCTCTAGCCGTTTCTGATATAAGGAATTTATTGAGCCATCTCTTAATGTTTCAATTTTCAAAAAATCGAAAAACATAAAGAACATAGATAAAAAAACTAAATTGTTCTGAAATAGCACCTGCTTTAAAAAATTTTCCTTCCACCTGTGCGCATTAATCTGAAAATTGGATAAGAAAGCTAACGTTTTGATTGTTTTATCATTTTGTTGACAAAAATCTTATATATTGTTTGTCCTGATACTTCTAAAACATGGAAATATTAATATATGCTCTTTCGGATAGAATATATTGCTTGTTTGCTGATTATTTTCTTGTACTAAATATTGTTTTGTATTGATGTTAGAAAAAAAAAACATGATATAACTTATTTTTTATAATACAAATAAATTATTAAGCACACTCTTAAAAATATAACAATGATGCTGTATTTATAGGCTAAATTATCACTCAAAGATTGTTCAAATCAAAGTCTTCAATTAGTTGATCAATTTAGAAGTACCCTCCAATTGTGCCAATCAGTGGTTCTCGAGATGTGTAAAAAACCACTTTGGTCACTGACCTAAAAAATTAGCATAATACGTTTTTATTTAGATTCTATTTTTAGTGTTTACTACTTACAATTTTACTAAATGGTGTTTATTTATTATTTACTTACCCACTAATTAGGTACTAGTTGTTCAATGGACATTTTACATGTTTATATCTTAAAAAAGCTACCCTAGAATGTTTCTTCTAAAAAAATAATAATATAGATGTGATAGGTAAATAGTCAGAGATATTAAACCAATAGACAAAGAACTTCTAACAGGTACAGATTAAGTGAAGCCGAATCCGCCATGTGCATTGATGAAAGAAGTCAGCGTTGCCAGGTCATCGTAGTCAGAAAATCGTGTACATATCATTGTATAAATAAATAAACCTTATATTCTGAAACAAATAAACAAAGAAATTAAGAAATAGATAAACCTTATACTGAATGCAAAGGCCGCGAAGGCTTTAAAAAAATTTGACAATTACGACTTCTATTATAGACTACTGATTATGTACTTTAGAATTTTGTCTATAGGACACTCCAGTCAAAAGATTTTTTACCGTCGGGTAGTTACAAATTTTATTTAAAACATTGATTTCACGCGTGCTGAATTGATCTGAAATTCAAAATGGCCGGTCCCTTCAAGCGTTGTTTCTGAGAGAACGGTTCATTCTATAGGAAAATGCTCATATATTTCTTGTTTGAAACATTTTTAACTGCCTACAGGTTCTTAATAAACCAATGTTTTCCGTTGCCCCCCTACGAGGAAAGTTTTTGGGAGGAAATGCCACTGTAGGAGTGGCAGGAAAGTGTAAAGAGTAAAAAGTACACAAAATAAGCTTTCTTTTTCATTAGTAATGCATAAGCCTTCTTCTTCTTATGATTCTTATTCCAACATGAGATATCTGTTCAACACTGAGGTTAGTCCAATCTCTGATATTCCTCAGCCAAGATTTCTTCTTTCTTCAAGCCCTTTCTTCACTCTACTCTTTCTTGCATGATGACGTGTAGAAAAGAGTAGTTATCGTTTCGAAGTATGTGGCCTACTATGTTTTTCTTATTTTAGTTGTAGTTCATATACCTAAAAAATCAAAAGTTCTTCTTCTTCTTCCTCTTTATAAGCAATTCTGCTTTTTCATTGGCAGATTATTACCTCTATGAAAGGTTGTTACTCTATTTTTTGCGCGGTCTTTCGATACTTCTTCTGCCGATTGGTGACTTATCTCTTGCTATTTTGACGACACGGGTCTCCTCTACTTGACTATTGACTACAAGATCTCTCCCTTTTTTGTTCAGGTCTCCATACCTAGACAGTGTAATTTCCAGGTATTTCATTTCCATTACTTGTTCAGTACTGATGTCATCAATTTCTATTTTACATCTGGTTGGTACTTTGCTGACTACTATTGTTTTTGTTTTTTGAGATGAGTTTGTCATAAGAAATTCTTTTGCTCTTACGCTAAATCTGTGGACCAGTCTTTGTAGACTATCTTCATCTTTAGCTATCAATATTGCGTCGTCTGCATAACAGAGTATTTTTATTTCTTTGTTTCCCATTCTGTATCCTCTTCCTTTGTTCACGCTTTTGATGATTTTATCCATGATCAAATTGAAGAGCATGGGGCTCAATAAATCCCCTTGTCTTATACCGCTGTCTATTTCTATAGATTCTGTAAGTTGTTGTTTTGGTAGATGTTTTCGATAGTTTTTCTAATATTTAGGGGAATTTATCTATTATACAGAAGATGGATTACATCTTTGAGTCTTACTCTGTCAAACGCTTTCTTTAGGTCAATCAGATACAGAAATGCTGGTCTATTATACTCTAGTGATTTCTCAGTAATTTTCTTTATAACGAATATTACATATGTACACGATGTTTCACTACGAAAACCCTGTTGTTTATATGCTAAACTTATCTTCTGATTTATTAGCACTTGTAAAATTTTAGTTGTAACTTTTATCCTAGTATTTAACAAGTTTATACCTCTATAGTTTTCTGGCTGGTTTTTATTAAAGTTATAATAAGAAATTTAAAAAATAGCTGTTAAACTTCAAAAATCTTAAAAGTAGGAGATTTTAAAGAATCAATTCTTGCTTAAAATAATTTAGTAACCTTTTATGATAGACCATTTTAAAGGTAAGTTCGGCCACATACCTAGAAGCGGGGACCATCGAACTATTGCTAGTAGAAGAAACGGTGCCGACGACCAGGAGGAAGATCTCCAATACAATGGGCAGACCAAATGAAGACTCTGGTGGAATAATCTCTACATGAAGCGGTCTATATGGCAAGGATCGCAAACAATGGAGGCAGCCAGCCAATAATATTTAGAGTGTTATTACGCCTTGACAAGACTCAAGGAATGAGGAGGATAAGAATTTTTTTTTCTACTGAATGTGCTATTACATATACCTAAAACTGCGTAGAAAAAGGTTTTAGAACCATATTTGCGAAAAAATAGAGAAAATGGTCCAAAAATGATGTACTTTGAAAACTTTGAAACTTTGAAAAAAGGTATATCAAATACTGTAAATTCTAAATACTTCTGCTAAACCCTTCATTTTGAAGGGAAAACTATATTTTCTGTAAAGCAATGCCTATACTCATACCCACTACTAGTAGATAAAAGTTATGGGGCGGCAAAAAAAATCATATAAATTCCTATTTTTTTGCTTCGTTTTTTGAACATATTTTTATCAAAAAATATTAAAAAGTGACACTTGACATTAAAAAATATTAAAAGGAAATTTAATTTTGACCAATTTTTTGTTGATGCATATGTACGAGAATTGCAAAGAATTCGCCCAAATGCAACCTAGTCCATAAGAACTAATTAGCCCCTTTTTTTATATATGAGAGTCCATTAAGCAAATGAAATAATAAAACCCCTTTAACGTTATATTTCCTTTATGCCCTATTTTTTTAACATAATCAATAGCCTCTTAGTTTAATTTCTTTGTAAATAGTGAATGAATAATAAAAAGTGGTTATTAAATGCTTATTATCCTAAAAATCACTGATTGTGTGAAAATTGGAGACGCCTAAATTAATCGACTAATTGAAGTGCTTTTCTACTTTTTAACAAAAATGAGATATTAAGATTAACTAGTTCCTCAGAGTCTATTGTATAGGTACAACACTTTATTTACTGACAAAACGAATTAATTCCATTACATTTCAATCGACTAAAAGTTACCGTGGAAACAAAACAGATGAAGTCCTGCCCGCTTAAAACCGAAACAGGTGAAGTCCGCCACAACAATTCCAACGAATCACAAGCATGCTTAGACACACGTGAGGTTTTGTTACTTTTAGAGATAGATATTAGTCAGCAGTCAGTATTTTACTTTAATATACAGCATAGAGTTCATTTCTTTTTAAATGTTATCTGACTAAGTGCTTGGAGGTGTTTTGCAGTCATTATTAGTAAGTTTATTTATATTAAATTTTTCCCGAAAATGTAAGATCCTCCTGAAAGAATCCCCTTCAGCTAAAGCTTTTTTGCAATAATAAAAGTCGACAAAAAGGGAACTCTTACGCTGTCATTCGCTTGCCAAAAAAATTTGCACAGTTCCTAAAATTCTTGATCAGGAGATTTAATATCAACGTTAACTTTACCCTCTTCAATTTTTCTATTGTTGTTGGTAGTCAATAAGCGCAAAATGTCTCCAAATAATGGCTTAAGCTACGGCTTGATCCTATCCAAAGGGTTCAAATGAGATAGCAGCATGTGTATTTAATCTGTAAATTATATATATATATATATATATATATATATATATATATATATATATATATATATATATATATATATATATATATATACAAACAACACAGTTTATTAGGGCTGCAGTCAGTAGGTTTGGCCGGGATGTTATAGAAACGCTCTTTTGACTTTTCGTCGAGCTTACTAGTAAGTTGTAATGACAATTTGAGATATGTTGTAAATATTTACACATTCTTCTAATTACAGTGTCTTGAAGAAGGAATAAAAGAATTCCGAAAGCTCGACCAACAGTCAAAAGAGTGTTTCTATAACATCCCGGCCAAACCTACTGACTGCAGCCCTAATAAACTGTGTTGTTTGTTTATATTGACAGTCAATAATATCCAGTATTTCTTATATATATATATATATATATATATATATATATATATATATATATATATATATATATATATATATATATATATATATTCAACAAAAGTAAAACTATGCACAAGTGGCTGCCATTCACTCATAAAAATCTGGAAAGGAGTTCATCAAACAAGAAACTATTGAGAATCCAGATGTCTATATTAAAGTAATTCAAAAGCACGACCATAAAAGGACTGGGTATTCACGTAAACATTTTTGATTAAAAGAAACAGACAATCAATCATTTTAAACCTATTTCTCATTAGCAGTTTGAATTTCAGTTATAAAAAATTTTGAATTCATGCTAGCAGCAAAATCCCATCACATAATTCCCGTCCAAGCAGAACAGTTTTATTACCACTCTATTGGTAATTTTAAATCCATTATGAAAGGGAAAGAAAATATTTTAAGCATTTAACATGACTAAAAAGATACCTTAGTAATTAAGAAAAAAATTCTGATGTCAAAAGGCTTCGTGAATTGCATTTTCGGTCTGATTGGCGATCTTATCTATGCTTAAAGTTTTACGTCAATTTTTTTGCTTCTTGTGAATAACGTAGTGATGGTGCAGAAGAGGAAAAATATTTATGTGGCATAACTGAAGAGGCGCTAGCATTATATGTGTCTAAAATATTTCTGTAATATTAAAAATGTGATGAAATCATCATACAATATTCATAATTTTTTACTGACTTCTTAACTATTTGTTAGTATGTACTTACAATTTAAAGCAAAACTAAGATGCAAAATGCAAAAAATCCAACTTTTAAAATCAAATCAAATAAAATCCATAATAAAAATAATAATTGAGCACCTTAGGAGACTCAAGATTTCCCAAACCTATTTTACATGTTTTTAAAATAAAATATCTTAATGTAAAATGACCATCGTTTTTTGGCCTTTAATCAAAAGTTACATCTATGGACTTATTGCGTTTTGCTTTTAAGCCCATCAATTGAGAGATTTTATTTGATGCACAATTGTACAATAACACAATATAATAATTATTTTACCTAAAATTGCAATCTGCTTTTTAGAGAATTGCAAAGTCATTCTACTGCAATATTCTTGTGAACTTTTTTAGAATGATATTAAAATTTAATACACTTGTGTTTATTTGCTATAAAACTTTATGGGTCACTTAATAACATAATTTATTATATCTAATAAAAAACCATACAGAATACGCAGTTTAATGTGTTATTCGAAGATAATTAAGCAATTAATTTAAATAATATAAGAGTCTAAGTGCTAACAGACCACCAATGCGTGACCTATCTGCCATTATAGCGCACAGAATGACATATTTTGTATATACTATCTTTTTCTACCAATACCAAGAAGTACAATTAACATTTAAATGTTTTGAATTGATAATATTAAAATTTTAAACATGATAAAGACACTGACGTATTAGAATATTCTTAACATTCATCAATATTTTATAGTTGTCAAGATTTCGTTTAGTATAAGATTGTTATATATCTGTCATGCTTGAGAGATAAAGATCTCGTGTCTTTATCTACAAAATATTTAATTTTAAAGCAGTTGAGAGTGATTTAAATACACGAATTTTAACTCTTTTATATTTGTGTAAAAAATTGTTGGCAAAATATGTAAAATATGTAAACAAAATTTGTATTGAACACAACTTTTTGGTATTATCGTTACATTTATTATTTTTTTGTAAAGCAATACAATGGGCAAAACGTGTTTTTAGTATACCCCGTTTGAAAGTTATTGAGCTCTCAGAAATCTTCATTTTTTCGTTCCAACGTCATAAATTTAAATACATTACATAAGATTATCCAACTTTTTGTACTTAATACGTTCTGCTTTACTAGTGAGTACAATTCCATAATTAAAATTCTGCTACGTTTGTATGAATAGTAGCATTAAGCAAAAGTCATATAAGAACACGGGTTAATTAGGGGATGATTAGTTAGTGGGCATCAAACAATTTTTAAAATTTAAAATTTAATTCCATTCACTTGAAAAGTAAATTATTTGATTTCATATATTTTCTGTTCATTAAGAATGTTTGATTTTGTTTTGTTAAAAGCAAATGAAATTTATATAATATTTATATATAATTTATTACTCACAATAAAATTTATTTTACTGATGACATTTTAAATATAGTAATCATTTGGTTTACTATGATATACTATAACTATATAATATAATCTCTCTCCTATGGCACTACAGTCCATGTCAGGCCCTATCCTCTCCCAGCATCCACCTTCAAGCATCCCTCTCCTTGACCACTCTTCTCCAGTTATCCACCCTTATTATCTCTTTAGCAATGGTTCTTACTTCGTTTATCCACTATTTCCTGGGTTTTTCTACTGACTGACGTCCCACCATAGTTCTTTATACGGTTCCCACCGTAGAATCTTTGTATTTTTATTTTTACATAATTTGCTATACAAGATTTTTTGTAATATTGATATGACTCTTTATGACTTTATTGTTTTTGGATGTCTTTTGGCAATATCTACTTTTTTAAGGGACCATTTTTCCCTTTCTCGTCGGCAACGACTCTACCTTCCACTGGGGTTGGTTACCCAATCTCCGGTAAGGCTGCTCAGGTTTGTTGGAGTTCACCAGTGAACATTGGGTAATTAGACCGGCGATAAAATACGGAGCGAAAGTAATGTGTCTTGCAATCAAAAAAGAAGAAAAACTAAGGATAATTTAAAAAAAAATTATGAGAAGAATACACGGCCCAATAAAGACAGAACAATATTGATGACAGTAGATTATACTATATAAATGTCAGGTTTGTAGCCAACATACAGTAAACAATAAATTTTATTGATTGTATGTCTCCAAAAATGACTATGACCAAAATATTTGGTTTGTTAAGTATAAAGAAATTAAAAATTTTAACGAGAGTTACATAATTATGAGTTACAAAAGTAAAAAATAAAAGAAAGCACAGTGTTATAGACTAACAGGAACCAATAATTGGTATTTGTAATAATTCCTCCTTTTAATGCCTTTAATATCTATAAAATTTATTAGAAAAATAATTTACATTTAAAGAGAGAGATTTACATTTAAAAATAATTTACAAAGATTATTTTTTTTTATTGTATAATGGCTTTGGCATAGTCAATTAGCCAGATTATTTATTTATTTTAACACTTTTTTTGTCATTAGGAAGTACATAAAACCACGGTTAGGTAATATCCATGTTATAGATTTTAATAGCATTTAAAAAGTTTACATGTTGTATACCGGACTCCATTCATCGAGTAAATGAACCCTTCCAACTATTTTGTGTCACTAATTTCGTGACGGTCGCCTTATCATTTTAGTATAGAGAAATAATACAACGCCAGAATAGATGATTTGTTTCAAAATTTTTTTATTAATCATACAGTACAAACTGTTATATATTTAGCTTAAATTTTAAAGTATTTTTCCTAGTTGGTTCTAATTATTTTTATTTTTGTTTGTTGCAGCACACCAACAGGATGATATTTATAACATCAGTGGCAGAGTTCAAAATCAGGAGCAGTGGCCCACACACGATGCTCATTTATCTATAGATCACATAAGCGTCTTGAACCAAATGAACAAACCGGTATATGATGATGGTAAGCATTAATGAACAAGCAAATAATTTCAGAACCTTTATATATGTTTAAATATTTCACAAGGATCTAAAATGTCAATTGACAAAAAACGGTTCAACTTTAAATTTCATTTTCTGTTTGCTTATTTCATATGACATTTTCAGTACACAAAAGGGCATTAGAGATTAAATCGTGGTTGAACTTCGTATTGAAAGCAGACGATTTATTAACTTCATCTAGACCCGAAACATTTGTGCGGCGAGCCGTCCATGAAATTCGAAATAGTCGTCCCCATGTCCACATTTCAAAAGCGTCTATGCGTTAGCTATCTGATTCTTTAACCGAATGAGTCTCACATGCATAGTATCATTTGGAAAAAGCCAGAGTTAAAACGAGTGTCTTCTTGTTTGTCCAAGTAATCATGCCAGACCTTTTTAGTTGATTTATTACCACTACTGCAAACTCTAGGTCTTCAAATTTTGAATTCGCGTCTGCCTGTGTGGTTAACCATAGCTCTCTAGATATATCATAGAGGAAACTACGTCATATCTCGTGATAGTTGGGTCCCAGAAAAATGTTATTGGCGGTCAATAACCATGCTGTTAGTTTTGTTAGATATGTTGACATCATTTAGTTTTACTCTTCTGTCTGACCAATGTCCAAACTTGTCGCCACCACAGTTAACTTACTTTTTAAAATCGCTCTGCGTTTATAGAAACTCTTCCATATGTTAATTTGTTTTATAATATGCAATTTAAGAGCAGAGTAAACACTTGAGAATGCATACCATTCAAATAATTGTTATAAAAATTTACTGATAATTTTTTGTAAATAAAAAAATATTTTTTCGTTTTTTCTACTTCAATTCAATACTTCTATTCAATCTAAAAATAACCAAATTTTTAATCAAAACATTTTATTTGAATACTATGAATATTTTTTCTTTTGGAAACTAATAAATATGCAAATAGAAAATGGAGAGATAATAAATACTAGTTTTATACAATTAACTAAATGGTGCATTGTAGATTTCAAAGAGGTCGTCATTTGACCTCTCAGATCTTCAGATTTTTATGAATTTCAACCTAAAAAATACTTGGTATACAACTTAATCTATATTTCTTACAACAGCTGTATGCTATTTTATAAAACAGCATTTATAATATTGCCACCCACTCCTCAGTACTTGGGGACAAACTGTTTCCTCTACTTTTTCTTCGCAGGATATTTGTGTTATTTTGTTCACTTTGCCAATTTTATTTAGTGAGAAAATAGTGTTCAGTAAGATCATTTGCTGAACACTATTCTAAACACTTTATTTAAAGCGAATAAGTTGGATCGACAAAATTAGAAATGATGAGGTCTTTAGACGCCTGAACCAAACAACACAACTTGTTAACACAAGAAAAACAACACGGTTAAAAATCTAAGACAATAGTACGGCAAATCGACTACGTCACTATTTAGAGCTGCTGTCAATAAAGTCACAATAGCGAATATGATAGCCAACATGATATCAAACGATCAATAATGGTCATGGAACTAGAAAAAGATAATCTGCAATAATTTTAAGTTTAGTCATAAACCTTTAAAAGTATTTTTGTATAACAAGCAAAAATTTGTTATAACCATTTTGGTTGGTTTTGGCCTTATTATTTGGTAATATTTTCCTAGTTAGTAACACGAAGTTACTTTTTCTAATTACGGATATTCTCCGGAATTCGGAAAGGTGTCCGCCAAGGCTGCATACTCTCTCCGATGCTTTTTAATTTATATGTTGAAAATATATTTGCGGAAGCATTAGAAGACACGGAATTAGGCATTAAGGTGAACGGCATACCAATTAGCAACCTACGCTATGCGGACGACACAGTGATTATAACTGATAATTTGGAAAATCAGCAGTTATTACTTGATAGGGTGAATAGCATAGGTAAAAAATATGGCCTTAAAATCAACATTTTGAAAACGAAATATATGGTCATTAGCAGAAACCCTCCAGAAAACCCGATAATATGCATAGGTGACGATCGCATAAAACGCGTGAACACTTTTAAATACCTTGGCACCACAATCAATGACCAATCGGATCCACAACAAGAGATAAAAACCCGAATACAAATGGCAAGACAAGCTTTTGTGAAATTCAGACCGCTTTATGTAATCAAAACCTAAATTTCGAAATACGCTACAGAATGGTCAAGTGCTACATATGGTCCATCTTGCTTTATGGCATGGAAACGTGGACTTTGAAAAAAACATCTATCAACAAACTTGAAGCATTTGAAATGTGATCATTGAGAAGAATGATGCGCATACCTTGGGTGGATAGAGTTCGAAACGATGACGTCCTTTAGAGAGCCGGCGTGGAAAGAGAACTCTTTGAATTAATTAAAAAACGCAAGATTGGTTACCTTGGGCACATATTAAGAGGAGCAAAATATAAAATACCACAGTTAATTCTACAAGGGAAGATCGAAGGTAGGAGAGGAGCCGGCCGCAAACAATTATCCTAGTTAAGGAATATTAAAGAATGGACAGGAATACACAATACAGGCGAGCTGTGTCACGCCGCCAAGAACAGAATTCTAGTAATGAGATAGTCGCCTACGCACTTTGGTGTATGGCATGTTAAGAAGAAGAAGAAGGATATTCTCCACTACGTGGCTCTTTATTATTCCGCAAGGTGACTTTGGTCTAATAATCGAGTCGCTTAAGGGACTGGTTGCAGTTCCAAGCTGCCACGAATTTGTTGCTCTGTACTCAGAAGTTATAGACTTAAGAATCTTCAATGTAGTTAAGCTGTCTAAATACTAATATAAGAAATAAGTATATATAATAAGTTCTAATAATTAAAAAGTAACATTGATGAAACCGTACGAATCTCTATTTAAAAACAAATTGGAAGACAGTTTTAAAATATGTTTATATACAGTGTGTCCGTAAAGTATGGAATAAATTCGATATTTCCCAAATGAGAAGCCATTTTAAAAAAATCTAAAACACGTCGATTTTTAAATTTAATGTTCTACATATTACAATGAAATTTCATTACACAAGATGATACACATTACAGTAATGACGTTATCGGCTCTTTTTTAAATGTAACACCCTATATTTTAGGACATTTTTAGATCGATAAATATGAGCTGATTCCAAAAAAGTAGAATACTGGGGGTCTAACGGATATAATTTGAAAGATATGCGCTTAGAAAATTAATTTTTATTGATTTACAATATTAATAAATATATAACTTAACTATAAATTAATAGCTTGAAAGTAATCCAGTAATTAATATATGACTTAATCTTTAATGTTCGAATTGTAGCCCTTGTTGTATTTGACAGTAACCCAAACGTTGTACAAATTCTTGTAGAATCTTGTTTATGCTTTCTTGAGAAATATTGTTTATTTCTTTACGAATTCTTGTTTTTAAGTCTCCAATATTTGCAGGTTTCGTTTTATAAACAACATTCTTTAAATGACCCCACATAAAATAATGCAAACGATTGAGGTCTGGCGACCTCGCTGGCCATTCAATATGTCCACGTCTTCCAGTCCACCTGTTCGGAAAAATTTCGTTTAGGTACCTTTGAACATCTAAAGCATAATGCGGAGGCGCACCATCCTGTTGAAACCATAAACTTTTATCAAAACCTCCAAGATTAATTGTAGTGGTATGAGATACCCACTTAAAAACTGAAGGTATCCTGGCCGTTTAAATTACCTTCGAAATAGTAGGGCCCAATGATTTTATTTCTTACAATTCCAGCCCATACGTTTACCTTTTGCGGGTATTGTGTATGATGTTCCCGCATCAAGTTGGAGTTTTCTTTTGCCCAGTATCTACAATTCTGACGGTTAACCTCACCATTTAATTTGAATGTAGCATCATCAGAAAAAATAGAATTTTGAACCAAGAGAGGGTTTGGGTGGCAGTTATCCATCATTATTTCGCAAAGTTGTATTCTTTTATCTGGATCATCCTCGTTTATTTCCTATACAACTGAGCATTTTACTTACTTTACTTACTTTTACGTACTTTATGTACCATTGTTTTGCAAATATCGAGATCACTACTAACCTTACGAACAGAAGTGTGCGCATCTTCTTCAAAAGCAAGTAGAACATCTAATGTAACATAATTTACAGAGGGACGACCTGATTTGCGTGCATTTTCAACCGTACCAGTTTCTCGAAATTTCTTTTCAATCTTACTCTTACTGTTGACTACGTGATGGGTATTTCTGGATATTTTATCATTAAATAAATTACACACTTCCATCTGAGTTCGAGATTTGTCTCCATACCCAATCATCATGAGTATTTCAATTCTTTGCTTTACACTCAAATTCATTTCTACTTAAAATTAATTCTAAGCAATAATACAAAACATTCTCGAATCAATACAATTATTGTACTACTTAATTGTTATTGAACGTTACTAAAAATAATTACAGTTTACCAAAAACTAGAAGTATGCTACTTTTTTGCAATTGATAATAAATAATTTATTTTCTAGCGCATATCTTTCAAATTATATACATTAGACCCGAGTATTATACTTTTTTGAAATCAGCTCATTTTTATCGATCTAAAAATGTCCTAAAATACAGGTTGTTACATTTAAAAAAAGAGTCGATGACGTCATCACTGTAATGTATATCACCTTGTATAATGAAATTTTATTGTAAAATGTAGAACATTAAATTTAAAAATCGACGTTTTTTAGATTTTTTTTAAAAAGGCTTTTCATTTAGGAAATATCGGATTTATTCCATACTTTACGGACACACTGTACACATATTTTACCGATTATAATTTTAATACTAGTAGTAGAAGGAGAGGCAGCTGCATTATTTTGATCTCCTACTTAAGCTAAATTATTGTATGGCTAATATGTAACGACTTCATAAGTAGCATTATTTTTATTTTGGCTTCCTATTTTTTGTTGTGGTTTGTGCAAAACAACAGTTGGTATGGATTAAAGTAGGGCGTATTGAAATTAGCTGATTAATTAGTTAAGATAATAAACGAGAAAATAAAATATATGGTTGTGAATAAAATTAACAATCGATTGGAATAACCCATAAATTGCTGGTAATTCGAAAAGAGGCTCATTTAACATTTGTTGAAAGGTGTTAATTGATAATTGTAGCGAGGACAGGATCTAAAGCTTCGACCGATGTCGCGATGCAGAAGAAATCGAGGAATATTCAAAAGATTCATAAGACAAAAAGCTAACAGAGGTAAAGGCTAGAGGAAACAGACACACAATTAAATTCGAGGACGATATTGAAACTTTATAAAGTTTTACATATTTGGAAATAGCATTAAGTATGGATCGCACAAAAGAACTAGAAATTCAAAAAAGAATATTTGGACCTATTAACGAAAACTGGGTACGGAGATCCAGGTACAACCTTGAACTCTATCAACTATTCAAAGTAACACCGATCTCATAATTAGTTAAACTTTAGAGACTACAATTGGCTTGTAACATAGTGAGAGTGGAGACCGAAAGATTGCCGAAAAGAGCCCTATATAGTAAAATACAGGGCACAAGACCAAACGGAAAGCCACGGAAAAGATGGAAGGATGAAGTGGCAGCGGACGCGCAAAATTTGCTAAGCGTAAGAAACTGGAGAATATCGGCGTGGGACCGGCAAGGTTGAAGGCATAGTTTCAAGGATGCCAATCCTCTATTTTGGCTGTAGCACCATCGGACGTAGAGAGAGAATATACGTAAGGTCATATTATAATAGAATATTAAGAATATTGCAAACAAAATATGTAAGTAAATACTAAATACTTTTTCAAACAGTCATAATTGTATAATTTTGTTTCATATATTTCCGCATTTTGAATTCCTCATAATATTAATGTGAAGATTATTTACAAGCATTGAATATTTTGTTTACTAGTAGTTGAAGTACCACCTGTTTCCGATTGCAATTAATATTGATTGCCTATTTTTATTATCGGCACTTGCGTCATAAGCAATAGATACGTGCTTAATTTAAAAGTATTTACTATAATTTGATCTAGATGGGGCATTTAAGAATATTATTACGTTTATTACTTTATGGCCTTGTTTTCGTTGTTATCTGTATGATTAGGTGCAACTTGATGGCTCGATATCCAAAGTCATCATTTATTCGTACATCAAACGCTTTTAAAATGCCTAATCTAAATCGCTATTTGTGACAAATATTATAGGAACCAAATATAAACGCACTTTAAGTATACTAATAATTTAAAACATTCTATTATTTTAATTAATAAAACTTGAACTTTAAACTTGATGAACTTTAATTCATAAAGCCTGAATAAAAAAATTATAATAACATTTAAAAATAAAATTTTAATAAATATTTAAGTATGATATGCGAATGATTAGGTATATCCAACATGGATATTATATATTTTAAGCATTATATTAGATATCCTGCCATTGTATATCTGTAACTCTGACAATAAATTAAGGAGGGTGACTCATAAACATAACATGATATACTAATTGTACGAGGTGCAAATCAAATGCGGCGTTTACTAATAAGAAAATCAAAATAATATATGTAAACAACATTTTAATAGCTCTCCGTATATTTTAATAGGTGTGATGCGGTTTTTTATAGTGAGAAATCTCTAACAATAGATGTATTCACGATACGTTTTAGCAAATTAAAATTTGGTCAGCAAAATTTATTCGAATTTTTAATTATTTATTTCCTATCAGTGATGTTTTATAAAGACGTCTTAAAAGTATTGTCTACTTCGAAATTTAAATTAATTAGAGATATTTATTTTGTAAAATGACAAAAAAAACAACACTGTTTTTATTTTAAATAATGTGTTTAGATAATGAATTTTTAAATAACAAATATAAAGGTTGTTAATAAAAACAATTTTATTTATATGTGGACCAATAAGAATCAACTATGATTTAAAGTTATTGTTGTCCCTCCTAACATATTTAGCACAAATATAGTAAATTAATTATTTACCGTTTTGGATCAAAATATAAATATTTAAAATATTTTATTTTATATTAAAAAATATTTATATTTACACTAAACTTTTTACTTATAGCTTGATTTATATATCATGGGAATTCTGGGAATCCATTGAGTCTCCTGACTCATTGGCCTCGACCCTTACTATTAAAAGTTCAATAAAAACTTTCATTATCCCATCCAACTTATACATTTTCTGTACTTGGCGTTTTACTATTTTAAGTTTGAGTTTTATGTCACTGATTAATAAGTTATGATCCGAAGGGTCCAGGTAGTGTTTTAGTTATTTTGATTGAATTTCGGTACCTCTCGTTAATTGTTATATAATCGATCTGATGATCTTTTCTTTAGTATCTGCTGGTGACTTCCAAGTATATAAACGACGCTTCGGTAGTTTTAAGAATTTATTTGTCACACAAAGATTGTCCTCTACGCAGAATTCTATAAAACGGTCTCCCCTGTCATTACGTTGTCCAAGTCCAAAATTCCCTACAACGTTTCCTTGTCTATCTTTTCCTACTTTGGGATTGAAGTCCCCTATTATTATAACAATGTTTTTGTTTTTCAGCTGACTCATTACCTTCTTTATACCATCATAAAAATTCTCTATGTCATCTTCACTACTGCTGGCTGTGGGCGCATAAACTTGGACCAGATTTATATCTACTGGTTTTGAGTTTAATTGCATCACGAGATGACTTTGTCCAAAATGTAACTTACAGATTTAATAGAGAAAGAGATTTCTTTATGTACAATGAATGCGACGCCATTCCGGTGGTTAGTGCCTTCTTCTCCGGAATATAATACATATGTTACATTTACCAGTCTCTAGCCACCTTCTTCTTCTTCAAGTGCCATCTCTGCGGCGGAGGTCGGCAATCATTATAGCTATTCGGACTTTTGAGACAGCTGCTCTGAAAAGTTCATTTGATGTACATCCGTACCACTCTCTCAGGTTGTGCAGCCATGACATTCTACGCCTCCCTATGCTTCTCTTTCCTTATATCTTTCCCTGCATAATCAGTTGGAGCAAGGTGTATTTCTCTCCACGTGTAATATGTCCGAGATATTCTAATTTTCTTGTTTTTATTGAATTTAAAATTTCCATTTCTTTGTTCATCCTTCGCAGAACCTCTTTGTTTGTGACGTGTTCTGTCCATGATATTTTCAGAATTCTTCTGTACACCCACAGCTCAAATGATTTCAGTTTTTTTATTGATGTCGCATTCAAGGTCCAAGATTCCATTCCATAAAATAAAGTCGAAAAAACATAGCACCTCGCCAACCTAACTCTTAGTTTCAGTTTTAAATCCCTGGTACATAGACTTCTCATTTTGTTGAAATTTGCTCTAGCCTTTTCTATTCTTATTTTTATCTCCTGATTGTAATCATTTGTGGAGTTAATTATTGTTCCCAGGTATGCATATTTGTTCACTTGTTCGACGTTGGTTTCGTTTATTAGAAGATTCTCGTTATTTCTTTGAGTTTTCGATATTCTCATAAATTTCGTCCTCTTGACATTCATTGTTAGACTTTATTTTCGACTGTTAGACTTTATTTTCCATACTCTGCTATTCTGGTCACCAGTCTCTAAAGATCTTTAATGTTTTCGGCTAAGATCACAGTATCGTCCGCATATCTAATGTTGTTAATGGGAACTCCATTTACCTTTATTCCAGCTGTTTCACCCTCAAGAGCTTTTTTCAGGACCTCTTCGGAGTAGGCATTGAAAATAATTGGCGACAATACGCATCCCTGTCTTACTCCACATCTAATTTCAATTTCTTCTGACAGATGTTCGGTAACACGTACTTTTGCTCGCTGTTTATAGTATAAATTTGATATGATCCTGAGGTCATTGTAGTCAATCTTCTTTGATTTTAGGACATTCATTAAATGTTTATGTCATACTTTATCGAATGCTTTAGTATAGTCAATAAAACATGCATATATATCTTGATTGATATCCAGGCATCTTTGTATTAGTATATTAAGTGAAAAAAGAGCTTCACGTGTTCCTAGGCCTTTGCGAAAACCAAATTGTGTATTATTAACGTCTATGTCCAGTTTGTAATATATATCCTAGCCTATAATCCCTAGCCACCGCATTTCGCTTATCCCAAGAACTGGTATATTGAGCCTTATCATCTCACGTATGGTGTTTTGTACCTTACCAGGCTCGTAGAGACTTCTCACATTTCATGTGCCTATTCTGATACCTGATTTTATTCTAATTTCTTTTCCTTTATCACAGAGATTTCGCTGGATAGCGGCCTGGAAAGCCCTGTGTGCTTGTCTTCTCCTGTCGGATTTTGGTGTCCGATGGCCATGATCAGTATATCTTTTCTTATCATATGATAGTGCCACTATGAATTAAGTAGGGAATAGTAATGGGGTGGTTTCCCGTTGCCTTCCCCATCGCAGTATCACAATCATTTAAACTGCGCCAGTCATGCTTGTGATAGCCCAGTTTCAAGCCGATCCAGGATTATTTCCTCTACGCCTTGAGCTGGTACTGATGATCGCTTCTGCCCTCCATCACATGTAGTGATTCTACATAATCCCTAAAATCAAGGGATTGCCACTTTCGCCATCCACATCGTACCAAAGAAATTCTTCTCCGCCGTGGCTGCCGTTGTGGACTTCATCTGTGACCCTGGACAAGGGACCCTAAGCAGGTACTAGTTTCCCGGGTCAGGAAACACTTGGAATCTGCGGAGGGTAGGGATTGATTCATTTTCCCTAATAGGACTATATAGAGGAGTTCCTACACGCTATCATACAATACCATACATTTTTTGCACAGTCGTCCAATACTTCTTCTGCCTATTGGTGACTTATCTCTTGCTATTTTGACGACACGGGTCTCCTTCATTTTGCTTATGTGGTTATTCAATTTTTTTTGTATAATTTGACGTTTATTCTCAACGATATGTTTATTAAAAACATACAGTACTTATTTTTTAAAATTCCGTAGTAGTTCACCAAATTTTACCATTTTTTTTTTATTTTTAGCACCTCCCTCGTACGAGGAAGTTATGAAAACATCAATCCAAGTTGTCGGAGAAACCTCCACACCACCATACTCACCGCCTCCACCACCAAGCCAGGTTGTAATAGTTGTGCCTCCGACAACAAGGTCGCAGTAATTTAAACAGCTTCCATTTTTGTACATATTCGAAAATAATGCTCAATAGTCATTGGAGTAGCTCTTAACTCATAAAATTAATTTATTGTAACATTTGGAAGATAGGGAATTTAGTAGTCTCGAGTCAATTACTCCATAGTGTTAATTATTATTATAATGAAAATGTAAATAAATGCCAAACCAAGAGTTATTAGTTACTTAGAACTTTTATGATTACTTAATATTATTTAATCCTTTCCATAAAATGTATATTTATGCTGTTGCACGATATCATATTATGCTTATATTCCAAAAAATATTTTAGATACATTATGTTTCAGCAATGTAAATATTGGATTAAAATATGTTAAAAAGCTTTAAAAACATACTAATATGTACCTATCTTCCAATGAAATGTACTTTGAAAAGAAGTAATAACTGTGATTTTCAAATTTAGTTTGTAAGTAAATTTAATATTTAATAAATTTTTAAAATTATTTTAATGCATTCATATGCACCATAGTTTCGTTCTTCTTTTACCAAAGTATAACTAGTTTCGACAGCAGTATTTGAAAGAGACCCTTTGTACGTAGATATAATAATTAATAAATTAAATTTTGTTATAATTAAATACAAAAATTATGTACCAATATGAGATATCTGAAATAAAAATAAATAGAGATATCCTTTCTTAGAAATTGAACATATATCCTAAGAAATTATACTCACATCAAACTTTTAAATGAAATTGTGTAACAATACTAAACATTTTTGATAAGAACTTATTTATACGTTAGGCAATAAAAAAGTGTCGTGTCTCTGCAAGTGGTATCGTATTAAAATTTGTTAAACAAATACAAAGACCTTATCGAAGTTAACCCGTAAATGGCGAGGTCCATTTTTTGTTACGTGTATGGTAAGTTGGGGTCACACTGACCTTAATTTGTTTTGCAAAATTAGACATTGATATTTGTTTATATAAAAAAATGACTTCAATAACTTAAAGACGTTCATTTTGTTATAACATAAATTTAACAAATATTTGAAATCACGTATAAAAAATTAAACTAAGAAACAGCCTCAAAAACTGAGTTATTTTGTAATTGGACTAAACATTATCCTGTAACAAAAAAATGAGGAACAAAAAAAATTTTTTTTCTTAAAACATAAACTTAAACATTCAATCTAACCTACCAATACAAAAAAATAACCAAAAACAAAAAACATTATAAAAACTACAATCCATTCTTATAGGCAATCTTTGCAAATGTGTGTTTCATACATGTGGCATATTGGCGCTTTGCAACTAACGCAAACTATCTTGGTTTTTCTATCCAATGATCGTGGACATTTTGAGCACCTCACTCTTTTTTCTAAAGTAGCATTTTTTTGTTCAGGAATGTCTGTTTTTAAAATGAAAGCGATATTATGTCTCGGTTGCCTTGGAATTTGAGAAATAGTTAGTCTTCTTTCCATATGATTATGCACAAGCTGCTGAGTCGGAGATTTGATGAATTCATACCTCGACTTTTGGGGGTTTCCAGGTAGGGATGAGTATATTATAAACGCATTGACGAAAGAAATATCCAAAATTGTATAAAAACAAGTAAGAGGCCATCTTCGACTTCTACGATGTGTAGAATACACTGTACATTTTTCATCTAATGCATCGACGCCTCCTTTTGTTTGATTATAAAACTCGATAATTTCGGGTTTGTTTGTTTCATCGTTGACTGCATTACTGTAGTGAATTGAAGACATCAAAAGTACCGCTTTTCGTGGTTTAGGTACATATGAAACTAATGTAAGTCTATCGCCAAATCCAAATAGAGATGATGACGTGAGCTTCATTTTAGTTGGCAAAAAAGAAATAGGTATCTCCCTTATATTTTTTTTAACAGTACCCACGTAAGTGAGGCCTCGGTTCCTCAACTCATTTATCACTTCTAAGGATGTAAACCTGTCGTCTGCTGTTACGTTACGGTTAGAATCCTCATTACATTTTACTAGACGAAGAACTGATTGCGTTGGTTTGTTAAATTTTTTTTCTTCTTCTGACAATGTTTGCCATCACTTCCAGAAACCTTCACCTACAAACTATTGAAAATTTATGAAATAAGGGGCAAGTTCTTCGGTTTTCTTACGTTCTTCCCTCGCTGTTTTGTCATCAAACCTAAGCGCTGTCAAAAGTACTAAGAATCGTTTTACTGACATAGTGCATCTAAAAATTTCTCTACCAGTACCGTCGGTAGCGAATATCGAACTCTAGCCTTCCGTATTGGATTTAAATATGGCTGAGTAAAATAAAAAACCAATAAACAAAAAAATAATGGGAAAATCCCAGTAGTTGGCTGTATACCATCATTTAAAAAAACATACAGAAGTTAAAACACTTCATCATTGTATTTAGGTATATAAAAAACATGTAGTTAAAACTTTTACAAGTGTCGTCAAAATTTATACAGTAGCATAACGTTTTCGATCTAATCAGATCATCTTTAGTGCCTTACGTAGTTGAAGCTAACAATGACTTTGTGGCTATGACATCCATATATGGGTTTACATCTTTCCAAAATTAAATTATATGTTGAGTCTAGGTCGATGACATTGGATAAAATTTAATACTTGAGAAGCTACATGTCTCCCTGCTGGGTTTTTAACACGTGGTTCTTGTCAGTTAAGACGACACAGACCAACTGGGTGAGGTGACAGGAATATAATTTAAGAAGACAGCTAAACGTAATAAAGTATGGGTGTGTTCCGCGACTAATGTAATTTTTTTAAAAATTATAAAATTTTATTTTGTTGTAATAATACCTAATATCTTATTAATGAACCTTTAGTTAAAATTAAATCTGTTTAAATGATAAAAAATTTTATTCCTTAATCTGCAAATCTCTATTATTGAAAAAACAACAAGTGAGTTATTAAATTAGTGGAATTACTGTTTGAGGTTGAATCTATGACATCATAAGTGGTATGAAAATTGATAGATGTGGAAAATGAAAGAAATTGATGTGGTACTATCCACATAATAGTGTAAGAATGATATAAAAATAAGTACCTATATAAATAAAAAGATTAAATTGGAATCCAATGAAATTGAAGTTAAAATTTTTTTTTATTTTTAAATTTGGGTAATGGTGGTTGCCTAACAACAGTAAGAGACCTGGTGTGTAAATCTCTGAGAGTTTGAAAATTATTTAATTAGTAAAATGAATAAGCTATTAAAATTTTATGAGATAATATGATAACAGAAACCGATAAACGCTATCAGTTCAATAATGTCTAAATCTTTAATGTCCGTTCTATTACTATCGGTATATTTTGTTCTAATGCTGGCAAGTTTTTCATTTGTTCTAAGAACAATCTCTTCTAAAATATCGTTTGTTCTTATACACTCCCAAGCACTTTTCTGCAGACACAATTTCATAAGAGACTTGGCTGGCCCAATAACCCAGGAAGATGAGAGATAATGTTGAAACTTCTTGTTTTTACATTTGAAGGTGAAGCTTTTGCAGTCCACTTGTATCGATTTTTGCCATAGTACGTTCTCGAGGGGCCTGGAGTGTGTTGCTGTTCATGTGGATCCGAGTTCGAATTAACCTCCGAAGGTGCTGCATTTTGCGGGATATTATCTTCAACATCCAATAGAGGTTCCACGGTTTCCGGCTTCCATTCAATTTCTGAATCAGTTTCCTGTTCGCTGACATAGTCGGAATCATTGTCTGAGTCATAGAATACTTTGAGCCTATTGTTTAAACCTAGGATCATCGGAATCCATTTTATTATATTGTGACAGGTCCATTTTCAACTAAAAATAAAAAAAAAACTAATTATTAAAAAAAAACGTAACCGGTGAGGTGGGGTCACAGTGTCCCCACGGTTTAGTTATTTCCTTATAATATGTAAACATTTAACTATTTGCTCACGGAAAGGTACTGAGGCGGTCAAGTAGTCACGCTAAATAAGCTAGGACTTATATCACTTAAAAAATCTCTTGGGGCTTGTATGACCCCGCATCACCAGTTACGGGTTAATGTATAAATTAACATAGTAAATTGGAACATAAAAACGTTAAAATTAAATGTAACTATATAGTTCTATAATGTATCTACATTGTCTTCAATAAATATAAAGAAGTAGATAACGATGACGTTACATAAATGTATATTTTTTATACCAATAAAATTAGGATATGGCTAAGAAGTTAAATAACAAATTAAACATAAATGCTAATTAGAACGGAAAGCCATCTTTTTATTCTTCTTCTTTTTCTTTATTAGTAATTCTGCTTGTTCATTGGTGGATTAATACCTCTATGAAAGGTTGCCACTCCATTTTTTGCGCGGTCGTCCAATACTTCTTCCGCCGATTGGTGATTTATCTCCTGCTTTTTTGACTAGACGGGTTCCCCCAATCTGCTTATGTGGTTAATAAATAATTTTGTTTTTATTTAGTATCCATTCGTTTATACACTGTACGTTATATTTTCTTCTAATGTCTTCATCTTTTAAAACATGTCCTGTAATTCTTCTAGGTACACTCACCTCTGCCAGTTTCAGTAGCCTTTGTGTTGTGGCTGTTTCGGGTTTTGTTTTTCCTCAATGCCATCAATTTCTATTTTAAATCGGATTGGTTATTTGCTGATTACTATTATTTTAGTTTTTTATGATAAGGTTATCATAATAAATTCTATTGCTCTTACGTTAAATCTATGGACTAGTTTCTGACTATCTTTATTTTGAGCTCTGAATATTGCGTCATCTACGTAACAGTATCCTCTTACCAGTACGTAATACAGTAATACGTAATAGTATTTTTATTTCTTTGTTTTCCATTGTGTATTCTCTTAATTTTTTGACGCTTTTGATAATTTCATCTATAATTAAATTGAAGAGCATTGGTCTCAATGAGTTTTATTGTCTTATTCCACTGCCCATTTCTAAAGACTTTGTAAGTTTTCCACCAACTTTTACCCATCTCTTTTAGAAATTGCTCAAGTAACTAAAATTCGCAACCACCATACTACACCTAGGTGAAGCCAACAAGTGAAGATATAATATTTAATTTAATACTAAATCTTTTTAATTATGAAAAATAAACTTTTTTTAAATTATATTGTGGTTTATTCCCAACGTACATAGTAATTTCATTAACATGCCAGTAGAAAATACCTTCGGAATAGTGTAAATCTTTTCAGGATTTATTTTTATTGGACGAATGAATATTTGGAGAAAATAATACACCAACGCTATTTTATACATTTATTCGAACATAAGTAATTACACTACAACGATATCTTACACATTATTTATACTAACTTTTATTTTGTAAAAATATCTTGATATTATTTTATTAAATATTCCATCCAGCTTTTGATCCAGATACAACGTTTCTGTTATATTTGACTGCTTCATCGTGACATACAAATAAAAGCTATTAGAAACAAAATGAATATAGAACATCCCAGAGGTACTTTTCAGTGCGTCACAGTTTTTCGATTTCTTTCTAATGCATTGCAAGTTGGGTGTGACGGAAAAAGCGGTAGTTCCGTGATTAAACAGAACTATATTGCAGCGTTAGAATAAGCTTACATACATAAGCGGTTTGATTAGTTAGAATAGAAGATATAACATCAGAAGAAATAGAAGTACAAAGAGTTGTTCGACAAGGGTGTATACATTCACCAGTATTATTTAATATATACTCGGAAAACATATTAAGTAAGGCAATGGATTAACGAAATGTAGGCATTAGAATTAATGACATGATCATAAATAACCTGAGATACGCTGATGATACAGTTCTTTTAGCCGAATTACATGAAGACCTACAGATACTTCTTAACCCAGATATTACTGAAACTTTTATTGTTAACATTTTGAATTAATTTCGAATTTTCATGGAAATTATAGCATATGGAACCAAAAAACACAATCATATATTTTTTATGACGATACCTGTCAAGTTTTAACATGTTCTTTTAAAAGGACGGTAGTAATATACGGTACCAGATATCATATATATTTTATTAGTATCAATTTACAAAGAATGAAAGGATTTAAAACAAAATTTTGGATGTAAAGGTATTTTGCACTTTTCACACAAAAACTGGACTTTTTTGTGACAATATCCACATCGCGATTGCTTTTCTTGATAAAGAACCAAGTGGTTAATACCGTCATATCTTGAATTGGCTACCGAATTCGAATTCCGCTTAGAAGGTCCGCGTTTTGTTTCTTTTTTAAAAGTTTCCAAACTATTAGTTGCAATAGATCTTCCAAATTCAAGTTGATCCAGTTTACCGTCTTGAGTTTTGTGAATCTGCCACGCATTTTGAATAGCCATATCAATGCAATGAGCAAAAAGGGGAAAATACCATTTCTTTCCTCTTATGGACACTCGATATAAACTGATGTTCTGGTCACTGCGATCAACGCCACCCATGAAGTTATTGTATATTCTAACAATATTTGGTTGAGGAACTTGAATATGTTTTTTCTCTGCTTGTGAAAATCTCTTTACAGAGAAGCAAGGCATTACTGGTACAAAATTGGAAGCAATAGAAACGATATTATTATCATGCCAGCGGCAAACCACTATTCCTGTATTTTTATCAAGACGATACTCGTATTTACCACGTTCAGTTTTGTTCATAATAGATGAACAGGGTAAAGGGCATTTCATGGTGCGATTTTCCCTTACAGTGCCTGTACCAAATATGCCTCTTTGTTTTAGCTCATGCAGTAAATGAATAGAAGTAAAATAATTATCAAAAATAAGATGGAATCGCCTTTGAGGCCATACTTCATTCAATCTGTCTGCATAGGATAGAACTACTGATGCACCCAATCCAAGGACTTTATATTGTTCAGGTATTGTAGTGGAATTACCTTGGTAAGGAGAAAATCAAACTATGTATCCCAGACGAAGGGCTCCTACCCACATTTTGTACCCCCAACGGATTGGTTTTCCCCTGATGAATTGTTTTGTGGGATGGCGACCAAAATACGGAACCATTGCCTCATCTATGCTGTGATGTTGTTCTAAAGGGGAAAATTGTATAAATTTTTTGTTTATTACGTCGAACAGGGGTCGCATCTTGGCAAATCTATCAAATTTATTTAAAGTTATTGCAAACATGCAAAACTTTCATTATGTGGGAAAATCTATCCTTAGATATAGCAGCTTCCACCATTGCGTTGTGCGAATCGTCACGATTTTCCCAGTACATGTACCTTTTCGGCACAACCACATAACCACCCAATACAAGAACGCCTATAAAACATCGAATCTCATTTTGAGTAATGTCGTTCAAAAGATTTCTTTGTCCTGCGTAGATGTTAGTGTATTCGGTAACCAAATTGATGACTTCATCATCAAAAAACAAATTGAAAATTTCCATCGGCGACTGAGTCATTTTCGGTCCAAATTGAGTTTTCCAGTAAGTACAATCAGGGTGTTGATACAAGTCTACTTGAATCCAGTGTGCAGATATTCGCTTCTCTAATTGATGGGGCAGCTTTTCCTTGGAAAGAAACAAAGCCAATGGTATATTGTCATCATCCGAATCTTCTTCTGGTAGGCTGGAATTCACATTCACACGGAATCTTGTGGTAATTCAGTCGCGTTGTCAAAAACAAGTTCTACATAGTTTCTCAACTGACTACCCGGTAAATTATTTATTGTAGTTAGTTCTTCATCGCCGGAGTCGCAATCGGTGACATCATCATTGGCATTTTCTGGGGGAAATATGATCAAACCATCTGGAGGGACTAGGATTTCATCAGAATCAAGCTCTTCTAATAGCTCATGCAATTTGAGAGGCCTCCTGAAACAATACGCACGTTGGTAGTACTAATTACTACCGTCCTTTTAAAAGAACAAAATGAAATCCCAAGCGGCGAGCCTTTGAAACAGCGTGACAACTATTCGAGCCAAGAATATACGTACATAAGTCCCTATTATACAATAATTCACATGCCAATGCCGAGAAATAACAGTTTTTTCATTCTAGACTTACCTCCAATTATAAGCATCCATTTTGTAGTCCAAAACCTGGCAATTTACACAGATAACCTCACAATTACAGCATGTGCGCGCACTAAAATCGTTAAAACTTGTCGAATGCTGGCTCTTGAAAACACTCCATCTAGAGCCATCTATCAGTTGGTAGATGTACTAACCTAAATTACGCATAATTTACACTGCCTTTTAAAAGGACGGTAGTAATATCTGGGTTAATTAGGTGACCGCAGTAAGCGAAGAAGAATATGGACCATCACTTAACAGAGCAAGAAATATATGATAATAACAAAGACAACTCAGGACATTCGTGAGATATATATACAGAATCAGCCTATTGAAATAGTAACAGAATTCAAATACCTATATACAACTATTAATAATAACAATGACAGCTCTCAAGAAATACGAATCAGAATCGAACAGGCCAGAAGCGCATTTACAAGAATACAGAGGCTTCTCTGCTGTAGAAACTTAAACCTTAAGTTAAAAATACGACTGCTGAGGTGCTATGTGCTATCTGTATTATAATACGGGATGGAAGCGTGGACACTGAAGAAAATTGACGTGGGGAGACTGAAGGCATTCGAGATGCGGATGTACCGAAGAGTACTAGAGATCTCATGGATAGATGGAATAACCAACGTTGAGGTAATGTGACGTATGCATAAGGAAAGAGAAGTATTAAAAATTAAGAGGAGAAAAGTGGGATATATGGGTCATGTGATGAGAGGAGATAAATATCTAATACTCCAGGTCATTATGCAAGGAAAATCCGGAGAAAAAGATCCATAGGAAGGAGATGTAACATAGGAAGGAGAATATAATGAGACAACGACAAAAATTTTGTTGATAAATCTCACTCCAATTAGGAATTACAATTTAGCAATTTCTATAGACGGTAGCAAACACCAAGACACATTGAATAATAAAAACGAAAACTATAACGTAAATAAATCAGATAGATAAATACAGTTACAAAAAATTAAGGTAGTTTAAAGAGTAATGAAAAGAAACACAGAATATACATAGAAGTTCGAAAAAACAGATATAGAAAAAGAGATTACTAGAAAAAACAAATAAAAAATCGAAAAAACAGACACCAAGATAAAAAAGAATCAAGAGAGAAGAAGCAGTACGTAAAAACTGATAAAATTATTAGAAAGTAAGAGAACAAGAAAAAGAACACTAAAGATCGATAAACAAAATTTAAGGTAAAACAGCAACAGCAATACATAAGAAAATATGAATGCTAATACTAATGATCATTAAAGAAAAATATACTATTTAAGGTAAAATGACAACAATAACTAAACAACATGTATGGAATTGTTAGTAAATTAATATTATTTTAGTTGCTTTTAGTCTTAAAAATTTAACTGCAACTCCTTTGGAGGTTTTCAGTATAATAATTTTGTGATCTGGTTTATTTATCATTATAAAAACATGTAATTCTTTTTAACTTTATTGCACGATTGTGTCTGGAACATATTTCAAAATAATGCCCCTCTATTTACAGATAGACAAACGAATTCATATTATCTGTAAAAGTAAATACAGGTACAAAATATGCATTCCTATGTATATCACATTACACAATAAATTCGTCCCCATTTTTAATAGTGTGCGTTATCTTCAATAAACGACTTTGAATAATAAAACATAATTTTACTTTACAAAAGCCAATATTTACTTGATAATAAGTCAAAAAATAATTTAACAATGACGCCGTAAAAATGATTTACAGCTCAATTTTCTAGGAAATTATTTGCAAAAATTCAACTTTGCCAGTATGTATTTACTTTTATAAATGTTTTATTAATTTTGTACTTTTTTTGTACTTGTATTATCACGAGATGCCGAAAATGAGTTTATTTATTTATTTATTTATTTATTTATTTATGTGTTTATTGAATACAGGGGATAAGCCCATTAACAGTTTAAATTACAATGTACAATATCACAGTTAGGACTCAAAACTTGAAATTACTTATAATATAAAATCAATATCAAAAAGTTTAAAAAATGAGACTAAAAACTTTACATACTAAAAAAAAACAAACAAAATATTACAAGAACAAAATTTAACAATACCAATAAACATATCACAAATAAAAAGATCTTTCTTTCAAGAGTTATATTGAAAATATCAAAATCGAGAACACTTAATAGCCCCATATATCTATTCAATGGGTTGTGAATACCATACAAAGACTATTGAAAACATTTTAGTAACGTAGAGCTTGATGGGGAACATTAAAGTTAATTTGACTTAAAAGGTTTGGACAATCAATAAATCCATGTATGATCTTATATCTAAATACAGCTCCTGACATATCACGCCGGTTTTGAAACCTATCTTGAATGTTTGACTTCTACCAGATGTAGAGTTTCTAATTCATTCAACAAACCTGACATGAAAGTCTAAATTAATTAATTTGCCCAAAAGTATTTGGTGATCCACTCAATCAAAAGCTTTAAAAAAATCTGTCTATATTGCATATACTTGTTTACGGTCTTCCATTTGAGATAATACATCAGCTTGATAGCAAAACCAGTTTGTTGTAGTGGATTTTTTGCTATGAAAACCATATTGTTATTGAGATATTAAGCCTTTAAATAACCAAGAAAGTTTTTTTGCTATAAGACAGTCGAAGAGCTTAGGAATTGCAGATTGTATGCAAATGCAAAGAAAATTTTTAATGTTGTCTTTGTGACCATTTTTAAATATAGGAAAAACATACCTTTCTTTCCATAAAGAAAGAAACATAGAGGTTTCCAGAGATATATTAAACGATATAACAAACGGCATTACAAGGGTACAGACACACTTTTTTTAATAAAAAATTAGGCACGCTATCTGGACCAGCAGTAAGCTTATTGACCAGCTCATATATGCCATTAAAAATATCGGTCATGGTAATCTTAGGTTGTAATAAAGGTTTTTGTTATTTGGTGAATACACAGTTTGGAAGTTCATACATAAATTAGCTATGTCTTGACCATTTATTGCAGATTGGACTTGATAAAATAAAGAGATGGGTAGGTTATGACTAGATCGCCTATCATTGATGTACTTGCAAAATGATTTTGGGTCATTTTATAAGCCAGTATCTATACCTTTGATATAGCTGCTGAAGCCAATTTACAGCCAAAAATACATTACGATTATTGGGAATATTATGATGTTGATACAATTAAAAAAAAACAAAGGCTCGCTCGCACTATCACACCAAACTCAAGCAACAACATTTTCCACAGCTTGACAATGCCAGTTGTATACTTCGCGAGGTGATTATGGAGGTATGTAGACACTACCGACCACAAACTTTACTTCATTAAGTTAGAGATAGTGCAAGCACTCCTGACCACGGCGCAGTAGACGAAATTTGGTTTAGTCTCCACTTCCATGCGAAACACATTGTACTATGCACTGTATAATTCCACTTACAATAGAACCTTTCTGCCTTTACGTGAATTTGACTCCGCCTTCGCGCAGCTCCATGGTCAGGAGTGTTTGAACTATCTTTAACACAAGATATATATTTGTTCTACCCGATCTTCATGAATACTAATGGTATGTGATTTTAGCTTGTTGGTAACAAACACTAGTACACCACCACCACTCAACTTTGCACTAATTCTCAGGGATCTATCACATCTGTAGATACTTAAACCATCACATTTAATTTCAGAATCAGTTATGTTATCACTTAAGTTACTTTCCACTAAAATAATTATATTGTACGAGCAGCAGGAAATCCTTTTCAGGATCTCGGAAATCTTTGTACGAATGCCTCCTACATGTTGATAATAAACTGTTAATGAGAAGGATACTAGTTTTTTTTTGTTTAACTTTATAAACTGTAGGAACACCAGTGCGGTATCTATTGCATAGATATTCATTGCCAACAGATTTTCTTTCATCTAGTTCTTTTTTAGCTGCCTTGTAAGCATCTTGCTTCATCTTAGTTTGATCCTTAGAGATTTTATAGTTAAGTTAGAGAGTTAAAGTATATTTTACGGATTTGCGACTATTTTGCACTATCGCTGTACGCTTGACAGCCAATGGTCTACTCTACTGTACGACATTTACAAAAATAAATTGCTCTAGTAATAAAAATATGAAACTAAAATTGTAGTTTTAACTTTTTTGATAAACATTAAAAACAGTTTTATGTTAATATGATTAATTAGACAATACGATATTAGACAATATTTAGATTTTTGAAACAATACCTGTAAAATATTTGTTACAATTAGATTAGTTATTACCTAGAATTTAATGTGGTTCACAGCAGTGAGCTCTGAGAGATTACCATAAGCATAATTATTTATTGAGTATCTGAAATGTATCCTGAATGGTACCCTAACAGGTTTTGTAACAAAAAGTGAACCCTTGTGATAAGCACTAATGTAACAAAAATATGAAGTTGGCTAATGTAGTGGCAAAGGTAACAAAAATGAAAGAAATGTGCTCACAGCACAAAATTTATGACATTTAATTCAGCTTGGCTAGCAGGCTATGCCGGAGAATGACCAAATAAAGGATTCGGCCAATTTTCATGCCCATAAAAGACAGTTCCCTCGAAATAAAATGACAAACTGATTAAATCAAGGATAAATGAACGAGAAAATAGTACTGAAATAAGGAACTTTTCTAAAAAAATATTGTGGGCGCCAGGATAGTATCAACGTTACTTCCCAAGGTATGTTTATTGCTGTAAGGGTTGTTTTAACAAGTTTATAAAAATGAAAAACAAGTACTAACATAACATACATAATGTACGATCCAATTTAATCTCTGCTTAGTTATAGTATACAGTTACCAGTTAAATCAAACCTATGTTACCCTTCATCTATATGTACAGTTTAAACCTAACTTTTGAATATAACAAAATTCCTAATTATTGAAAAAATAGCCCTGAAAAAAATAATCTGGAAAATAGAATCTACTTGCCTTCTACAAAGAAGTATTTCTACACTTTGGTTTCAATTATAAATAGAACATCAAGTAAAATGGAAAGCTTATCCTGACAGAATAAACCCCAAAGGTATATCTTTATATTTAAAAAATATTAATAATAGTAGCTCTTGAGTAAAATGTGTACACAAATACATGACATACGAGCGATTATAGAGGCTTTGCAGCATCCCCTAATAATTAAATAATCTAAATTAAACAAGTGAAAGTATAAGATTAGATCATCCAGTAAATCTTCTTCCTTCATAAACTACATATACAACAAAATTAAATAATTTCTCGAAAAGTTACCATGTCATTTTGCTTGTTTATTTTTTATCAAACTTTTGTATAAACGAAGGACAACCAATAATCTTGTTTACATATTTATCCAAAGTTTTTCAAAAAATAGAGTAAATCAAATAAGATCAAGTGGCTGTGTAACAATTGTTGTAAATGGCAACTTAACTGCAAGTAGGCTGCCCCTATAAACACATTTAGAAGCTGTAGTTCTTTTTTTGGAAGGACCACAAAAAAAATATGTGTACCATTTACCTACCCCTGGGACAACAAATTGATAAACAGGATCTTTTAATGCTTACAACAGTGGGTGTGGTTTTACATATGATGAAAAAAAATAGCTTATTAGTTCAAGAATTAATATATCAGTATAACTTATTACTATTGAATGATGGACGCCCTACAAGATTCAATATACAGACAGGCGAATCAACACCCTTGGACTTAACAATAGCGGATAATACCTTCTCTCCAATATTAACATGGGACAGATTAAACTACATTTATAAGAGTGATCATCATCTAATAATAATCACAAATAACATGGTCAAGCCCAAAAATGAAAAACACACCGCTTATTAGAAAATCAATAAAGCAAATTAGACATTCCTTGAAAATATTATAGAAGAATATGTCAAACACACTAAAATGTCCAATCAAATCAAAAATCACTTAACAAAACAGAACTATTAGAAACAATGCAAATGTTAAAAGACACATCACCAGGTCCAGATGACATACCCGCAATATTCTTAAAACAGTTACCTAACGAAGCTTTAGACTTCCTATTGAATCTTTTTAATACAATCTGGTGTAAACAAAAATTTCCTGACTTATGGAGACAAGCTATTGTCATTCCTATACTAAAACCTAACAAACTGGCTACAGCAGCAGAATCATATAGGCCAATATCACTTACATGTTCTACTTGCAAACTGCTAGAGAAAATAATAAATAATAGACTTATGTGGCATTTGAAACATCACAATTTACTTATACCGGAATAAGCTGGATTTTGTCCTTTGAGATATACTATAGACAATGTTTTACATTTAGAGAGTCAAATTAATGAAGCCTTCTGTAACAAACAGAAGTGCATAGCAGTTTACTTTGACATCCACAAAGCATTTGACTTTATCAAATGTACAACAAATAAAAAAATCAGAGAAATATAAAGAAGGTCAATGGAATTCAATAGGACGGAAGAGGAAATGTTCTAAAGAAGGGTTTCGCTCATAAAAGGCTGTAATCCTCATGATGGATGGCTAAAAAAAAACTAAACTATCAATCGACAAATAAACTATTGATTAATAGACCAATATTTAGACCAGTTTTGGGAGCTCTGGGAATACGGTAACATTGAAGTAATCCATCAGTTTTAGAACAAACTGCTTAGTAGCAGTCGTGATTAGTTGTGACTAGCAGTTGGTGTCAAAACTGAGTGCTTTAACATGTGAGTATCAAGTCAGTCCAACCTCAAGAGAAGAACCACTTCGAGCTAAATTAAAAAGCAGTAAGTATGAGAGCAGAGCGTAGTGTAGGTCAGTAGAGACGCTAAGAAGTTATAATATTATTAATGTTAGTAGGCTTACTCTATAAAAACATTATTGACTGGCATTTATTAAGATAAAGGTTATCTTTTAAATAATTTAAATTTAAGAAAATCTGCATGTTCATATATCTGATTAGATTGTAGTATTTAACAAGAATATCCTTAAAAAGTTTTCTTAAAAAAATTATTGTATGAACAGTGGCGCAGATAATATACCTAAGTTAAATTAATTGATCATCCTACAAAAAGGTCGCCAATAAGATGTATGTGTAGAGTGGGTAATTATGATAAATATGGGTATCCAGAAGTACTTGGATAAAGTAAGGAACAGATTTCTCAATCCAACTGTTTTTTTTTTAATTTAATTATGCCAATGATATATTTGATTTCTTTTGGTATAAATTGTGTTTAAATGGTATTCAATTAACAGGCGAATAAGAACTGTAAGTTGCTAACATTTGGCGCAAATAATCTAGTTACGTTGGGAGTGTTTTATGGAGGGCGTGAAGGTATAGAAGAGCTCGGACAAAGGCTTTGAAAATATTCTAAAAGGTGGCGCCACTATGGAGTTATATGTATTTTATAAGTATTATTTTCCACAAAATACACTCATGGACAAAAATATCGAATATTTTGGAATTTTCCAATTTTTTTAGCATTCACTATTATTTCAAAATAATTTTAGATTACTGATAATACTCATATAGTAGGCTGATATACTCAACTGGTTTGAAATATTTTGATGTTTATTTTGACGTTTATTCAGTGGTTAGTGTCATTCGTACATTTTATCATAAAAATCCTTCTTCACGGGAAGGAAAAATCATACTAATTTGGTTATTTTTAGTTTAATTTATTAAATTTAATTAAA
The DNA here is from genome assembly GCF_040954645.1 of Diabrotica undecimpunctata. Taxonomy (NCBI): domain Eukaryota; kingdom Metazoa; phylum Arthropoda; class Insecta; order Coleoptera; family Chrysomelidae; genus Diabrotica; species Diabrotica undecimpunctata. The sequence continues at coordinate 134,027,044 of NC_092806.1, forward strand.
TATTGTTTTGATTTAACTAAATTTAAAACAAGTATCTCACCAATTCGGTACTGCGATGAAGTCCAAGTAGCACATATTGTAATTTTGTACGAGGAAGGATATGCACAAAAAGGTATCGCACGACGTCTCAGCAGAACTGAATCTATAGTTTTAAATACTCTAAAAGGGTACCGCGAAACAGGAAATTTTGTACGAAGGCCTGGTCAAGGACGCCCAAGGTGCACAACCGCAATTGATGACCGTTTTTTGGTTCTTAATTCTACACGAAAAAGAAGCAAACTTAAAGCCCAGATGCCCCGCTAAAGTTCCACGTCTTCTCCAAAATCATAAAGATCGTCGTTTGGAATTTGCAAGAACACATATTTAGTGGAATATCGACAACTGTAAAAACGTTCTTTTCACTGATGAGACCACAATCCTATTAGGGAAGCCAGATGGTTAAAACTACGTCTACAGAAGAGTTGGAGAACGATTCGCCAGCTGCAGTGTCGCCCAGACCTTTAGTTTTCGAGTTGATGGCATAATTCTTTAAGAAGGTATTAGTTGGGAGGTACGTACCGCACTTGTGGAAGTGATTGGATGGATGACTGGTGATTTTTACGTTTAAAACATCCTGCAAATCATGTTTTGTCATATGTTGGTAACATTGTATATGAAAGATTCACGTTAATGCACGATAATGCTTGACCACATGCCGCTGTCATAGTGAGTAATTATCTTGATGAGGTCCAAATTCGAACATTGGATTGGCCACCGTGTAGCCCGGATTTAAATCCAATAGAGCACATGTTAGATCACCTAAACCGCAGCATACGATAAAGAAATCCCGTTTCAAATACGATAGAGCAGCTTCGGCTTGCTGCACAGGATGAATGGAATGCAATTTCCCAAGGATGTGTCCAAAATTTACTTGCAAGCATGCTAAGAAAGATCCAAGCAGTAATAAGATAAGGTCCAAATTCGAACATTAGATTGGCCACCGTGTAGCCCGGATTTAAATCCAATAGAGCACATGTTAGATCACCTAAACCGCAGCATACGATAAAGAAATCCCGTTCCAAATACGATAGAGCAGCTTCGGCTTGCTGCACAGGATGAATGGAATGCAATTTCCCAAGGATATGTCCAAAATTTACTTGCAAGCATGCTAAGAAAGATCCAAGCAGTAATAAGAGCTAGAGAGGGGAATACTCGTTACTGATCATGCACCTCTTTCAGTTTAAACTACTTGTTTAAGTAATTTAAATTATCATTAAGTTTAGAGTAAAATCACCTTATTTACCTAATATTAAACATTATTTTTTTTCACAATTTTTTCCGCATAAAAACTTAAAATTGTTCATTAAACATTGTTAAAATAAACTCTATTATACAATAAACGACTTGATTGACCAGAATTTATTTTGAAAAAACAAAAATTTGAAAACTCCAAAATATTCGATATTTTTGTACATAAGTGTATCTCTCTTCGTATCGGTTTTTCCCTACCAGCTTCCAACCCAGACTATGAGCTAAATGCGATGTTTTTCAGAATTCGTTCTCTTTTTTTAAATACGCGTACGTTGTCGTTTTGCATCCACTTCGTTTAAAATGTGAGAAATCCTAATCAAAAACTTTCAAGTCCCGAAAAATGTGCAGAAATTACACTTAGCAACAAAAAAATTTAATCTGCAATAATGAATGCACCTAATTATATACCATTATAGGTAAACCTCTTAACTAAAAAAATCAAAATTATTTTAAAAATATACGTTATTTCTTGATGGTTAAGAGTACGCTAAAGGGTAGCAGATTGTACACAGTTGTAAACCGAAAGCAAGCAGTGTGCAATTCACAAAAGCGACAACAGCTTGCCATTCATCAAGCCAAAGAGGACTACGCATAGGTACAACTCAAAAGCAAATGACAAAATATACAATAAGGACTACTTCTTTACAAATGTGTACACATTTAATATAAAGCAGTGTCGTGCAACACTTAATGTAGTTCCATCCGTTGTGTATTATAAAAGACAATAATTGTGGACCGTTAATCTGACTGTGCATGTGCATGATTGTATTACTGGACAATCTTTTAATTATATGTGATACGAAGTCATTTTCGGAAAGATTGATTCAGAAACACAAATACCAAATATGAAATAGAGTTGACTTATTTAAGTTAATCTTATCCAAAATGAATAAAACAGCTCAACCTACTTAAAGAGGATGAGGCCTTTTCTATAGATAAGTTATCCATATAATTTTTGTTTATAATATTGTGTGGAGATGACATTTTAACCGTAAAAGTACAATTTTTTCTATGGATCGAAACGAGGGCCATAGATTCTATAGAGAAAAAGGTTATAGAATATTTCTTAACCCTTTACTCTAACCTAAGTATTTTTTTAGTAACGTGTGTAATCGAGCTGAACGACAAAACCGTTTTTAGGTACTGAAAATACGAAACAAACGGTACCAGTTTGAACACTCTAGCTTTAGTTGATTTACAGTAGCTGGCATTTGTGTCGAAACATTCGTATGATTGAGACGCTAAAATTATTTGTGTTACGGGTAACAACAATGAATTTTAAAAAAATACTTTCTAGTTGAGGAATAAACATGAAAATTTTTGTGGTGAGTAGTTATTAGGTATATTTATTGATTTACTACTCTGTGTTGAGGAAATAAACAGTGGATTTGAAATATCGCGCATTTAATGAAGGCCGTCTGCAGACGGTCTTGCCGCTTAGTTGCAAGACGTTTCTGCTATTTTCTTATTATCATGCATATTTTTGTTCTTATTTTATCTACTAAACCTGCGGTTATCGTTGTATTATGTAGAAAATGAAGGGTAAACATAGTGTAGAAGGGTAAACATAGTGTAGGAGAGCGTGGGCGGTAGGAAAAGGATTCTATGTCTCTACTCTGAGTGAAAAAGAAGTACAGACATTATGGAATCGTTTACGGATGAAGAATATGTTGATGACGTAGACAGTGATCAGGATTACAAGTGTGATAAAATAACACCGTAGAATGATAAGATGATAACTGAATGCATGCAAAACTTAGATTCAACCACTAAATTTGTACAGGCTGCAAACTTATCACTGAATATCAGTAGTACTTCACTCAGGTCGATCGATGCTACTCCAATAGTACAAACTTAGCGGCTATTGTCATTAAAGATAAATCTCCACCAACTACAGCAGCAGAAACAGTAGCATCGATATCAGAAGACGCAATCACGGTAGCAACAACATTAGAAATGATAGTAATAGCCACAACATCAGCAGCGACACCTGCATCTACATTGAAACCACCAAAGGGATCAACATTATTGTTACCAACTTTGGAAGTTTCTGGCCCGAGAGTAGTAACATCAGTAGGTGGCTTCACTTGAAGAGGTCTGTACATATTATGAATAAAAAAAATGAGATCTACTGATTATTTTTTCTTTCAGCGTTAAAAAATATTGCAAAGATTTCACAGGAATGGAAGAATATTCTGTGGCGTCAACGTTCAATGTACTTACATGTGAACGAGGTTGTACAAATCATTTGAGAATACAACTGCACCTGGGAGGTGTAGACCTCATAGATTCATATATGGATCAAAATGGACTTAGTATCAAAACAATGGACATGGCCACCAGAATTTTTTACCATCTACTGGAAATGGCGATTACCAATGTCTTCGGTCTTTATCGATGCGTAAATGTCGAGAAAAATGGAATGTCTCCGATGCAGGTGAAAGACAAAGACATAACGATGCAACAATTTCGATTGAAAATGGCTTGAAAAAGTGCTGTGTGCTACTACTGAAAAACGTCCTGTTGGACGACCATCGTCCGTTCCACAGCCATCTAGTAGTTCTGCCGTCGGTAGACGAGCTGTTCATCAGGTGGATAGTGTAGGATACGGCGGATTAAATCATTGGCCTGAATGGGAATCGTAAAAGTCGTGCAAACTGTGTATAAAGTTTGACACTCATTCCATTTTCACCAAAGGCAACCTTCATTTCTCGAACAGGAAAGTAAAAATTGTTTCACATAGTATCACACCAAAGCCTGATACCTTTTTGTTTATTTACTTGTAATTTTTTTTCAATAAAAATATTAATTTCGTGCAACTCATAAATTATGGTGTTTTCAGAAATTTTCCTTCTAAACGACTAGACCGTCTGTAGACGGTCTACCATTTAATTAAACCTGGCGACCAAACACACACACAATATCGCCAAACTGACCTCAGATTCATTTTTCCCACACCCAAATTACCCTAAAACCAAAATTCCTGTAACTTAATACCTGCTATTCTTATCATGCCGATTAAAGGGTTAATACCGATAATAAGGTAGCCCTATGAATATATGACGGTATACAATTGAACTAAACAGAAATAAAATCAGTAAATATCTTTAGGAAAAGATTGTATACGTACTTATTTTTAAACTCGATTGGTTCTTATTTTGTATTTTGATGTCGAGAGGATCGTTTTGTTCCTCATTTACAATAAGATAAGTAGGAATAAATTGTAATAAAACAACCTTTTTATCAATTTTATCTAATCGCAAGACTGATTATCAAAAAAATCAATATCAGTCCAATTATGAAGAAATGATGTATTCTCAATTATGTAGGTATATAGATAACTAGGTACTGGTGCACTTTCTAAAAAAAAGATCATTTCACAATGGGGGTTGAAGTATATCTCCTGTTTTGTCTTGTGTTTATATTCATTATTTCATTTTGTGGCCTTTTACAGAAGATTAGACAGTCATATGAAAGGGAAAGAATTATAGCAGGTAAGCGAATATAGTAATATTTTATGTTTATATCACCTGACGGTTATCTAAACAAAGGAATTTTGCGCACAGTGTTGGTTATTATCAATTTTTAAAAAGTCCTCTAAATGACAAACAGTATTGTTATTATCATGTATAAATAAAAATATTGTCTCTTGTCAATAACAAGGTAGAATAGTTTATCAACATTCTTAACACATTGGCTGCCCAAATAGAAAGAAAAAATTTTCATTTCAGGCTCCAAACTTTTTTTTATTAATTCATATTAAAAATGCATTAGGTTATTAAATTTTAGAGTTCAGTTACAAAAAAAATATTTTTTATTTGATTTATGACCGTGAATTATATTTAACGCACGGAGCTCTAAGACCAAAATACCACTTCCAGGCCACGTGCATTGTAGGTGACTAACGCAATATACTTTACCTACCGCTACAAGTCTCAGCTTTCAATTTAGTTTGAGTAAAGATTTCATTAGAGTAACAGTGCTGTTCGAATTTGTTTCGTATTAGAACTACCTATTCTGGTTATTATGGCGAAAAAAATTTGATACTTACGAGAAACAACAACAATATTTGCAGAGATTGCATAAGGATAAATACTTTGATATGAGTGATGAGGATGTAGATGATCCTTTCGAAGGTGACAATTCTGAAGACGATTATATACCATCTATGTCCAGCTTAGATAGTGAACAAGAAGAACCGGCTACCAAAAAATGGAAACGAAAAAGTGTAGAACAAGTACTGTAGATCAAGTGATAAGTAGTGTAGTGTTGCGGGCTAGTCGTGAACCATTTAGTAATAGTCGTAAAACTGTGGAATAATCTTCAAACCGTATCAAGGACAACAGATCATCAATCTAGTGAATCATCTGAAGACACAGATCACGATGGCATTGAACTTCCTGTTATTCCTACCGAATTTCAAATTACATGGACTGCTATAACGGGAAAAAATCTAAAGGAATTTGATTTCAATGCAGTAGATCCTGGCATTTCACCTGCATCGAAGTTGCATCGCTATTAGCGCAAAAAGAACCTTATGATTTCTTTAATTTTTTTCTAATAGATGATATCATTGACTATATTGTAACTGAAACAAACAGATATGCTGAACAGATCAAACAAAATAAAAATATTTCGCAGTATTCAAGAGTCAAAATATGGAAACCTCTAACAAATTCAGAATTTGAAATCTTCCTGGGTATAATTATGTGGATGGGTTTAAATAAAAAACCTCGACTATCCGATTATTTGTCCAAGAATATCCTGTACGTCAATGATATCAAAAAGCGTACGTCACGAACTAGTTTCGAACTAATATTACGTATGTGGCATTTTTCTAATAATACAGAATGTCCAAGAGGTGATCGACTTTTCAAAATTCAACCCTTAATTGATCGTTTACTGGCCAAATTTCAAACTGCCAGAATTCCGAACAAAAACGTATGCATTGATGAGACTCTAGTACCATTTCGTGGACGGCTGGCTTTCAAACAATATATCAAAAATAAAAAACATAAATTTGGGATAAAACTCTACAAATTATGCACAAAAAATGGGTATACTTTCAATATGAAAGTTTACTGCGGAAGAGACGTTTTGGAGCCAGGGATTTCAGCATCATCTTCAGTTGTTATGTCGCTGATGGACGGTCTCCTAGATTGTGGTAGAATACTGTACACAAATAATTTTTATACTAGTATGCACTTGGCTCACCAACTTTTAGATAGATCAACACATCTCATAGGCACACTCAGATCGAACAGAAAATTAAACCCCCAAGAGGTTGTGAAAGCAAAGTTGAAAAGAAATGAAATTATTGCACGAGAAAGTAACACAGAAGTTGTTGTAATAAAATGGAAAGATAAAAGAGATGTATTAATGCTTAGTACAGTACACACATACAGCAAAGTAGAGGTTATAAGTAAAAACAACAAAATGGCAGAAAAACCACAATCAGTGATCGATTATAATAACTGTAAAGCGTTTATTGACCTTGAACCTGAAGAGGAGTAAAATGGTACCGTAAACTAGCAGTCGAACTTCTCACTGGATCAGTTATTACAAATGCCTACATTATGTATAAAAGTATATCTAAAAATAAAATACAAATTACTGCCTTCAGAGAAGAAATAACAAAAAAACTATTAGAGGAACAAGTGCCGGAAGAACAAGTCGTACAACAAGAAATTTTACACTTGTCGACTGAAAAAAATGGAATCAGCAAGAAGAAGGTGTACAGTTTGTTATGAGAATCTGAAAACATAACATGGAAGAGACTATGCTATGAAAAAATGTAAGCAGATTCCATACAAATGTGACATTTGTGAGACATTTTTCTGTGTGGAGTGTTTTTTTGTGAAACATAAAACTGTAAAAATTTGATTTATAAAGAACTAAATAGTTTGTCACTTTCACAAATATCTACTTAATTTGATTGTTTTTTGGTAATACATAATTTACAGTAAAATGTGCATCTTATTTTCTACGGCTATTACAATAGTATTTTTCACGTAAACCATTGGGCTAACTTCAGTAATCTGACCACCGGGCCATGTACAAATGCTTTGTATATGAATAACGTGTAAACTGTGAATGATATTTGTCTCACAAAGCATAGAACCAAACCTGTCGTTGGAATTATATTTAACTCACAGAACGTCTGGTCAAAACGGAGCGTGAGTTAAATACAACTCACATACAGTTTATCCCAAACCCTTCTTTCAGTGCGTCACTAATTTTGACGTCATATAGGATTTTAAGAATGTCGAGAATTATTGCATGACATTTAGGTTAATTCTGACAGTTGAAGGATCGTAATCGGCTAAATGTGAAAAGGTTATATTTTGAAAATGTGGAGTAAAAACTTTAAGAATTCAATTTTTTTTTTAATTTACATATTAGAGGTCCCGTCCTGTATAAAAATTTTTATTGCGCATTATATTGGAACGGCAATTTGTCTTAATTCCTATTCTATACATTAAAAGGAAAGTGCTTAATTAGCTAAGATTTATTTATGTATTTATTATTTATTTATTACAAACACTATGGCTAAAATGTATAGTATTTAAACTACTAATATGAATATTTTTTTGGATAATTTAAAACTTACTTCACTAACGGCAGAAACTGGTAATAAAGTTGTCCCAGCCTCTTTTTCTAATTGAAAATAATTTAATAATTTTAGTATTAGTCTTTGTTCATTCTCGGTATATCTCGGCATATTTAAAATATTTTTATGACAATAAATACAAAATTAAATTTTCACTGTAAAATGTCTAAAAATCATCGCTGAAAATACTAACCTCGAATGACAATTATCATTTTATCAGTTGAATTTGTCAAAGTAGTGTCATTATCGAGCCCTTCTGCGTCAAATTATATTTATGCGCATCATTGATTGGATATCTATTTAGCGTATTCTAAACTCCAACCAATTAGGTATATATCCGTAAGTAGAATTCGCTTTAATATGCAAATACCCGTGAACGATATATAATTTTCCAAGTTCTATGTATAATAGTCACAAACTCACGTTTTTTTCTGTCACTTCTAGCTTAATGCGTTAGAGAGAATTCGATCAACTGTGACGCACTGAAAGAAGGGTTTGGGATGAACTATAGCGGTTAATATGTTAACCCACTAATTCCAAAAATTAAATTATTTACAAAACGAAATCAAAACTTCAGAACGAAATAAAGAGATGTTGTTTTTAATAGCAATGTGCAAACTTTACATTTTTTTCTTTATAACTATCATTTGCAAAATTTACGTTTTTTTTTCTTTGTAACTGTCTTTTGACGTATGATGAATCATACGCTGCGCATTGAAGGGCACAATATTTCATAAAATATTATTTATTTTAAAATTTTTACAACGTGTGATATTTGACAAAACATTGCTTGGGATGAAATCCTACATTACATTTAATGTATTGAATTTCGTCAGCAACATGTTTTGAAGATTTTTTACGTACTCCGCGTGGCGTTGGAATATCTGGAGCTGTTAGCAGAGCCTCCACAATCCGCTTGTAAAATGCTAATAAAGAAATTGCCTGAATATTGCGGTAGAGAAGCCACATGTTATTTCATGCCAACTCTATAATTCTATAATATGGTGTATTTATGGTAGAAATGATATAACGCCCAATACCATTTTTTAGATCGAATTTGAATCCTATATTTATCTTTTAGCTTATAGAATAAGTCTACACCGCCCATTCACTTGTTATATATTTGCACAACGTTTGATTGAGAGACCGCTATAATTTTTCTATCTTTTCTGGACCACCTGGTACAGTTTCCTATAGTAATTATTTCTGGAGTTAAAATATTAGTTCATCTTCTTCTTATAGTGCCGTGCACCTATAGTGCGTTGGCGAATTATTTTAAGGCCAGACGTCTGTCTTTTGCGGCATGCAAAACATGGCCAGTGTTAATTATTCCTGTCCAGTTCTTTATGTTCCGTAGACACGACATTTGTTTGCGACCTACTTCTCTCTTGCTTTTAATCTTTCCCTGGATGATTAGTTGAGGGATTGCGTATTTTTTTCCTCTCAGAATATGACCGACGTATCCAATTTTTCGTACCTTGATCAAATTGAGTAGTTCTCTCTCAGTATATACCTTTTTTAAGACTTCCTCGTTTCTCACCCTATCTGTCCATGGTATGCGGAACATTCTTCGCAACGTCCACATTTCAAAGGCCTCAAACTTATTAATGGAAGGTACTCTTAACGTCCATGTTTCCATGCCGTATAACAATATCGACCATACATACCATTTAACCATCCTGTAGCGGGGATTAATGGAAAGATTGCGGTTACATAGTAGCAGTTTAAATTTGATAAAAGCTTGTCCTGCTTGTTCGGTACGGCATTTTATTTCTTGTTGAGGATCCCATTAGTCATTCATCATCATTCCCAAGTACGAGGCGTGTTTTTTAAGTAAGTACCGTTTTGGAATTAAAAAAAGACGTGCAAAGATATGACAATAATTTTATTTTTACATGAAAGCCCGTACCTTACTCGTATTTAAATGTTTCCACTTGATCGATTGGAGCATTATCTACTTGTAGTTGTATTCTTAAAAGTGCGTTTTTTCTTATTGCCATGCATTTAGTTTTTCTAGCATTTATCTTCAAGCCATATATTCTTCCTACGGTGTTTATTTTATTTAACATCAACTGCATATCATGTTCGTTGTCTCTTATTATCGCGGTGTCGTCGCTGTAACGAATGTTATTTATCGGGAACCCGTTTATCTTTATTCCACACTCAGATCCTTCCAGAGCCTCTTCAAAAATCTTTCTCCACATAGAGATTAAAGAGCATAGGAGACAAAATACACCTCTGTCATACCCGTTTTAAAATTTCAAATTCTTCTGTATTGGTTGATTTGTTCAGTCTCACTCGTGCTTTTTGATTCCAAGAGAGATTCTGGATAACTCTTATATCTTTGTGTAGTATTTTTATCATTGCGTCATGTTTTACGGTGTCAAACGCTTTTTCATAATCGAGGAATGGGTAGATGTAGTAATTACATTCGGTCCAGGGACCTTTCCTAGTTTTGCTACTTTTATAGCATACTCCACCTCGGCGCAAATAATGGGAGTGAGTTAGTAGTTGGCAGATTCGGTCTATTATCCGCAAAGAGGGACAAAGCATAGTTTGTCCAGATTTTAGCTAATTCTTCCTGGGTATGAACGTAGTTTTCCTGATCATTCTTCAGGCGAGTCTTGTGATGTTTCTTGTGTATACTTGAAATTTATTTGACCTTTTTATGTAGTCCAAAGTCTCCCTTTTCTAGTGATTCCAATTCTTCAAAACGTTCTTTCATCCAGCTTTCCTTTGCGTTTTTAATTATTGCCCTTGTCGTACGTTGGATTTCCTTGTATTCCTGTTGATTCTGATGTATTTTGTACTGTCTGCGTTGCTCCATTAGATCAAATATCTCTTACGTCATCCACTCGTTTCTGTGATTTCTTTTTATTTTACTTGCGACTACTTCGTCCGCCTCGACTATAGCTATTTTTATTTTCTCATAGGTTTCCTCTATGCAATTTCCTTATGTTTCTCAAGTTCTCGTTGATATGCTTACTCTATGCAGATTCAAGCTCTTCATCTTCATCACTCATATTAGATGGCTTTTTAACCTTTGCCAATCGAAGCCTTACATTCGCGATTGTGACCACGTTGTGGTCGAAATGTCGGCACCAGGATAAGCGGCCACTCTTTTTATATAGTTGCGGAATCTTTTGTTGATCAAGATGTAATCAATTTGATTTCGTATCATATCAACTGGACGATCTCCTGATGCTCGCCATGTATACAATCTTCTCGGTGGAAGTTGATACCACATATTGGATATGACGAAATCGTGGTCATTACAAAATTCAATTAGTAACTCTCCTCGCTCATTTTTGTTACCTAGATCAAAATTACCGACCGCATTACCACATCTACCCCTACCGACTTTGGCATTAAAATCGCCCAGTATGATGTTGATATTGTTTTTCTTTGTGACCTTTAATGCTTCCTTTATGTCTTTATAGAAATCTAGGACTTCAGTTTACGGTTTATCAGATGTGGGTGCGTAAACTTGTATTATATAGATAGGTTGACCTGCTAACTTTACTAGGATTACTCTGTTTGAAACGGGTATGTAATCTATAATAGACATCGCAATTCCATTATCAAGCACTATTGCAACTCCATGCCTGTGGTAATTATCTGTGTCGTCGCTACCGGAATAGTACACTGTAAAGTTGTCTTCGTGAGAAATACCTGAGCCAGACCACCTCAATTCACTTACACCCATTGTTTTCACTTCTAGGCGCTGCGTTTCTTTGAGCAGGTTATGTAGCTTTTCTGAAATGCACAAACTATTGACGTTTTATATCGCTACTTTATGAATAACATCTTGAAATCTAACCCGAGGGATTTTTAGCATCCTCGGACCATCTAAGGTCTGCCTGGGACTGAGGGCCTTTTCTTCAATTTTGTTCGACATATAAGATAATTATTTCATGGATATCCGTATGGATCTTTAATATAGTGGTTTCCTCTTACCTTCTACATCTTTATGTCGTTGGCCAAATTTTGGTTTATCCGCCTTTGGGGTCGATTTCTCGACCCCAGGACACAAAAGTGCCCTACCACTTACCAACTCCTACGCCCGAATCCGTTGGCCAGTAAGTCGGGGACTGATTATACCGGCAATCACTCGGTGAAATTTTTCGCCATATCTGGCCACCCTCACTAGTTCAGCCTGCAGACCAATGCAGTTGCCCGGGGTGTGGCACGTGGAGCCATAAGTGAGAGTTAGGTATCTTATGAGGACCAGTTATCAAGAACCATTTTCCGTCTATGTCGCTCAATGTGGTCGTTCCAATAAAAGGTACTACCTCTATAACACAATCCTACACCCCAATTATTACTATTAGTTCATAGTAACTTCAATATTACCATTTCAGTGAACAACAAAAGTAAGCTATTGTTCTTCGCTATGTAGAGTATGGGAAGTTTCACGAATTTATTTTTTTATTTCTTTAAGTGGGGCTCTTTCAATCCTATCTTTTCTAATTGTGCCGATACAGTGTATCTTTTGATCTCTCAACCTTGTCAGTAAAGGTAAAGATGTAAAAAAAGATGTAAAGATGTAAGATTCTTGTGGTAAAAACCCTGTATACAGCTTTTCAGTTACGAAACTTCCTAACGAGTTACCCTGTAATTTATCATCGCTTCCAGTATAGGGATAAAACTTTCAAATTAACTTTTATTGGTCACAACGCACCAGAATTTATATCCGTAACGGATGAGTTTTCCTCGAATATGATGCCCACAATACGGCTCCATGGCTTCGTCCACTTAGAAACTTCCGTTCACTGGCTGAAGGTAATGATGAAAACGTTCATTTAGATTGTCAATTAGTGGTTGAGCTTTAAGCGCGTTATTGGTTTGTTCTTCTTCTTGCAGTATCGTCCTATCGAAGGTTGGCTACCATCACAGCAATCTTAACTTTGTTGGCTGCAGCTCTGAACAACTGCATTGAACTGCACCCATACCACTCCCTTAAATTTCGCAACCAGGAAATCCTCCTACGTCCCACATTTCTCTTTCCCGTTTTTTGGATTATGAGTCTAATATTGGTTTGTTAATACGACGTATTCTCGTTAAAGTGATAAAATCTATAAATCTGTTCAAATTTGTTTCGACTCATAGTATTACTAACTAGATGTGAGTGGGAGTTCCCTCGACATTCCTCATACATTCTCCTAGAAGGCAATGGGTGATATTTAGAGATAATAAGGATCATCATCATCATTGGCTTCTACAACTATTCGTGAGTTTTTGCCGCGTTTACTATTGCCTTCCATTGATTCCGATCCTGTGCTATTATTTCCCATGGCCTTACTTCCATCTTCTCCAGGTCTTCCCTGACTGCGTCTTTCCACCTTTTTCTAGGCCTTTCTGTCGATCTTCTACCATCTGGTCTTTCTCAAAACACATTGCTAATCAGTCTGTCGTCATCACTCCGTACCACGTGGCCTGCCCATCTTAATCTATTGGCTTTTATGTATCTTACGATGTTTCCTTTCCCGAAGAGAGTCTCTATTTCATTGTTGTATCTGCTCCTCCATTCATTTGTCACGCTGTCCCTGCAAGGACCATATATAATTCGCAGAATTTTGCGTTCCCATATTAATAGCTTATTGATTTCTTTCTTTCTCAATGTCCATGTAAGGATGCCAATGCATTTTATAAATCATCAACGTTCAAATGCAAAGGGCAGTCACATCAATTTGGTTCAAATTTTGTTGTTTCTATTCATTTAGTATATGGGGTTTCATATACAAATATTATTTATGGCTTCTTTTTCTAGTTTTTTCTTCTCACTTACTATCAATTCTTTTTACAGTTTTTATTCTGTTTTCAGAATCTTGTAAAACTCCCTTTTTCTTTTGTTACCTGATTCGTGAGTTGCAGTCACAGTTGTATTTGACAGCACTGTTTTCTCAATGGCTGTATTTTTTCAAGAAACAGCTGTAATATCCATGCTTTAAGATAGTGTCCAATACTTTGAAAAGTTTAATTGAACTGGTCTTCCTTACCACTTTCAGCAGGATCAGCCATTACAGACTGCACTATTGCACATACTTCACAGTGGAAAATCGATCTTGACAGAACTTGTCCAATATGCACTCTGCTGTTGTTATTCTTAAAACAGAAACTACAGACAAAATTTATTTTATATATTTAATAGAGTGTGAACATTACTCATCATCAACTTGATGCATCCCACTTTTAGGCATAGGACACTGACTGCTAACACGTTTCTGGCCGTCAGTCCATCTGCTTGGTAGACGATTTCCGATCCTTCTCCGTGCTTCTTGTGTTGACCTCCATGCGACAATACGCTTTGTCCATCGGTTATCAAATAATCTGGGGACGTGTCCTACCTAATTTCATTTTGATGACGTGATTTTTTCGATAGCGTTTGTTGATTTTTTCCACGATATATTTTTTCGTTTGGGATTCGGTATCTCACAGAGACACCTAACATTTGACGCTCCGTAGCCCTCTAGGTCACGCCATTCTTGTTAACTATCTTTTTTGTGGATGTTGTTAATGCTTCGCTTCATATGTGAACAACACACACTTGAAGATAATTAAACGAAAAATATTTTCCGTTTGAAGTATATGGTGAGGTCCAAAGAGATTACTGTAATATAAACGAATATATCAATGTAAAATAACTATATTAGTGTTACTACTATATGAGTTATTGCATTTAAAAATTTAAATATTACAATAAACAGGCAAGTGTCATACTCTAATGCTATAAAGGGCAAGCAGATTTACACGCGTTTATTTCAGTTCATTTCAATAAAATGAAAATACCAACTGATCTAAGCCCTTTATTTTAATTTTTTTAATATTAACGTGTTGATACTATGACAGTTTTTTATTTCATTTCAGACAAAAGGTAACGGGAATAAGCCTCTCTTCATTAAGTACACGAGTTATTGTAAATGTGTCTTATATACATTGTATTATCTTCAAATGTTTCATCCAATCACCTTAGCATATTTTAATAATATAAGAAGGTATTATTAAAATGTAAGATTAGTATACTAAGTAAGCTATAATCACTTCGACATTTTATTTAAACCAGATATTTGTGTAATCCAAATAAATATTTGACCTAGTACAAAATGTATACCTAATATTAATAAAGATATCTATTTTTTTATAAAGCACGATTTCGAGCAGAGAGACTAGCAAGGCAACGGTCAACTCAGATGGAAAACTCAGATGCTTATATTAACAGAACGTTTATTGATGAATTTGAATCCATTTCAGGAGTTTTTCCGACAGCCCCTCCGCCTCCATATGCACGTAAGTATATATGCTCTTTTAAATGACATGGAGAACGAGTCAATGAAAGTAGACGACTACATTGCTTTTTAATACGAGCTTCATCATTCTTCTACATATATTTCGACATTTTACGTCTCATCAGGAAGACTTGTGGTAGCTTGATTTAATATGAGTAATGTTGATGTAATATTGAAATGAAAGGTTATTCATTCCTAACATTGTCCAATAGCTCCCAGCAAGCTTGTATTCGCAGTTTACCTAATTAGCTAACGAAGAGAAGTCTCCTTACTGCTTTATATATACATGAGTGTGAGCTGTCTTGATGTAATTTTATCTTGAATTTCTATTAGTGATCCCATAAATGCTTCACGTTTGAAGTACCATCCCAATTTGTAGTACTCTGTAAGTATAGCGTTCCGTATCTCAGCTGATAATCGTTCTTTCCATTTTATTCGATATATTGTTAACTCTTTAGCTCGTCTCTCAGGTATTACTTTTCCTTTGAGCGTCTGAGATTTCAGACCTAAGTTACCAATTTTTTTATCTTTTTTTTAATAAACGTGATTGTGTAGGCCTAGTGCTGGATGGTGGCAGATGTAACAGCTGTTCTACAGTTTTTTCATCTGAAAACGTTGAAACAGCCGATGGTTGATACTGAGGATCTTTTATCGAATCATGACTAGAAAAGTCACGTTTTTAACATATTTAGTAAAAACATTTGATAAGGCAGATGATTAGAAAGTAAAACATGAAAGTGGAAAAGTTTTATCGTAAGAAATGCTAAAGTCAAAGGTGAACAGTACATTGATTACAAAGGTAGAGTTGTACCAGCTATCACTGTTGGCACTAATTGCAGGTAAGATACGTTTTACAGTCTGTATAGCTTGATAATAATATACTGCAATATTGGTATTAAAATAATGTTCAATTAATAAAGCCTATATTGGCACGGTACCCATTATATTTTTTATGTAATAAACTAAGATTTATTTCATCAAGACTCTTTTATTTCAGATGTAAGTATAGGTGTAGAGACCGCTTGCACAATCAAGTTGAAGAAATATTCGTTTATTTGAGAACAATAGAACCTAAGAATAAGCAGCATATATTTTTTTCAATCATTAATTACCTGCAACAATGTAAAATCCCGTAGACCCAGAAAAAAAGGTGCAGAAGCGAGGGCTGCTCATAATGTTTATTTTACATACGGGGTACTTGTGGGTGAAGAAAGAGCAGAGAGAAAACAGAGAAAAAAGAGAAAAGGTATATTTAGAAGCATTTAAGTCGTTATATGACATTAAAAAAAGCCGTATTAGAAGGCTTTGTTTATTATTATTAATGGGTAAAACTCCCAAGAATCTTCGTGCGAAAAAAATCGGCACTAATGCAATCAGTGGTCATACCAGGTTACTAATAAGACAACATATTGAAAGTTATCCATTAAAAGAAAGTAAATATACAGAAAAGACTATAAAATATTTGGACGCAAGACTGAATGTTACAATTTTATACAATATGTTTAAAGAAAAATACCCTGAATCAAAATACAGCTATGAGTTTTTTCTATGAAGGACAACTTCATTTTACGATTTGGTCGCCTCCAGATTGATTCATGCTGCACTTGAAAAACTAAATTTAAAATTGAGAAGTCCTCATCTTTCAATCAGTAACCAAGATACAAAAGGGAATGAACCCCATGTGCTAGTAATAGCTTTTGATTATATGCAAAATATTCCACTGTCCATGATTCCAGTACAGGAAACCTTCTATTTGAGGCAACTAACAGTTAATGTGTTTTGCATGCATGTATAAAAAGCAGTAAGTCTCATATTTATCTATACCACGAATTGACGGTCAGAAAAAGTCCAAATGAGGTTTGTTCCTTTGTATATAATTATTTAAACTCTGCTCCTCCTCAGTTTACGGAAGTCCACATTTATTCGGATAACTGTGGAGGTCAAAATAAGAACCATACATTAAATATAGTGTTTGTAGCCCTTACAGACAGTTTTTGGTTCAATCGAATTGAGCAGTATTGTTCCATCAGAGGACACTAATACCTTCCTTGTGATAGGGATTTTTCAATAATCAAGAGAAAACTAAAAAGACATTATAGAGTATACACCTTACACCAAATAACCGAAATTATCATTACTTCGAGTATTAGGACAGATAAGTGAACAGTCACAGAAGTTAGCACAGAAAATATACTAGATTTTCAACAATGGTTGCCAACCTACTATAAAAAGACGTGCATTTCTGAGGAAACAAGAGGAAAAAGTGTTCCTGCTAAGGATAAGATATCTTTTAGTATAAGTTACTTAATGCACTTTATTATTGAACAGCTAAAGGTGTGATTGTTTATAGGTCTTCTATTGATGGGTTATCGAAACAAACCTATAAACTTTCTCAAGTCAGCAATCAATCAATTAAATTTTCCACAATACTTTGTTACTAATCCGGTGAAGTACCACTTAAAAAACTGAAGCTCCAAGATATTGGTAAGCTGTTGCCCTATATACCTGAGAATGTCAAACATTTTTATTACGAATTAATGGAGTCGCCAACAACTGATAATCTCAATGCTGGAGAAAATGAACATGACATCCAATAGGAAGAAACAGGGCATTCTAAAGCATTCAAAAAATTACTGGAATTTTCCACAATACTTTGTTACTAATCCGGTAAAGTACCACTTAAAAAACTGAAGCTCCAAGATATTGGTAAGCTGTTGCCCTATATACCTGAGAATGTCGAATGTCATTTTTATTACGAATTATTGGAGTCGCCAACAACTGATAATCTCAATGCTGGAGAAGATGAACATGACATGCAATAGGAAGAAACAGGGCATTCTAAAGCATTCAAAAAATTACTGAATATTAGTATTTAAAACTTTTACTTAAAATTGTATTTTTTAGGTTAAATCTCATAAAGATAAAAATAAAAATCTCATGCAAGAAATGGTTATAATTTATTTGTATGACTATTAGACATTGGCAACATCTCCACTACAAAATAGCCTAAATCTTATATACTAAAACGCTAAGCCTTTTTCTTGTCCACCACTTTACTCAAAAACCATATTAGATAATTAAAATATGTTTTCGGAATATTATTAGTATTACGTATGAGATTGTCAAGATATACTTTTGGTACAAAAATTCACTTCCGGTTTTGAGATGACCGGAAGTTAAAATTTACTTTAAGTTTTAGACCCCACAATGTATATATGGATCGAAAGGTCTCGTCGAGACGAATCTAAATATGTACTTCTGGTTACGATCCGACACCAAAAGTGACCTGAAACGCGCATAAAACGTCAAGGTAGAGCAAATCTGACACCGGATTCGTGATCAGCATGCAAAATTAACTGCTAAATGATAACATTGTAACAAAAAACATTGTTTTCGACGAAATATTTCGTGATATGTAATACACTTTTTACTTGCATTATTATTGATGAATGTTATGTATATTCTTGCTTATATTGTTCGTATTGATCTCTTAATTTTTCTCGCAAAATAAAAATTTCATTTAAAAAACTCGATGTCGAGTTGGTCCGCTAGTATATTCTAATCAAATAAGATACTCTTTTACCTAAGAATCTTACCACTACCATTTAACCATCAATAAGTTGGGTATTCCCATAACTCCCTCTCTTTCTCTCTATCTCTTTCTATTTATAGATTTAGAACAGATGTTTAATAAACAGATTTCATATTCTTACCTAAGAATTTTATCCCTAAATTTAATAAACTTAACAACTTACAAAATATTTAGTAGAGTCTCTGTATAAAGGACTATAATTTTTTATATAATTGTTTTAGATATAGAACAGCCTCCAAAATATGAAGATATAGTAAAAACCCAACCAGACATAACAGTAAGATATGATGCAACTCAAGAACGAACAGTAGTGAATATTCCGGATCCGCCCCCTTACACAATTCCTATATAAATATTGTTAAGATACATAATTGAGATTATACAAATATTTTTTATAATTCATTATTTTCAGTGGCAAATACCTGGAATACTTAATGAATCTAATGCAGATTATTATTTTTCTTGTGCAAACATATTTATTTTAGTTGTATTTAAGGTAAGTTTATTAATAAAAGCAATGACCATGTATTACGTGGATATAAATGTATTTGTTGTGAAATACGAAATGTTCTGTAAAATATGAAATGTTTAATAAGATATTATGGTTGTTTGATTTTGGAACAAAACATTTTGGTTCACTTCTAAATAACATATACAATAAGGTTATTGTGACTACAGTTCCATGAGATTTATTTCATATAGAAAAAGTCCCTTGACGAAAAAGATGAAGTATTAAACAAATCTAGAATACTTGAGATGTCATCGAAAGATCCAGAAATGTCTAGTAATATCTGGAACGTCAGATTTTATATATATATATATATATATATATATATATATATATATATATAATCTTTCTTTTTTCTTAATTACTCAATATTTCGCCATTTATTTAACAGCTTCTTCAGGAGTAAACTAAAACAATTTGAACATTACAAAAAATGGCGTACAAATACATTTTAAAACACTTACAGAATTTAAAAGATTTCGCAAATCAAAAATGACATTGAAGTATTTGAAAAATTGAATGTCTAAATTAAATTGTCTTAAGCACGTTCGTTACAGCTATACGATAAAAAATTAAAATTATTTCAAATGTAAAAATAAAAATAACAATAAAAGAAAAGTAAGAAGAATAATATTTCTTTGATGAATTATTAAGGTTAGTTGTTATTAAGATGAATGTTGGCTATTTTGAATATTTATAAATTTTGTTCAATATGTTACAATATATGTTACTTAACTGTCCAGTGTCCGTTTTATAATTTAAAGTGTTTTTATTTTTGTTAATGTAATACATCTCAAGAAATAATCTACTTTTGTAGTTATCAGTCTGTGCCAAAATGTGAGCTTTGTTATAGTCTAGCATATGACCAGTGTTTTCATAGTGCTCAACCACTGCGCAAGTATTTTTTCTCAAGCGGCAATCACTTTTATGTTGTGTGATGCGTTGTTTTAGCCATTGTGATGTTTGACCAATATAGCTATTTTGACATCCTAAACACGGTATTTCATAAACGACATTACTTTTATATAAGGTTGGTACTGGGTCTTTGATTTTTGAAAATAGTTGTTTGCTGTTCATGGTATTATATTTAGCTATACTAATATTAGGAACATTTTTGAATATGGATATGACAGAATGAGTTAGACCATTAATAAAGGGAAGTTTTTTATATTTGATTGATTTGTTGTTAGAATCATGGACGGGACCGTCATAGAAATTAGTGCTGTAAATCAGTTTTTTTTTTAATTTGTTTAGGATATCCGTTGTTACGAAAAATTTTGTATATTATGTCCAGATTTTTTTGTAAAAAGTTTTCATCAACAATGGACATTATCCTGTTTTTCATACCTAGTACGGTATTATATTTTTGACGGGTGGTATGGTTTGAATAGTAATTTATATACCTGCCTGATGCTGTCGGCTTTTGGTACCAATCCAATGTCAAAATATTGTCATTTGTTCTTATTACTTTTGTGTCTAAAAATGGTATACTAAAATCTGTCTCAGTTTCAATTGTAAACTGAAGATGTTTATTAAATGAATTAAAAATGTTTAGTGTGGTATTGATGTGATAAGATGGAACTGCACATATGATGTCATCGACATATTTATATATAAACGGTAATTCAAAAGGTAATTGTGTAATCACATTATCTAAGAGATGATCAGTGACAATAGTTGCAAGGATTGGACTAATCGGGGAACCCATCGGTGTTCCAAAAATTTGAGAATAAAATTTACCATTGAAAGTAAAGTAAGTGTTGTTAAAAATGAACCTAAGAATTTGTAGAAAATTGTCTTTTGATAATGTCGTGTAGTCTTTTATAAATTTTCAAATTTAGGGCCATTCTTATTTCATAGTCGGTTCTGTCGGGTATTTCTTCTGAGCCGGTGTTAATTATTGTTCGTTCAGTACGTCGTTGTTGTGGTTGTGTATTTGCCGAGTATAATTTAGTGTAGAATTTTTCAATGGCCTCGCTTATTTCCTTTCTGTCTCGGACGGTGACGTTTTTCTCATTTTTTATTTCTATGATTTTTCTTGTGCCGTTTGAGTTTTTTGCTTTGAGTACTTTCATATTGCAGTTATCTTGTATTATATTTTTTATTAGATTGTTAGTATAGTTTCTATGATCGTTCCTAATTTCTTTCTTCACGTTTTTGTTTAAACTTTTGAAGCTGTCCGAAGTTCGATCTGTTCTGTTTCGTCTTTCTTTTAGTAATTTAATTGTATTAGGTTGAAGTTTAGATGTTTAGATGTATTATCAGTAACTATATCCATTATCACTAACTATATCCAAGTCAAATCAGCGTCTTTCGAAAAAAAATTTTAATGATTGCATATAATTCATGGACGCGCCGGTCTATTAAATCGTAAGTGGAAAAGTAAAGTCCAATAAGTGGGACTGCTAAAATCACACATTAAAAGTGTAATGCAAGAACTTTATAGCAGCCTTTCTGGAGGACATTTTGGTGTCAAAAGGATACTGGCCAGAGAACGAGACAGATTTTACTGGATCAATTTTTGCCAAGATGTAGAAGGTTGGTGAAAAAAATGCAATTTATGTAACGGTAGAAAATGATCTAGAACAAGAAGTTGTGGTAAAATGGCATAATATCTTTCCGGAGAGCATGTTGAACGAGGTACAGTGGACATTTTTGGCCAACTTTCGATAGTAGAGAGAGGAAACATCTACTTAATAGTCGAAATAGAATATTTTTTAAAATGGCCTGAAATTGCACCCCTTCCTAATCAAGAAGCGACTACAGTAGGAGAAGCATTCATAACACAGGTCACGCGTTGTATCAAGACATGAAGTTCTTTTAGAGTTACATTCTGATCAAGGACGAATTTTTGAATTAGTTAATTCCTCTATTCCTGTTAGCCTATAGAATTTCGAACATAAAGCAACCAGTTATTCTCCATCGATGACGATCACCGAAAAAGAAATGAAGCTTCCTTAAGATCATATTTTTTGATGATTGCTTTCATACGAAGAAGAACATGCATTCGTGACTAACATTGAAAATTTAAAAGAAAAATTGGAAACGCTGTACGAATTGGTTCGTAAAAGTTTGAAGCTTCAAAGTGAGCCAAGGTCAGACTCAAAATGCATGCTACTGGTATAACTTTACAACATTACTGGTACAAATAAACGATCAAATCTACCGCGTCCAGTTTTCAGTTAGAAATAAATCCAGGGTAGTTTATATATATTCCTGATAGACCAGTTATTCGAGGCCAATAACTATAAAGGAGGGAACTGTATTATGACAGTTTGCTGAAATTTGTTCTATATAGAAAATAAAGGAGTAATAAAAAAATCTAAAATTTTCAAGATATCGTCCAAAAATCTCGAAATCTCTAATAATGTCTGGAATTTTAGAAAATGTATATAACCACAGGAAGTTGATAGTTTAATAACGGTAGTATTTTGAAGTTTATAGTTGTCATTTGGTATTGTAAACAAGTTGATGTTTAAAAATATTTATTTGAAAGAATTGTAACAATGTTATCAAAAAATACAACTTTAGTTTTAAATCCCGGGCGTGGGTAAAATGTTGATATTTTTCAGGGGTCGTCCAGTGACAATTACAACCAATACGAATCACGGGCGTGTTTTTATTCAAGTGTTGCACTCACCAAAACAAAGCCTGAGAAGAACATGAATATAATTGTCAAATGTTAAAGAATATTGGTGAGTTAATATTTAATTTTCCGATGAAAACCATATTTATTTAAACGGATCCATTAACAAGCAGACAAGACAGATTCTTGGATTCGAACGCCCGACGTAATCGTCGAATACCCCCTTTAAAGTGACTGTATTACAATTTGTTGTTCTATATCCGCAAATGTGATATTGGGCACGTATTTAATTGAAGCAAACTATAAAACGCCGTTAAGCAGGAGAGCTACAGAGAACAGATTATCACATTATTTCCACATGATCTTCAGCGATTTTGTCGTGTCAGGAACCTAGCACTTAATTGACAATGATTTCAGCAGCACGGACCAACCTGTCACACGTCCAAGGAGTCTTTTCGAATGCTGCACAATCATTTTGGGAATCGCCATATTTTGGGTAGAAGTGATTTTCTTTACCCTTTCTATACCCTCTTTGTTGAAGTTTGTAAAACGAAGTTTTTTAGATTCGTCCATTTTTACTAAAATTTATATATCAACTGATAAAATTATAAAGTACCATAACAAAGCGTAAAATAAATCAGAATTCAGTATAACCAAGAGTATAAAATTTCATTAAAATATACTTTACTTAAAGAATTCTTTAAGACGAATTATGAAATCAAATAACGTTAACACAAAATTTAAAGACCACTTTAACGTAAAGTCTCCTTTTAGTAAACTTGACTTTTTTTATTCATTACTACCGGACCCGACAGACTTCGCTCTGTCAAATAGATTTGGAATGTGGCAGTTTATTTCTTAACTTCTCCTGAACAGAACCGTCACCATGATGATAGAGCGGTGTGTGAGGGTCAGCTCGGATGACCTAAGTATCTTCGCTTCCACGAACTTTGGTCACCCTTTTGGACCCACTAAAAAACCAACCCGACTGGGATGTCTGCCAGAGGGCTTCGAACTAAGAGGGGAACTTAAGGTGCAACCCTGATTGAAAAATAATCCAAAGGGATAGTGGGAACCTTAAGGTGACAAATATTTATAAAGTGGGTGCTTAAATGACAAAACATAGAGATACTTAATTATTTATTATTATTATTATTATTATTATTATTAACATAGAGTTAATAACCGATGTAATAAAGAATAATGAAATAAAACGCATATAAGTATTTTCAGTAATCGGTTTATTGTAAATCAAGTGAATCATAATTATTAACAAAAATCTGTTTTATTTTTATTGTAGTGCTTTATGATATACAATGTTTCTTGTTTGATTACCTGGTGAATATACAAACAAATCTGATGGTTTTCCAACATGGGAACAGGCAACATACAATTCACCATGTGAGAAACATGGGTTTTCTAGATTAATACCACAAACACTTAATGATTGCCCCTGGGACCTATTTATGGTCATAACAAAAGCAAGCATCACTGGAAACTGTAGTCGTTTAAATTCAAATGGTACATCAGTCGGAATCTTTGGGATGCGTGGTATCAAAACGTCTTCTCCTTTAGGCTTTCCTTTCAGTATAGTTGCTGCTATCACGTTGTTCAATAATTTTTTTATCGCTAGCCGTGTGCCGTTGCAAAGACGCGGTTGGTTGATATTTCTCAAGATTATAACTACCGATCCAACCTTTATTTGAAGATTGTGAGGTGGCAATCCTGCTAAATCCAGCGAGTTTAAAAATTCATTCGGATAGTTGACGACATCATCTTGATTAGTAGCCGAATCAACTGATTTATATATCCTCAATTCGTCTATAATTTGTTCTTGAATTTTGAAATTTAATTTATTTACATCTATGTTTTTTGCAGCCAATATAGCCCGTTCGCTAAACCAATCTTGGTTTCTGTAATTTTGAGCAACATCTGGAAACACATTTTGAATAAGTTCGTCTTTTGATCGAGTTAACTGACAATGCGAGGAAAGTTATTGCAACCAGTCAAGGTGTCTATAGGAAATTTGCCGTTAACAATGTCAATGAGTTGTTTAGAGAATATGTCTCCAGATTGGTCATTTTGCAACTCGACACGCATTCTTGCTTAAGTGTAAGACCTTGACATGTTTCCACACATTAAAGGACTTAAAACATGCATTGAGTTTATCATCTGGCGTTGATCGTGGAATGACTGGCAATATTTGACGAAAATCTTCTGCTAATAAAATCATTGCACCTCCAAATGGGTTATAATTGCTCCGTAGATCTAGTAAGGTTCTATCTAAAACCTCCAAAGATTTTTTATGTGCCATCGTGCATTTATCACAAACAATCAATTCACGTTGCTGCAAAACTTTTGCCATTGCAGAGTTCTTCGAAACGTTGCAGGTTGGAGTTTCGTTGCTTTGCATGTTTAATGGCAATTTTAGAGCTGAATGGGCTGTTCGACTACCTTCAAGCAAAGTTGCTGCGATTCCCGACGAAGCGAGTGCAAGTGCAATTTTATTTTGTGAGCGAATTGTTGCTAATATCAATGAAATCAAAAAAGTTTTTCCTGTACCATCAGGTGCATCTAATAAGTAAATCCCTCCTGTTTTATCATTTGTTACTTTCATAAGTGTATCAAATACATACTTCTGTTGTTCATTCAATAGTGGAAGATTTGTTTGAATTAATTCTTTCAAAGTGTTGAAATCATACAGTTTTTCTCGGTGCAACTCTTGGATGGACGCCGCAAACGACGTCATTTGAAAGCAAATTTGTTGGATATTTAACAAAAGTGTATGGAATCTGGTCCTATTCCTGAAACCACTGAGTACAATGGCTCTGGTGGTGGATCCAATGGTATCAATTTTACTTTCCCATTTGCGCAACACAATTTATTGGCTTCATTTTTGTATTTCAATGCCTTACAATGAGAGCAAACCAAGTTCATAGATCCAATAGTAACAAATTGGTAATTACTGTAGTCAATTGACAAATCGTAATTAAAATCAGCTCGATTCAAACTTGCGCGATTATTAGTTGAATCTCTCGCTCTCGCTTCCCGCGTTCGTAATATACGAATTCTTTCACGTTCATTTCGGTCGTCACGTTCTTGTGCAGTATGATTAGATCGGTAAGTAGTTTGGTTTGTAGCATTTCGGGTTCTTCGACCTAAATTACTTCGTCTTATAGGAGGCATATCAAATATACTTAATAATGATTAATCACAGGTATTAAAACACTTTGCACAAAACACGATATAAAACAATCAATCAAAAATAAATCGAAGAAAACTGGAGAATTTGTTTCGTTTATCAAGTTGACGAAAGAAAACTGAGTAGATAAGGTAACAGAAAATCCAAGAAAATCAACACGTGTGTGTACACCAATATACACCGGCAATGTGACAGGTTGTTGTTGTCTGTGAAATCTCTACTTTGTCTGTGAAAGAGGATATAACATTACGTTTTAGTTTTTTTTTTTAATTTGATATGACTTGGAGTCAAGTCCTTTAAGCCATAAACAATGTTGTATGTGTATAGGGTAGGTATATTAAATTAATAATAAATTAATTATTAAAGATAATGAACGCTTTTTAACGCGGTTTGTTTGACAGATGCAACGACGTGAAAACTGATGCAAATTTATGTAGCGTTCCGAAACTAAAACAAAAGAAAGAATATTACGAGGCCAATCAAATCTATAGCTCTTACATTGTTTCACTTTTCAATTTGGTCGGGTTCACAATATTATCACTTTTGTGTGAACGCATTAGATCCTCCAACGCGAACACGCACACACACGAGCGCGCACACACACCCATTTGATTGAATTTGAACTTTGTGCAGCGACAATAAAGCGCAAATTGACTCCTCGACGTTAGGAACACACCTACATTGTTTAGACAACAGTAAGTGCTTGTAATTTAATATAAACTTTATTGAATAGCAATAACGTTCAAATTGACTCTACATTTAGTTATAAAATATTTGTATGGGAAAAAGAAAAGGGCTGTTTTGGGGTTTTTTTCGGAAATTATTCGATTTTTCTCGCCGTAAAAACCATCCTTAGACTTCAAGGAACATTTTAAAAAAAGAATTGTTAAGATTAGTCCATGCGTTGTTGAGTTATGCGCTTACCACCACATTTTGCGATTTATTTTTATATTATAGATATAATCGGCGGTTAAAGATACGCTAAAGATCGGCCCAAGAGACGCAATTGATGACAAATAAAAAAAATAATTTTTCATGTAAATTAATTAATATTCTTATATTACCACGTATTTTATCTCCAAAATTAAGTGATAGGTACTTATCATTTTTAACAATAATTAGTAATCTAGCTTGGTTTTAAGGGGATGTGATGTGTAACGCAATTGATTACATAGATAGATTTAAAAAATGTTACGCAAATAAATCATTAACAAAGCGTAGATTAATATTTGTGGTTAAACATTTCAAGTTCTTCCTGTACACACCCATCACTTCCTTAAAGCGGAACACCAGTGAGAGTAAATTGTCTTTTAAATAACAAGTTCGGCATTGCTCGACTAAAGAAATGTAATTATAACAATAAAATTGAGCATTTTCTAAACTTCAATGACGACAGTCACAAGACCACGGGAGAGTGTATTAACATTTCAAATTATTAATTGCGTCCTTATTTTCTCAACATTCACGAGGCCAGTTCGGATTTTTATCAGGACCGGTAAAAGATACCAAAAATCTTTGAAATTCATTATTTTTACATTTTTGTTTATTTTAACTAATATTGAAAAATTTGTTTTAATTTTCGCACATACATCATATGAATCGCTAACTACAGAAAGGCATCATATCCAATATAATACGAATACGTCCAATATAAACGAATTTTGTGTATTTTATTAAAATTGTTTCCAGTAGCAAAACGCAACGTCTACTACAAAAAGGAAACACGTCTGCATATTAGTATTGGCATGGCAACGTTTTCAATATTCTATTTACTGCAGAAAGGAAACTAGTCCAGGACAAGTTCTCTTTCTGCGGTAAACAGTTGTGGTGCTAGAACTGCGCGGCAAATATTCGAACTATCCTCACAGCTGAGTTTAGTCAGACAATATTGTGCTTTGTTTATTGATAATTGTTGTCACCTTTACAAGAAAAGAAAAGGTTATACGAATGATGACAAATATAAAAGGAACATAATAAAGAAATCTGAAGTGGCTGGACAAGAACAGGTAAACTTAGTTGGCAAAACTGTACCAGCTAAAAAATCAGGCTCAAATTTTTGCAGGTAAATATTGTTTTATTCATTGTTGTTAATTTGTAGATTTTGGTTTAAATGCCATTTTACTGATAATTTAATCTTGTATGTATTTCGAAGTAATATTAGGCTACTAAAACCTAACCTCAAAGTCATTTACTTATCTCCAATATCTTTTTCACTGAATTACTGTTACAATAAAGTCTTTTGTTCTTTAAGTTGTAAATCCAATTGCCTTAGTGTTTTCACTGAAAAAGATATGATTGAAATATTTGCCAAATTGCATAACATGACAACCAAAACGAAACAGGACATTTACATCCAATCTGTTATGGAAATTAGTCAGATTGCAAGGGAAAGACCCAGGTCTAGTTCGTCAACCGCGAAACTCAAGGCTTTCAGTGATATTTATTATGTAGTACATAATGGAAAATGTACGTACAAAAGTATGTCAAAAAGGATTTATGAAAACCTATGGATACACTGCAAAGCAGTGTTACCGTTTGTCCCATCTATTGCAACTAAATGAAACACCAACTGACAACCGAGGAAAAAAAGTTTCAGGAAATGAATTACCTGTGTCCGTACTGTCTAAATTAAGGGTCCATGTAGAATGATTCCCCAATAAAGTACACCACTATACAGGAAAAGAAAAAAGGATTTTTCAGCTAATATGAATTAAAATTATGTACGACATGCTCGTTAAAAAAGAACATAGTTTCCTAATTTCAACATTAGGAACTGAGAAAAGGCTCCCCTACAAGTTTTTTTGGACATATTTCAAGGAAAACTGCCTTTCTATTGGATTTGCCTTACCAGTTAAAGATGCATGTGTTACATGTGAAGAACTTAATTTAAAAATAAAAAGTTTTGTTTTGAATGAAAATGCAAGGCGAACTAAATCTAAATCTAAAAAGTTCTATGCATCACTGAAAGAAGTGACCACGCAGTGTGTCAGTAAGCCTGAAGAAAATGTTGGCATCTGCATAGATTTCATGGCCAATATATCTCTTCCTTGTATTCCTGTCCAAGATACCTATTACCTTAGACAGCTCACTATAAACGTCTTTGGTGTGCATAATCTCGCGACACGGGAATGTACAATTTTTATCTATCATGAAGGTGAAGATAGTAAAGGCTCAAACGAAGTATGTACTATGTTAGATTGGTACATAAAAACAAAATTGGCAGTGGTGTAAAAAACCTTTGGGACAATCCAAAGGTATCCGTTTGGGACAACTACGCAGAGCAAAATAAAAATAATACTGTGATTCGCATGATGATGTACTTGTGTAAGATAAAAAAGTTTAATGAAGTCAAGCTAACCTTTCCTGTTAGAGGCCACTCTTTTATGCCAACTGACAGAGATTTTGGCATCATCAGAAGAAAATTAAAGCAAGAAAAACGATATTATACTATTAATGAGGTAGAAGAGCTTATAATGAAATCATCAAAAATTGACGGCAAATTTTCTGTTGACTTCAGTGATGATTTCATTGACTTCAGTTAATGGTGGCCCCAGTTTTATAAAAAAAATCCTGCCTAAGTGATGATTCGTATGTCAAAAATGTCCCAAGAAACCAAAAAAGGGCTTCTGTCATATCACAATATAAACAAATGAGTTTTTCATCAAAGAATCTTAACACGGTTCAATGTAAAATGCACATCGGCGGCTTCATAATGGATGAATTCAAACTACGGAATGCAGTACAGCCAATTCGGCTCCTGCTAGAAGAGCCTAGTCAACTGTACTTCCAATTAACAACAAGAAAATGGAAGACATGAAGAAAACATTGGTATACATCCCTAAAGAAAAAATGAATTTTTGGAATCCGATTTTGTCATGGCCAATTACACTGGCATTTACAGAAGAAAACTAAAAACTTAAACTAAAATTTACTTCAAAGTTTTAATTTATGATTTAATTGCTTTATTTCATATATAGGACATTGTTTTATTTCATTAAAATTATTTCTCATAAAATATTCTGTTTGTATATTGATTGTTTTCCTGAGAACTTCTTCTTCTTCTTCTTCTTGCGCCACTCCTATCGGAGATTGGAAATTATCAAGGCTATCCTAACCTTGTTTATAGCTGACCTAAAGAGTTCATTAGTGGTACAGCCAAATTACTCTCTCAAATTACGCAACCATGACATTCTTCTACAGCCTGGATTCCGTTTTCCTTCTACTTTTCCTTGCATTATATTTTGAAGTAATGCGTATTTATGTCCTCTCATCAGGTGGCCTAAATATTCGAGTTTTCTTCGTTTGATCGTTGACAAAATTTCTGGGTCTTTTTCTATTATTCGCATTACTTCAAAGTTTGTGACTCTTTCTTTCAACCCAACTTATCTTTAGCATTCAACGGTAGCACCATATCTCGAAACTTTCAATTGTTTTATCTTGTTCTGTTTGAGAGTCCAGGCCTCTACACCGTATAATAGCGTGTTAAATACGTAGCCCCTTAGCATTCTTAATCGTAGAGGGATGCTTATATCTCTGTTGCAGAGGAATTTCCTCTTTACTAAAGTGGCCCTGGCAATTTCGATACGTCTTTTTATTTCATTATTTTGGCCTCCAGTTTCGTTTATTGAAGTCCCCAAGTATTTGTAACTTGATGCTTTTTCAATTTGAATGCTATTTATACTAATATGTGCTGGTTGTGTCATGTTCTTACTGAAGACCATATACTTGGTTTTATTGGTATTGATACTTATGCCATAATTGTTGCAGGCAATATTTATATTTGTAAGTAATCGTTGAAATTCTTTTACTGTTCTTACAACTAGTACAGTGTCGTCTGCGTATCAAATATTATTTACAACCTCCCCATTGATTATGATTCCTTCGTTTGCTTGCAAAAGGGTTTCCTGGCAGATGCTTTCACTATAAATATTAAATAGCAGCGGTGACAAAATGCATCCCTGTCGTACTCATCTACGTATTTCTATTGCTTGTGATATCTCATTTTCTATTTTGATGTTAGCTTTCTGATTTCAATATAGATTGTCTATGTCCTTTCTTTCAAGAATGTCTCTTAGCTTATCATGGCGTACTCTGTCAAACGCTTTTTCAAAATCGATAAAACATGCATGTACTTCCTGATTAACGTCTAGGCATCTTTGTGTAAGAACATTCAAACCGTTAATACCGTTACTTAATAGTAAAAAATAGTATAAGTAGGTAGGCAGATTATTATTTAAAATGTGAGAAAATAACTGTATGATGATGAAATAATAGGCAGTTGTTTGTCGTAATAATAAAAGAAAAGAAGAATATTTTGAATTTAACAGTGGTTATTGTACTGTTCCATAACATATAAGAATTTCTTTCCTAATAAAACAGAATGAGCCACACCGAACCTGTTATTCTGATTTTTGTCTGCCAGTGAGGTCTCGCTTCGTCTTTGATAATTGTCTCCCAGCATCCCCACATGATTTGCGGTGTCGTTGATTTTTACCTGTAGAAGAGGAAGCGCAACCTGCATGCCCATGCCCTTCTCTCGTGCCTTGTGCTTGCGTTTTTTATTACTTTTGTTGTGAGATTCGTCTCAGGTGATGCTGGTTTGACTGAATGTGTATTTCCACTCGTAGTATGTAGTTCCGTATACGCTTGACTTGGTGACTGAAATATTACAGTCGGTGGTTTGTGTGGTTATGAGTGTGTCGCTGTTATTTTTTCTATATTATTAGGTTGACGTTAAAGGTAAGTTATGTTTTCATTTTATAGCAAAAAAATAATCTTTATATAAATTTTAAATGAATACATCTGTGTGTAATTTAAACTTCCAATTTTTTGGATAGAGTTCAAAGCTATTTAATAATGCAGGGAAAAATAATTTAAATAGAAATGTATTCTGTATATATATATATATATATATAGAAGTGATTATTTCGACCAAAAAATAATTTATAAATACGTTCGAATTATCGGGTAAAGTGGTCTGTAATGAAAATCTTTCTTTTTTCTGAGATACTCAATATTTCGTCATTTATTTAATAGCTTCCTCAGAAGTAAACTAAAACAATTTAAACATTACAAAAAATGGCGTACAAATATTTTTTTTGTAATGTTTAAATTGTTTTAGTTTACTCCTGAGGAAGCTATTAAATAAATGGCGAAATATTGAGTATCTCAGAAAAAAGAAAGATTTTCATTACAGACCACTTTACCCGATAATTCGAACGTATATATATATATATATATATATATATATATATATATATATATATATATATATATATATATATATAATATATAATTTAGCTCTAAAACTAATTAAGCCACACAAAATTCAATGATAAAAGTAATGTCTCTCTGTGACTCAGGCTTGCACTAGAAAATTCTAGGTTCAAAAAATCGGAAAAAAATCGAAGCCAATCAAAAGCGAATCAAGAGCAGAGTGATGGGGCGTTATTACTAGTTAAATGCAATCAGAAACTGTAATCATTTGTGCTCTTAATAACTCTACGAGTTGCAAGATTAAGATAAACCCTTAACTGGTATGGTGAAAAAAGAAAACGTTTTAAGGTATGACAAGGTCAAACTAGACCTCTGAATTTTTGTGTTAACAAAACAAAAAATAAATGTACAAAAGTGAAAAAGTATTATATTGCTAATAATAAAGCTATAAAAACCAACATATATCACTAATAACGTTTCAGGAACAACACATACAGGGTCAATAACAAAATTAGGTTAATGTTGAAAACATTGAAACAAACAAAAAAAACACATTATCGTGTCGAAAATAACGAGTTCTCATCTATAAATGTTCAGATCTCTTAAAAAAAATCAAATCAGAAGTTAATTTGCGAATATAACCAAATAAACAAGCAAGTTGTTGATACTTACATCTATTACAAGTATTTGTTTTGATACAATGATTTTTACAAACGTGTTTATGACATTTGTTACAATCAAGTGATTGTTTGTTACCATTACGTGGATAAACGCCTTGCACGTTTAGATGCTCTTTCAATGGGCCTATCTTAGTCTTGGTTATCGTGTGGAATGTGGCCAACTGGACGAATAACTTGTCTTAATTCCCTTGGAATGTGCACCATTTTAATTATGTGGAATAATCAGTTCAGATTCTGGATGGGCACTGTTATCTAAAATACTCCCATTTACGCTGGCAATATCCAAGATCCGAAACCAAATAGTCTGTGGCTATCTTCTAGTACGCCTTCCTACTTAATAATTAGTACAAGTTTGATCCAGTACACCCACTCCCACATAAGTAACATTGTAAAAATATATCATATCTTGCAGTTTTTTTTTCTGTTTGCAAAACTTTGTCATTATAAAACTGAAAATGAGAGAAACTGGTCAATTTTTTTGGAACGTACAGCAAGGTTACGTCTTTAGTAAAACCAAAGAATGATAGTACTCTTCCTACCTCTTTTGTTTCTTTTAATAATACGTACCTACATAAGTAAGTTTACGTTGTGGTAGCTTGTTGACCAGCTCTAGCGAGGAAAATCAGTTATCCCCAGTCACATTGCGGTTATAATTCACTATTGAGGCAACTAACGAATGAACATTGAGAATTGGTATAGTTAACTTCTTGGGATTCCGTATTTTATTTTCTTATGTAGTATACACAAAATCTTTTAATAAATAATGGGTGCGGGCATCATAAAGGCACATTAATTTTTGTTTATATTTTTCTGACTTATTTTTCATAAACATTCTAAATTTGCACTACCGTGGAAACCCATTAACATTTCAGTTATGGTTACATTCTCCACATGAATAGTTAGCATAACAGCTATTTACGAAACGATTGCCAGTATTTGAAAATACAATGTAAAAAAAATGGTTTGAACACATTCTGGCTTATAGCCTGGAATAAACCTTTCCCTAAACGAGGCTTTGCTATTTTGACGTGGACGATTAAAGTTCCGCCAGTATATTCCGAACAAAAGTGCGAAATACGGAATAAAGTTGTGTCAGCTTTGCACCCCGAATGACTTTGTTCTAAATATCTAGTGAATTCTGAACAGGACACCGTTGACAATTACGTTGGCAATATATAATGTGTGGTAACAAAACTAGCGGAAAAATATTTTGGAAAAGGTCACACATTGTATTGAGATAACTATTACAATAGTGTGAACATAAAAAAAATCACGTAGTAGAAAACTTGCGAAAAAACGAAAAGGGGAACCCGCAAGAGGTAGTAAAATACAAATTAGGCCTAGGTGAAAGCATTTTCAAATGGGGTACACGTAAACTCATCACCAATTACCATAAATACCCTCGTACATAGTACAAACTCATCACCGCCATAAAAGTAGGGTTTTCAAGATAAACCCTAAGAGATTGGTAAACTGATCACTGACGTACCTGCACCCCGGATCAGGTATAGACCATAAAATACTTGCAAACGGCTAGTTTCTGGTAATTTCACAGAATAATCCAAATCCAGATGTCTTAAATGCAACAGCAATTTATTGGTTTTTATTTTAGAATTCCACAAAATTCTATTAATAGCTACCTAAAATCATGCGAAAAGAAAAATTTAACAACAAAACTATAAAAATGCAATGAAAATCAAATAACGAAGTTAAGGACTACCTCCGATATAAACAAAAATAGCACACGTTGATAAATATTTTCATTTTAAAGTTCACTATCGAAATCCTATGCAACTAAATTTTTAGATCTCAAAACCATTTAGATTGGCAGATACGTCTAATAGGTCACACCGTCAGACATATTAATATCTCATGTTAAATTTTAAAGCAACTTTCTTAAAATAATTTCTGAATTTATTAAATTATCACATAAACGAGAAGTATAACAGGTAAGTGGCAATCTTTCGCATTAGAAACCAGGCAAAAATCCCGGTGATGAGTTTACCTATCTGCGGTGATGAGTTTACCAATCTCCAAAGGATGCCGGTGATCAGTTTACTATATCTCCGAGGGTCTAATAATTTTATGGGGGGCTATATAGTGATGAGTTCGTACACGTCCTTCAAATGCGGACTTTACACCAACAATAAATTCACAAAGAAATTCATAAAGTCGC
Organism: Diabrotica undecimpunctata; assembly: GCF_040954645.1. Lineage (NCBI taxonomy): Eukaryota > Metazoa > Arthropoda > Insecta > Coleoptera > Chrysomelidae > Diabrotica > Diabrotica undecimpunctata. Next base: position 134,062,190 of record NC_092806.1, read on the forward strand.
TTCAAGGTCAAATTTAACATGTGTAAAATACAATTTGACATCCAATTTTGCCGTGAATAAATTCGTGAAGAAATTGACGAAATAGAACATGTCCTATTTTTCTCATTTATTGGACGTGAATTCAGTATCACCAACCTATGTAGATTTGGCGCGAAGTAGGGATAATAACTATTTTGTTTTTGATTATTAAACTTTGCATCTTTGTATGTCAAGTCGAGTTTTTATTTTTAGTTTTTTATTTGAGAATTAAAAAAAAATAGTTATGGAAAAGAGGTAGGTATATTATCCTATAATAAAAGACAGAAATTATGTATTTTTTTAGGAAAAACACAATATCGATGCAGAAAACTCTAGTTTTATTAAAAAGTTGTTTACTTTTCCCTTTCTTACATCATTTTATTTAAATATTATTTAGCATTAAATATTATTTATTTAATTAGCCAGCCAAGGCTGGCCTAGATATTAACCTCGCGAAAACAGAGTACCTATCTACAAGTGAAGAAGACATAGAAGATCTACAGATTGATGACAACGTAACAATCAAAGGAAAGGATAAATTCAAATACCTGGGGTTCATAATCACGAAAAAGGCAACAACAGAGGAAGAAATTACACAAAGATTAGGACAAACAAGAACAGCAATCCGACAACTTAACTCAGTATGGTGGGATAGACACCTAAATATGAAGACAAAAACGCAGATTTATAAAACATTAGTGCGAAGTATTATGACATATGGGGCCGAAAATTGGATCATAAACAAGAAAAACAGCAGTAAGATAATAGCAACAGAGATGGAATGCCTGCGAAGATGCTGCAGAGTAACAAGAATGGATAGGAGAAGTAATGACGAAATAAAGCAAAGAACATCAATAGAAACAGACATACTAACATATATAGAACAAAAAAGACTAAAGTGGTATGGACATGTAAGAAGAGCTAGCGACAGCAGATGGATAAAAAGAATAACCGAATGGAGCCCCATAGGAAGGAGGAAAAGAGGACGACCCCGAAAATCCTGGAGGAACGAAGTAGACGACGCCATGAGTAAGAGAGGACTAAACGATGGAGAATGGAACAACAGAGAGAGATGGAAACGGTTGAGCGAGGGAAGGCAGTGAATACTGTAGAATCCCTAAATATATATATTATTTATTTAATGCTTTGAGAATATGTAGTAAATATTTGTTAATAAAAGATTATAAAAGTCTACCTTTTTCTTCACTCCTATCTTTTATTTGGTAGTTGATCTAGTCATTAGATTTAAGTAAACGTTTTTATCTTCTTGAAATTTTAAAAATGGTTCAATCAACGTTTTCCAAGAAATATGGGTGCTATTGATTAAAGAAGATTTCTGAAACAGGAAAGGATGGTTTTCTTTGAAATGCCAAGTATTATAAGATTGGAAAATGAAAAGTATGGATATAGTACCTAGGTTGTCAGATTCTGCTCATGATTTTCAAAAACAGCAACTTGTAAAAAAAGACAGACTTATAAATTATTAAGTATCCAAATCATATCAAGGGTGTATCAGGAAATTCTCAAAATTTACAATAAATTCTCTAAATACATCAAGATGATTTTAAATTCTAATAATTTTGTGCTACTCCTTGGATATATTTTTTTGAACCAAATATGGATAATTTTATATTGTTGATAGGATTTTTAAATTCACTTCAGATCCGATTCACTCCTCTATTTTTTTTAACTAGATATGGATAATTCTATATTATTAATAAGATTTTAATTTCACATTCAGATATAACAGAATAGAAAGAAAGTTTCCAATGGAGGTGGCTGTACAGTTTAAATGATTCAGTCAAAGTGGAGACAATCTTTAAGATTTTTTTTACATCCTTTATTTATTGTAATCTGTTTCTACAATAAAAACAATAATCAATACGTTTATCACGTAATTAACACAGGAGATATCCGTCCAGTGACAAAAATCCTTTAAGATAAATTTCTAATATATATAAATATTTGAAATATAAATAACACTTTAGCAAGACATTTACTAACATATTAAAAAAATAGCAATAGTTAAAATACACACAGAATTATAAGTTATAGGTATATATAGTTTAAGTTGTAGCTATAAAATGATAGAGTATTTATGTATGTAAAGGTATAGAAAGATCTAAGGGATCACGGCGTTTTAGTCTTTCTCTCCTCGGTCGCTTAAGTAGGTCTTGGGCAAGCGTATTTGGGTGGTTCAGTAGTCTATTTTTGTAAGTGCCACTGAGTGAGACAACGGTGTCTTTAATATTTTGGATCTGAAGGTCTCGATGTATAACATAATTGGGCACATACCATGGTGCATAGGTAATATGTCTCAAAACTTTAGATTGGAAACGTTGAAGTTTCAGTAAATGAGAATTAGATGCTGTACCCCATATCTGTATACCATAGGTCCAAACTGGCTTTAGAATACATTTATACAGTAATAATGTGTTATGTAGACTTAATTTGAATTTTTGGTTCATGAACCAATACATTTTCCTGTAGGTATATTAATCTTAGTTGCAGTCGCTTTGTCCAGATGTGCTTTCCCCAATTTAGTCGGCTGTCAAAATGTACTCCCAAGAATTTAACATCACTTTTTTTTGGGTATTATGGTATTGTTTATGCGCACAGATGATACACTCTCTTTTCGTAAAGTAAATGTTGTATGTGCTGATTTGCTGCTATTTACTTTAACTCGCCACAGTTTTAACCATTTCTGTAGTTTATTTAAATGAATTTGTAAATTTTGACACGCTATAACAGAAACCGAGCTAGAAGCCATTATCACAGTATCATTTGCATAGGTAGCAATTGTGCTGTTTACTCTTGTGGGAATATATGCCGTATAGAATAAGTATAAAGTTGGGCTCAATATCCTCCCCTGAAGTACTCCCGATAGAATTGGAGATATGTTTGATACTGCTTCATTGTATCTTACCTGAAAATATCGATTGGTAGGATAGGATCTCAGAAGTACATACAGAGAATGAGAAAAGTGAGTTTTTATTTTAGATAGCAGCCCCCCATGCCATACTTTATCAAATGCTTGTGAGACATCCAAAGAAAAAGGCTGCAGTGCAGTATTCTTTCTTTTCAATTGCATCTCTGGCTACTTTGGCAACTCTATGTACCTGCTCAATTATTCCATGTTGTTGCCTGAATCCAAACTGATAATCAGGTATTAACTTTTGTCTGTCGACTATAGAATTCATTATTTGAAGAAGTCTCCTTTCAAATATCTTAGAGATAATTAAGTAAGCAAACTGATTGGAAGATAGGATGATAGTTCGTATGGATGTTTATTTGGTTTCGGTATTAGAATAGTTTGTGCCATTTTCCATTGAAATAGGAAGAAAAAAAAACTTTAGTATATCGTTAAATATGTACATAACATTTCTAATGGGACCATCATGCTTATCCTGATGTTTAAGTTTTTTAGAGAGTTTCCAAATAGAGTAATTTGTGTCATCTGTCGCAGTGAGACTTTCAAGAAATTCATTTATGCCTTGATCTTTGTATTTGTGTAGTTCTCGTTTAAGCAAACGAGTAGCTCTATTTAGTTAGTTTTGTTCTCAGCAGATTTAGAAGTTTGCCACTGTTTTCTTAGTTTTCTCTTTTCGTTGATTAAGATTTTTATATGATGTGGATATGGTTTACAGTTATTACTCGGATTTAGATTTGAAGTTGCTCTTCAAGCTGCCTGTTGAATGATCGATGTAAGGTGATGAACTACTTCCTCAATATTTTCATTTGTTTTAAGAGGAAGATTTAAGTTAATTGCATTTTGAATATTAACTCTAAACATACTCCAATTTGTTTAATGATTTGAAAACATGGGGTATTTATTTGTATTATATACATGCTCCATCACATCAATAAATATGGGGGAATGGTCCGACGAAAGGTCAAAGGAAGATGAGATCGGGTATTTTATTTCTATCTGTAGACCAGTAGGTTGGTTGCCCAGTAGAAATTGTAGTTAAGTTATTTTTGTTAAATTTACCCCCCCCCCCCATCTTCTGCAATATTGCTCACCTGCTGCAATAAAGCGATGACCAAGCCCATTGAAATAACTAGAAAATGTTCTTCTTTAATTATTTTACCAGGGGGGCAATACGCCACTGACATCGTTATGTGTCCTTTACTAAGTTCTACAGATATAAAGGTTTCCTAAATGTTGATTTCACACACTTTATTTATTTCGTGATGTTTTATGTTACTTCTAATGATTAACGCAGTTCCACCATGACCTTTTCAGGGTGTGGTGTGGCATAGGTGCAAAAATTTGGCATACTAAAATGGCTCTTGTTTGTCATATGAGCTTCACAGACCATCATGATATCAAGATTATTTAATTTAATAAATGCCTTAATCTTTAAGATGAATTGCTAAATTAAGACATTATTGAACTTCCTTGTTGCAGATGTTTTTGTGTTATGGGAAAACCTCAGAAGGATCATTATTAAACATATAATTTTTTTCTTAATTTTTTATTAAAGTTTTCTTTCAATGCATGTCTTCTGCTAGTTCCATTTCTCTAACATGTTTCTTTTGTGCTCTTTTCTCCTGTTTTTCTACATGAAGCCGTTGGTCTGCTACTAATTTTGTTCTTTCTTCAAATACCTAGGCTCACAACCATCGATATATATTTCACTATATCGATATCCACTACTTTATTATTTATAGTTTTTTTGCTAAATTGACTATTTTTCTTTAAAATGCAGGATTCCATATCCTATGATAAAATCTGTAAATATGATTTTTTTATTTAGAATAAAATCATAGTTGTTTGTGTATAACAAAAATTAAAATTAGCTTTTATTCCTGTTATGATTCTTAATTAAATTATATAATATTTAAAAATAGTTTAGTCCTACCCTACCCTACTATTGAATAGAGCAAATTGTAATATGTTAAAGACAAATCATTAAAATTGTAAAGAATCAACTCACAAACTAGTAGTGAAGTATAACTGGTTATTTCCATTTATTTTTAAGTATGCATTTCTTTAAAACTTCTCTTCTTAATTAGAATTCTACACATCTCAATATTCTAACAATAAACATATTTATTTGTATTAGGTATCTCTTGAGAAAATATTATGACAAGTGGTTAACAGATGATAAAAGTATTGTACCTTTCTTTCTTTATTATTTCGACTTGGCGCAGGCAGGTATTTTATTTAAATAAATGCTTTTATTATTCTAAAAGTCACAATGAATTGATTAACATTTCTACTGACTACAATAAATTTTTAGTATGTAATGAATGCTAGATTTTCTTGTTCTATTATATAAAATTGCCACTTTTTCTGTGTCTTCAGCTATGTTGTCCTTATTTAAGTTATATGAAATTATATTCTGTGTCTAAAAATCAACAGTTTCCACTTCTTCTTCTTCTTACGATGCCTATCCGTTCCAGATGTTTGCGATCAACATGGCTATCCTAACTTTGCTTGCTTCTATTCTGAATAGTCCGTCTGAATAGTCTGTCGATGTATTAAACCACTTTCTCAGGTTTTGAAGCCAAGATATTCTTCTTCTTTCTGGTCTTCTCTTTCCAAATACCTTGCCCTGAAGAATGAGTTGCAACAAGCCGTATCTCTGTTCATTCCTCATAACATGGCCAAGATATTCTAGTTTGCGCTCTTTGATGTTGTTGATAATCTCGCATTCCTTGCCTATTCGACGTAGGACCTCATCATTAGTCACACGATCCACCCATGAAATTCTTAAAATACGTCTGTAACACCACATCTCGAATGCCTCGAGTTTTCTTAAAGAAGCTTCGGAAAGTGTCCAGGCCTCTACTCCGTATAATAACGTAGAAAATACATAGCATCTAATGAGAGAGATTTTGGTAGCAAGTGGTAAATCGTGACTTCTGAAAAGAGACTTCATCATTATGAACGCCGATCTCGCTTTTCTTATGCGTTGTTTTATTTCACTGGAGTGATCCCATTGGCTGTTATTGTTGGTACCAAGATATGTGTAGCTTGTCCACTAATTACATATAATTTCCACTAATTTTTACCTCTTATTCAAGCTCTTACTCTATACCAAATTCAGCATAATTTTTTATACAATCTTAATCACTATTTTCTTTTTAAAACAATATTATTCTTTTTAGATTACATTTCCAAATATATCCTTATTCAAACAAATAACAATAAATAACATCCAATCATAAAACCATTGGTACTACTGACATAATGACAGTTGATATTAAAAATTTTTTGAAGTCAAAGAAACTTTAAAGTCCAAGATATTCACGATTTTATTGACACAGAAATTGATAAATAAATTCATGAATTTCTTCGTGAATTTATTGTTGGTGTAAAGCCCGTAATAAAAATAGAATAGGGGGGGGGGGTTAGACAAGGAGACCCAATGTCACCTAAACTTTTTAATACGGTGCTAGAACATGCTTTTAAGAATTTGGATTGGATGACAAAGGGAATAAAAATAGATGGAGAATATCTAAACAACTTACGTTTCGCCGATGATATACTTATAATAGCTGAAGATCTAGGTATGGCAAGAGAGATGGTACAGGAACTCGTTGTGGCTACAGAAAGTGTAGGTTTAAATATAAATATCTCGAAAACAAAAATCATGACCAATTTGGTACCCAACCAGAACATCAGTATTGGTGGAAAAGAAATAGAACTCGTATATAGATATAAATACCTGGGACATGAAATTATGATTGGCAGGGATAACCAGACTCATGAACTGAAGAGAAGAATCGGCCTTGGGTGGGCAGCATTTGGAAAACTGAGAGAAACTTTTAAAAGTGAGCTGCCCACATGCCTAAAGAGAAAGGTATTTGATCAGTGCGTCCTCCCAGTCTTGACGTACGGAGCAGAAACACTTACCTTAACAAAAGCAGCAGCTACCAAACTGAGAGTCACGCAGAGAAGAATGGAGCGGTCCATGTTAGGAATAACTCTGCGAGACAGAATAACCAACGAAGACATCAGGAGAAGAACCGGAGTGACTGACATCATCGAGAAGATAGCCAGACTAAAATGGAGATGGGCAGGACACATAGCCAGAATGACAGATGGGCGATGGACAAAGAGGTTATTGGAATGGAGGCCAAGGGAAGACAAGAGAAGCGTCAGTCGACCACCTACAAGATGGACTGATTTAAGAAGACTCAATAAAAACTGGATGAGAGCGGCGCAAGATAGACGGGGTTGGAAACATGAGGAAGAGGCCTATGTTCAGCAGTGGACTCTTGAGGCTGGATGATGAAAGCCCGTATAAGGACGAAACTTAAGTACTCCCTTGGTAGCGAACGTGTTAATGAGGCCCCCTTAAAAAGTATAACAATTTTTTTTCTCCATTAATATCTGACTGTATAATTAAATATCTAGTTAAATTTTACCAATCTGTTGATTTATTAATAATATAAACTGTAGATGTAAATGTTTAATGAGTACTGCTATTATCTATGTTAAAAATAGTTGCAGAATTACGTAGTTTTTTACATAGTTTATTATTTATACAACCTTTAACGGTAACTGGAATATAAATTATTTAAAACCTTTAAAAACCTACCGGTATTTGTTTAACATTTATTTTGCATAAAATATTCACGTAATTATCTATTAATGTGTTTTCGTATGAAGCCGAGATAGAATAATATCCTTACTAATTTACCGAGAACGTGTTGCGTTAAAGATAATTCAGAATCTTAACAATCATTTTTGAACAGCAACAATTTTATTTGCTTGCGGTTTACATTCAATGTCACCACATTATGATACAATATTTTTTATTAAACACGAAATCTGTATGGTTTATTTTCAGACGTGTCACAGTCTGATGGGTATTTCAATTAGAAGTAATTTAGAAACGTGTTAAATTTTACTTTGTTGAGTCTACGCTAGAAATAACAAAATAATTTATTTAAGTCAGTTAATAATTCAAATGTTCAAGATAATTAACAAAAAGTATTACTATTGTTATTAGAGAAGCTGTTCACAGGAGTGATTGAGTTACTATCAAAGATCATCATGATTATCATGGTGCTACAGCCCTTTAAAGGTCGCGACCTTCTCCAGAAAATTATAAAACACAATAAAATACCAGAATAATGAAAAACGAGCAAACTAATTCTACTATTCAAAAAAGAAGATAAAGACAGCCAGAAAACTACAGAGTTAAGTAAAGTTAAACTTGTTAAATACTACGCTAAAACTTACAACATTTTACAAGTGCTAATAAATCAGTGGATAGTAGAAGAACGTGTCTCTCTCTTGTCGTTTCCTCATTGCTGAGGATCGTAATTTCCTACAATGCGGGCTATCAATTCTCTCCATCTCTTGCGATTTTGGGCTGCTCTCATGGACTCGGAAAACGTCTCTCCAGTGGCTTTCTGTACTTGATCTGACCATCGGATAGGTGAGCGTCCTCTGCCTCTACGTCCTTCTACGTTTCCGCACACAATTAGTCTTTCTAAGTTGTCATTGTCTCTTCTCGCAATGTGGCCAAAAAACTTAAAAACATTTGCAAGACACTGAGAGGAGAGTCTGGTATGAATGTTTAGCTCTTCTAGAATCGACTGATTGGATCTGTGCTCCGTCCACGAGACGCGTAGCATTCGTCTCCAGCACCACATTTCGAATGCGTCAATCCTTTTCCTATCCTCTGATTTTATTGTCCATGTTTCGGCACCGTAACTGAAGATTGAAAAAATGAGTGTCCGTACCAGTCTCATTTTGAGTTTTTTGGATAAAGAGCGGTCCTTCCATATTTTTGACAGTCGACTCATCGCGTTCTTGGCCATCCCTATTCTTCTGCGAATTTCCGTATGGGAGGAGGCTGCATTGTTTAAGGAAGATCCTAGATACGTGAACTCGTCTACTTTCTCGAATTGATTTAGGGCGCCTGTTGTTTGGAGGATATTCGCGTGGTCCACAATCATGATTTTTGTTTTCTGATTATTAATCCTGAGCCCACACTTGTTGCTTTCGGTTTCTACTCTCTTTATCAGTCTCGACATCTCCTCTTCAGATGTTGCTATCAGTGTTGTATCGTCTGCGAATCTTAAGTTTGAGATCTTTTTTCCTGCAATGGAGATGCCGCCTCTCCATCCATCGAGTGCGTTCCTCATTATGTATTCTCCATATAAATTGAACAGGTCTGGAGATAGTATGCACCCTTGTCGTACACCTCTGCTGGTTTTGAGATTGCTGGTTTTCAATTCTTATTTTAACTGAGTTATCTTCGTATAAGTTTTTAATTAATATTGCCAAATGATCTGAAACTCCCATCTCATGAAGAACTGTCCAGAGAACTTCCCACTTCACACAATCAAATGCCTTTTGGTAGTCTAGAAAACAGATTATTATTGGAATTTTAAATTCGCGGGCCTTTTCTATGAGCTGCCGCATATTAAGGATTTGCTCTCTCGTACCATTCCCTTTGACAAAGCCTGCTTGTTCTTGGGGAATTTGTTTGTCTAAGTATTGTTGCAAACGGCGTTTAATGATTCTTAGTATAAATTCTTCTATTCTTAGTATAATATTCGTTATAAAACAAATTACTGGGAAATCACTAAAGTATAATAGACCAGCATTTCTGTGTCTGATTGACCTAAAGAAAGCTTTTGACAGAGTAACACTCAAATATGTAATCCATCTTCTGTATAATAGAGAAGTTTCCCAAAATATTATAAAAACTATCGAAAACATCTACCAAAACAACAAAATGGAAGTCAGAATAGATAGACAACTTACAGAACTTATAGAAATAGGCAGCGGAATAAGACAAGGCGATTCATTGAGCCCCATGCTCTTCAATTTGATCATGGATGAAATCATCAAAAACGTTAACAACACCAATCTGCAGAAGAAGTATCGGACGACCGCGCAAAAGATGGAGTGAAAACCTTCCATAGAGGTATTAATCCACCAATAACAAGCAGAATTGCTTATAAAGATGAAGAGAAAGTAGAAGGTTGTATTCTTGTTGGTTGTATAATTTAAAAAATTATAATGTGTTTGGATCTGTCATTTTGTGTGTCGGTTTGTGTGTAGCGCTTTTACTTTGTTTTTATTTTTAAGCAGTCATTGTGTTAACTGCTTTTGTTCTGAAGAAAAATATCGATAAGTTTTGTTAACCCATTTGTCTCCTCTCCAGGCATCTCACATATGGATTTGGTCATCATGTTTTCCATGAAGTTATCATCATAGATATGGTTTCTCTCATTGTCGTATTTTCTTCACCTTTGGGGGGCCGCGTGTTTGTTGTCGTATCGTGTTTGGGTACATAGGGTACATTGCTGCAACGAAGTTCAGTAAAAATAAAAAAATAGCGAACTATACAAAACATGGTAAGAAAATAGATCTAATACAATTCCTTAAAATTATTTATAAAGTCGATTAAATGGCAAAAATGGCTCTTTGTCCATTATAAAACCATCATTAGCATACGTTAACCAGGAAATAAAAAAAAAACTTACAATAAAGTAAAAGACATCCCTGTAAATTATGGTATAAAATTAAAAAAAAAATACTCTTTAACAAAGTAAAATTTTACTTTATTGTAAATTTTTTTTAAACTAAAGTATTCAACCAACCACTGACAATTTCCCTTTTAAATTTTAACCAGAGAATGCAATCGTGTAGTTTTCGTATTATCGGTTCCAATACACAACACATTACACAATCAGTGTGAAGAATACCTGAGTCTTCTAGTGATCACTAGATCTCTCTAGTAGCATACTCTGGTATTTATTTTTTCTATAATTGCCACAGTAGTTGGTGCGTTTTGATTTGGTTTGAGTCTTCTTACAAACTCTCTCTGATGACGGGTAGACTCAGAAACACGTGTTAGGGAGTGGTAAGAGACTCGGATTAAATCAAAACGCAATCATTTTCGTATAATACCTGAGTCGTTCTCAATATGGTTTTAGAAAGGGTACAGGCACTAGAGAAGCAATTATAGAATTGACACTGATGGCAGAAAGGTATCTTGAGGTTCAAAAACGGCCTTATGTGTGCTTTGTCGATTATAGAAAGGCCTTCGACAGCATCAAACACGGAAAATTGATTAAGGTGCTAAAGGAAGTAGGGTTGGATGGACACGATCATAAGTAATACATACTGGAACCACACAAGATGCGTTCGAACAGGGAACGGAAACACCAAGTACATCGACATAGAACGAGGAGTGCGTCAAGGGTGTATTTTATCCCCCCTATTATTTAATGTATATACCGAATATATAATTAGAGCTTCTCTTAAAGATCGCCCTAAAGGTGCCAGAGCAATGGAATCATCATTAATAATATAAGATATGTCGATGACACCGTAGTATTAGCAGAAACAGAAGACCAACTAAAAATATTGATGAACATATTATTAGAAAAAGTCACAGCCTGGGCTTGGACATTAACTTTTCCAAAACCAAAATTCTGGTATTCCACAAAAACCCCCATGAACAAGTTACACTTAACATAAAAATAAATGGTATCACCCTTCAGAGTTTCCAAAACTTTATATACCTGGGCAGAGAACTAAATAGCCAACTAGACAACTTAAAAGAAATTAGAAGACGCATTGAAATAGCAAGATTTGGTTTCATGAATATGCGTAGAATGCTCTGTAATCCCAAGCTATTAGTCTCAATAAGATTGAGAACACTAAAGTGTTATGTGTGGTCTCTATTACTATATGGCTCTAAGACCTGGACATTAAAACAGTATGACGTCAACAAATTAAATTCATTTGAAATGTGGATGTACCGTCGAATGCTAAGAAAAAGCTGGACCAGCAGAACTACGAATGAAGAAGTATTGAGAGCAATGAACACATGCCCTCATCTGGTCAATACTATCAAAATTAGAAAGACGTCATATCTAGGACACATAATGCGCCATAGGGAATTTGAGCAGCTCCAGGTAATATTAGAAGGCAAAATTGAAGGTAAAAGGGGCATAGGACGAATGAAAAAATCTTGGCTACGAAACATCAAAGATTGGGCCCACACAAGAGGAAATGAATTAATTCATCAAGCTCAGAACAGAGAGAAATTTTCCATATTGATCGCCAACCTTAACAGAGAGGGCACTTGGGTGGAGGAGGTTCCAATACGCATGAAAATAAATATGGACTAAATACGAAGCGTTGATACAATCCTCTTTTCAAAAGAATTTTATCAGCCTCTTCACCGGCCCTCTTATCACTGGTTTTTACCTAATTATACATCTTCTTCTTGTAGTGCCTATCCGTTTCAGATGTCGGCGACCATCATCCATACAAATTCTTCTTCCTCTGCAAATAGTTTAAATCTTTCTTTCCTTTCATTTCTCTTGCCTAGACCAAATTCACCAAATAATTCACCGCTTTAATTATACATATCTCTCACAATCTTAACATACTTATTAGAAACTCCATTCTTATTTAGCGCACACTACAAAACTACTCCAGGATCCCTATCAAATTGTTTTATATTTACACCAATAAATGGAGACTTAAGACAGGGAGAGGCACTAGTTTAACACTATTTGTATTAATTATGGACGAATTCATTAAGACATGCGCAACATGGGGTAAAAAACTGAATATGGGGTAGAGAGATAGCTGAGTTGGTGAGATCATTTACACCAGATACAGGATACCGTACCAGTGAGAAGAGTGGGGGAAGCAAAAATATTGAAAAACAAAAAAAGGAAAAGACCACGACACACATGGGATGAAGTAATCGGAAAGATATTGGAGAGAAAAGAAGTGACCTAGAAGAACGGAAGAAAGTTGAGACGAAACCGCAAAGAATGAAATAAATTTACTCAGTAATATCGGTAAGTAATTATAACACATATTTAAATAAATTCTCTATTTTGCCGATATTTTTATAGCGCAAAATACAGTAACCATCTTAATAACATTTGAAATAATAACAAGTTAAAAGAGCGAGATAACGTGGCATTCATTAAAAGATATATTAAATTCGGGAGGCTTCATTAATCGGAATAATGAATTTAACATTGACTTTTTATTGGATTCTATAATTAGCGTAACCAGCAATTTCCCAGTTGTACCTGATAAATAATTAACGGGAGATTAAGAATAATTGCGACTTCCTTTATTTACAAACATTTTTATCTGAAAAAAAAACATTGTTGATCTTGATAAATGTGTTATTAATTAAATAAATATTGCTCAAATAAATTCTTTACTGATATTGTATATAATAGAACTTGTGATATTTCACGATTAAAAAAAATGGGAAATTGGAAAACCAATTAGGAATTATTCATCATTGTGATGAATGAACTTAAATTAATAAATATTTATATTTTTTTATGCCATCTTTTAATGCTAACATAGGAGTAAAAGTAGTGTTTAAACCCAACATTGAAAACACAGAAAACACGAACACTGCAATCATAGTGGGCACAGACTAGTGGATTTTGCGAGATTAAACCTTCACTAATATGCAGGTTCTCTAATTGTTTGATAATTTTTCTTAAATTCTGATATACTTTAATATCTTTCCTTAACTCAATAAGAGTCTCCTTAAACTCTGCAACTTCATGTCTGTACACATTCAAAGACATTCTTCTTCTTCGTTTTTTTTTGGGTTTCGATTGTATAATCATTTACCCAGTACATGTTAGGTTATGCTCGTCTTGCTCTAAGCAATGCAAAACCAGCGATAAATTTCTGTTTACTAGTAATTTTATAATAATAAGTAAAAAAAATTTAAATATCTATTTGAAAGAATTTGATAAATTTATTAAATATTTTTATAATTTTTGTGAGAGGGTTTGTATAGACTACTATGTAAAGATATTGGACTCTCACTTTTCCTATAAAATGTGTTTGCTTCGCAGATGATACAACTTTCATAAATACTGATATTATGAAATAGTGATATGGAATACTGATATACTAATATCAGAATAATTTAAAAATTAAAATAGATAGTGATACCCAGAAAGCAAAAAACTGGTTTTCACATAATGGGCTAAAGCTAAATAAAGAGAAAAATCAGAATTTTGATTTTTAGTTCTGATTGGAAGTATATCTCAAGAAATAGTGTTAAACTAGTAGGAATCTTTCTAGACGATAATTTGGACTGGAGTGCTCATATAAATTACTTAAGTTCTAGACTTGCTACAAGTATATTTTTAATACGCAACTTAGTTTATATGATTCCTAAAAATACCCTTAGAATGTGCTACTTTGCACTATTTCATAGCCATTTACAGTACGGAATAACTGTTTGGGGTAATTCTTCTTACGCAGATCGAATTTTTAAATTACAAAAAAGAGTAGTGAGGATACTTTAAAGATCAGAGTATAGGAAACACTGTAAACCTTTATTTCTGGATTTAGGTATTATGCCACTACCTTCACTCTATATATGAGACACTGATTAAAATTCATGCCAACAAAGGTAAGTTTAACATAAACTACAACGTCCATGCTCACGATACAAGATCTGGAGATGCTATTAGAGCACAACGTTTTAGGTTGACAAAGAGCATAAAAATTCGACTGATTTTAGTTTGTATAACTTTTTGCCAGATGAAGTAAAAAGTTATCGTTTAAGCTTAAAATTAAATCACACTTTTTGAAACATTGTTTCTATTCAAAAACGGAGTACCTAAGTACAGCTTTTACACAATAAAACTAGTTTGGTCAGGGTAGTTGCCGATTTTAATTATATTTCATGTTTTTTATAATTCCACAAAGTGTGTTTGTCGTTTTTTTTTTAATTTTTAATATTAAATAATATACATGTTTGTAATGTTTAAATTCGCCAAAAATTTTATATGTTTTATATGTATTGTCACTATTCCTTTGACTTGTCAAAAACAAAACTATTTTTGTATATTGATTAAATAAATTCTATTCTATTCTATACTTAGACAGAGCTCCAGCAAAATTGGTTAAAAATGAAGAAAAATGGAAGTAGGATTAGGGGATAATGTGTGTTTTATTTTATTCTTTGCGGATGATCAAATTATCATTGCCGAATATTAAAATGATATAAATTATATTTAATTAAGGAAAGCACAAAAGGTTTAGAGAAAAGTAAATATCTAGGAGTAGTCTTTAATATAAAATAAAATAGCGAGGAAGAAATACAAAGTAGAAAACAAAGGCAAAGTGACTACCTTAACAGTAAATTCTCTTTTCTAGGACATATTATTAAAAAGAGACACAAAAAACACAATTATAAAAGCAGAGGTAAAAGTATTAATATCTAAGAAAGTAGTGCTACCTCCGAAAGTTATGCTTATTGACGAGCATATAAAAAATGAAATGGGTATCGGCAGAAATATAGAAGATATTGAAATAAGACTATTAATTTGGTATGACCATTTTAAGAGAGTGTCAGAGGACAGATGACCCTGAAAAATATTGGATACCTTCAGAACGAAGAAAAAGAGGTCAATCATGCCTAAGTTAAAGATATTTTTTTTTATTAATAAAGAACACCTGAACTATCTATCAAAAAAGTAACCGGCGCTCGGTGAAAGTCTACTCAACATATATCGGCAGTCAACGTGTTAGGAACTGTTCTGTTTTGTCCTAATTTAATACTGATAAAAACAAATTGAAATAAATAATTAAAAAGGAAAAGACAGTAAAGATTTGATTTCACGTACAGGGCGCTTGCGCATCCGCTTATACGTATTTCGGCCCAATAGGCCTCATCAGAACGGATTTCGCAAACGCTCTGAACGTGAAATAAATCTTTTCTGTCTTAGAAAGCAACTCTAACATGGCTTCGTATAGATGCAATGTAGCGACATCTGATAATAAAATCGTAGACTAATTTTCGAAACCAAATTCAAGAATTCCTCTTTAATCTGTGCCTTCTAAGAATTGCAAGGCAAAACAGACGTTGATAAAGATGTTAAGAGAGACATGGGGAATCTAAAAATTGCATACCACAACATATCTCCTCAATTAAGCAAAATTCTTAGCGAATTGGTTTCTAGTATTCGTACAGAGTATATCGAAATAAAAAGGAAAAGACAGTTAAGATTTGATTTCGCGTACAGGGCGCTTGCGCATCCGCTTATACGTATTTTGGCCCAATAGGCCTCATCAGAACGGCTTTCGCAAACGCTCTGAACGTGAACTAAATCTTTTCTGTCTTAGAAATATGTTGTGGAATGCAATTTTTAGATTCCCCATGTCTCTATTAACATCTTTATCAACGTCTGTTTTGCCTTGCAATTCTTAGAAGGCACAGATTAAAGCGGAATTCTTGAATTTGGTTTCGAAAATTAAAATAATTAAAAATTTAAATTAAAAAAAAAAAAATTTTTATCAACCATAAACTTTCGAGTTTTTTCGTAGTTAATTAATCTTCCTTCACTTGAATAACGTTTCTTGGCTTATTTCAGATGCCCCTGAAGATGCGAGCGAAAGTACTCGTAAGATTTAATAAAAAACTAAGCTGGATATCTGCCTTTTATTTGATTAAAGTTCATTAATTTAATCATTTAACCATATATCACTTAATTAAATAGTTAAATACATTTGTTTTATTCGTAGAAACTAAGAAAACAGAAAACTTAGTAAAATAAAACTGTTATATCGAACGTTTATTGTTTTAAAAAATGTTGGTAATGGAACTCACTTAAAACTTATCAAAATATTTACGCCAGGATAAACTACTAACGAAATCTTAATTGCTTTAAGTGTATTTTTAACTATCAAAATGAAAAAGTATGTAGTTGAGCATAATAATACTAACATTTGGGGAGTCGCTATAAATTGCATAAAAATGTTTAAATTGCTTATACATGATTTTAGTAGATATTAGAGACACATAGAATAGTAAATAAATTTGATATCATCTCGTTATAAAAATGTTTTCAAGACTGAATATCAACAAAAATTAAAATAAAACTGTAAACCTTATGTTTAAACATGTTACAAACAAAAAATGTTATGTGTGCGCTTTTCACATTTAGTGCACTCTAAACGTGTGTTTCTTTCTCCTACAGTACATCTACCTTGTAATGTACTTTTAGAAATATGATTTATTTCGTCAAATCGCATATCTCTAAGAACTGGACAAGTTGGACCACCTTTTCTTTTCCTTGAGTTTGCACCAACTTTAATCAGTGCCGTAGCAACATTTTTTCATAATGTCAAATAAGTTATAGTACTTTCAGGATTAACATGTTGGTAGAAACGGAATGCTGCTACTACCTCTAAATTCAAGTAGTGTGAAAATAAATTCCACCACCATTTTTTTGATCTTAGTCTTGGACGATAATTAGCACACATTCAATCGCAAAGGTCGACACCACCCATTCCAAAGTTATACTTATTAATCACATTTTGTTGTTGACACAGTCGCAGGTATCATCCTTTTGGTATCCCAATTTCTTCAGGTTACTAGCACAACGTGAGTGAAACGCCAGTCTTAGTCTGTTTAGCGTTTTTTTTTTTTGTGGGATACGGCAAATTGTTTTCAGCGGCCATTTCCTCTGAGGGGGCAAAATGTTTTGTAGCTAACGCTTGCCATAGGTGTACTCGCCGCGTCTTTGGCTATTCGGGAAGGGATTGTGATTTTTTCAGAAAGCTTTTCCGAGATCTTAGTCTACTTGGCTTAACTTGGTGGTCATACAAGGTGTGTCTTCGATCCGTCTTCTGCTTCTTTCGTTCTATTTCTGACGTGACCTGTCTTCTGATAGCATATATAAGTCTCCGAATATATAATGTCTTTAATGATTATACATTTGAGATATATGTTCGACCGATAAACAGTGTTGTTCATATATTCATTCTAAGGATTTTGGGGAAATATTTATTCCTCCAATTATAAATTTTTTTTTAATAAATGAACATAAAGGAAAACAATGTTCAGTAGATTTGTACAAAGGTTTCAGTACAGTTCTCTTAATTTAGTCTTTAATAACAATCAAAATACCTTCTCTTTTTGACTTATGATTAGTATAAAGATCACATCTAAAAGTTCTATATGAAGGTATTTAACATAAAATAGAACTATTAAGATCTTAAATTTTTGTACAAAGTTTAGCGACGTTCTAACAATAAACTTGTTATTACTCCAGTCATCAGAGACAGAATGAAACTCAACTTCTAAAAATCATACGAACAAGCTGAATTTTGAGAAGAGTATTAATTTTCGAGCCACAAAATATACGCAAGAAAGTTTACCACTTTTACCCACGGGCTTCCCCCTAAAACCCGGCTTGTAGGGGGCTAAAAACGCAAAAAATCGATTTACCAAGAATCTGTACGCCGTAGAAAAAAAATAGAGTCCCAAAATGAATATTCTTTCCCTTGAATGATTTAATTTTTGGTACAATATTTCTTTATTTTATGGAAATGTCTGTTTTGCTTTTATCTACTTAAATAACTTTCACTAAATCATCCATTGCTTTTTTACAATAATACAACAAGTTTTTTGGGAGCAATTGCTAATGAAATCCGCACTTATAAGAAATTAAATTGTTAATAGGATGATTCGGATTTAGCGGGTCAAAATATACGAAAATCAGTTGAAAATCTCATGGATTTCAATCGGTCACGAAACCCTCCGTTGCTTCTAGACTAAAAAATGTTTTATACATTATAAAGCAGGTTATCGCAAAACAAAAGGATTTAACCTAGCAAGGTATATTTTATTTATATATTTTGAAAATATATTTAAACTGGATTTAATAAACACAAACTATTCGAATTAAAAATAGAGCCAATTTACCTGATACGAGCAATTACGTGTATACAATCATTCGATCTTATTTGTAAATCTTCATCTGTTGTAAGATATGTTCTCTATTATATATTGTAAATAGTATTATTATTCATAAATTATTGTTTAAATGTTTAAATATTCTTTCTCAATTCATGTACACGATAAGAAAGTTTGAATAGTAGAAATTTACAAATGGATACATTTTGTACATTTATTTATAGCGCCGGTGTTTGAACTCATTATTTAAAAAGTAAAGAGTACCTATTCTACTTTTCAACAAAACCATACCAACCTGTCCACACCAAATCATTCCTATTAGATAACAATTCTATTAAGAGTGTACTTTTATTTGTTGCAGCTAATTTTATCCAGCATCATCATTTCAAAATCGACTCCGTAGTGAAAAGGAACACCTGCAGTTAAATAGTGTTGTGATGTAAGTGTGACATATATTAATACCAACAAATAATAGCACGTGAGAAAAGAAATAAATTTGAAAAAATTACAGTGATTTGAAATACGCGTATAAAAATTTTCGATTGTGTACTGTTTTGTTGTGTTATACAAATGTTATAAACGTAATTTTCGTAATTATATCGCAATTATATCTTGATTTATCAAAATCGACATGTGACAAGGCTTATCTCCTACACAATGGACGTGTATAGTTAGACGGGTTGGAAAATACGAGTACATAGAAGCGCTCACAAAGACAGTTATTGAATGGTGTTCATACCAAATATGTGCAAATGTTGTCAGAGGTAAGAAGTTTTAATTAATTAAAATATTTTTAATGTACAACAATGATTAAAAGCAACTGATTTATTGATATATATTACAGTGTATTTATTTATGACGCTCATAAACACGAAAGATGCTGGTGATTGTTTAAATATAACATAAGATAAAGTTTGAAAGATGTTTTGTATAACTTTTAGAGTAAAAATAAGTTTAACGTACATCTACAATTTCATAATATTTAATAAGACTAATTAAGAAAAGAAAATGGTATAAATTAGGGCCTAAACAGACTCATAGAAAACACAAAAAACTCAAATTCTTAAAGGGTAGGGGAGCGCCGGAAGGGGTTTGGACAATTTTTTAATAAATAATTCAGTAGCTTGGTTCTAAAAGGGCCAAAGTCATAAAACGCTGTTTTTGGGAAACTGCTTTAGAAGATTCTTATACAAAATGATCTACAGTTATTGCTAATATTTTTTATATTGCAACACTGTTTTTTTGTCTTGTCATTCTTACATAGATTACGGAATGTTTGGCATCAGTAAAACTGACCCACATTTGTTTTTTTTTATTGGAAATATGACATTGGCCCTTTTAAAATAACAAAAAAATACTCCAAAATGTTACTTTGGCCCAATTAAGGAATAATAACATTGCAATAATTTGAAGAGATTAATGTTTATTTTATAAAAACATAGTCACAATCAGTAGGATTACAATGGTAATATTACATCTCATCATCTTGATCGTACTCCTCATCTGCAATAAAATTATCCGTTGCAGATGGTGATGTAGTCAAAGTATTGAGAAACTGAAGGTAATATGGACGACTACTCTCCTCAACGTAAGGTAACATGTCTTTCAGATGTTGTGTTTTATTCGCTGGTATGCCCAATGGTTTATCAGAGATTGGTAACAAACGAGTAGTTCCAGAATTTCTAGTTCTTGTTCTTAATAAGCTCAATGTTTTATAAGGCTCATCGTCGGTAAAGGAGTTTTTGTATTTCATCACGCCAAGATTTTCACTTGAATAGTCTTATTATAGAATAAGTCTTATTTTAGACCACACCACTGGTTGTCCTTGAGTATTGGTTTTTGCATGCTGAAATTTGCCAGATAATAATGATTTAAAACAAAGAAATTCTTCTTGCTTCATTTCTTGGACAAAAATTGGTGGTTTTCTGGGTATTAGACGAATAAGGTTAGCCCAGTCTCTAGGAATATCTACCCTGGCAGTAGTAGAATTTTTAGTTTTTTCTATTGCAGCATATATTTCTTTGCAGTTTTCTCTCGAGCGTAGTGACTTTGAAACGAAGGAAACATCAGAATGTGTTGCCTTATTACATCTTTCTCCTCTTCCTTTATTTTTGGATGGTTCGTATGTTTTCCACGACCATCGCTTGAGCAAATATTTGATGTTGAGGAACGCTTTTTGTTCATTATTACCCAAACTTTTTTTAAGGTTACATCTAACGTTGATAAAAACATAACTTGGCAAACCTCAATTCTCTCTGAGTTACAATCTAAATAATATTGCCTGCTATACTTTCTTCTACTTGTTTCATTACGGCCTCTTATTCTTTGTACTGCCTTCTCTCTTTCTTGAATGTGACTGGCAATAAACTGATTTTGAGCTTCCCAAGCAAGATTATAAAATTCACTAAAAATGGTCTGCCTTTCTTCATTTGATAATTTTTCAAAACATTTCTTTCGGCATTGACATGGATTTTTTAATGATTTCTCTGAAATCTTTTTACCTTGAATTGTAACATATTCTTTTCCAAGTGTTTTTAAGTTCTTTCTTTTATTCTTTTCCCAATTATTTGGATTACGCTTCCTTTTTCTAATTTGTTCTCCGTCCAGAACTTTTTTTCTTCCTCTTCTATAAGAAGTTTCATTCCAGACAGTCTATGTTCTGATTCTGCAGTAATATGATTGTCTTTTTGTATTTTACTAGGTTCTGAGTTGTCCGAGTCAGAAGAGTCACTATCATAAGGTTCAAATTTATCACTTGAACTTCCATCAAAAGTCTTAAATCGTTCTGAGTTATCATCTTCTTCTTTATATATCACAGAAGATTTCGACCTCAGTTTATTCTTTATTGTATTTTTCGATGATGATTGTTCAGTTGTTATATCTTGTAATTTATTGTCTGAAACAAAGAGAGCAAAAAATTAATTATCTGAAACAAAGAACTATTTACATTGGTTTATCTACCTGGCGAAATGCTTAGTCCAGGATCATAGTTTTCTTGTAAAACAGTCGAATCATCCTGTTTTGGAGGCAGCGGCACATTATCTAAAATTTAAATAAAAATTGTTATTAAATTGCACTAAGTGATTTGAAAATAAGATTTATAGGACTGAAATGTCTTAGCATAAGTTACTAATATTCATACAGTCGGCCTAGTCACTAAATTTGTCCTACATGGTACATTTTTTGAGTATACAATTTTTTACTTAGTTATCATTTCGTCCTTACATCTAAATCTTGTAATATTACCAATTTTTAAAATAAAGTTAACCTATTTACTTACCGGCTTGTTTATTTGCTTCCATTTTGTCTAACTTACACAAGTTAACAAGTTTCTTTCCACGATATAACTGCTCCATCACTTTTTGTATTTTAAAACACACACTCAGAGGCCTCAGAGCCACTGTCGATTTTTTAATACAAAGATTAGGTACTACTTTTGCACTCACGATAATGTGTATAGACAGAAACCTAACCTAGAAATAAGGGGCCAATGTCAAATCAAATCGAAGAAGGTTTTGTTAAAAAAGGGCCAATGTCAACATTGGCCTGTATAGAAATAAAATTTTTAGAAGCATTGAGGCTGAAGTCTACATTGGTCCTTTTTGCTTTAAAAATTAGTATTGATTAGAGATTGACATTGGCCAAAAGTAATGCTGTAAGTCTGTTGTTACTCTATCTAGACATTGGCCCTTTTTACACAGTGTTGTTTATTTGAAATCTAAGACAAAAATGCACTTATGCCCAAACAGTCTAAAATTGACGTTGGCCCTTTTAGAACCAAGCTACTGAATTATGGCGTGGACATGGATAACAAATATCTAAAATTTTGAAATCATACTGATTAATGTATGTCTCCCCACTATATATTTGCATAGTTTGTGTACAAATATAACAATGTGAATGAAATATTCGCATATATATATACTTGAAGTATTGTGTCCAAACCCTCCCGACTGATCGGGAGTGTCTGGACAATAAACTAATAAATACAAAAATATTACTTAAGGTTTTATTTGCCCAAAAAAGCTTTAGATATCAATAAAACAAAATATTCATTATTAAAATAAACTGTACTGGAAAAAATCAATGTTAAAATATATCATGTCTTTATATCTAGCACTTTGATCTGTCAAAGGATTTGGTAACCTTACAATCACTTCTTCGTATGTTACAAATGTTGGAGGCTCTTCACTAACTATAAACCGGTTGAAAGCAACTTTCTTTTTCAAAAATTTCACGTTATAGCCATCTACAACAACTTACACTTTTACTTTTACTTTTTCAAACACCTTACAAACCACGAAACTAACAATTCGTAGTCTAGTAAGGTCCTCATCCTGATCTTCATCATTTTCCAAATCTAAATCTAAAGATGAGTCTTTGTAAATCACTTCTTTTTCATCGGAAGAACACTCGCTTATTACTTTCCTCGTTACCATCTCTATTTTTTTTTTTTTATTAATTTGTGGTGTCTCTTTTTTTAATTTCTTTTCTGCAATTGCATTGCATTCCGGAGTATCGGTTGCTATTATGGTTGTTCTTTTTACTGGACCTTTTCTAGTTAATTTCCTTTCTGGAGCTTTCGGGTATGGTTTTATTTGGGAATGAGATAAGTAATCTTTCTTGTGCTCGCTTTGAACTAGAGTGTCGGGCTGTGACAATGCAAAGAGGCTGAATTGCGATGACACCTCCACATTTTGATTTAAAAATTCATTTGGTGAAGAAACATTGGGGTCTTTTGATGTTGAAGTAACCATTCCGTCTGTTACAAACGAGTTTATAAAGTCTTCTTCACCAAAAATATTTTTATTCAATGGTCAAATTCCAGTACAACGAAATCCAAATTTTATGTTTGAAAGAGTTGCAGATCGATCCCAAGCTATCATACATATTGGTGCAAGGTCATAAATTGATAATGTCTTTCCTGCATGAGAGAGCATCCAGTCATCTGCTCCTTGATTGAAACACCTTTTAAATAGTCCATAAATCCATTATCTTTGCAGTAATCAATAACAGAAACAGATAAATGAGATTCATGATTATCCATTAATAACATAACATGGCTCTCTTTAGAACACCGAACATGAGTTACAAAATGTTCTAGAACTTTAAAAAAGTTATCACTGGTCATCCATCCAGATGAATGCACTAAACCAGTTGCACCATACTCTTCTGGAAAACCATTTAGCATTCTATGTTTGTCAAATTTTTTTCTTAGCAACACCCACACTGGTGGAAGTGCTGTTCCATTCGTTCCAATAATTCGCACTTGAGTAATCAGTTCTCCTCTCTCACACCTAACTTGATGCTGACCTTTAGTAGCAAATAGTTTTTAAGTTTTTTGAACTGTGGTTACGCCTGTCTCGTCCAAATTAAATATGTCTGATCCAGTGAAACTGTACCGTTTTAGAATCTCCTCTAACTTACCTTGAAATTTATCGACTGTAAATTTATTGTAGTGTTGATTTTTTAACTTCATGCTGTTAAGCGCTTTTTTTGACAGAAAACTTTACAGATTAAACATCAGCTGGCTGATTAAACATTCGCATGGCTTTTCGGCAAATCGTCCTTCGGTTAGTCGCTTATATTTATACGACATGTTTTCTGTAACAATTTTATAAATTAGGGAGAGTTTGGACACTTCTAGGAGGGTGTGGATAGGTGTCCATACCTTCCCTCAAGACAGTTGAGACAAATAAATACAAAATTTATTAAAGCATTTTTATCTATCGTAAAATAACAACAAACTTTCATTATTTAGGCTTAAATAATACTCAATCTAGAAAAAATGAAGAAGAAACCAGAGATTGTGTTTACGATCAAACGCATAAAATTGCAATATCTGGGAGACGTTATGACAAATCAGCACCGTTACTCCCTGCTGCAGTCTATATTGCAAGGTAAAGTCAAAGGTAAGCGAAGACCCGGTAGAATGAGAATATCATGGCTGCGGAATATAAGAACATGGTTTGCATCGAGCAAGGTCATGATTGCCAATATGATTTCCAACATCCGAAACGGATAGGAACCAGAAGAAGAAGAATACTCAATCAGTATCCGAAAACAAACAAAACCAGCTAACTAAAAACAGAGTTTCAAATTGCTAAATATTAGAACAACAGCATGGAAAATTTCGAAAATGGCCGAACATCAAAACAAAGTAAGCTGCCTGCTTGGCTTCTAGAAAGATACTAAAAATACAGAAATGCACTTTAAGTAATATTTGCGGTTACGCTTGTTGTCTAATGTAATGCGAATTATAAGAGTATTCAATGCTTCTTGCTGTCCAAACCCTCCCGGCGCTCCCCTATAATGTTGTGTAATGTTACTTATTTCCCCCTAGGGAAATAAGTAACAATATACCCTGTTTGCGACACTGAACCGGCCAGGCAGTTGTTTTGAGTTATATAAACTTCTATAACAAGAACCTAGGTATATGTTTCCTGCAATTTATTTTTTGAACTTAATTATTTAAACAAATTAAGGTTTATTAAATGGACAATTTTCTCGTTTTTCCTCTATAAGCAAAGAGTAAAGCAATTGAAACAAATTTGAGAGTAATAAATTTGTAACTCATATGCAAACCTTAAAAATGGCGTTTTTTAAATGTTTGTACCCTTATAATTTATTGCTAAGAAAGTTGCAAAATAAGTCACAAAATATTACTGACTTTTGAAAATATAAACTTAGAACCTTCATATTACGTGGAATATTGGTTCTTGTAGTGCTTAAAGTACGATCAAAATTTTAGAGCGATCGGACAAATAATTTAAAAGTTACAGTAAAACTTCTCCAAAACGAACACAAACAGGAAAAAATAATTGTCTGTTGTGTAGAGTTATCGCTTAATCAATAAAATAAAAAAGAGGTTTTGATTTGATTGATTTTTAATTAAACGTTTTTGTGCACATTTGCATAAGCATATACACAAATAAAACAAATAAAATACTAATGTAAAAAAGGAAGGTGTTACTTAAAAAAATCATCAATTTTGGTTTGTTTTTTGTTTTGAACATTATTTTTCACAATTTCTGACTCAACATCTGGAATTACATCAGATATTTTTTGACTTACTCTTGCATCACCATTATATATAAAAAATAATTTTAAGTCCACAAGGAAACTAAGTTCCTGTAGCTGGCTGTATGCCATGTATCACTAAAATTTTAATAAAATCCTTTATAAAGGATTTTAATAAATTTTTTAATTTTAAGTCCGTTAATTTTAGATAAGCATCATTTAAATTACTTACAGTTGTAGTACGTTCTAGTTCATCGTCACTCTCATTGTCGGAAACATTAGACACCTGTTCGTTTTCTTTAAAATCACTAACACAACTAGCTAAGTTTAGTACAGGATTTTTCGTCAATAGGGCTGCGTCAATCTCTAGGTAGTTCAAAAAAAATTTAACTCCATGACTATTTCCACAATTTCTTCTCCATTACAATCATTTTTTAAAAACCGCACCTAATGAAACACTTTTCAATTGTTTAGGATGAAACGTATCTCCATGCTGCCACAATTCAAATTAAGCCGTTAGCAATCGTTATGGACTTCTCCAGTTCAGTTGTTGATAAAGAATATTCTCTAGACGATAACATTCTTCTCTTCAAAAACTTTCTGTACAGGGATTTCAAGTTTTTAATTATTCCTTGGTCTAACGGTTGATAATGTGCTGTAGTATTAGTTGGCAACAATATTATTGATATGTTAGATAACTGAATATCCAGATGGGATGTTTCATTGCCTAGGAATAAGAGAATTTTTTTTTGACCTTGCATTTGTCTGTCAAATTTGTGCTGCCAATCGAGAATTTTTACTTTTACCAATCACCAAAGGTTTTTCTTTTTCCCCTTTTAAATTTGCACACAATAATACGGTCAGCCTTTTCTTAGCAGATTTACCCCAGTGCAATTTTTATTATGAAATGTACAAGTTTTACTTGGTAAGGCTCGATAATACAATACAAACCAGTCTCGTCAGTGTTATAAATATATTCAGGTAAATAGCCGTTTTAAAATAAATTTAGCAGTTTTCTTTGCCACTCTAAAACATCGTCAGGGTTAATATTTGCAGCGTCTCCAGAAATTGCACTGAATTTATTGTTATGTATTAAGCAAAACTTTCGCCGAGTTCGGCGAGTTCTTTCGCCGTCTATAAAGCTATTTCTTTTATTATCGGTCCAGATAATGAAATGTTCCTATTTCTCACTTTACAAAACGAATCGTACACTATAGTATCGATGACAATACCTTCAGTTTTAATCCTCTTCTTTTGTTGAACATTTCCACTTTCACTATATCATACTATACTTTTTAAATTGGCATTTTTAAATTGGAAACTTTTTGGCCAAATCTCGAACACTATAATTATTCTTTTCAGATGCTTATCTGCAGATGCAAATATTACTGATATTTTTTTTTTCCAAACTTGCTAAATATATTTAACTTTTTATTTTCAAATGAAAATACTTATAGCAAAAATAAAATAGTTATGGGAAACACTTTAATGTGGTTATGTACGGTTTTCAACAATTTCTAAACTTTTTATCAAACATAATTAAATTACAATCGGCATTCCTAATGATCATTAGGCTAATTTGCTTAATGTGTTTAGGATCTTTGTAAGCGGTTATATTATATTTTACCTCTCAAGCACAACAGTTCTGTCATATTGATCTAGACTCAGTGTATTGTAATTTAAACGTATAGTTTCAAATGACCATCATGCCTAGACGTAAGTCGGATATTGATGAATTAATTTTAAATGTGCATAAATACTTTAGCATGGAAAGAGACAATGGTGGACGTTTAAAGTCATTATTATGTATAAATCAACGCGTTTCTGACGCACTCGGGATAAGTGAAAGTAAGCTAAAAACTATAATAAAGAATGTCGAGATTCTCAAGACCAATTAATTTATCGATATATTATGACGCCAATATGCCATGTTGAAAAGGTTACCGAAAATTTTTCATCTCAACCTATTTATGTATAACAAATTATAAAAAATTACTTTTTTCGCTTCGACACCACTTTTTTTATAACTAAGGTTGTTTCAAGACGAAAGTTATTCTTGTGTTTTTTTATGTAAGCAACTTAATTTAAGCGTAAAATGCAAATAATTGTATTAACGTTGGCTAATGGGTAAACTTGTAAAGAAACGATATTATTTGATATGTATCTAGAAAAAGAGAAGACATGGAATACGTAGTCCCGCTACGTAGTTGAAGGCAACGTAGTGGGCCAATTAATATCCAAAGTAAGATCTCTTGCACAATAGTGGGACCAAATAACGGATGTGACTGGATAACTTATTCTCCGAAGAAAAACAACACGCGCAGGAGAGAGATCATTGGACAGAAATATTCAAACAAAGTACATGACACCAAAACATCCTTAAGGAGAAAATATAGGGAAAGAAGATTGTTTAACAGGATCCCATTTAATTTTATAAATAGAAAGAATTTGCGTACCTAAAAAATCCTGAAAGGGATATTTTCTATACTGTATTTGTATGGATTTCCTTGGGTTGTAGGGGTGGTTTTAATGTGTGGTGTTTGAGGATTTAAGGATGGTGTCTATAGAGAGTTGTGAGTTTCGGGTGACGAGTGTCTGGATTCGTAGTGTAGTGTGGTAGTTATTGTTGACGTTGTTTTATGGATCGACTGGGTTGTTGTACGGAATAGTTTGGTTTGGGTTGAGTTTTGAGCTGTTTTAGGTGGTAAAGCTTAGGTTCTTTGATGGAATTAATTGCAGACAAAGATCTGATTGTATAGATTGACTTATATATATATATATATATATATATATATATATATATATATATAAATATATATATATATATATAAATATATATATATATATATATATATATATATATATATATATATATATATATATATATCTCGGTTTCAAAACATCTTGCGTCGTTGTCCGATGCCTAATTTCTACGAATTTCTATCATTCCATTATTCTTCGGTCAAGTCTCGGAAGCTCATTGCCTTTGTTATTCCCTCCTTCCATGTTCTTTTTGGTGTTCCTCGTTTCTTACGATTTGGTGGTATCCATTTCATGGCGATTTTTGGTAGTCTTGTTTCTGGAATTCTTTAAACATTGCCATACCATATAAGTTGTTTCCTTTCTATGTCTGTTACCAGTGATCCATCTACCCCCATCCGATTCCTTATTTCATTGTTTCTAATTCTGTCTGCCCTAGATATTCGAAGTGATCGTCTAAATACATCCATTTCTGTTGCTTCGAGATTTCTTTTATTGCTTTCTGTTAGTCTCCATGTCTGTGTACCATAGGTTAAGCTGGTTTTTATGAGAGATTCATATATATTGTATTTTCGTCTTTTACCAATTTCTGAGCTCCAAAGAACTCCGTTAAGGCATCCAATTGTTCTACGGGCCTGGGTTATTCGTTTTCTAATTTCCCTATTGTCTGTGCATGTGGTGTCGAAATTAATTCCTAGGTAGGTATATTCAATTCAGTGCAGAATGCCATTTCGGTTGTGTCCATCTGAATGTTAGATAGTTCTGCGCCTATTGGGAGATATTTTGTTTTTTGTGTATTGAGTTCTAAACCCCACTTTTTGTATTCTTCCTGTAGTTTTCTGGCCATATATGTCAGGTCTTCTTTATCGTTGGTTATAAGGACTTGATCGTCTGCAAACTGTAGGGTATATAGGCAAGTTTCTCCCAGGTCAATGCCCATTCCTCTGCACTTTCTCCTCCACTGATATAGTGCTTTCGCCACGTAGATTTTAAACAATGTGGGGGATATGCAACACCCCTGCCGGAGTCCCTTGTTTACAGGAAATTTTTTTGAAAGTCTATTTCCTTCATTAAATTATAATTTAAATTTAGAATGATTTCGAACAGTCAGTTTTTTGGATGTAATGGTTTCTCAACATACATTTTGAGGTTTATTTTACCTCCAAATAGGGCAAAATTTGCTTATGAAAATCGCAATCAAAGGCAATCTCGTTTTAGACCCACTTACCGAATCTACGAATCTACGACTTGCTAGTTGATGATGTAAGAAAGTAAGATCTTTCCGTAAAATCGTTCATAAAGTGGATAGACACGTATCCAACTGCTGTGCAAGATGGCAGATAGACTTATTTGGTCTTTCTGTATGTTAGGCTCTACAGCAGCAACAATTTTTTCTTTACGCAATGTACGACGTGTCTGTGCATATTATCATTAAGAGTAAGCGTGGTGCGAAAACGTTTCATGGTTAATCTAATTACTTGTTTTGATGGACTATTATATTGACTATAAAATGGACCTATTGCGAGATACGTATTTCGAACAGAACAACAATTTTCAAAATAAATTTGTACAATTCGGAAGCGTTGCTCGAAGCGTCTTAGTATGCTGAAATGCCAAACCAAACTTAACATAAATCACTTGACAGCTGTCAAAATGGCCGACAAATAAAAAAGTGTTACTAACTTACATTTCTATACCTTTAAAAAAACACCCTTTATTTCTCACGTACCTGTGTTTCTCTAAATAATACATAAAACATTTCATAAATAAACTCACCGATAAAAAACGTTCCCAATTTATTCTAGATGTAATATTAAAAAAATATATATATTTTCATATTTATTTATAGGTAAATTAAGTTGGTTGTTCTATATTTATTTTGGTAGTTTGGTGTTTTAATCGTTCAATCGTTCATTTGCTTCATCTTTTGACATAAATTAATTTCGTGCTTGGTATACCAACCGTTTTACGATTTTGGCAGCTTTATGGCAATTCATAATTATGTGGTAGTATTTTAGATATTTTATTTCATTTAATATAAAATATTAAAATTGGTTCATATTGCATTGAAATAAATAAATCATGCAATAAAAAATAACTAGCTTTGATGACGTTTTTTGTTAATGACATTGAGTTTTCATTCAGGCTTGAGTGAATTGTATGATGAAAAGCAATAACTAATGTACTGAGCGTGTTCTATTTGTTAGTTATCTTATAAAATATATTCTCTTACACGAATATCTATTTAAAAAAAAAAAATAAAAGTGGATCATTATTCTTTACCTTAAATACATTGATTATAACGTTGCGAACAGCATGTTTTTTAACACATAAAAAGATAAATATACCAATGTTGCCATAAGGTAGGTTACCATAGCATATCATTCACACTTTTGAAAAGAATTTTAGATATTTATTTTTCTCTTGTTTTTCTCCTTGTAGAGCATGGTTCTGTTTATTCTATTATACCAGCTTTTGTCTTGTTGAACTACCGTTGTCATACCACCTTTTTGAGAGTCTTCCTAGTGGTCTTATTGTATTGGGTTTATATGTTTTTGCCATTTTCGCGAATTGTCCTAGGTCCATTTTGTCGACTTGTCTCTCCATTTGCGGCTTCGTAATCGTGTCTATCTCACCACATTCTAGACTTTAGATTCTGTTAAAGTATCCTTATTTCCTATTCCATTGATAAGAGCAATTCCTCTTATGGTGTTTTTAACACTTTCATCTTTGTAGTTCTTATCAATCGTTTTATATAGGACGCTTCAGCTATATATTAGTACTGGCCTTACACAAGCTTTATATAATCCGGATTTTGCTCTCTACGCTTGTTTAATTGGATTTCCATATGATATACTTTAAGTATCTCGATATTTTACTGCCTTGTTGAGCTGTTTTTTTACTTTCTTTACACTATTCATGACTTGGTCTATTATATGTTTGTTAATCATTAGTTTGTATCGAATGGCGTTGTTAGCTATAACTATTGACTGGGTCTTTTCGTGTGGTATTAAAAAGTTTAACTTGTGTGTTGTTACTACAAATCTGCGAAGTAGTAGTGTGACCCCCTGTGGGCAATATTCATTTTCTGCTATATTTCTGCATTAGCCGCATAACCGAGGATACTCAAAGTTGGATTTCCCATTTTGAAGCCAATGTTGTCCTAATCTACGCTTTCTATTATCTTGTCCATGATCATGTTGACCCTTAACCGAAAAGGTCTCGTCTGTGAAACGTCCTTCAATATCCATTTCTTATTATCTTTTATTCTCCACAACCGACGTTAGCAACCTTCTAATCCTAAACCGACTGGTCAGTTATCCTTCTATGGAGTTTTGAATCGGTATGAGAACCTGTGCCTGAAATATAGGATAAAATAAAGTGATAGTAGTTTGTGAGACGACGTATATCTGTTCGTGTTACGTATTCGTTATTAAGTCGTAATCGAAATTCTGAGAACAACTGAAATTGACGAACAAGACTTGCGAATTATCTCAGAACTATATTGGCATCAAACGGCAACAATTGAAATAGAGCACACAATGTCCAAAGACATACGAATCCGACGAGGAGTTCGACAAGGTTGCGTCTTATCACCGCTATTTTTTAATCTGTATTCGAAATCTATATTCAGAAAGGCATTAGACGAGGTTTAAGGTGGAAACAAGATTAACGGAACCAGCAAAGATAACATCAGGTACGCTGATGATACCGTCTTAATAGCAAACATCGTACTAGAAAAGAACTGAGAACTACAAAATATAATAAATGCGGTAGTTCGTCATAGCGAAATGTTCGGTATACATCTAAATGTTTAAAAAACAAAAATTCTAGTATTTTCAAAGATACCAACAATCGTACATTTATATGCTTCTTCTTCTTCTTCTTCTTCTTCTTCTTTTTAGGTAGACATGACTCTGTCTATTTTTCAATGTGTCTCCAGTAAGTTGTCGGTCCATCGTTTTCGTGGTCTTTCCACTGATCCTCTTTCTATTGGAGAACGGTCTCTTGCCGTCTTTACTACTCTATTTGTTGTCATTCGGCTTAAATGATCGTTCTATTCTACCTTTCTATTTCTTACCCAGTTCTTGATATTCTCCACCTTGCATCTACGTCGTATATCTGTAATTCTAGCTCTGTTCCATAGTGTTTTACTATCAATTTTTCTAAGTGTTTTCATCTCTGCTAACATCTTTTTTGTCCTCTCTGTGTCAGGTAGTGTTCCTGCCGCGTATGTCGTTATTGGTTTTATGACCAATATTGTTTTTTCCATATTGTTTCATTCAGACAGCCTGCTGCTCTGTTTGCTATATTGACTTGATCTTCTACTTTAGTTTCTAGCTTTCATGTAGTTAAATAATGTGATGCCTAGATATTTAAACTGACAATCACTTGTATTGTCTGACTTTCCAGCTCCAATTTACATCCTAGTAAATTTGCTATGGTAACCATGCATTTTGCCATTTTTGGGGAAATAACCATGTTCAATTTTCTGGCGGTTATATTAAATTGGTGCAGTATACGTTGTAAATTGTCGTCACTTTGAGAGAGTAGTATTGCGTCGTCTGCATAGCAGATTATTTTAAGTTGATTTTCTCTCATTTGGTATTCTTATTTAGTTCTTAATTTGAATGAGAGGGGACAAATAATAGAGCAGGTAACTTCCATAAAATATTGGGGAGCAAATATCAACAGCCAGTCTAACCTAAAAAAGAATTCCTATTAAGAATTGAACAAGCGAGAAAAACATTCAAGAACATGAAAACATTTTTTACAAGATTAGACCTTAGTCTAGACCTCAGAAGTCAAATGATCAGATGTTATTTTTGAAATGTATATATACAGACGGATCCTGAGAATTCCATTAATACAAAAAGTTACCAATGGTGAGGTGCTTCTGCGCACCTAGAAGAATCACTGAGCACAATCAAAGAAAAAAAATGCAATACTTAGGTCATCTGTTGAGAGGTGAAAGGTATGAATTACTCCAAATCTTATTGGAAGGTGAAGTGCAGGGCAAAAAATCAGTTGGAAGACGCTAGAACTCGTGACTGAAAGATCTGAGGAGATGGTTTGACCACTTATCCGCAGAAATCTTTCGTGCAGCAGTTTCCAAAGCTACAATTCCCATTTGGATCGGCAACCTTCGAAAGGAGACGGCGCAATAAGAAGAAGATTAGGTCGTGATTATGAGTTATACCTAGTTCCTAGAAAAAATATCAGTTTTGGTTAAATATTTTAAAGAAACTGCTGTGAAGTGGTATGAGATTGTTAGTGATACTAGTAATATGGATGCTGTTTGAGGTTCCATGTTGATATTTTCTTATTTCTTATTTTTTTTCTTCCTCGAAACATGTATTATACCTTCTTTTTTGACCTCCATATAGGTCATTTGGAGAATCTTTCCCAGTATGTTCATTCTAGTTTCTTTATTTTTTTGTTTGCTTTAGTTCCTTTTTGTTGTTTATGTATCTCGTTAGCTTCTCTATATGTAGGCATATCGTTTTTCTTTAAATGCTATCTTAACTTCATGCGTAAACTATGGTGTACTATTTTTTGGTCTAATTGTGTTAAATGTTTTTTGTCCTATTGCCTTTGTGGCAGTACTTGTAATATAAGCTTATAAGTTTGCCCAGGATTCTGTATATTTCTGTTATGCAGTTTCGGAATAAGTTTTCTTTTATTCATTTTTAGTAGAAGATTTTAGTTCTCCCGTTTTCCATGAATTCGACATCAAAATTTTGTGATAAAGTTCGGTTCTTTCTTCTAGTGGATTTATATGCGATAATTCGAGCTTTGTATAAGACCAAACTATGTTGTGTGATAGCATTTGTTGACGTTAGAGTTTTTACGTGAATAATGTGTCCAGGGTGCAGTTTTTTACACTTGTTTTTTTTTAAGTAAAAAGTACAAGTAAGGAGTAAAAAGTATAGTGTTATTAAAAATAATCATCGGGTTTTACGAAGACAATTCACAAAGCACATTTCATACCATTACAAATACTTAATGTGACCTCCTCGCGTTATAGGGCATACGTCTAAATGGTAGTCCAGTTAAGACCTCATAAGCTTTACTGTGTTCCTATCTATGCTCTTTATGATAACAGTAATGTGGTCTTGAAATTCACCTAATGTTGACACTGGTTTTATGTAAACCAAATCTATCATAAACCTTCAAAGAGAAAATTCGCAAATCCTAACATTGGGAGACTTAAGGGACAAGTTAAATGATACCAAATTCTCTCTAATTGCTTAATTTAAGTGTACAATAGTTCTTCATTTAGATAGTCATACACTTCATCATATCAATTAAGTCGAGTCCCTTTCTGTTTTTTATTTGTCGTACTGTAGCCAATTGGCATATTTTATTGTAGATTGTGTATGTTTCAAAGTGTGTTTTGACCAATTTCCTTGTAACTAAGTAAAGTCGACTTTATTGTTTATACAATATTTTAATATATCTGAACGACTGCCGTACCTTGAGTGTGTACCAGTCCAACAAAGAGGAGATCTTTTTAAATAAACGTTGCCATTCGTCAGGATTTGAATTCACGACCACTGAGTTTTTATGCTCAGTAAGTTGACCCTCTTCCTACTGCCCTACCAAGGTGTTTTCCATGCTGTTAAAATATGAAGCAATGGAAATCCTTTGTTACTTGCGAAAACAACCATCACTGCAATATATCTACGTATTTTGTACTTCTGTATATTCTTTTACTGAACGAAAAGGTCTGGACATCTTTAATTTGTAAGCTGCACAAAAAAAATCAGCTTTGGCAAATCCGTTTTATGTTCTTTATTCATATGTGAATCTTCCGTAGCCCATATCTGCAAATTATTAAAAGACGGCTAGCAAATTTGTCATCCTTCATCGCTTTCTGCATAAAAATCGGTTTGTTTTACATGGTTGTAGGGGCGTAATAGTTTTACCACTAATAGGGGTACGTTTTTCATCGCAATCGCTATTCCATACAAGCTCACGGCTTACTCTGCTACTGGGTTACACACAAAATTTTCACTTACTTTTCGTACTGCCTTAATTTACGTTTAAACGAAGTAATTGGTCAGGGCCATCTATTCCGAAGTGCAAAATCGCGTTGACCTTGCGCAGCTACGTCACTTGCAGCGTAGTATTCACATTGCTCTTAATTGTATACATAAGCCCTCGTAACTTAGTCATCCTAAATATTGATATTTTGCATATTATTTTACTTTCTTCCTACATTTTAAATAAAAACAAAAGTTTATTATGTTTTCTTTGTCAAATATGTCTAATCTTTATGCGAATTAAAACTAATAAGGTATTAATACAAAAAAATAGCTTCTTATTTAGATACCTACATACTTGCACTTTTTATAAACTTCTAAGACGGAACAAAATTTTTATATTATACATAATTGGTAAATATATAATTAAATTTAAATACTTAAAACAACCGTCACTTACAGAAGTCAGATGCCAATTTTCAAAATAAATAACTATATATAAAGCAGTTTTTAAACAATTTAGTTTAAAAATATATAACTATATACATTATGCGATAGTTTTTTGTATTTTTCTTTCATTAGTACGTGCTAAAATAATTTTTTTATTAAAATCTTTTATACGGAAGTACATACGCGATCGAAAAAATATTTTCTTAGCATCTTCAGGACAATCAATATTAACACTTGCGGATAACAGGCTTGAAATATATTGTTTGTCAGTAAATATGGTATCTCCATTTAAGTTTTGAAAAATTTGCTCTAGTTTTTCCAAATGAGCCATAAATTCGTTAGAAGGTTTACATAGTCCACCTTCTGTCAAATGATTGGTCCAGGTGTAAGACGTCGAACTTTGGTTAGTTAAATTTGGTAACTTGCCTTCAAGCTTGCTAAAAATATATCCTCCTAAATGTTCTAGTCCATCATATCTTAAATCATCGAGTTCTTCAGAGAGGACTATATCATCTCCATCCGTGGGATTGGTGTCAATGATTGTTTTTTTTTGAAGCAAGCTTTTCTACCATACTACCGCTCATAGTTAATGTAGGTGTACCATCGTCTTCTACATTACAGTAATCTGAAAAAGCACCTTCGTTTTTTCCCATTAAATAAGAAAGCAGTCGGTATTTAAAATCTAAAGAAGTTGGATGATCGTTCAAACCACCTTTCGCTCTTATGACCCCAAAAAAATTCTGCAAGGGATCTTGGTTTAAGCGCCTCATCAAAAGGTAGTTCATATTATATCGTTTGCCTACATCTTCAAGCAGCAACTGCAGAGCCTTGTTTGATATAAGAATACCTACAATGTTTTGTAAAATGTAATAAATGTGTTTTTACTTTGATATATTGTGTTACCTTTTTGGAACGGAAGCAATGATTTCTTGCCTTTAACGCGCATTGTTGAAATCATGTCAGACATTCTTTTTAAAATATCATTTTGCGCTTCTAGCGCCAAACCATAAGCCCGGTTTCTGGTTCAAGTGTCGCTCACAGGAACGCTCACATTAAATACGTCAAACCAGTCGTTCACCTATAGCAAGTTAAAACAAATTTGTAATTAATGTTTACCTTACAAATTGCAACCCTTACTAATTTAAAAACATCTGCCAGTTGTGTCAAATTTGTGTCTTGATTAATGAGACCAAGCATGCCGCACCTACTAATAGCCTTCGATACCGTATGGGAGAATAATTTTGCAGCATATTTTACTCTCTGTCTATGAGCTCCTCTGACATTGAGCTTTTCTTTGCCTTTTTGTGGGTAATTTTTAAATTAGAACCTGTTGTAGCATCAAGAACAGATTCAACACAGTCCCTATTCAGTTCTCTTCCATTAAAAATAAAATCTTCATCCACAAAATGATTTCTGATAAGCTTTAATAGGTGTGGCACGTCAGCAAAAACATAAACATTTTGACCATTGTGTGTATTTTTAAAATAAGGTTTTGATTCTGTAATTTCCAATTCTGTGTGCAGTACTCTATTTCTACCCCCAAAACACAAACCATAGCTAATACTTGGAAACCTAGAGACAGGTTGTTTCCACTGTTTTTAATAAACCTGTCAGCATTACGACTTGCACATACGCAAATTAGATTTTCCTCTTTAGGGAAACGAAAAAACTTCGTACCAGGGCAAGGATTTCGCTTGCTCTGGTTATCAGAGGAACAGCCAAATACCGCACAACTCATATCGTAAAAATTAAAAATATTACTGTGAGAAAACTCCGAAACTTTAACTGCACTCTTCGGATGCTAGTTTCTGACTGACTACACTACGCTGCAACTGACGTCACTCCCTGGTCGACGGTCATGCGACGTGCGCAATATGTTACCTTTGTCGTTTCATTATACCATGGTAATTGGTAAACATCTTGCATACTCGAGAACAGAAAACGCGTTTTGATACTCCGTCGCCGTTTTCCAAACTGGTCGTGCTACCATCTAGATGCGAGTCGTGTGACGCGCGACAGTCTCGTCGAGCAGTAATGATAATACACAATGATGAGTGCGTTAAGACCTGTCGCCAAGGTAACCAATCACGACAAAGATTGTTACTTTGGCCGGCCAACCACAGCGCATGTTGTTAACTGCGCCGTCATTGGCCTCTCGGCGGAAGTGTGCTGCAAATGCTCAAACACGATGTGTGTAAAAGAGCAGCATATCTTCCGATCGGGATCCAGTCGTCTTACACTACTAGCCCCGTTAGACCTTCTTGGCTCGGTGTGCTACCACGCTACCTTTCAGTTTTATTATTTAACCAATATCCTGCTATCGTCGAAGACGTCGAAATTAAAGAAGAATTATCCAAGAATAGTTATCCAATTTAGAAGTTAAATCATCAAGTGTGCAAGATCCGGCGTGTCGACTACAAAACGCTTCCCGGCAGTAGAACACGACTTTCTGAGATAGGAAAGACATTGGTCTTAGAACTATTTCAAATTGTGTCGAACTGAACACAGCGTTATTTGGGCCTGTCACGGTAAAGAGTAAATGAAAGCCCGACGGGGACTTGTAATTGCTTTTCCGATTAGGTTGAGTTGCAATAACACTTCGTCTCCAGAAACCTTATGCAAATAGTAACTATAAGAATTACTGTTAGCGAAAGGTAGCAATACGAAGCGACTGGCAGCAGGAAGAGTCGACATTGCCGGCATTCTTGTGCCTCTCTCGAGGAGAGGGAGCGCGGCTACACAAAGTGAGAAGGCCGACATCTCTGTGGAATTTGAGGTATACATTACGCATCAGAATTCTAACACAAATTAAGTCATTGTAAGAAATATTGTCTGTAAGAAAGCTCGAACTGTTAGAGAATTCTGATTGCCGGTGGCCCCTCACCTACCACAAAGACTCGGCGGAAATTCTTGCCCGTAAAGGCCGGTATCTCCATTTAACTCCTTGAAACGAAGATGGACTCTCGAAACCTGAGATCCTCTTCAAGAGCGGCGGTCGTAGATCGTCCAGAAACCCCTGAAAACCAGGAGGACGCTACGGCCGTACGTCAGACCTATGTTTTATACTAGTGAAACCTTGGCCGTTTTTTCCTAATTTTGATATATGATTTGATTTAATATTACATATATTTATGCAATATATATCTTCTTAAAAGCCGACGATCTTTTTATATAAATACTATATTAGAGGTACAAAATATATGAAAACGAAATAATTTATCTTTTTTAATATGAAAGCAATATTGGTAAATTAGTTCATTTGCATAAAGTGGATGTATTAATTATCTTTCAAAGTATGCCTTTATTCAAATCACTAAAAAATTTGAGGGAATTATAAAAAATAACAATTGCAAAATTAAAATTGCACTAAAAGTGTATCTGATAAAAAAGATAAACATGATATCGATTTTATATATTAATATATTGTTTTATTTTGATGAGTTCTATTTAAATAGAAATTAGCAACCTGACAATTGGTAAACCCATTATTTACAATATTTGCTACGGTTTTATTGGTTTTTTCAATCAAGAAAATGAATTCAGTTGGTAGGTAAACTTACTTTGAAATACATAGTTGATTTGTTTCATGAGTTAAAAATACACGAAACTAAAAATTTGATCCAAATATTTATGTTGTCGGCGTCGAGATAATGTAATAATATTATAATGCCTTGATTGGTAATAAATTAAAATGTTTAGCACTTAAATTATACAAAAAGTTAATAAAACGGTTTTGTTATTTCTATTTTAGTCGTTTAGTAGTTATACAGTGGTGTAAATGAGTATAATTATTTACTTTATTTTATTGGAAGAAATTGGTACAGAACAATTAAAGAATACTACTGAACATTCTAAACTATTTAATATTGTGAATTTAAGCATTTTTGTTTAGCTTCTTCCCTCAGGAAAGGGAAAACATAAACTTAAGTTTTGAAAGGCTAGCTTTTTAGGAATTATTCTGCCAAAATTCAGAATTAGAAGAGAAATTTTCAAATTTCTCTTCTACTTCTTTAAATTTTCAACCTTTTTTTGACGTGACAACGTCTTAAATTAGGTTGTGGCTCGGAGTCACTCATGAAAAACTGTAACGCCCGCTCACGTCTGTTACGATGAGTCACCGAACGAGAGAGAGGCCCGCCGGACCGGCGAATGCCTTGCGTCTCTCTCCCACTCAAACATGATCGGTCCGCTGCGCGCGCAGCACTAGAGAATTAGGCGCGTTGAATCGGTGCGTGCTTGTGTCTCTGTCTTTCTCGAGCGTTCTTGGCGTTGGAAAACCGAGAAAGCGTCATAATACAAGTTCACACGTGTGGTTAAAGTATCGTCAGCTGTGTCTGTAGTGAAAATGTGGCGTGCTTAGATTCGTCATTTACAACAACTACAACAATAAAGGTAAATAATTGTACACTAATATTTCATTATCGTTAACTATGATTGATTGATTAATTGTTAGATTGACACAAAAGTTGAGAAACTGAGTTTATAGGTTATGTCATACTATTGACAAATGTTGATGTAGATAAGTAAATTATTAGTTTAAATCACTCTGCAATCAATCGTAATTCAGTCGATTGAGAAGAAACAGCGCGTTTCAACTGCAAACAACTATTGTGCAATTTAATAATATTCATATCAATAAATATTCTACCGAGAAAAAGACGTTGTCACGTAAAATCTTCGCCCGTAAAACCGACTTTACAGGCAACCGATTTTTTTGGCTAGCATATTTGATTGGTCGTTTGTATATAATGTAGGTTAAAGAGCGTTAATAATAAAACCTCTGTGAGTTGTTTAATTGGCCAAAGGGTTTTAGGAATAAGAAACAACTAACCCTTTAGCGTAGCAGTAGTAATTAGCAGTTTTTGTCTATAAAGTATTCGCGGTATTTTTTCACTGTATACACGGTTTTGTTTTTGTGAAGCTAGTCGGTATCACTAAAGGTCGTGGCATATTATCGTGCACGTTACATTTCTAGCACATAGCGTTTAGTTTCCGAAAAATATAATTTATATGGTTTTAAATTTTTTTTAAATTTACGTAACGAGTCGTAACCGGTTGGTAAGTATAATGTGAATTAGATGTCCGTCGTTTTCCCCTTGTTGTTTATTTAGGTATTGGTTTGATTTTGATAGAGAGTATTTAAAAAAATATTTTGTCATTTATGCATGTGTTTTTATTGCTTTGTGAAAATTAATCACGGAAGTGATAAAAAATTAGGACTTTTGTACGAAAGTGATACCTCTTCTTTTTAAAAATACTTTTTGGGTTGATATGTATGGCTTCGTTAAATGTAGTATTTTGTTTTTTAACTGAAGGTGAAATTAAATTAATAACATTTAAACTGAATCGTATTCATTCTAAAATAATTGTTAAACCTATTAATTATTATTAAATTCCTAAGTGTTTATCACTTCCGTGATCAATTGTCACAAAGCAATAAAAATACATGCATAAATGACAAAATAGCCTCGAAAATTATTTTTTTAAATACTCTGTATCAAAATCAAACAAAGACCTAAATAAACAACAAGGGGAAAACGACGGACATCTAATTAACATTATCCTTACAAACCGGTTACGACTCGTTACGTAGCCGTCGGCATCAGTAAAATATTGTTTTCAAATATACTGAACGGAAACGTTAAGTGCCTGAAACGCTATGTTCCGGACAGTGTGCGTTGTTCATATTTAAAACCATTTAAATTATATTTTTCGGAAACGCTATGTGCTGGAAACGCAACGTGCACGATAATATGCTACGACCTTAAGAGAGTAAAAAAGAGCATTTATCTTCGGCAGAAATCAAATTAAGATTGCCCAACAAGACGGCTGTTCTATACGGAACCAAAATCAGAGATAGGTGAAAAAAACACGTCCGTTCTCTATGAAAAAAAAAATTAGAGAGAGCTTTTTTTTGCATTGTCTAGGAAATATCTATGTTTCTGGAAGCTAGGGTTGTAGTCGGAATTATTACCAAGGGTTTGATTAAGTGATGAATTTATTATTGATGTTTGGTAATTTAGGAGTTTATACAGCGAAAAATATAGTATTGTTTTTTGGCATGTGAAAATTTGATCATACTGGGGTAGAGCGAGAAAAGTTACGCCACTAAAATAGTGCATCAAATCTTCTTTTTCTTAGTCGTTGACCTGATGCAGGTATCGTGATATCATGAAGCTATTAGCTAAATTTCCCAATGTTTCTCCACGTTTTTCTATCTTTTGCCATTCTGCCATTCTAAATTCATTTGTGCATCAAATAATTACCATTAAAAAAACAGTAAAACAATATAATTATTGTATTAGGGACGTTACTGTAAAAACAAGATAGATTAAGAGATACTTAAAATCTAAAGAGCCTAAAGTCTAAATTTGGCAGACAGCGCCACTATTGGTTTAAAGGTAACCTATTTACTTTCTTTATTGACGAAAGGTATTCTCCATTAGGTGTGGATATCATAATAATTCCAATAAGACAATCTTTGTGGTGGAAGCAATTCGATATCCTCTGCAAGAGGCAAGAGGAGCGAGAAAGTCTCTTCATCTTTGATTAGTACATCACCAATTTTCAAGGGATTAGTAGCGATGTGCCACTTACTATTACTTTTGGGTCTGATTGGCCACTGGCAGTGATTGATTAATAAAAGTTTAAACCTGGGAGACAGTAAACAAGGAAGGCGGGCATGTTACATTGACGTTCATTATACCAGGATGTGGCAAGACAGGCTGAGTCCTCAATTAAGGAATATTTGTGGGTACTGCAGGAGCTGTTGTTGCTGGGCCAACTACGATTGATAGGGTGACAGTAACAGAAGAAAAGGCAGTTTGAACATTTTGTGTCGAGGGTACTGTGACGGTAGCTGTGGCAAAATAAAGCTGTCTGTGGCAGTAGTTGGTTTTCGTGTATTAGAGGAGGTGGTATGGATTTATTTG
This sequence comes from Diabrotica undecimpunctata, assembly GCF_040954645.1. Taxonomy (NCBI): domain Eukaryota; kingdom Metazoa; phylum Arthropoda; class Insecta; order Coleoptera; family Chrysomelidae; genus Diabrotica; species Diabrotica undecimpunctata. Next base: position 134,105,051 of record NC_092806.1, read on the forward strand.
AAGGTGGAAATTTTTTCAAAAAATTGGCATATATATCCCCATCTTGACAAGGTGTTAAATTTTATTCAAATGTATGGAAGTTGGAATGGCTATATTTAGAGCATTTAAAGGTCCAGATTGATAAATACTTTAAATTTGTGTAGGATTTTGGAGGGTACGTTTGCCAAATTCATAAGATTACTGCTGCTATTCAACTACTACTACTTTCTAAACTGCTGTACGAAATAATTCGACCGATATCATTCCAAACAATTTACGAAGGTTTGGTTTTAAAAGATTCTTCTACATCCCTCACCTCTTCCTCTATCCTTCTATCAACTATCAACTCTTCAACTATCCTTCGTTGCAATTTAAGCTGTACTTATGCGTCTGGACGTTGGTAAATAAATCAAATTCAAGACGTTGCTGTCAAATTGTATAGATTGAGTTTGTGACTCTATCCGTCTAGGACACTCTGGAAACGCATCTATAAAACAACATTTAAAGGCCTTTATCTGCTTAAGGAGTTTTTATTTAGTGTCCAGCTTTTAACAGCGTATAGGAGTATGGGAAACCTACAACACCTAACCATCATACTTTTTAGAGTCATAGAAAGACACGGTGCTGACAATTTTTTCATTCTGACGAACGCAGCTCATGCTTGTTCATTGTGTGAACAAATTTCTTTTTAATTTTGGTTAGTCTCGTTGACAATAGGTTCAAGATATTTGTGCCAAGAGACCCGCTCAATGACCTGTTCATTTAGAACTAATTGTCCGCAACTGTTGTTAACCTTTTTTGGAACCAGCATCATTTCGGCTTTCTTGATATTATTATACTATCCATAGATATTTTATCAAAGAGTCTTTGGACGTATCTTAAATTATTGGCTATTATTGCTGAGTTTTTATTGCAGCATACCTGTTTGAGGCAATCAATATATTGGCTGAATTGACGTGTTTTTCAAGCACTCTTGAGCTCAAATTTTTATTGCTTTGTCCTGATGAAAATCTTCTTCGCCTCCGTTGGGATATCAAAGTGACCTAGACATTTACTCATATTTTATTCAGGAGCTAGCTGTTTTGCTAACATTAGTTTATCGGAGCGAGTGTTCTGAACACTATGCTGCATGGTTAACTTTATATACTATAATATACAATACTTATCATTTCATGTCTTTTCCTTGACTTTGTTAATTTCCTATTGCAGTAGCTCGTATTTAAAACTTCCGTTTGCTGATGTTTTTTATTAAATTGCTATAATTTACAAATATTAAGAATAGTAAGTGTAAAAATTAAACTGTATGTCAAACCTCTAAATGTAATAGCAATCTATGCACCAGAGAACAACATAGATACCACCTCAAGGGAATACTTTTACAAACACCTTCGGACTGTAATAAAAGAGACCCCAAATAATGAATATATAATTATTATGGGAGATTTTAACGTACGTGTTGGCAATGATATAGTTCCAGGAATAAAACAGCGATATAACGAAAATTTCAGAAATGAAAACGGAGAAGTTCTGACGGACCTTTGCAGCATACACGAGATACGTATTAATAATACATTTTTTCCTCACAATGAACGATACAAATACACTTTTGAAAACAGTATAGGATATAGATCTATTATAGATCATGTTCTGTCGAATAGAGAGTTACAGTCCCCTCAAATCTTGGATGTAAGAGCAGTAACATCAGCAGAAATAGGAAACGATCATAAATTGGTATTGTGCAAAATCCGAATAAAAACACATATGTGTTCACAAAACACCAAAATACACCACAAAGATGAAAGTCAAAGCTTACAGGATGACTCCATAAGATAACTACTCCAAAAAAGAATAACCAAAAAAGCAGAAATACATATTTCACAGAAAGTGATGGAGTCAAAGAAAGCTGGGCAAAAATTAAGTCTCATAGCTTATCCTCGTCCAAGGAAGTTCTTGGTGAAAGAAATATAAATAAAAATAAATCGTTCCCGAGGCGAAGAACTCCATGGTTTTGTACAGAAATAAAGGAAAAATGTAAAGAAACGAAAAAAGCTGATCTAAAATACATGTTAACCAAAACACAAGAGGCATATCATAATTACAAGACAATTAGAAACGAAACACATGCACTTGTAAGAAAAATAAAAAATGATCACTGGGAACCCTTTTCGAATCAAGTCAAAGAACGGAGGTAAAGGAAATAATAGAAAAGGATACGTGGATTGACTACCTAAAAAAGTTATATGCAGAGGAAGTACAAACGACGCTAGAACCAAAAATAGCAGAAATTACCACAAATGAAGAATTTAATATAAATGTACAGGAAGTTCGGAGAATACTTGAAAACCTGAAGATCAGAAAAGCAGCAGGTAAAGACGACATACCAAAGGAGTTACTGAAACGTTGTGGAGCAGCAATGACAGAACAATTAACGATATTAATTAATAAAATTATAAAACACAATAAAATATCAGAAGAATGGAGAACGAGCGAACTAATTCTACTATTTAAAAAAAATATAAAAAACAGCCAGAAAACTACAGAGGTATAAATTAAGTAAATACTGCGCTAAAACTTACAACTAAAATTTTACTAGTGCTAATAAACAGGGTTTTCGTAGTGGAAGATCGTGTACATATTCAATATTCGTTATAAAGCAAATTACTAAGAAATCACTGGAATATCATAGACCAACATATCTGTGTCTGATTGACCTAACGAAAGCGTTTGACAGAGTAAGGCTCAAAGATGTAATTCATCTTCTGTATAATAGAGAAGTTCAGCTAAAAATTATAAAAACTATCGACAGCATCTACCAAAACAACAAAATGGAAGTCAGAATAGATGGACAACTTACAGAACCTATAGAAATAGGCAGCGGAATAAGACAATGGGATTCATTGAGCATCATGCTCTTCAATTTGATCATGGATGAAATCATTAAAACCGTTAACAAAGGAAGAGTATACAGAATGGGAAACAAAGAAATCAAAATACTCTATTACGTAGATGACGCAATATTGATAGCCCAAAATGAAGATAGTCTCCAAAGACTGGTCTACAGATTTAACATAAGAGCAAAAGAATTTAATATGACAATTTTATCTAAGAAAACCAAAACAATAGTAGTCAGCAAAGAACCAACCAGATGTAAAATAGAAATTGATGGCATCAGTATTGAACAAGTAATGGAAATAAAATACCTAGGAATTACATTGTCCAGCTATTGAGACCTGGACAAAGAATTGAGAGATCAAGTACAAAAAGCAAATAGACTGGCAGGATGCCATTGAGGAACATGGCGTGGATATGCCAAAACATACACATTAACACTGAAATGAAATCAAGAATTTATAAAGCCAGTGTAAGACTAATAATGACATATGCCTCAGAAACCAGACCCGACACAGCCACAACGCAAAGGCTACTGGAAACGGAGAGATCAGAGTACTGAGAAGAATTACAGGAAATACTCTAAGAGATCGAAAGAGAAATGAAGACATTAGAAGAAAATGCAACGCACAATGTATAAATGAATGGACACAAAATAGAAAAAGGAATGGAATAACCATATAAGCAGAATGGAGGAGACCCGTGTCGTCAAAATAGCAAGAGATAGGTCACCAATCGGCAGAAGAAGTATCGGACGACCGCGCAAAAGATGCAGTGAGAACCTTCCATGCTTATAAAGAGGAAGAAGAAGATGAAGATTTACGAATATTATTGCTTGTGTGCAATAAAAGCATCCGGCAAGTTACTCTGCTTTATTCACTTAACAGAATGCTCTTGGTGTGGATCTTGATCTTGTCAGTTAAACCGAATTGACCTTTCTCAAAAACAAAAGTAATAAAATTAGAAAATTTCGGTTTTAAAAAAATTAAATGATGACGTTAAAATTGTCGATAATCCGTTTATAGCTCAATTATATTTTAATAAATTTATTAACAGGACTTACTGTAATTAATTGCCTATCAATATGTTAAAACAAAATTAAAATTGAACGATTTATAACTCTTTATTATCCTTTTATTACGTTAGTTGTTCACGGATTATTGTGCCACAATCTGAAAAGTTTATAACATATTATCTATTTTTTTGTGCTGCATCAACTGTTTATATTACTCAGTTATTTTGTATGTTTCTTTTGTTTAAATGTAACTTAAATTGTTATTTCTTTATCTAAAGAGACTAAATAAATCTATATTTTAAACTAAGTTACTTCAATTTGAATTATTTTTGCTATGATATTGAATAATAACAATAAAATGATGGATAATCTAGATACTTTACATCAGGATTTTCTTGTCTATCTCCATAGTGTAGTGCGAGCGAAACGAATAAACTCATTATTTTTCAAACCAGCCAAAAAATCCTGAGACTTGTTAAATTTAGTTTCTAAATGTTTATAGGTCTGTACTGATTTTTGGTAGCTAATTATACGTAATAACAGAACGGTAAAAGATCAAGATGCATGCTGTAGGGATAGAGTTTTTAATAAGATTTAAAGGCGCTTTTAAAATGGACAGAATAAGGAACACAAATATACTTAAGAAAGAAAGTGAAAATACAATCTACACTGGAGTTTATAAAAGAGAGACAACTGAGTTTGTGGGGCTATTTATACCAGATGAAAGATACTTTATGATTATCAGTGTAATTTCCGACCGAGAATCCAGTATCCGGTTTTTTGTTGTCTTTCGTAAGTCGTCTTGCCATCGTGTTGGTGGTCTTCCTCTGCTACGTTTATTAGTTCTTGGTCTCCATTCAACTAGTTTGCGAGTCCATCCCGTCCTTCATTCTGGCAACGTGTCCAGCCCATTTCCATATTAAGTTACAGCTTCTTTCAATGACGTCTATGACTTTGGTCTTAGCTCGTAGATCTTCGTTTCTAATCCTGTCTCGCAAAGTGGTTCCTATCATTGATCGCTCCATTCTTCTCTACGAACCAGATCTTTATCTTGTGCCAAATTTTATAAAAGAGTTGGGAACACAACGAAGATGTACATCAAATTTTGTAGATTTTATACAAGCGTATGACTCTGTAAACAAGGATACACTGTGAAAAGTAATGGTACAAATGGAAGCATAAAGGCCAATGTGATGAACCGATTGAAGGCCTTTGAAATGTGGGTATTTAGAAGACTACTTAAAATTTCTTGGACGGATCACACAACAAAAGTCGAGGTATTAAATCAAATGGGCAAAGAACGAGAATTGCTGCCAATAATAAAAAGAAGAAAAATTGCTTATCAGGGTCATATATTTCGAAATTCCATGTACCAGTTCTTAAAGCTTATTATGGAAGGGAAGATAGAAGGAAAACGGGGCATCGAAAGAAAGAAATACTGATGGCTTAAAAACATAATGGATTGGACAAACCTCGGTGCCCATGCACTATTTAGAGCCACACAAGACCGAGAGGAGTGTGTCAGAATTGTCGCCCACATAAATTAATTGGATAGGGCACCATAAGAAGAAGAAAAAGCTTATTATGAGAAAAGAAAAGACCAAAAACTAAACCACCAAAGCACATATGGAAGACAAAAGAAAGCATCTTAAATTATCCGTTACACGCGATACTTGAAGATGAAAAGTAACTAATAAAATAAGTCAACAAAAGTGGGATAAAAATTATTGAAATCTAGAAGAGCCTGCAGCAAGAAGAAGGTTCGAATATCTATACAAACAAGGATTTGACACAACAAATACTAAACAACAGCTACTAAAACCTATCTGAAAGTTATAAATTTGGAGATGCGTTAAACGCAATAAATTTTCAGTTCCTAATGTCTAAAGGTTTACGGTGCCACAAAACCCCTTTACCTACAATCTATAATCTACCACTGTATTTTTTTGAAGACATCATTCAACGACTGGATTTAATTTTGGAGAAACTATGTCCCCAAGCCCCCACTAATTTATTTTACAACACATTTCGTTGCATAGAGTTGATGTTACTGTTTGTATGGTTTTATTATTTATGAAGTAAATAAAATTATAAAAATTAATGGGAAAATCCCAGTAGTTGGCTGTATATCATCGTTTAAAAAAATATACAGAAGTTAAAACACTTCACAATTGTATTTAGGTATATAAAAACATATAGTTAAAACTTTTAAAAGTGTCGTCAAAATTTATACAGTAGCATTTTCGATATAATCAGATCATCCTCAGTGCCTTATGTAGTTGAAACTAACAATAAATTTGTGGCTGTGACATCCATATATGGGTTTTAACTATATGTTTTTATACACCTAAATACAATTGTGAAGTGTTTTAACTTCTGTATGTTTTTTTAAATATAGTTAGTGGACAATATACTACAATTATTATAAATGTACCTACTTATAAAAAAATGTAATTCGAATTTTAAAGTATAGCAAAGCTTCTATGTCTAAAATAAAACTCATATATTGTTTCAGTTGTCTAGAATCATGTTATTGGCATTTTATAGAAGAACGGTTTTGCTTCGACGAAAGCATAGCCAATTATCAGGAACCAATTACAAAAGACGAAAAAAATAATAACTTTTGCGACAATATGGCGTTTTACGATAGCGTATCTGTGATAGCTGGAAGGGCAATAGTAACAATAGATCCCCTACCGGAAAAAAAGTGAGTAGCATACTTTAATATTTACATTATTTATCAAAATTATACAAATTACGCGAAGATGTGAAAGGTATATTCCTTATGAAATTAGAGTTATGTTTATCATCTTTTAGTAACAATATTTACTTTAAAAAGGTGGTTATGTAATTATTGTGAAATTCATGTGCGCCACCAGCGCAACTTTCAATTTTTGAAATTATTAGACATTTGATTTATAGTGGTATAAATTGTTATGTGTTCGACAATGATTCTGTTAAAATATTCCCAATTGAATGAAAGCTATTTTGTCTCAAATTCATAAATTTTAACAAACAATACTGATAGTATACAATAACCATATCCTATTTGATACAATCAGTTTGTCAATTCTGACGGACCTTATGTTAGATTCTTCTTTTTTCATATTAGAGCATGAGGCAAATACCCTCTATAAAACGAACTATTTCATGCATCGTTTACGTAGGTTAATTCAATTAAATTAAATAGACTAAATTCATACAAAACATCAAGTATTTGACATCTTCTCATATAAAATAAGGAGATGGCGTCCGGTAAGGATGATCGCGACAGCGAGAGCAAAAAAACCAAGTTTACTTGTTGCAAAACTAAGAAAATAAGTACAATAATATGTGTAAAGTGTAGAAAAGCGTTTCACAAATCATGCACGGTACATGATTGGACCAGAAAACTTCAAATTTTAGATGAAACGCGTGTGATTTGTTGTGATTCTAAGATAACCTTAAATAGTGGGGATGGCATGAAAAATACCATCATTAATTTGCTAAATGATCTAATGTCTGTAAAAATTTAATCCTAGAGGAAAATAATAAGCTGCTATGTGAAAAAATAGAAAGCATAGAGAAAAAGTTAACATAAAATTCCATGGAGGTAAAAAATTCCGCAAAAACTAAGAATAATAATAACAATCCATCCATTTTAAAAGTACGAAATGATATGACAGAGACCACAAGGTTAGTTGACGCAGTCACAGAAAAACCACTTTGTTCTGTTGATTTGTCTGAGCTCCACCTAAACCAAGAATATCAAGTAGTTCAATTGCATCCGTGACGCCTGTTAAAGATAAAAACCATCAGCTGATTGAAGACGAAAATGATAAATGGATAACCCAAACAAAAGAGGTTTTTACAAAACAATTCATCCAGCACTTATTAAATGGCCAGATCCACTCCAGGGAACAATTGAGAATGCTGGAAGTATCCTGTGTGTGGCCACAAAACATATGGCAATTTTCCTGTCAGGTTTCGATCCAAAAACGGAAGCTCAGAAAATACTAAATATACTAACCAAAAATACTAACCAAAAGAAAGAAAACTAGATGAAAACGTTATGTATCTGGATATTTGTTGGTTCATGAAGTCTGTGCCTCCCATAAACCGATTATATTCAGAAATGAGATAAGGTTGTGGTACTTAAATAATTTTTTTTTCAGTTTAAGAATAAAGTGTGATTTGAGTGACTGGATTGACGCCATGACATGTAGATGCTACTGTCACTATGCATCCGAGACGGTCGATCCACTTTACTAATATTATTTTATCTTCTTTGTCGATGACAGACATTAGGTTTCCTCTTTTTTCGATCTCGAAATCAGTTTTTTTTTTAGGTAACTAGCAACTATGGGAATTTTATTCTTCCTCATAGTTCCCGAACCACCAAAAAATCTCTTTGTTTCAAGGAAAATAGCAAATTGAAGCTTGTGAGTAGATTGCCGAATTAAAAAAAGAGGAGCATTTTTACACCATCCGAAAACTCATCTATCATGCAAAGTAAAGAAGCAGCACATTTTCCAAAACCGCTTTTATACGTAGTGTTTTGGGTTTTTTTTTCCTTAACCCTCTATCACTCTCACCTCAAAAAATTACGCCATCACTCGCGTGTTAGATTTTATCTAACATATGGGTATAGGTTAAATAAATAAGTCATTAGTACTTATTGGTTAAGTTTATTGGCTAATAACTCAAAAAAACTACTAGGTAAACTAAAAAAATTTACACATTACCCTAGAACAAAACAAATAAGGGGATTTTTTCCAAAAAAAATGTACGCATTACGCATAAAATTAGATTTCTTCCTCTTCTAGGCAGTGGTGGCAAGTAGAATTTGTTAAACCAGTGTGCTCTTTACATATCTTCAGCTTACAGTTAGTACAATAATGTTGGTTAAACCTGTTCTTCCTTACTGGTCAAAAATAATATCTTGGTTTTATAGTTGGAGTTGCCCCTTGAGAAACTGATGGCTTTTCTACGGTTATATTTCGGATCCTGAGTCTCAACTGAAAAGGCAAATTTGGGATATTAGAACGTCGTTGAAGATGGGACATTAAAAGTTGCTTGCCAAGCTCCGCAATGTAGCTTCTTCGAGATGTTACAATATTAGTGTTGTAAATTATTTGGCTGTTGATAGTTGAAATATTTAGTAGGCTGCAAAACACAGTAAACGGCCAGCGATTGCTAAATCGAGTCACTGAGTATTCTGCCTTTATTTTATCAACAACAGCCACTAAGCATTTTGTGAGGTTGTAAATTAGTAATAATCTCTGGCTTCATGGTATGCTCTTTGGTGTTTTCATCAATGAAACCATCGCTGTGTAATGTTGAATGTAGTAGTACATTCTGATCATTTTTTTGCACATATGATACAAGTACACACTATTTTCCATCGTCACCATATGCAAACATGCTACTACATAAAGGTCTTCCTTTTACGTTTGTCAACTCAGGGGAAATTTGTTGTTTGTTTTTGCGCAAAGTACCTATCGTTGATCATTGTCAAGCAATGATCGTTCAATAAAGAGTTGGCTAAGGGACAGAGGAAAAGTAATTATCCGTAGTTACATTTCGACCGGTTCCACTTATGGGTCGTATAAGTCTTTTTATTACACTAGATGCATCGTTGGCTAGTTGATATGGTCCTTCATGTTGTTTGCCGGGATAAATTTTGAGATTTAGTGTGAAAAATCAAGGCATAAATCTTGATTCCGTATAAAACACTAGGGCGAGTATAAAACACTCTCATCATATTCAGTTTTTGATTTGTATATTTTACAATATTATTGATCATAGCATCTGAGAAAAACAATTTCCAGCATCCTAATATGGTTTTGGCACCTTTTGCGCTTTTGCTTTTACCCCAGGTAAGTTCGTAACAATATTACAAGCTTTGTACTTTGGGAGTGTGTTTCTTATGTTTCAACCATGGTGTTTTATCTTTGCTATAAAATCTTGGATAACCATCATCTTGGCCGCTTTCTTTCATGACATCTTCAGAATCTCTGGGTAGATCTTGTGTGGACTGCTCAAAATCTATATTGTGGATACTGTGTTCAGAACGAACATCATTTGGTTTGGTTTGCCTGGTTTTCTCAGTACATTATTTAAGAATTTTTTAAGTACAATGGCGTATTTAACCCAGAATCGACAAACAATGGAGTTAACTTGTTTCGGGAGTAAGCAGATGATTATTAAATACAGTTTTATGCTGGGCTTGTTAGATTTATCAGACGGAACAAATCATATATAATACTGGTGTTTTATTTTTTCGAAATAATTATAAAAACCGATTTTAGCCCAACTTTTATATATTTTATTGAAAAGCTTTATCAGTGTGACTATATTATATGTAATTATGAGCTTAAAATAAGCGGTACATCCACTAATAATTTTCCAACATAAACATGCCTCATTCTGGTATCAAAGAGACCGCCTTTCAAATCAAGGTTGTCAGACATATTTCCTAAAATTCCTAAGGTTATATTTAAAAAATATGCTCTATTCTCTATTCGTTATTATTCAATTGCTAGTCAACGAACGACACTCTTAAAAAATAATATGAACATATTCTCAAAAAATATATCTATAAATTAATTAACTAGGTACTAATATTTCCATGGACTCTTCACTAATGAATTAAAGCAACCGTGAACTTTGTATATATTACTTATACTCTAAGTAATTTTCGAATATCGGCAACATTGTAGTCTGGAGAGAATTTGAACCTTCCGTCCATATCGACGTTGCCATGTTGGTGAATTTAGCAGTAATACTTTTATAGATATAATGATCGACTTTTAAGAAATCAGACAACTTTTAAGAATCCAAGTTCTCAAAAACGGTTTCAAGAATTGTATTATTTTTTTCCAAATTTCATTGATTTTATACCTTACCTGGAAACATGAAAAATTGCAGATATATTAATATGGTATTAAAGTTATATTCACTAATTTTAAACTCATGCATTATGGCAACAGCGAAACGCAAAGCTATAAATCGTAATGAACACCTGTTTGTCTCGCTATGTGACACCCTAAAATATTTCCTTTTGCAGAGGCGGAGGCTTATTATAAGGTAAGTAATATTATATTTTTCTAGGATGGCATTTTTTAAGATGCGTCAACTTCTGTGTTATCAATAAATAATGACAATTATGTTAATGACAGCTCCGAATTAAAAAATAAAGATTTGCACGTACAATCCCAAAGAATAGTCTTAAATATGTATGAGTGTTTGAAAAAAGAAAATATTGGGATGGCTGATAATGCAATTGTTCTAATTGTATCTAATGCATTGCTATTGTCGGCCAAAAATATAACAAAGTCTTCTGCCGATTATCACGAAGATATGACAGCCGATTTATTTGAAAAGTGGTTTGTTGAACAACTCTTGCCCAATATTCCGCCGAATTCAGTGATTGTTATGGATAATGCTTCGTATCATTCCCGCATATTAAATAAAATACCTAATAATAACACGAAAAAGGACGGAATTTTAAAATTTATGCAACTTAAAAACATCACTGTTCCTAAAAAGATTCCAGTAAAAAAAGAATTAATTAGAATTATCAAAAGTCGGAATTTTAAAAACGAATACGTTATTGACACCATTTACAGCAGGCACAGCCATACTCTTTTGCGATTACCCTCGTACTATTGCATTTTTAATCCAATTGAAATGGTTTGGGGTACCGTATAAAAACGATTGCGAAAATATAATCAGTCACCAACATTAAGCGCAATGGCCATTGAGAATATTCGAGAAATAATTAGTGGCATTAATAGCGATGTGTGGAAAAATTGCGAAGCTCATGTTGTAAAAATAGAAAACGAATATCCTGTTTTACCGGCAATAGCACCAATAGTTATCCAACCTGGGAACGATTCGACTTCAGAAGACTCTGACGATTCTTTTCAGTCCTTCCAATTAATTTCTTTACAGCTATCGCGATGCATCTTGAACACTAGTATTCATTATTATACAGTGTGTCGCATTTAAGATGAAGACACCTCTATATATCAGCTATCAAAATACATACAGATTTAAAATTTTGCACAATCATACATGTTGATAGTGCATATTTTTTTAAGATAGTCATCTGAAATTTAAATTTTAAACGCGGCTTACTGCGAATCCACAAACAGGGTAAATTTTCGATATTTTGCTTCGCGTTAGAGAAATCGGAAAAACTTATTTGGAAAAGTTGTTCCACTTATTGTAACCGCACATACCAAATTTCATGACAAAATTCGCAATTTTAGCTTTTCAGTATTATTTATAATCTCGATCCTAAATCTACAATTGGCTGTCAAAAGATGCATCTCGGGACAGCCAACTGTCCGTTTTAGAATCCTGACTACAATTGAAGAGCTTATTTCCAAAGTGTCTTAAATCCATATAATGAAATCCATGAAATTACAGATTTTCATACAAATTTAACATACAAATTTAACATACAAATTATACAATTTTACAATTTTCATATGCACTTTTAAATGGTAAATAAGAAGTTGTTTTGGTACATATAACTTTATTCTAGACTTGAATAAATCTATAAAGTTTAAAAAAAGAAAATTAAAAAAATCGAAATTTTGGATTTAAGACACTTTGGAAATAAGCTCTTCAATTAATGAAAAAAGTAAAAGTGCAAATTTTGACATAAAACTTTGTTATGTGGGGTTATAATAATATTTGGAACATCTTTTCCAAATAACTTTTTCAGATATCTCTGAAGCAAAATATTGAAGATTCACCCTGTTTGTGCAATAACAGTAGGCCGTGTTTAAAAATTAATTTTCAGTTGACTATCTTAATTGCTGGATAGACAATCTTTTAAAATTTTCTGACAGACTGAGCCATTATTTACAGATAATTGTAAAAAAATATTATGGTTTATGTAAAAACTAAATAATAAGTCCAATATTCTTATAAATCACTAAAATTAACAAGCTTTAATTTGAAAGAATTAATTTGTTATTTATTCGATGTTGTGAGCCCGCTCCCATTTGAAAAAAAAAAACTGATTCTGTCCTTTGAAGAGTCCTATTCAAAAATGCCCCGTTTAAACAAATCGAAGGTTGAAGGGTGCCGGACATTTTTGCCGGAAACAATTCAAATTCAAAAGATCACCTTTTTCTGCTACGGAAAATATTGCTCCGATTTCTCACCAAAATCAATGTTGATACTTTAGTTTAGATACTCTTGAATCTCAAAAATACTCATTTACATATTTTTCAAACCTCGAAAATGCATATTAGGTATCGCATTTTTCGGATTTTAAATCGCCTATATCTCCAAAACTATTAACTTTTAAGAAAAATGACATAGATCTTATTTAGAGTCACCCAAAAACCTAAAAAATATTTTTGGGAGCACAAAAGGTGATATTTTGAATTTGTTTAAAAAATTGTTTAAACATTTTCTGCCCAAAAATTGAGAAATTTTCCTGAATATAATTATGTAAAAATTAATAAAAATTATATGATTTTTCTTGAAATATGCCTTGAATAACTGATCCCTTTTCTTAATTTCCACGCCAATGGTCGGCATTGGCATCAAAGAATCTCAAAAGCCGACGCTTGGCAAACTGACATTGGAAAAAGTTATTTTATGATTTTTTTTTACTTTACACTATATAGTCTATTATTGCACAACGTATAATTTGACTAATGGCGCATGGCAATTGATAGATGGTTCTAATCCTGACTTAATTGGGTTCTGGACTGCACTAAGATACAACTAGGCCGGTAATGCAGATACAGTGCTTATCGACATTGTATCTGTACCAGACACCTGCCCTGTCTGGTACAGGTGCAGCATAAAAAAAATATAATCACTAATCACAAATACTTTTTCATTGACGTCAATTAAAAAGAAAATTAATTATAATTGTGGCTGTTTCCCACAAAATGTAATGATTAGCATAACAATGCCACAAAAAATAGTTCGTGAATCGTTTATATGTAAAACATTATGGAATAATACGCCTATTAAATTCTTGACATTTTAATGCTCTTAAAATGGAGCCAGTATTTTGGGATTAAATAAGATACTACCAATGTACAAAAACAAGGATTTGTTTAACTATATTTGAATACGGAGTCATAAAGATTATTAGATAACGTTAATAGTTAGCAAATCTATGGAATGCTTGAATTAGGTATTTCAGAAACGTGTAATATAGTGTAATATGTGTAATATATTTTTCTATAGGTTTTATATTGCTTTATTTGTTTACCTTTTTGATCCTAGAATACAATATCGGGAAATAAAGGAACAAGGTTTGAACTTGAATTTAGGTTTTTGGTGAATTCAAAACTAATATTTTTTATTTGAGTTTTTGAGCCGTGAAAATCTATTTTTTTGGCTGAGAAATCTCCTCTTCTTAGATTGGATCACATCACGTCTTGTGGCATATATTGTCTATTAACTAGAAACAGTTTTCTATTTACTTGAGATATTTGTTATGATTATTGAAATATGTTATTTATTATGCTGCTCAAGACCAACAACAATGGAGGGAACAGCGGCCAACACTCACATAGCGTTGTAGAGCCAAATGATGATGATGATGATGATGATGATGTTATTTATTTTGTTTTTGCCTGTAAGCCAAATGCTATGCCCGTCAAAAAGTTTTTATTAATAATCAGTTGGATCTTTTATACCAAAATAAAAACAGCCAAAATCCTCAAAATAGCAGAAACCTCGGTCACAGCATGAGAAATAGCGAAAGATATGGGTTGCGGCAATTAATTCTATAAGAAAAAGTAGAAGGAAAGCGAGGACCAGGAAGTTGAAGGATTTCCTGGCTGAAAAATCTACGTACGTGGTTTAACACAACAACCACAAATCTTGTCAGTGCCGCAGTTTGTAAAATACAGATTGCCATGATCGTCGTCAATATCCGAAACGGATAGGCACTACAACAAAAAGAAGAAGATCTTTTATACATTTCTGCCACCTTTTTTATTGATTACGTTGAGTTCTTGTTCAAAATATTTCTAAACATTTTCCATTGTTTGCTTAGTATTTTTATAACTACAGAAAATATGGCTTAAACACATACAAGTTAAAAAGACTTTAGCTCGCAGTGATAGGGAGGAAGTAGAAGTGCTGCAATATTAGGTATTTTGCTGTTTCGTCAGTAATGTATTTTGCAAAACCATAGTTCTATTTATTGATAATTGCTAATAGCTTTTATACATGGCGAAAAGCTCGAGTTCGTTTGGAAAAATATTCCCATGAGATTTTTTTGCATAATCACTTTCATAAGATCTCCCAAAATAAGGTATAAGAGGTCGCCTAGGCGAGAAGTTTTTAAATTTTTTTGAACAATTTTTCTAAACCAATTTTAAAAATCAATTTTTTTGACCTGCGCAATTTTTTCAATACTCTTTTTGGATCATTCCTAACAAAATAGGCCTTATGTAATTTTTCTTCTATCAGCTTCCAAAGAAAATTTTGGGCAAACCAGTAATAATGTGTGCCATAGATCTCAAGCAATTTAATTGAACTCAGCCTGTGAGACTTGTTTACCCCTAGAAATTACGTTCGGGTGTAACAATTCATTATACTAATTCATCTATTAATTGCTGTGTAAACAGGAATTACTCGACTGCGCTCCAAAGCTTCAGACTATCCCTTTCTCCCTATAGCACTCTGGCGCGCGATAGGGGCACAACTATCACCCAAACGCTCTTCATATGGGAGTCCTGGGTAAAAGAACTCCAACGTGGTTCCCTACCCGATTTAAATTTAGGCTAGTGTTAAGCGCTTTATTGCTTTTATCCTTTTCGCCTTCGCCATAGATCTTGTTTCTCTTTCTTATACACGCCACAGTCCGAGAGTTTATCCTGTTATAAGCGCTTCATTACTGATTAAAAAACAATGTTTTAAAATAAAATAGGCCCAAAATACTTATAAGTAAATGATAGAACATGGTTTGAACTTGAATTTAGGTTTTTACAATATATTTTTTACTTGAGCTTTTGAACCTCGAAAATCTATTTTTTTTGGCTAAGAAATCTCCAATCGTGGCATATATTATCTATTTGCTCTAATCGTCCTTACCAAATGGATGTTATTCTTCCTGAGCCGATAAACCAGAGGTGTACAGACTGGTATATTATCTGTCAGTATATAATACTATAATGTCAGTATAGTACTTGGGGGCTTTCATTGTCAGCCTTCATTGTCAGAGTCGTCGCTTGAAAAATCCTTCTTAATCAAAGTCTACTAAATTCAATAAAAGCACAACTGAAGTACTTTACACGTACACATTAACACAATTGTTCGTAGAATTGTATTTTAACTTTCCAAACAATTGTTTTTATCGAATTGTTTATCTTTTCAGGAGAACACTGCTTTTTAGAATGGTTAATGTTCTAAGCAAACAAGTTGATCAGTCAGAATCTGAAAAGAAATAAAAATGTGTATAGTTTTTTATACACATGGTCCATGCGCAAAACTGCTCGACAAACATAAACTGCAAATAAACAAAAAAAACTGCTTCAGTCGACCTAAAATAACATAAAAAAATTTTAGTCATCAAAAATATAATTTGGCCCAGAATGAAAATTTTGTGAACTAGCTTAACGCTGAAGGTGTTAAAATAATTATTAAGCATAAGATAAAAGATGGATACTCGTTTTTCGTCTTGGAACCCATCAAGATATCATTTTTAAGACAAACTAGACTAGGTCACGACAAATGTGGTAAAACGGAGGTTAGAATTCTAATTACACTTTAGACATTACGGATGTCTTTTTAAAAAAAATCTAAAACACGTCGATTTGTAATATTATTGGTCTATATTTTACAATAAAATTTCATTATACAAGGTTGATACACATTACAGTGTGTAAAATACACACCCTGTATTTTAGGACATAAAAATGAGCTTATTTTGAAAAAGTATAATACTCGGGTCTAATGGATATAATTTGAAAGATATGCGCTTAGAAAATAAATTATTTATTATCAATTATTGCAAAAAAGTAGCCTACTTCTAGTTTTTTGTAAACTGTAATTATTTTTAGTGAAGTTCAATAACAATTAAGTAGTACAATAATTGTATTAATTAGTGAATATTCTTTATTATTGCTTAGAATTAATTTGAAGTAGAAATGAATTTGAGTGTAAAGCAAAGAATCAAAATACTCATGATGATTGGGTATGGAGACAAATCGCGAACTCAGATGGCCGTGTGTAATTTATTTAATGATAAATATCCAGAAATACCCATCACGCAGTCAACAGTAAGTAAGATTGAAAAGAAATTTCGAGAAACTGGTACGGTTGAAAATTCACACAAATCAGGTCGTCCCTCTGTAAATTATGTTACATTAGAGATGTTCTACTTGCCTTTGAAGAAGATGCGCACACTTATGTTTGTAAGGTTAGTAGTGATCTCGATGTTTACAAAATAACGGTACACAAAGTATGTAAAAGTAAGTAAAGTAAGTAAAATGCACAGTTGTACAGGAATTAAACGAGGATAATCCAGATAAAAGAATACAATTTTGCAAAATAATGATGGATAACAGCCACCGAAACCCTGTCTTGGTTCAAAATATTATTTTTTTCTGATGAGGCTACATTCAAATTAAATGGCGAAGTCAACCGTCACAATTGTAGATACTGGGCAAAAGAAAATTCCAACTGGATGCGGAAACATCATACACAAGAAAGCATTGTAAGAAATAAAATCATTGGACCCTACTATTTTGAAGGTAATTTAAACGGGCCAGCATACCTTCAGTTTTTAAGTGGGTATCTCGTACCTACTTTAGTTAATTTATTCCCCAGTACAATTAATCTTGGAGGTGTTGATAAAAGTTTATGGTTTCAACAGGATGGTGCGCCTCCCCATTATGCTTTAGATGTTCGAAGGTACCTTGGAAGACGTGGACATATTGAAAGGCCAGCGAGGTCGCCAGACGTCAATCCTTTGGATTATTTTATGTGGGGTTATTTAAATAATGTTGTTTATAAAACGAAACCGGCAAATATTGGAGACTTAAAAACAAGAATTCGTAAAGAAATAAACAATATTTCTCAAGAAAGCATAAACAAGGTTCTACAAGAATTTGTACAACGTTTGAGATACTGTCAAATACAAAAAGGGCTACAATTCGAACATTTAAGATTAAGTTATGTATTAATTACTGGATTACTTTCAAGTCATATAAGTATTATAATTTATTTATAATTTATTAATATTATAAATCAATAAAAATTAATGTTCTAAGCGCATATCTTTCAAATTATATCCGTTAGATCCACAGTATTATCCTTTTTTGGAATCAGCTCATTTTTATCGATCTAAAAATGTCCTAAAATACAGGGTGTTACAATAAAAAAAAGAGCCGATGACGTCATCACTGTAATGTGTATCAACTTGTATAATAAAATTTTATTGTAAAATGTAGAACATTAATATTAAAAATCGACGTGTTTCAGATTTTTTTAAAAAGGCTTTTTATTTAGGAACTATCGAAATTATTTCATATTTTAAGGACACACTGTATGGAGGAAAAATTTTGATGTTTATTAAATTTTTCAACATATCTTCAGTTTGTTTTATGTATTTTTTATATTTGAAGAAAATGTGATTTAAATCTGCTTCTATTTGACTCTCTGGATATAAGTTTGCATTTACGATTTTTTAGTTTGGCCATAATATGACAAGGATAACAGGCGTATCCAAATTTTATTCTAATTATAAATGTTATATAGTTTTACCCATATCGGGAAAAATATCTTTGGAGTTTTAAGATTGGTATTTTTTTAGGGATAAATCTCCCATCATCGTACAACCTAGAAGAAGAAATACCATAATACAGAAAAGTAGAAGCCATTCTTCTATACCAAATATCCCTTCAGTAATTCTGGACCCGAACTTTGAAGAAAGAGGATATGATTCTCTTGGAAGTGATACTACCCACTTAAACCCACTAGAACCGGTAAGTCCCTTATTACTAGAATTAATGAGTCGCTCAGAAGCAGAGTGGCCCAACTGATTTTTTTGTATAATTCAGATAGGTAGTACAATAGGTGGCACTTATCATATTTTTTATTTAAAAAGTTATGCTACATAAATATTTCAAATGATTTAATTATGAAAATGTGGCCCAAGTGACCGTTGGGCCAGTGTGCGGTATGACATTTTAGATATTCTCTTGTCTTGTGTGTTTGTATCACTCGTGTCTAGCGTTCATTCATTTTGTACACTATTATCAGCCTTTTATACGGTTTATGTTTGTGCAATCTTCTGTAACCATGAGTAAGTTATTGTATTTAATATTAATATTGATTGTAAATATCTCAGCTCAAAATTTAAATTAGGATTCTATATTTTTTAAGATTTTAACCTTAAAATTATAACCTTAAAATGAAGAAAGAAGGCTCGTTTTCTAAACGATGTTGTTAATTTTTAACTTCAAGACAATTAATTACTTGAATTAATTAATAAAGAATATTTTTGTTATAGTTTGGAAATGCCGTTGTCGGATACATCCAGTACTCGTGAACCTAGCGAATTTAAAACAGATTCTGGCTATGACTACCATCCACCATCTGAAAATGAGTCTTCTACAACTAGGGAAAGTTAGAAGATAGACTTATAGAATCTGCATCAAGTAGGGGCAAAAAACGTTAGAAAAATAAGTCAGTTTGGAAAAGATCTGAGTCTAAGTCGGAAAGATAGGAAAATCATATTTCCATTCTTGTGGTAGAATTGTGTCTCAGAATCAGTTTTTGCATGGAGTTTACAGCGGTCCACGAAAGTGTCATTTGTTGTTATCTCTTGAAAAAAAAAAATATTTTCCGAAGTTTCTACAAGCTACCTGGTTTTACTTTACAGACTGATTTCATTAATAGACAAGTAAATGTTGTTAATAAAGGACGACATAAAGCAGCTCAAAATCATAATAAACATGAACGAATTTATACATTACTGAAAGATTCAGGTGATATGGTAACTGTTTGAAAATCGTTTTTCAAAAAAGCTCTGCAAGTTTCAGACGGAAGGCTCACCAGAGCTTTATTAAAAAAATCAAGGGGGTATCTGTTTAATTTAAATATCTCAAAACTTTTTGATTTGTATGTTCAAGGTGAAAAAACTAGAAGTGAAGATACCTAAATTCGTCTTTTCGAAAATATTTAATGAAGATTTTAATCTTCATTTCCATTATTCTCTTACTGACACTTGCAAACGATGTCACGCTTATAGCATGAAAATAAAAATATGTGTCGGTGTGGAAAAAAGCGGAATGAAAACAGAAAATGAGTTACACCTACTTAAGGCAGCAGCAGCTCGAAGTGGAATGAAGGAAAATGCAGCCAACGATAAAGATACCACAACAGTTTTTATATTTGATTTGATGAATACTTTAGCTACTCCTAGTATTTCTACGAGACTGGTTTATTACAAGAGACAGCTGTGGACATATTTGGTATCCACAATCTAACGACCAATCAGATAGACGTGAATGTATGACATGACGGCATAGCCTCACGTGGCCCACAAGAAATTGGTTCTTGCATTTTACACTACGTAAAAACGTGTGTTAACATACCGGTTTTAATCTTGTACAGCGATCAATGCGGGGGTCAGAATCAAAATATTAAACTAGGATCTATTTGTACATACATGACTGTCTCCAATACTTTCAGTCCCACAGTCATACATCACAAGTTTCTAGTTTCTGGTAACTCTTATTTGCCATGTTACAGGGACTTTGGAGTGATCGAAAAACAAAAACGATATTTTAAAGCCATTTTTTTGCCAGGCGATTGGGTGAAAGTTATTTCCAGTTCCAAAAAGAATAATAATTTTTATGTATTTAAAATGACCTCTGAAAATTTTAAGTGTACTGAAAAACTAGGGAAGTTACATACAAACTAACTGGGGATAAAGGGGAGCAAGGTATAAAAGTAGAATGGCTTAAAATACAGTGGTAAATGTTCAAAGCAGAAGAGCCCTTCAAAATTTGTTTTTAATATTCTAATAACGAGAGTGTATTATTTAATTGTGTTGACGTCTTAAAAAACAAAGAACAGACGTCTTTCAGATAAAAAGAGAAGACTTTTACTTGGACATCTTCTATCGTCTTGGAAGATCCATAAAGCAACTAAAGTATCAATATCTTCAGAGTCTTCTTCCTTACATTCCGTCGGTCTATCATGAATTCTACACAAACCTGAAGAAAAACGTGGAGGAAATAGATAATGATATTAGATCGGAAACAGATGAATAGGTGACCCAAATGAAAGTTTTATATTTTTTCGCACAAACTTAATATTTGACATAGTGGCCCAAATGACTTTTTTTGTATAATGTATAAGGTTTCATAAATGTTTGTATATGTGAATAGAATAATACTGGTTAATAAAAAAAAACGGGTTTCATTTTTTAATCTCAAAACATAAATTTTAGAAAGTCAGAAAGTCCAGATGTTGTAGCTACATTTCCATCAACTTCTTCAAAATCTGTTAGTTCTTCCGGTCCGTAGGTGACAGTAAGTTCAAACTGTCTGGCCCAAACATCTAATGTCAGGTCATCTTCATCATCAGTCAACCCTTGATCTTCCAGCCATCCTGCGTGTTTGAAGGAATGTTTTATTGTATTGCTCATCAACTCGTCCCAGGATTTATTAATCATTATGATGGCGTCAAGAATGTTTAGTTTAAGATCGCCATTATTCTCAACCAATTCCATCAAAAGTCTTCTCCTGTAATGGCTTTTCAAACTCTTGATGACACTTTGGTCCATGGGCTGAAGGACACTCGTTGTATTTGCAGGCAAAAAACAGATTTCGATGTTTTGAAGGTCGCGCAATACAGGATGAACAGGATGCTACCGCCCTCCATCGCCGTTTTGAGCCACTTATTTCTATCCTTCCATATCGCAGCCACAGTTGACTGAGACAGCCCCGTCCGGCGATCGACATCCAATTGCTTTTTCTCATTTGCTAGACTCAGGTAGTCTGAACTTTAAACACAATAACACATTTGTCATCAACTGTTAAACGCTAAAAAGTTATCGCTATAAAGAGAGAACGATATCGGTATAGAGAAAGAATTAATACATTGTTCTTACGACGAACCAACCAACGTTTACTATTTTGATCGTTATAGAGGAATTATCGTTATATAGGGAATCGTTATAGAGAGAGACTACTGTATATATATATATATATATATATATATATATATATATATATATATATATATATATATTGATGGTTCCTTCCCAGTTACACATCGTTTTTAAATTTTTTATTCCGATATTGTATTGATATTATGAAAATCCGAATATTTTATATATCCCTTTTACAGGAATTCCAGGACAATTCTGCAGCTGTTAAAAAGACTGTCAGCTTTGGGGATATCACAGATACGAAATTGGAAAATACAATAGCGAACACTGCAGCACAATCAGAAAATACATTCCTATCTCCTCCACCAGTAATGGGTGTTCCAAGAAAATCTCTCATGGAAAGGCGACAATCTCGAAGTTTACATTTAAAAATAAATTATCCCAAAGAAGTAAGTTTTCTGGATTTTCTTTTAAATAATATTAACTATTTGACATTAAATGTAGAATCTTTTACTCTTGTAAGAAATTTTATTTCACTAACTTAAATTATTAAGTTATTTATTTGCATTACTACCCAGCTTTCATATCCATAGGTACATCAAAATAGATATGACCATTGTATTAAAGTTTTATCATTTTATCGCCTTTTCTTGTTGTTCACTGTTCTATGGATTGTTCCGCATATATACCTACTAAAACCTGTCAAGTTTGATATCAATGTTACTTTCTTTCCTGAAACTTCTGTAACACCCTGGGCAATTGGAATGACTCACTTGTTCAAGCGGATCATTTGATGACCCCTTCTAAACGGAGAATTGTGGAGAAGTATAGAGACCGAGTGACTGCTGAAGAAGATTCCTCCCACTAATTAACAACTTTAAGTGAATAAGCTGGTAGAAGTTAGGACTACCCTTTGTCCTAGAGTTGAGAAATTAACTCACCTCTAGGAGGTAAGTGGATGATTCAAGAATAATTAGAAATGCAGAAAGCAATAGGAAAATACCTCATTAAAGATCTTTTAGACATCCCGAGAACAGTTATCATAGTTTAACAAGTCAAAAATGGATAAAATAACTGAATATTTGAATAGACGATGTATTTTATCATTTCAAATAACTGGAAATTACAATAGTTATTAACAAAAAAAGCGAACATTTTTTGTGAGCACCTATTTACTAACTTAATCATCATCACGTAGCGCTACAACCCTAGGTGGGTCTTGGCTGACTGTACAACTTTTTTCCAATTTGTTCGGTCTTCCATCAACCTAGGGTCAAATGGAATGTTCATTGTCCGGAGATCTGCTTGGATGTTATCTGGGACGGTGTCCATCGTATTCTGGGACGTCCGAGTGGTCTTTTGCCTGTGGGAGTCTCTTCCCATACCAGTTTTACCAGTCTATCGTTATGCAGTCTGTGCACGTGGCCTACCCATCTTAGTCGCTGTGATTTAATTTCTTGGACAATATCGGCGTCATCGTAGAGTGCTTTTAATTCGATATTGGTTCTGATGTTATACTGGTTTGTGGTGATGTCATATTTACTTACTTTCATTATAACAATCACATACAGCACACCACATCCCGATAGCACACCTCATGGTGGCTCGGCGGTTATCATCCGCAGCTGCATATCACATCATGAATTGCCGAAATATGCAACACAAAAAATACAAGCAGCAATCGTTAAAGTGAATGCAACACTATGGCACTTTAACATATCTGCAATGTATATCCTACCTCGTCACGCAATCTCCACAAATAAATACAAAGCCTTCTTTCAATTACTTGGCAGTAAATTCGTAGCCAGGGAAGACTGGAATGCGAAACACACACACTGGGGCTCAAGACTTCAACAACGAAACGTCGTTATCTTCTAAAAGCAATAACCAACAACAAGATTGCCAAAGCAATGAAGTCTCTCTGTAAGGTACTGGTCGAGTGACACCAGAAAACTTCCAGATCTACTGAACTACTACATAAGCAAAGGAGTGTCCAGAAACAATTGTCTAATAGAATCCAGGTATGATCTCTCATTGGATCATATACTGGTTATTATGAACCTAAGTACCACAGTTATAAATAAC
This sequence comes from Diabrotica undecimpunctata, assembly GCF_040954645.1. Lineage (NCBI taxonomy): Eukaryota > Metazoa > Arthropoda > Insecta > Coleoptera > Chrysomelidae > Diabrotica > Diabrotica undecimpunctata. The sequence goes on from NC_092806.1 coordinate 134,129,116, forward strand.
ACACCACCTTCTCGAATCATGTCAAAAAACACCAACTGGGCATATTTTTAATCTTACCTAGAAGAAAACTTCAATCTTAATTTGCGGATCAAATCTACACATGGCATAGATACAGCAGCTCAATACTTCACTACACTTTTGCAAAAAACGGCATGGCAATCTACACCACGAACTGAATGCAAATCAACACATAACACAAATGTTCCGCTGCACATTCGCCAACTTATTGCTGAAAAACGTCGTGCGAGGAGAAACTGGCAAATATCTAGAAACAACATAGATCCGCATATATTCAATAGATTACGTAGGCAACTTGGAGTAGTCATCAAAGTTGCAAACAACGAAATCTTACATTACATTACAAACCTTACAGCAAATGACCAGACGTTATGAAAGGCTACTAAGAAGCTTCAAAAACCATACACAACCATCCCTCCGTAATCAAATGACGAATGGGCCTGTGTCAATAAAGAAAAAGCAAACGTCTTTGCTGGACATCTTACAAACGTATTTCAAACAGAACCAGCAGGCACTGATGAAGAAGTGAAAAAAATAATTAGCGCAGCATGTTAAATCTCCCTCCCAATTAAAAGTTTTATTCCTTTAGAAGTCAAGAAAGAAATAAACAAACTTAATTCACAAAAGGCCCCAGGTTATAATTGAATCTCGGCACAAGTACTACAACAAATTCCTCGCAAGACAGTTACTTTGCTAACAGTTATATTTAACCGCATGCTAAGCTTATCATACTTTCCAAAAATATGGAAGTTTGCTGAAATCAATATGATCCTCAAGCCAGGAAAAGAGCCCAATGAAGTACCATCTTATCGACCTATCAGCCTACTTCCAATTGTAAGCAAAATTTTTGAAAGATTTCTGCTACAAAGGATATATGCAGATCATGAATTCCTAACTTTAACAAACATCAGTTTGGTTTTCGGAAAAATCACTCCACTACCCAACAAGTCCATCGAATGATAAATGAAATATCAAAAATTCTTGATGAAAAGAAATACTGCAATGCTATATTTCTAGACATCCCACAAGCGTTTGACAAAGTCTGGCACAGAGGTTTGCTTAACAAAGTAAAAATAGCACTATCTAGTAACTATTTCCTCCTAATTAAATCCTACATATTAAATAGATATTTCTTTGTAAAATTCAAAAATCAACAATACAACCTCTGTCCTATCAATTCCGGAGTCCCGCATGGTAGTATTCTAAGGCCACTGCTTTTCTCACTCTACACAACCGATATATTAAATACTAATAATACTACAATCGCTTCCTTTGCTGACGACGTAGCAATACTAGCTGTAAATGAAGATCCCATACAAGCCTCACAAAACCTGCAACATCATCTGAACATACTCAGTGATTGGTATACAAAATAGAGAAAAAGAATAAACAAAACAAAATCGACTTAAATAACATTTACCAACTGCCACAACATAATAATATGCCCACCTGTGAGAATGGAAAATGTAAGAATACCAACAGTAACATACGCTAGATACCTTGGCCTTCATCTTGACCAAGGTATTACTCGGAAGAAACATATCCAGACCAAAAGAAAACAACTCGAATTAAAATTCCGGCAAATTCCTTGGACGTAAATCGAAATTTAACATCCAAAACAAAATTATTTTATACAAAACCATACTTAAACCTATTTGGTTCTACGGGCTACATCTATGGGGCTGTGCAAATCCAACGTCGCTGAATATCATTCTGAGATTTCAGTCTAAAGTTTTAAGATCGACAGTGGATGCACCATGGTACGTAAGTAATCAAACACTACGACTTAAAAATTCGTATCATCAGAGAAGAAATCCATCGAGCCACGAAGTCACAAAATGAACATACCATTCACCACGAAAATAAGTTATTATAAGTTAAAATAAGTAAGAAAATTATTCAAAATGGCCCAGCCACAAGAAGACTAGATAAATTCTGGACCCAAGACCTACTACAAAACTAAACCAAAATAGAATAAGGTGTGGCATTATTGGAAGTCTCTCCTTCATGCCCAAAACCTGTAACTACTCTGGAATGATGTAAATCGTGAATAAATATAATTATAAAAAAAAAGAATTATACCATTTAAAATGTCAAGTAATTCTAGTTGTGATATTAGTAATGACAGTTAAGATTGTAAGCTACTTCGGTAATTTTTATTACCAGTTTAAATTAGAAAAATCAAATAATATTAACCCTTGAGTGAGCTTGCTTAAAAATCACAGGGGTAAGCGCGGTAAAGTTCTTAATAAAGAAATATTTTTTCTAATCTTCCTCTTAGCCTTAGTGCTTTACCCTTTGTAGATAAAATGTTTGCATATTATATTGTTTGCATATTTCCATAGAATCCGGATTTTGGAGTCGTTGTAGCGGTCTTCTAGATTCATTTCTTTAACCTCACCTTCCTCTTTATCGCCGAAGTTTATTATATCCTCGATATCTGACAACATATCAGCCAAATCTTATTACTCTGTAGTTGTCAAATATTTTTTTGAATTTTTATCTCCAACATGAAAAAACAGTAATAACAGATTAATACAACAATTTCTTACAATTAACCTTAACAATTACCTACTAGAACTACCTCTAAGATCTTAGACTACCATTTATCAAAAAACAAACATGTGTATTTGTGAACTAAATAAAAAGAAATAAACCCAGATAAAATTCATAGGCAATTTTGCTTACATCTTTAGGCGCGCTGCGGCACGGAATTCTGTCACTTCTACACCTATTACTTCAGTGTCTCACTGATAACGAAACGAATCATAAACCAGCGCGGTAGGTATGTTCGTCGTTAGTTGCCTAATATAGTCATTTGAGAGTATCGAGATGGATACGTGAATGTAACTAATAATACTTCACGGAATCTTATATTATTAAAAAGGCAGCATAAATTACCGACAGCGCGCCCGCCGAAGGGTTTAAACTAAATGTGTGTGTTAGGTTTGTCCAAGAGTTTAGTTCTTTTTATTTCTAATTAGCTTTTATTAACAACGTTAGGTCTAAACTTAAAAATTATTTCTAACATGTTATAATTTTTAGGTCCCAATAATTAGACAAAGTTCAGTGCCAAAATTCTTCGTGGACACACCGGAAGACAACCAGCAGGATTCTGTGTTAGTGAAAAGTCCGTTGGCAGCTCTTCAAAGCCCCATGATCTGCAAAGATAAATTTTGCTATGACTTAAAGTCGGTAGTACATATGGAAGACGAAAAAATTAAACAAGCTGATCATGCAAGAAAGATCCATCCGTTAGTGCATAGGGTATCGTCATCATCGAAACTAGCTGGCATTAAAGACAGAATTAAGCTAACAAAAAGCAAAAGCACACTTAGTTCTAGTAATATACCACATAGCCACCATATATAGTTCACTTCATAATCAAAATATTTTGTTCAAACATTAAAATCTACAATAAACTGTAAAGTTCACCGTTGTAAGTGGAACTGTGAATTTCAGTACTTCCTGTTTGAAGTCCAAAAAATATGTCTCTAAATCTGACTTATCTCTACTTATCTGATCTTATTTTTGACAAGATTACTGAATAGATATGAGCGTATCACACCTTCTAATATTATTTTGTTACTTTTTTTATTTTTGCGGTCCATGGATTACACTTACCACCATACTGGTGTGGAATAAGTTTAATCTTTTAACACTTTTACTACCAGACTGTAAGGAAATTTGCCGGGATAAAGTAAATAATTACGTGCTAATATATGCTAATCAAAAAAAATTACTTGTTATAGGAAATACATTACTTAGCCCACATTATATTATGTATCAAAAATACTGTTAAATACTATTTTCAACTTTTATCTACTATAGAAGGAGTGATGTGCATAAAAATCTAATCTTCATTGATCCCGCATTTACCTTCTACAACAGGCCAATGAAATGTGGATATCTTACTAATTCGCCGACAAAATTTTCAAAAGTTATTTTTCTGTTAGTTGACCTACACATATTTTCACCTTTTTTTCTGATTGCATTTAACCACAATCCAATTGCCCATGTTTATTTTTGTCAAGTCTAGCTGCTTTTGATTAAGAAACTTCATTTTTTTATTCATTTTGTCCACTTCATAAATGGTAGAATTGCTTGAAATGCTTTGTTTATCTTCAATACTGTTGCCATCACTTTCGTCTTCTTCAAATAAGGATCTCTTTTTCGACTACTTTTTAGCTTATTCTTATTTTTGCTTCGAATATTCTCTTTCTCTTACTCGCCATCTTCATTACTATTATCATCATCTATTTTTATGTAAGTCTTTTTTATTTGGATGGGTTTTTTAAGCCCCAGGTTTTGGAGGGACAGGAAATAGAACATCGATGCCATTTAGTATAACATCAGGACTTAGCCAAGGCGACTCCTTATCGCCGTTGCTAATCGAAGATTAAATCTATTGTTGGCCTTTGCTGTTAATCTAGATGCAGTCGCTTATTCTACAAGAGACGAGAGAGGTATTTCCACAACTCCAGGAGGAAACAGGTAGTCTGGATCTTCGAATAAATAAAGAAAAGGTAAAATGTATGCTAGAAACCAAAAATCCAAGATCGAGAGTTAGGCAAAACATAACTATTAATGGCACAGAACTTCGAAGCATTAAAAGAGTTTAAATATCTGGGGACGGTAATCACAGATGACAACCACATAGAAAAAGAGGTTTCAGCAAAGATAACTGTGGGAAATAGGACATTATACTTTCATCAGTATTAATATCTAAGCTGCTAAAAAATCTACATTAAGACTTTACATGTCAATTATTCACCCAGTTGTTACATATGGAAATAAAACATGAACTCTACATCAGCGGGAAATAAATAAAATTTGGTATTTGAAAGAAAGGTTCTTAGAATGATAACTGGACCTCAAAGAGATGATTTAACAGGAGAGTGGAGAAGGCGCCGCAATGCTGAATTGGTGACTTTGTATGCTACTGAAAACATCATCAGATATATAAAAGCTAACCGGATCAGATGGGCAGGTCATGTGGTACGATCAGAGAAAGACAGAGTACTGAAAACAGTGTTTCTTGAGAGACTCGTCAGTAGAAGATCAGTAAGCCGTCTCAGAAAACGATGGAAGACTCACCCGAGTTGTAAAGCCAGTTAAAAAGAAGAAGAAGAAGGTTTTAGATTTATACTAGTTCTTCCGCACCAGCGTAGATTCTTTTTCTTCTAATGGAAGTTTTTGGTGTTTATTCTATTTGCTTTAGAAGCATCTCTTCAAACGTTTTAAGTCGATGTGATGGGCTGAAGATGTTGAGGCTTCGCTATCAGATACACTGACTTCGTTTGCGATTGTGGTTGTTGTGGATACTACGACTGTTTGTGCATAATAGGTGGATGCAGTTACATCTGCATGACGCTCTTGTGATTTATAAATTGACATGCTTGTGGTTCATAAATTTCAATGGGTACTTATTACGGCGTCGCCAAATTGAAGAATTCCAATCTTTTGACGTCCAAACTTAATAATTACTGGATCTATATTTTCCTAAATTTTAGAGATTATTGCAGCAAAAATGTAAAGTATATACATCCTCCTCCTCATAAGTGCCTTCTCCGTTGAGGTTGGGGATCGATATGGCAAATTTCTCTCTGTTCTGAGCTTGATGAATTAATTCATTTCTTCTTGTGTCGGTCCAATCTCTGATGTTTCGTAGTCAAGATTTTTTCTTACGTCCTATGCCCTTTTTACCTTCAATCTTGTCCTCTAATATTACCTGATGTGGCCCAAATTCCCTATGGCGCATTATGTGTCCTAGATATGACGTCTTTCCAATTTTGAAGTATTGACCAGATGAGGACGTGTGTTTATTGCTCTCAGTACCTCTTCATTCGTAGTTCTGCTAGTCTAGGTTTCTCTTAGCATTCGGCGGTACGTCCACGTTTCAAAAGAATTTAATTTCTTGACGTCATACTGTTTTAATGTCCAAGTCTCACAGCCATATAGTAATAAAGACCATACATAACACTTTAGTGTTATGTGCGGTAAGTATATATATATATATATATATATATATATATATATATATATATATATATATATATATATATATATATTCCATAATTCTTTCGATGACTCTTTAAGAGTTCCTTCTCCCAATTAGTTTTTAAAGGCCGAAACACTATGAGATCCATCAGGGTGTTTCGAATTCAGATATGAGATCTATGGCCTTCGTGGATAAGAAATCGCTCCAAAATACAAGTTTCTGTTTTGGCGTAACTTTACATTTTATAGGTTTTAAAATAGTCGAGGTAGTTTCGTTACCGCCCCTACCTTTTTACCCTTCCTACCACATAAAACTAAAAACTCCATTGTTGTCTTCTATATGTATACTAAAATTGTAAATACTGAGCTGTCTTGAGTAATACATCTTGCTGTGAGTAAGAGCTGGCAAAGAAAACACTTGTTGAAGGTCTATACTGCAAAGAGTGCAAACGTCGCTTCTGGGCATTTGAGAGTTCTTATGATCATTGTCCGTAACCTGCCTAGCTTTTTCTGTTTTAAGGTGGTGCAATTTTAAGCGCCGTTTGGTATTATTTATCACTGCGTGGTTAACAAATCGATAATTTCGGGAATTCTAAAATTTCTCATTGGTCATTTAAGTCACGTGGTCGATAAATCTGGCAAATTAGAAAAAAATGTAGGGACTGCTTTGGATCAGTTTTCTCTGCCGCACTGGGGGAACGGGCTGGTATTGCAACTATCAGTCTATCTTGTATTCTATGTCTATGGTAGTTACAACAGTAAAGTCAGGTAGGTATATATGTAATGTCAGACGTCTACAAATCTTCCGTATTTCGTCCAGTATGAACGTTCGAGTATGGACGTCTCAAGAAAGTCCATATTTATTTAACCCTAACTACGTTCAACGTTGTACGTCCCAAGGACGTCCGTTTAAAGTCCAAGTGGACTTTAGAACTAAAATTGGAACTATTTTGAATGTTCAGAGGACGTCATGTGTTATTAGAGACCTATGAAAGTGTTGTATTTATGTTTTTTAACTGATTAGATTATACTTATGTAATTTACGTATTGTCTAATGTACAATTGCTTACTGTACAACCAAGAGAAAAATCCTTGTTGCCCATTTTGTACATATTATTATTAATTAAGATATCACGTATCACTTATAATATTTATATTGTAAACATATATTAAATACAACCTGTTTCTTTATTTCAACCCATACCATTTTCAAAAATACAGTTTTTCCCAAAACTGCTGTCACATGTAATAATGTAATATACACTGTCAAATATAAAATCAATAATTTAAATACATTTTGCATTTAAATTAAATCTGCATTAAATTTGCACTTAAAAAAAATCAATGAAACAATTCAACCTCGAAATTACACTAAATACAACCTACCATTGACTCATTTCAGCTACCTATCTTAAGTTGAAGAGACAAATGAATCGTTCGCCTACTAAGAATTGGTCACACATGGCTAACACATGGACACCTGATGGTTTCGAAGAAATCATCTGTTTGTAAAAAGGGTAGTGAATCATTAACCGTTAAACATATTTTTACATAGGGTGACAAGTACGAACAGGAACAAAAAAAATACTCTATACAAGGTCTTACATGTGATTCAAAGCAAATTAAAACTTGCTCAGAATGTACTAGATTTCCTTCGACAAAATAATTTGTATTACAAAATTTAGTGTTTTCTTTTTTATTACTTTCTCTTTTATTCTCTTTATTGTAAATTATAATGTAATGCAAAATGTATACTAACAATAGTTGAGCCACAATAAACTAAATAAAAACAATGTATGTAAGAATTCGAGTTTGATTAACTTGCAGTGGGATCTTAGACTAATATGTTTATTCAAACAAACATTAATAAATAACATCCAACAATAAACTCATTAGTACTACTGAAATAATGACACTCGACGTCAAACTTTATTTGAATTCGAACAACTTTTACTTCCAAGATATTCTCGAATGTAATGACACATAAATTGATGAATCAGTAGATGAGTTTATTCGTTAATTTAGTATTGGTGCAAAGCAGCTATATGAAATAAAAATTCAGATTAAAAACCAATATCTGGGGAGAGCAGGCACGTAAACAAAAATAATTTTAAAGATAGAAACCGGAGGAAGAAATAGCATCATAATAAAAAATTATAAAAATTTTAAACTACACTCGTTTTACATATTCCCATCCGTCAACAAACGCACGTGAAAGCCAAACAGGGTCGTACTGAGGTATATTATATGATTTTTAAAAATATTCACTTTTGAAACTATTAGTGTAAGAATTTCTTGAAATTTAATCACTGTGAGCAAAATTTAATGTTCCATTGAAGGAAAATGTGCTAAAATAAAATATTCATTAACTGAGAGATACATAACAAAGTAAACATTTTGAATAAAAAAGCAACACGCTACAATTTGAATTTAAACACACTGGCAAGTTTGGATCTGTAACATGAGAATCCGTCTGCCTTAAGGCAATAAATTATATTTGAGCGAATATAAACACGTGCTCATGTTTACAGATGGGAATTTGCTAAATGAATAAACTTTAATCATCGAATTATGAATAATAGATACTTATAGCATTTTCGGTTATCTGGAACATATTTTGACAGATTCATACCTGAAATCCTACAACACAAACATTTTTCTCACATTATTAACAGCTTAAATAAACTTTTATTTCCTTCATTAAAAAAAAATATTATAAATAGTCAGAGTGTATATTAAACCCATTAAATTTTGGATATTTATTTAAAAAATATATTTGGTTTGTTATAATTTAATATATTATTATCGTAAATATTTGTATTATTCGCTTCCTTCCAATTATTTCGGAAATGCTTCCTTGATGCTTATAGGTTTTCCTGGATTATTTAACGTAAGATATAAAGTGTTTCAAATATGTTACAAATAAATTAAAGTGTACTTGAGGGAATATAAGCATAGGGGCACCTGATTACCAACTGCATTTTTAGCTGCCACCATAGTTATGTTGACTTCCCATTCTCCAGAAGTTACTATGTGTTTTTGACCTTTTTATGCTAACAGTTTTGGAGAAACATGAACGATAGTATTACCAGTTTCTTTAACATTATATATTTTGTTTGCCTCAAAATGGTAGGAATCGTAACAACTTTTTAAGACAAAGAAGCTTGAAACAGTGTTTTTGTTGAAAGAGGTAGCTCTTGCAATACTTATAGCTTCTGACTGTCGTAAAGCTACACGTAGATGTCTAAGTAAAAATCCTCGTACCCACTCCCTCCCAGCTTGTTTTTTCTTCTAACCAATGATTTGGAATTATCTTTTTATTATTTTCGTTAGCAAATTTGTATTCTTATTTTTGAACTTCTTTTTGTTTAGATAATCTACCAAAAGATGTTCATCGTCTGTGAAAATTTGCTTTTGTACAATTTTACTTTTATAATTAAAAGTTTTCTCTTGTGAAGTTTAATGATCTTTAAAAGCCTAAGCAAAGTGGTTTTTGAAATATTATTTTCTTTCGCTGCTTCATATATGGAAAGATCCCGTACAAAAACATCTTCTACGGTGGCTTTAAGGTTTTCTAGATTAACTGCAGGACGTTTGATTCCCATTTTGATTCAAGGCATTTTCTAAAAACAATTTTTTTTTTATTTTAGAGCAGTTTTTTGTCTCATAATAAGAGCAGTCCAAGGTACATTTCTTTTATTGGACCAAGGTACATTAAAAGCAGATACCATTTTACAAGTGCATATTGTGTTTAAAAATTCGGCCGGAACTGCATTTAAAAGAGAAATATAAAACAAACTTACCTACACAGGAACTGTTACCCAATATTAACAGAAAATCCAATAACACTTAAAAATTTAAGTGTTATTGGAATCAAAAAATATCCAGACTTACAGTGAAACAGAATGATCTTATTTCAACAACAACAGGATGTGGCAACATCTTTTGGAACCACTACAAAAATGAAATAATGCGAGATCAGACATTTCTACTATGCAAAATAAAAATTGGTACTAGGTACATTTAGTTCAAGGCACAATACTTTCCCCTATTAATATAATCTGATATTCTATCTAAATCTCTTGAGTTCTACCTAATAAGAAACTAACAAAATAGGTCACATATCATTGGAAAAGACAACGATCTTTTCCAGCAAGACATAATTGCCTCTGTTACATGCCTTGGAGAAGTCAGTGTATATGACATTCATCTAACATTCCCTCTCCAAAGCAATTAACATACTGTTGAAATATCAAAAAAATTGTCATAGTAGATTTCCTTAAATCCATGATGCCTGCTGATCAGTATCAGTTGTGTTTAATATTGTCCCAAATCACAAATAATTCCTTTTAATGTTGATTGTGACATAATCTGTGATTACTGTCAACCCTTACTAAATATACAGTGATGAGTGTCTTACCACCCGGCTTTTTAACGTAAGAGATAGAAAACACAGTTACCTTATAAAATAAAAAGATATGAAACTCGTAGAGGTGAGAAATAATCGATAAAAACCTATAATTTACATTACATTACATTACCACTATCGAAGGTCTCACACCTTTAGACGTTAGCTTCGAGCTAAATCACCTCGGTCATAATTATTATGTGTAACGTCGTATGTGTGACGTATTTCCATTTTTTAATTTCGCATAAAGTAAAAACTGATTGACCACAATAAAGCAAAAATGTGAATAAAATAATTTAATAAATAGTAATTATTTAATCTAAAGTTTTAAATTATTAACCAAGAATAATTTCTTCTATGATTTGAACAGCAGCAGAACAATAACCCAAACTGTCAATCAATAATTATAAAAATCAGGTGGATCAGAGTTCAAGGCACGATGTTCTCATCCAGGCGTTCAGGGTTCGAATTCAACATGGGGGTTTTACTTTTTTAAAAATTAAAATTTGAAATTATGCAGATATTATATCGTTTTGCTTTAAATCACTAAACATTTATTTCAGTCTTTATTAGAAGTGTTTATAGTAAAACATGAAAATCTTATTGAAAAAACAATGTACTTTCGAAAATAAAATAAAAATTCTTCAAACATAAAAGACCGTTCTAAATAAATGTACTTACAAAAAATGTTTAAATAGGTAGAAATTCTATAAAAATATTCTAAATAAACGTATTTTATTCTAATGAAATGTATTTACAAAAAATGTTCGAATGAGCCTCCATTAGCAGCAGAACAATAACCCAATCTATCATAAAAGTTTCGTCTAACATTAGTTAATGTTTCTGGACTAATACCTCTCATTGAATCAAAGATCTTTTCTCTTTTTTCTTGGAGAGAATTAGGCCTATCGTCTTTAATTCCATATAGTTTGGACTTGATATATCCCCACATAAAAAAATCACAAGGTTCAAGGTCAGGTGATCTTGCAGGCAAAAAAATATCTCCGTGACCACTAATCGATCGATTAGGAAAAGTCGCACTGAGATATTCACTGACGATGCGAGAATTATGTGCAGGACAACCATCGTGTTGAAACCATATGGAATCGAAAGGTATTGGTAAATTACGAAGGGCTGGGACAATTTGATTTTGCAGAAGTTCCAAGTATTTCCGCCCAGTCAACATACCGTCTATAAAAAATGGACCAATGACATGATTCCCTATTATGCCTCCCCAAACATTTACTTTTCGAGGACGCTGGCTACGAGCGACATAAATCTGACGAGGATTTCCTCGAGACCAATACCGAGCATTCATTGAACTGTGACGGCCATGCAATGAAAACGTACATTCATCGGTGAACAAAACGTTCTCTAAAAAATGTTCATCTTGATGTGACATTTCCATTGCAGTTTGACAAAATTCTAAATGTCTATATTAATCCCCAGGGAATTGTTCGTTGGATTTATGAAGTTTATAGGAACGGTATCCATGTCTTTTCAAAATTTTACCTACTCTAAATCTTGAAATTCCATATTGTTCTCCGAGACGAGATATTGATTGGGTAGGATTTTGCTTAATACTTGCACAAATCAAAGTGTTCCTTAGTTCCAAATCTGGATTTACCTCCTTTCGTCTACGAACTCCTCTTGGAGCGAACACTGATCCATAAGTAAAAAAAAATACGGATAATAGCCGGCCTATTTGGAAACATATTTACAAATTGTCTAATCATGTTGTCTGATAATCCATTCACATGCCAGACAACAATTTGCACTTTTTCCTCGACTGTTAAAATCATTTTTACGAATTGTTTTTTCAATAAAAAGTTTCTGTTTACCGTGCAAAAACACTTCTCGATATGTTATTATTTGATGGCTGAAGGCTTGATGATTTGGTTAGCTGCAAAGCAGGCAGCTGTTCGCGCGTCCATTCCAATGTTGTCAATTGTTTTGAAAATCATTACCTGTACAGAGGAATTAATATTATCACTGAGAATTTAGTGATGGATTTGACATTAAACAGTCTTCACCGAATTATTTTGCATCCACAACTAAAGACTGTAAAACTGGAATTGAATTTGAATTATTTTGTATTTCTATTTTATAATATTGGAATAAGAATAAATTGTAAATAATGAGTTTTTCGAAAATTTGTTACCTAATATGTATTATATTTTTTACTATTTTTTGATTGAATAAAACAAAAATTTTATCCGTGGTGTGAATTGAACCCCAACCTTCTTGTCAATAGACCACGTGTCTAACTAATACACCAATTCCACATACAATAATTGTTTTCGGACTGAACTTATCTACCTTTAGTTTAGTCAAATATTTCAGTTGAGTTATTTTTATTATTAACAAACTTAAAGATTTATAATTTAAAATCGCTACTAATTAATGTTTTTTACTATAATATATCCTAATTTATTCAATCATTTATTTATTATTACATCAGAAATTATTAAAATAAAATATTTTCAAGGTCATCCGTATAATTATGACTGAAGTCAAATAGCCACGTCTAAAACTAGTTTATCTCGTACTATCTCACAACTTAATCTATCTTCTATCCTTTCCGCTATTTTGCCGGGTGGTAAGACACTCATCACTGTATAAGCAATATCCTTAGTTACAGACAAATCATCCCTATTTGATAAAATAGATAAACCAGCCTATCATTAGTTTAATTAATATTTGGAAAATATTTGTATAGGTATAAGACTGAATTAGGCATGGTGAGATAAAAGGAGATATACGTATCTTCCATGTCAGAGTCTTCATTCTCAAAGTGAGCATGTGGTACATTAAAATCACTAAAAACATAAAAAATACAATGTGGGGACTCATATTACTCTGATAATGTTAACTGTTAGTTTAATTTAAAAACGGTTGATATTTTCATTAATGTGTTTCTTATTTAAAAACTTAAATTACTATATTTTATGTTTGATTAGGTAAAACAAGTTAATAAAAAGAGTGAACAACAATAGAATAATAAGAAGAATTATTTTATTACAAATTAAAACCTATCTTAAATACCAATATTAAGTGTTTTTATATCTAGCTCTACTAATTATACATTTCAAGTTTTGTAATTATTTAGTATTTGTTGAACACCTGAAAATTTTTCGATAATAAAAAATTTTAAAATACAACAAATGTACGTATTACATTTCAAATGATCAACTACTTCCACGATGATAAGTGAATATTGTTTACTGATGAATAATGATTAAAGTAGATATTCATTTATGTACAGGTGTGAGAGATTGAGAATGTGACCTTTACTGAAACTGTGTAATCTGTACAGATAATCGTAATTAAAAAATTACTTTACTCATATATTTTTGAAAAAATTATACACAGCTGTAGCAAAACTTCGTTTGAAAATATATTAAAATGGGTAACAAATGTCTTTTTTGTAATCTAAACAAATATTTTATTGATAATATCAGTAAATCTACCGATGCGATGTTAAGCCTTATATTGGAAAAGTTAAATGTGTTGGTTGAAAGAATAATAAACCCCAAAAAACCCAGCCAGGGTGCTATACCTCAAGTGAGAAATGGTTAAGCAGCACAGAATAATGAAGTGGAATGTAAATGGCCTTTTACAACACTAAAAAGAACTTCAATTGGATCTTGACGGAAAATTGATAGAAGTCTCGTAGCTGAAACGCACTTCACTAAGGATAAGGATAAGGACTAATGCCCATATTTATAGTCGGTACTCAAGTATCGGTCGATGCTTGAGGTCAACCTTGAGTCATTTTTGTGTTTTATAAACGGATCTCAAGCACGAAATCGAGCTTGAGTACACAAAAATGACAGATCGTGCTCAAGCATTGGATCGACCTGCCTTGAGCACGGAATCCTAACCTAACTTGTTTGTTTATATTTATATTTTTTTCCAATTCGCTTCCAATACAATATTTTTTTTTTGTTTTTTGCGATTATTTATGGATATTGTTGTTCAACATCCAGGATTAAGTCATGGCAGCTTAATATTTGATCAGAATTGATTAAGAGTTAGAATGGAAAGAGGACAAACAGGAGCAAACAACAATACACCATTGGAGCTTCCATCAATTCAGGAAGTACGGGATGCAATAAAACACCTAAAAAATAATAATTCCGCGTATACCCGCGGAACTTATTAAATGTGGAGGTGCTACTCTGACTAATCATATATATAAAATCATACTGAGAGCCTGGAATGAGGAACAAATCCCAGAAGAGTGGTGTATTGGGATCGTTTGCCCGCTACACAAAAAGGGCGATGAATTAGAATGTAGAAACTATAGGGGAATAACCTTCCTTAATACAGCATACAAAATATTTTCGAGTATTTTATATGGTCGCCTGAGTGAATATTCAGAGGAGCTTCTTGGCGACTATCAAAGTGGTTTTAGGCCTGGTCGATCAACAACAGACCAGATCTTTGTGCTAAGGCAAATACTGAAAAAAACCAATGAATTCAATATCGACACATACCATCTTTTCGTAGATTTTAAATCGCCCTATGATAGTGTCCTAAGAAATAAATTGTATGAAGCCATGGATGAATTCTACATCCCTGATAAACTGATAAGATTGGTTAAGGCTACAATGCGTAAAGTTGTTTGCAAAGTTGAAATACAGGGCGAACACTCACAGGCATTTAAAACGCATGGTGGGCTGCGACAGGGAGATGCGCTGGCGTGTCTCCTTTTCAACATAGCTTTGGAAAAGGCGGTCAGGGATGCCCAAATAGACAGATGCAGATGATGTTGATCTAGTTACCCGCACAACACGCAAGCTAGAAGAAATGTATACCACCTTGTCAAACGCCGCAAAAAATATGGGCCTGCAAGTAAATGAAAATAAAACTAAGATAATGGCATCAACATCCAACAATAGAGCCAGAAATATCGGCCACCAATTCACGGTTGATAATTCTACCTTTGAAGTGGTGGACAAATTCACATACTTAGGCTCCTTGATCACCAAGGAGAACGTCATGACGGAAGAAATCAAGCGAAGAATAATCCTAGCAAACAAATGCTATTTTGGACTAAGTAGACATATGAGAAGCAGAAACTTAAGCCAAAAAACAAAAATAACCATATGCAAAACCCTTATACAACCAGTGTTGACATATGGGTCGGAGACATGGACCATTTCCAAGGCAGATGAAAATCTCCTGCTTATATTTGAACGAAGGATCCTGAGAAGAATATTTGGTGGCATCTGTGAAAATGGTGTTTGGAGAAGGAGGTACAACTACGAGATATATCACAGATATAAACATATATTTGGTGGTAAAGACGTAGTATCCTTTATAAAAA
The DNA here is from genome assembly GCF_040954645.1 of Diabrotica undecimpunctata. Taxonomy (NCBI): domain Eukaryota; kingdom Metazoa; phylum Arthropoda; class Insecta; order Coleoptera; family Chrysomelidae; genus Diabrotica; species Diabrotica undecimpunctata. The sequence continues at coordinate 134,144,874 of NC_092806.1, forward strand.
TAGGAAGACTAAGATGGGCAGGACATCTGGCAAGATCACAGCAGAACAACCCTCCTAGAAGAATCCTTATGTCACAACCTGTGGGAAGTAGAAATAGGGGTAGACCAAAACTCAGATGGAGGGATGGTGTAGATGAGGATGGTAGACAAATAGGCGCAGCAAACTGGCAACAGTTGGCAATCGATAGAACTGACTGGTGTAATAGACTTGGGAAGGTCGAGGCTCTTTTATAGGGCTGTAGCACCAATGATGATGATGATGATTATATTTATTGACAAAACTCAATATCCCAAAAAGCCCAATGTTCAAGTTTTGAAAATTAGGCTCTAAAAATAAAAATTCCACAGCGTCCGATCCATGGAAGTGACACATTTTATTGATATCTTAATAATCGTAAAAAAATGGCAAGAATCGTGTAACGTTTATTTATTTAACAGCTTTATTGAAGACTCTAATCAATACATGTCGTCAAATTTACGTCAATTTTTTGATTTTAGTTAAAATATTGATTTCGCGCGCGAAACTGACATTTAAAATCACCGATCGCTTCAAACGTTGTTTCTGTTTTCTTCTGAAGAATCTTTCATTCTATATTTTTTGTTTGAAGTTTTTACATTAAAAATTAAGACACACAAGGTGATTGAATCAAACGAAAAAGTATAAAAAGTAGCTTTGAAGTAAACAGGAAATAAATAATAGGTAATTTTCGAATTCTACTTGTAAATTCCAGGTCTAGTCAAGGGAAAGTAGTAAACTGGCTGTAAGAAATATGACCAGAATTTTATTTATAAAAAAACTATTTTATTTTTAATACATTATTAAAAATAAATTAAGCTTAAATTACACAACAAATCATTTAAGACGAAATATGCGATATTAGTTCTAGATACGGAAATATCAAAATTGGTAAGTACTTATCATGAAATTTTGATTAACATCAATTTCTCCGTGAGACATTTTTTAGGACGTCGAATTAACCTTGCACGTGTGCTACTCGAAAAATGGCAAACATCCGTAATAATTTTTACCTTATCCTTTTATTTTTAAATATATTAATTACTTTTTAAGTATTTACTAGGAAATTAATAGAGTATAATAAACCAGCATTTCCGTATCTAAATAAGTTATAGAAAGCATTTCAAAGAGTAAGAATCAAAAGATATCAAAAAGTTTTACCAAAACAACAAAATTTAAATCAGAATGGACAGACAACTTACATGACATACAGAAATAGGTAGTGGAATAAGATGGACTAATTAAGCACTATGCTCTTTAATTTAATCTTAAACTTGAATTTGAATGAGTTGATGTGTCTGCTTACTTTACTTTTAATTTCGTCGTCAAGTCTGTGGTGGTTTCCATGTTTCCCCTTTTATCACTTGGGGCGATCCCTGTTTTCTTCAGACTACTGACTAAATATTCAATTTTCTTCGGAATTGGGAAGGTCGAGGCTCTTTTATAGGGCTGTAGCACCAATGATGATGATGGAAAGAGGACAAATTCCAAAATTATTACTAGGTGAATTATTATGAATAGTGAATATGCATGGAGCCCAGGCACTATCTACTTACTTAAGTATTAAAGCAAGGTATTTATTGATAATGGGCTAAACAAAAAAATAGGTTTGATAGATATATATTTTTAGGTAATGATCAACAAAATAGATATAATAGTGCACATGTAAGAAATGTTGCCAAAAGGCTATTTAGAACCTGGAAAATATGGTATCCCTATCTGCAATGAGGCCTACAAATCAAATTAAATACATATCTTGCAATAATAAGTGCTACAGCAGTACTCTGCAATATATGTTTACAGGAAAATAATGATAGTGATGATGATTTTCTAGAAAATATTGATGTGCCAGTAAATAGAAATGTTAATAATGTGGAGTTGTAGTTGTAATGTAAATCAAATTCACATTACAAACTACAACATTGATGGTTGCTACTGTTATATTATTATAATTTTAACTTATTCAATTTTAAATATTGCTGGGTATTGGAGATAAAATAAAATATTTAATTTTAAGTTCTATTTTTTGCATTTAGTATATTATTATTATCTTTTAAAACTATTGTATTCATTCCTTTTTATTCATTTTTTTTTTCAAATAATGCCCAGATTACACTAGGCTAGTTTTTCAACCTAGCGCTTTTAAACTAACAAGCTAGTATTACTAGCTTCGTGTATACAGAATAAGCTTCGAGGGTAGGTTAGTAAGCTAGTGAGAAAGACAGTAAGACAGTAAGAGAGTGTCTTAAGCTAGGATAGTTTAATAGCATTGATTTCTCTTTTGTTAAACTACTTGCGTCCCCCTCTACTGGTTTTCCTGTCCTGGCTTGTGTTCCTGCCTCGCCTGGCCGGCAAATTTAGTGTTTTCGAAAGGCAAGTGTGTATATCGACCTGTTTTATTTTTTCAAAGAGATAACCACGTGCTTCTTAAACTATTATGCCAAAATTAAGTGCCGAGATTAATTTAAAGTTTGTACAAATGCGTCGTGAGAAAGAATGTCTGTGTAACGCCACTATTCCATCATATGTAGATGAGTCTATTCGTGATTCAGCACTACAAAAAATAATTGGTAAATTATAAGAACTCAGCACACAAATGTCTATGAAAGACATAAATATTAAGATAAAAAATGTATGAGCAACTTACTGTCAGGAACTGTCAAAAATTGAAAAATCAACTAGGTCTGGAGCAAGGACGAGTATAAATCAAAATTAAACTGGTTTGATAAAATGCACAGTTTTGTTAAATATGTATCAATGAAAAGAAAAACAACAGTAAGTAAGACTGCATTATTTGTTTATTTATAGTAAAGAAAATGAGTGTCAACACACAGGGAAATTTTGAAAAGCAGCGTGTTTTCTCTGTAGCGCGCACATAAATAAACAGTCAAGAAATCATTTTTATTTGCCAATACATCGCACAAAGGAGGTTTTAAAAGTTTTTCTTCTCGCCATAGCTGACATCGACTAAAAATTACTCCCTTGTTGGCATAACGCCTTAGTGTGTTTCTATTCTCCAGAAATGGGAAGGGAAATTAGATGGAAAGAGCCATAGGAGGTGTTTCCTGCATCAATATCTTCCCGGTCGACATCAGTGCTGATTAAATCATTTCGATTTTCTTTTCTCAACCAATTATGTAAAGCGCATGCATACAATTTTGTCGACTGTTTTTACATTAGTTGCAATTGATTTGTCACTATTACCAAAGGCATTTTCCACTATTCGTCGGATCTGGATAGTCGGTAGTTGTAAACTTTCTGTTCCAGTGTTTTGTCATCCTGGTAAGGTTTTATAATATAGGTTTACCCTCCGGGAACAATCACTCATCCTTTGGTAAAAGAATGTTCTCCAATTTATTATATAATAGAGCAATTTTTAAAAACACTTCAATCTAATGCCATTCCACAAGCTCCAATATCAACCTTTCTAAATCCATTTTTTATTTCTGTTAAATTTTTGGCATTATTTGTAATTTTGTGATAAATACAAATATATAAAGTTATTATTAGTACTAACTTTTATGTTTTCTTTCAATGCCTTGAAGATTTCTTCATATACCTCTGATATGAGTTTAGTTATGGAACATCTTGAAACCCGATGAAAGTGACTCAATCTTCTGTAACTAATGCCTGATAAAAGAAAATCTAAAAGGATCTCCAACTTTACTTTTGCTGGTAAAGCCTCTCTCATAATACTATGCTGTCGTTGAATTTTTGGCATTATAAGAGTTAATAAAATATCAAATACTTCTGACATCATTCGTAAAATACTGATATACTCTTTTAAGTCGTCATTGCGAAGTTCTTCTAAAACCAGTGCGAGTGATCTGTCACCTCGGGGGAACAAATACGGGTCTATACACCTTCTGTTATTTCCGGATGCTCTGTAGAGGGCTTCGAATATCGCAGTCGAGAGCTCCTCTACCCAAGTCCATTTACTGGGTATGGACTTGTAAATATTTATCTTCTGATGGCTTGTCTTGAAAAAGACAAGATAGACAAGATATTTCTTACATGACAAAAATATAGGTCAAAATAAAACATGAGATTGTAGTTGAATAATATCTCAGCCACAGAGTATAATTGGAACAGCAGGAAGCAGCGCTCCAAGAGCACTAAGTTCTCGGAGGGCCCGTGAGGGGCTGACCTGGCTGACCTGAAAATAGCCAATATTTATATGTGCCGTTCGAGCGATAAATAGGGATTTCCAGGTCAAGAGCCAATGGGAAAATTCGAGGCGGGGCGATGCGCATCGAAATGCGCACTAGTCCACAGACTATGGCATTCGATGACATCCCCTCCCCTGGAGGCTTTGCGGCGTGGAAAAATATTTATTGAATAAAAATAGGAAAATATATGTGAAAATACACAAGAAAATAAATGTATAAAAATACAAAGTAAAAGAATTGTCCATAAAACTCACACAACACTTATCTGGAACCTGGGGGCTGGATGTTACTGCATCTCCCTCTGTGGTAGGCTCCATCCACGGTCGGTAAACCATTTCTCTCAGCTGTTCGTCTTCTTCGCTGCAATCAGGTTCCCATCCACTTTATCCTTGCGTTTCGTAGGCGAGTTTGCCCAGGCCTCCGTGATATCGCCACATTTCGGGGAGGGCAGGCAGGGACTGTGGCTACTTCAGGATCTCCGTAGTTTCCGAGACTTCAAGCGTCGAAGAAGGCTGACTCGTTGAGACATCTGGCACACGAAAGGCATCAGGACTGCTACAGAGCTCGATGGCGGAGTGTTAGAGTATAGACACTCCGTGGCTCTCCCCATTGTTCTCTTGACTTCAACCCATCTTGAAGTCAATGGTGTGTTGCGTTCTGTAAAGCGAGCTGGGTCGCAGGTTCGGAATAATCCACGTTGTCGGGCGCCATGTCACCTCGGGGGAACAAATACGGGTCTATACACCTTCTGTTATTTCCGGATGCTCTGTAGAGGGCTTCGAATATCGCAGTCGAGAGCTCCTCTACCCAAGTCCATTTACTGGGTATGGACTTGTAAATATTTATCTTCTGATGGCTTGTCTTGAAAAAGACAAGATATTTCTTACATGACAAAAATATAGGTCGAAATAAAACATCAGATTGTAGTTGAATAATATGTCAGACACAGAGTATAATTGGAACAGCAGGAAGCAGCGCCCTAAGAGCACTAAGTTCTCGGAGGGCCCGTGAGGGGCTGACCTGGCTGACCTGAAAATCGCCAATATTTATATGTGCCGTTCGAGCGATAAATAGGGATTTCCAGGTCAAGAGCCAATGGGACAATTCGAGGCGGACGATGCGCATCGAAATGCGCACTAGTCCGCAGACTATGGCATTCGATGACAGATCCACATGCATTCCTTTTTAAAATCCATTGTCCAAACGGGTTTTTTCAATAAATTTTCCGTTTATTCATCCAATGCAATTTGACATAGTTTTTGAAGTAACTGTTTCAGTCGAACATTGTTTTTTTTTTAGAAATATTTACTATTTTCAGTGGATTTGTTGCTCTATTCATCTCCCAATAGTACTAGCTACTGACTGGAAATTTCTAGCCACATGTAAACCGTTCTAGCATGCGCCAAGCTATGACAGTAACTCAGGCTAGGATATCGGGATATATATCTTACTATCCTAGTTGAAAAACTGGCCTCGTGTAATCCGGGCATAAACGATATGTTTGTTGATAATTAGACTTATCTCTTCTTGACCTTATGTTGGCTGCAGTTACTCACTGAATAAAAAATATAGTTTATCTTAATGCATAACTTAAATGTTATCTTTATTGCTACGTTCAGTTTATTCTAGTTTTGTGTTAAATATTTATCTCATATATTGTTTTGTGTAATATTTTTGCATAACCTTATTAAAGTTAAAAATATGTTAATTGAATTAAAACAATAATCATTTCACCTGGAAGATTTATCGATTTACCAATTTCAGATTAACGAAGATAACTTATCATGTAAAAAGATAAGTACCTATCACAGTTTTAAATCAAATATATAGAAAGTCTAGCGTACCGAATAGTAAAGAGTAAATAAGTTGCAAAGTGTGAGAAAAATGACACCGGTACTATCAAAAGACCTTAGTGATTTATTAGAAAGTGCTTTAAATGAAAAAATTGAAAGTTTTGATATCCAGATAGAGGGCAATGGTACAGGAGAGGGTTATTTAGGAGAAGTTCTTTTTATAGCATTAACTAACAAAAGTACCAACAAAACTGAAAATGTAGTGGTAAAACAGGTACTTGGAAGTTCTGTTGAGACTACTATAAATTTCATGTCATCAACTTTTGTAAACGAAATTCACTTCTATGAAAAGTTTATTCCAGCTTTGCAAGAATTTCAGAGAACTTATCCTGGAGCCGAAATTTTTACCCATGCTCCCAAATGTCTGGCTTCATGTATGGAAAAAGGAAAAGAAAAGATAATATTGGAAAACTTAAAGTTTAGGAATTTTACTTTGCATCCCAAAAAAGAATTCATAGGGTATAAAATGTACGAAGCTATATTTAAAACATACGGAAAGTACCATGGAGCTTCTTTAGCCTTTAAACATCACCAACCAGAGAAGTTTCTAGAATTAGCTGATGGTTTTCAGAACAACTTTAAAAAATTTGTTACGGGTGGTATGTATTCTTACATTTGTATTTTCTACTAAGAATGTTTTGTTTAATTATTATTTTCCAAGATATTTTTTTCAATTGTTAAATAAGTGTTAATGTGTGGATACACATTTTTAAGTTTCGTCACATTTTCAAGTTAACTCCCACATATAGTTAGGTGATTATGCTGTGGATTACGAATAAATATTTGGGAGGTATTACTTATATTAATTTATAATATATAATAGTCTCCCGTTTTTTACCGCTCGCGGCTTTGGGAGTATAGCAGGGTAGTCTGCTATATCTAGGGCCTACGGTATACAATTAAGGTAACATGGCCAGTGCTACGCTTCAACCGCCTATTATTACCCTTGGTTTTACCCAAGGTACTCATTTTATTCAGACTGAGTCGACCTGGGGCCTATAGACATTTTTAAAAATGTCTAGTTATTCTTGCCGGCGGTAGGAGTCGAACTCCGGACCACCGGCATGCGAGGCAAGCATCCTACCGCTTGCGCTACGCAGGCCACTTATATTAATTTTTTGTTATAATTTATGTTATATGTTTTTGTTATAACTTATATTAATTTTTGTTATAATAATAGTAGTTAGATAATAATAGTATAAGGTTAATATTTTTGGAAATAGAGAGATGGAACACAAAAACATTAATTTAACTTATTAAAACTTTTTATTTTAATTAAATTTTTTACCTAGGTGTAATTTGTGTTAAATTCTAATAATGTCTGTCGATTTATATAGTTATTAACTACCTGATATTACATATAATTCCAATGTAATCTATCGAAGTGTTACATTTTTGGAGCCTTATGGGATTCAATTTTATTTTTTTGATGCATTAAGAGTAGTAGTAAGTATAAGCTTAAGTTTAAGTTTGATAGGCCGTCACCCTTGTTCCTGGGTCTCCATCTTGGAAAAAGGGGTGCAAAGCATTTGCGCGCTGTATCTTGTAAACTAGCATCCCTTAAGAAAATTTTATTGGATATTATTTGTAGCAAATTAAATTGTCCACAACTTTATTCCTAAAAACTTCATTTTTAACTTGTAACGAAATATTTTGCGTACCACATAGGGTATTACTATGGGGGTTGAAAATTTGGGGACAGAAAATACTGGAGGTGGAGATAGAGCAAGCAAAATAAACGAAACTTATGCGAACGGCACTCAGGATTTATTTGGAGTAGCTGGGTCGTGGATAAATTGAATGGCAAGGGGGTTGGATTGGGGCAATAACAAAAATGAAACAAAGGAGTACTTACATGAATCGATTAATGAACGACTTAAACATTTTGAATTAGCCATTGATATACAAAGGATATATTCTTTATTTCGACTTGACAAGCAAGTTCTATCTGAGGAGCTAAAAATATCGAAATAGAATGGCAGGTTGACAAGATGTAAATATTCCTTTTTGTATAAATTATTTTATACCTTGTTTAAAGTCGAAAGTTGCAAAATAATTTCTACATAATGATGCGTCCTTAGATATTTTATGAAAAATGACAGGTGCTATTTATTGCCCTTTGGGGAAGAGGGCAGAGAAAATCATTGTAGAAAGCAGCTGAAATGAAACAACTATGAAAAATAGCTGGTGTCGCAAAAACAAATCATATCAGAAATAATTACATAAGAAGCGAATTAAATCAGGAACCGAAATCTAAAATCAAAAGAAAAAATTGGTTTGGACACATTATTAGGATTTAACAGAGCAGACAACGGGAAGAGAAGAAAGGAAAGACTAAGGATGGCATGGTTGAAACAATTACTCAAAATAGGCAGAGCAAAAGGAAAATTATTTCAACAAATGAAAGAACTAGCTCGGGACTAAAATATCCTTCGCCGCCCAAACTGGGCATCGGGCCCAGTCGATTTTCGAAAAAATTTACTTATTCTCTTATTTTATTGTAGGTTTATTAAAGAGAGGTATACTTGGAACGAGTGTAATGATAAAATCCATATTAAAAGAAAACCAACCAGATTTATACGAAAAGTTTGCACCATTTGCTGATAATGCTCTAGAAAAGTTCGTGAATTGTTTAGATTATAGAAGCCCATATTCCGTAATAACTCATGGTGATTGTTGGAGTAACAATATGATGTTTAAAATGAATGTGAGTATAATATTTTGTAGAAAGACGATAATATATGAAATAGATCAGACACAAGTTTGTGTTGACTATATATAAGTTTGGACATGTTCCTCTTTGGTACAAAAGTTCCGGAATTTGTGGTTGTGGGTAACGTGTAACTTGTACTATACTCATTTATTTATTTATTTAGCGTATGTCTACATCACAGTTATGTTTTGTGTATAAGCAAAGTGGACAATACATTACAAAGAGTAAATTCTCCCAATTTTCGCCACTCTTCACGCTTCTGTGCTTCTTGTTGCCTTTTCATGGATATTCGTCTAATGTCGTCCATCCAGCGTGTTGGTGGTCGTCCTCTGCTGCGTTTGTCTTCTCGTGGACGCCAGTCAATTAGTTTTCTGGTCCATCTTGTGTCTTTCAGTCTCGCTATGTGACCTGCACAATTCTGATTTCGTGACCAAGATATATGTACTTTTCTGTGAATTCTACCACTTGATTTTGATGATTAGGTGTTCGCTGGGAACTAAATTTGTCATAAAAATGTTCATTTTTAGACCTATTGTTGAAGATACGTTTTCTAATTCTTGTGCCATTTGTTGTGCTTCACCCAGATCTTCGGTAATAAGTACTATGTTGTCGGCAAAACGCAGATAATTAAGCATTTCTCCATCTATTTTTATTCCTCTATTTTCCCACTCTAGCATTTTAAAGGCGTATTCGAGGACCGTTATAAATAATTTAGGTGAGAGAGTGTCGCCCTGTCTCACACCTCGCTTGATATGAATTTCTCTGGTGGTATCATGTAGTTTTACACGCATTGTGGCGTTTTGGTATAATGTTTGTACTAGCTTTGTGAGCCGGTAATCCATTCTACTATTGTTCAGAGCAGTTATAATGCTGTCTAATTCCACAGTGTCGAAGGCTTTGTGAAAGTCTACGAAGATAAGTACCAGTGGTCTGTTATATTCTAGCGACTTTTCTATTAAGGTTTTTACTGTTTGTAGGTAATCGTTTGTCCCGAATTTTGAGCGGAAGCCAGCTTGTTCTCGGGGCTGGTAGAAATCTAACTTTTTCTCTAGTCTTGTCGTAATTATTCGGGTAAACATTTTATAGATGTGGTTCAATAAGCTGATTGGCCTATAGTTTTCTAGGTGCGCCTTGTCTCCTTTCTTGTGTAGTAAAATTGTTACTGCATTGTTCCATGTTTTTGGTATGCAACAATCTGTTACACAAAGTTTAAATAACATTTTTATTTGGATGAGAAGGGCACGTCCGCCCATCTTTGTAGCTTCTATTACGACTCCATCTTCTCCTGGCGTTTTGTTGTTTTTCATCTTTTTCATTGCATCCTGGATTTCGCTTAGTGTGATCTATGGGATGTGCTCTGAACACTGGTGAATAATTTTGCATGATGCGACGGCTTCCAAATTCTTTTGGTCTTCTTTTGGGCTTGTGTATAGTTCTTGATAGAAGTCTTCAACTTTGTGTAGTAGTTCTTCTCTATTTGATGTGGGGACTCCTTCTTTGTTCTTTAGTTTGTGTATTTCACATTTTCCATTGTTTAGTCGTCTTCTCAGGACTTTCAGACTTTTATTCTCTTCTATAGTTCGCTGGACTTTTTCATTCTTAAATTTCCTTAAATCTTTCCTTATACAAACAAACTTGAGAACTGTCCTCGTAGGCTCCCTGGTAGCATTCCTCTGTTATGTGCTTGATAGATTGGAGCTCGCCGCAGCTGCAAGTCGGTGATGGTACCTTAGCCTATTTATGCTACATGTACGCACATCTACCTTATTGTGTTCTGATACGGTTAAGTGTGCACCAGGTCTTACGTGGTAGGTTAAATCCAGGAGATGGCTCTGTGATGCAAAGCATAGTTGTATTTGGTTTAGCTTCCGACCATTTATGGGTCTATTTGGTAATCATGTTGAACTGGGTGGCTGCGGCTACTCCTGTGGTTTGTATGGGAGATTTTCTGGATCACAGTTGCCTATTTTGAGACTTTGGGTAGCATCTTCTATATATTTATGAATCGACAGTGTCGTGTTGTTGGAGATTTTTTTATAGCCTTAGGTGGTAGAATGTAGCTAATGCATTTGTGTAGATTTGATTACCTCAGCGATTATTATTAAGGTGTTATTTAGCTGGACATAATTCTTTTGAACGTAAGCAAATTAGACGGTAGTTTTTTAGTGAATCGTTAACTTTCTCTGGTTTTAAAATGGCGACCATTTTTGCTCTTTTTAGTTGATGAGGAATATTTTCCGTCTTAAGAATGTCTAAGAAGAACTTTGCAAGCCACTGCCTAGTAAATCTGCTGCTGTGCTTTGGACACTTAGCATGAATGTCATCAAAGCCAGTGGCTTTTTAATTTTTCCAAAGCTGTTTTCATTTCATTAGGTCTTTTGTGATTTCTTTACAGGTGAAATGGTTGGGTCTCAATTGGACAAGTAGATTTTAAATTCTTAAGGTCTTTTTTAACTTTAATTGTGTGGAAGTTAATTTGGGGGTACTCTCAAGGTATATGTTATGTTTGACGCCACTTGGTTTGGTGTTAATAGATTGTTTTGACAGTCTTGTCAACTCAGGTTTTTGAAATCTAGATTTTCAACTGTCCTTTTCTCGAGCCTAGCGGTATCATCTTTATGACTTCACAGAATTTTTCATACAGTTTTTCGATTGTCTCAGACCATCCAGGAATATATTTTTTGTGGTACCCTCTAGGAATTCCTGCTTTTGCTGATGTTATTATTGCTCCCGTCAATCTCTTGTAGTTTCCTGTATCTTGTATCCTGTTTCCAGTATCCTTTTATTCCTTACCTCTAAATCCATTTTCTCCTCTGTGTTTTTGAACGTTAGATTGGTTTGAAATACAATTAGGTGAATAAGATCCTCAGAAAGTAGTTCCAAAAACACATATGTGGGGTTCTCTGCAGAATTTGGAATGTTTGGGCTTGTAGTTTCAACAAATTCGTTTGTTTTTGTTATATAACTTTTATTTTGGGTCAAAAATATAGTTATCTCGCTTTGCTAGCCGTACTGCTAGCGGTACATCGTCTTCACTATCCGACTCCGATTCTTTATTATTTGGACTATTGGTTGTTTCATGATTGTTAGTTTGGTCTTTAAACCCGATGTCCATGTTTCCAATATCAAGGACATCCTCATTATTTGGTCGCCGAAATTCATCAACATCCAAATCATTTCTTAAGACGCTTTCAATATCAGACACAATTTACTCCTGGTCACTTAGAATTTCATTCAATAAAGCGTCAACCTCGTTTTGGGATATATTTTCCAAATGCCTGAAACTCCACTTTTGATTTTGCATATTGGCAGAATTCATATAGAAACTGCCATGTGGTCGTGCCAGAATACCACATAAAAGACGATGATCTACAAAAAAATTGATATGTATTTTTGCAAATAACAGTACTTAGCGTGAAACAGACTTCAAAAATTCCACTTGACCATAATTTTTGTAATTAATAGTGAAAAGACAACATAAACAACAACGTAATCAAGACAAATACAAACAGATACACAAAGAAATTCGCCAGAAGGTTAAGAAAGCAAAAGAACGTTGGATGGTGGAAAGGTGCAACGAAATAGAACAATTGCAGGAAAAAGGAGATAGTTTTGGACTACATAAGAAGATCCAAGAAATATCGAATATACACAAAAGCCACCACAGAACAAGAAAACGCAACGACAGAAACGAATACACAGAGTCAGAAGAGGAGATAGCAATGGCGTGGAAAGAATACGCAGAAAGACTTTTTAATGACGAAAGACCAACACAACCAACGCACAAACTTCCTTCCGAAAACTTATCAGGGCCATCAATAATGCGAAGTGAAATAGAATATGCAGTTAGAACCACAAAGATGCATAAAGCAACAGGTCCAGATGAAATTAATATAGAAGCAATAAAACTAATAGACGATGAGAATATTGAAATCTTGGTAAAGCTGTTCAATAGAATTTATGATACTGGTTACATTCCGCGAGAATGGCTGCAGCCATCCTTTGTGATGATCCCAAAAACAGCTAATGCCACAAAATGCGATGAACACCGCTTAATCAGTTTAATGAGTCACTTGCTGAAACTCTTCCTTAGGATATTACACTCAAGAATGTACAAGATACTAGAAGAACTTAGCGGGTCAACACAATTCGGTTTTAAGGGAGGACTAGGAACAAGACAGACAATTTTATGTTTGAACACCTTAAAACAAAACTGTTTAGATCAACGAAAAAATGTCTACCTCACCTTCATCGACTACGAGAAGGCATTTGACAATGTTAAACATGATATCATGATGGAACTACTACATAGGGCCAACATTGACCAGAAGGAGATCAGAATTATTCAGAATCTGTACTGGAACCAAATGGCAAAGGTGAGAATTGATCAAGACCAATATAATACGGATGAATTTGAAATCCGGAAAGGTGTCCGCCAAGGCTGCATACTCTCTCCGATGCTTTTTAATTTATATGTTGAAAATATATTTGCGGAAGCATTAGAAGACACGGAATTAGGCATTAAGGTGAACGGCATACCAATTAGCAACCTACGCTATGCGGACGACACAGTGATTATAACTCATAATTTGGAAGATCAGCAGGTATTACTTGATAGGGTGAATAGCATAGGTAAAAAATATGGCCTCAAAATCAACATTTTGAAAACGAAATATATGGTCATTAGCAGAAACCCTCCAGAAAACCCGATAATATGCATAGGTGACGATCGCATAAAACGCGTGAAAACTTTTAAATACCTTGGCACCACAACCAATGACCAATCGGATCCACAACAAGAAATAAAAACCCGAATACAAATGGCAAGACAAGCTTTTGTGAAATTCAGACCGCTCCTATGTAATCAAAACCTAAATTTCGAAATACGCTACAGAATGGTCAAGTGCTACATATGGTCCATCTTGCTTTATGGCATGGAAACGTGGACTTTGAAAAAAACATCTATCAACAAACTTGAAGCAATTGAAATGTGGTCATTGAGAAGAATGATGCGCATACCTTGGGTGGATAGAGTTCGAAACAATGACGTCCTTAAGAGAGCCGGCGTGGAAAGAGAACTCTTTGAATGAATTAAAAAACGCAAGATTGGTTACCTTGGGCACATATTGAGAGGAGCAAAATATGAAATACCACAGTTAATCCTACAAGGGAAGATCGAAGGTAGGAGAGGAGCCGGCCGCAAACAATTATCCTGGTTAAGGAATATTAAAGAATGGACAGGAATACACAATACAGGCGAGCTGTGTCACGCCGCCAAGAACAGAATTCTAGTAATGAGATAGTCGCCTACGCACTTTGGTGTATGGCATGTTAAGAAAAAGAAATAATTAAATAAACAAGAAAACAATTAAAATATATCGCTCTGTCAACTCCGAACGTCCTCCTTAAATGTGTGCTTGACTATTTATGTTATCCAGTAATGTGATTCAATCAAATCGGTTCTAAACTGTTTAGACACTTAGAATATAATAGCAACCAATTTTACACACTGGTATGACTGTAAAACCGCTGGGAAGTTTGACGAAATGTTTGTAAAGGTCAGCATACCGACAGTCATCAAAGGGTTAAATAAATGCAAATGTAAGTAAATTTGATTTTCGTCAAAAACTGTATATTATGATCTTATCTATAAAAAATTGAGTAGATGATTAAATTATTAAAACTGACACAATATATAAAAAACAATTGCTAACAAAAACATATGAAAGTTTAAATTAAAACAAATGAAGTATGTAAGGTTAAAATATTTAAATACGTATTACGTAGAATACGGAAGTGATACTTTGATATACAATTTAATGATGATTATACATTTTTTTATTCTAATGTAATACTATTCTGCTAAAATATTATATAAGTTGTTTTATTTATTGAAAAATTACGTAAAATTATGAGTTCATAGTTCTAAATTGTTTCTCTCTAATATATTTTTATTTATTTTGGCAGATAGGAATACAGATTATTATATTAATTACTTTTTAGAATAAAAAAACTGACATTTTGTAATTTGCTTAGAACCCATCCAGTATGTTTATAATATACTAAACGCAACATTTTTTATCTAATCTAAAATATGCAAAGAGCGAAATATATTGTGTTAACTATTCTAGGGAAATAGCAAAACTGTTTCTATGGAGTCATATCAGACGTTGACCACCATCATGTTTACAATTTCCCGAAATCTTAATTGGCTGCTGTGAGAATTATTTCTTTCATCGTAAGGCCACACCACTGTGCTATTCAGCTTTTTTTTTTAAACTTTTCATTGTATTATAATATCAAATATATAGTATTAAGGACCTCTAACTAAGAAACTTCTTCTTCTTTTGGTGGTTGACCGCCGTCATCTTTTGAACAATTTTTTGAAATTTTCATTGGCTGCTGCCAAAATTAATTCTTTTACCGTAAGACCGCTTCACTGTGGTAATAAGATTTTCCTTCTTCTTTTTCTTGTACTATAAGATGGAATAGATGGTGTTTCGGTCCTCTAACTATGTGGCCAAAGTATTCTGTTCTCCTTTTCGTTTCCCCTAATTTGTTCAGAAATATGGTTTTTAATGTCAATTTTTTACAGCTGTAAAGAAGAACCACACATAGCATCTGAAGGCCCTATGTTTCTTTTAGTTTATTTTAGTACATCATAAAATTGGTAGCATCTTCAATTTCTTCATTCAATTTAAATCTTTGGTAGATACGAAAGAATAGTGTATCCGTTCTGAAATCCAAATATACTGGAAAAAACTTCTCTTCCTTTCCCTTGCAGATATTCTATGGGCAAATGAGGCTTATTTTTTCTAATAGTACTTACTGCGGTTAAATTATGAGACTCGCGCAACTTCACCAAGAAATCACGACTGGTGTACCAGTTATCAAAGGTTATATTGCGTTTGGTTTCAGACACGGGAGCAACCAATCTTTCTACAATGTTTTTGGAGGAATTGCTAACTCAGAATGGACCTTCCGGCTGTTGTCCCACATACACCTCCATATTGAGTAGGTAGTTCGTACGTGCGTCAGCTAATGCATGTACCTTGATTCCATATTTCGATGTTATTTGGCATATATTGCCTGAAAGCATGTCTCCTCCTGAACAGTTTAAGCTTCTCGTCCATTGTGAAAAATTCAGAGGGAGAATATACAGATTTGCAATTTTTCACAAATCTGTCGAAGAAAGCTGTGATATGAGTTAGTTTATCTAACTTTACTCTTTCTTCATGGTTTTGTTCGTTATCAAATCTTAGACATGAAAGTAAAAATTCGAATCGACATTGGTTCATTGTAAAACGGAAAACAACTTTGAGATTTTTCTGCAATTCGTTGGTTAGTATACTTAACCAAGTCAGCAATCATTTGTCCATTAATAAATAGCAGAAAGCATTCAATTGGTGTCTTAGCACATTTTACGTGATTTTTGAGTTCCAGTAAATGTGTAAATAAGTTTTCTGTTCTTGTTTGAACATTTCGGTTATTGGGTTCTTTACTCCATTTCAATTCATTCTTTTCGGAATAATAACAAACTTATCCACTCCACTCCCACTCTGACGTTATAAGACCCGCCCACTGACGTCACAAGCACCGTCCAGTGACAACACAAGCCTCGCCCATCAAGATGGCGACTGACAGATGTCAACTGTCATGTCAACTGTCATGTCACCTGTCAACTCTCAAGCGTGAAGATGGCGTCATTTCTTTTTCTTTTCGTCTGTCATCCCCTCAAACGTGAAGATGGCGTCAATTCTTTTTCTGTCAACTTTCAAACGTGACGATGGCGTCAATTTTTCTTCTTTTTATCTGTCATCTCTCAAACATGAAGATGGCGTCAATTCTTCTTCTTTTCGTCTATCATCCCTCAAACGTGAAGATGGCAGGTGACAGAAGACACGTGGGGTGTGAAAAACCCCAGACAACTTGAAAGTGAAACCCCTGCGTGCATTAGATTGTAGACAAATTATGCATTTGAAAGCTACTGAAGCGCTGTTGGCGTTTGGAGTGAAATTTGAACTTATAACGGTTACTCTCTGAACTCTGGGGTTTCTCACACCCCATGTGTCGGATTCTGTGTTAATATGGGGTCCTAGAATTACAAAACTTTATTCTATTTATTTGTTAATTTTCTTAGTTCTACATGTCAGATTATTTACTTTCCCTTAAGTTCTAAATTTTCTTTTCCTTAATTATGTATTTCTTCTTGATAATCTTTTGTCTTTTTCGAATTGGAATTTCTTGACTTCTAAATTTTACTGTGACCCGATAGAAGATGAATATCATGGCTGCGGAATTTAAGAACATGGTTTAAAAAAACCTCAACGGAGCTGTTTCGAGCCGCAGCGAGCAAGGTCATGATTGCCAATATGATTTCCAACATCCGAAACGGATAGGAACCAGAAGAAGAAGAAGAAGAAGAAATTTTACTATTATTCCTTTTATTTCATAATTATTACAACCTTTCTAAATTGGGGATGTACATAAAGGTTTAACTTTTTAAATGAGAGCAGATGATTGTTTACTTGCAATTTCGGTTAAGTTTACTAGACTTATTTCGTAGGAATAATAAATAAATCTCCTAACTTTGTTTAATTGCTATATAACCCCACAAAACGATTAATTTATAATACTGCCTTCTTACCAATACGCGTTTTGTTTTGATAAATTATCACTCATTGTTCCTTTAGCGAAAGTTTCCCGCACTCATCGCTTCAAACGTACGGAGCTCGCAGCACTGATTATTTGTATAGGTTAACCTAACGTTTTTAAAATCCTTTCAAAAGTGTTTATTATTTTTTATATATGTTAAATCCGTACACTCAGCAAGCTGATCGAAATCATCATTCATCATTTTGGCTTTACAACCCTGTGTGGGTCCTAGCCTCCCCAAGAATTTTTCTCCAGTCGTCCCTATCCATCGCCTTCCTCCGCCAAGCACGTATTTCCATATTTCTCATATCTTGGTCTATGTTATCTAGGAATCTTGTTCTGGGTCTTCCTCTTCTTCTTTGACCAATAGGTCTATCAAGGAGCGTTTTTCTAGCTGGGTCGGTTTGCTCCATCCGCATTACATGGCCTACCCACCTCAGACGTCCTATCTTTATGTGTTTTACGATATCTGGTTCCTGGTATATTCTATAGAGTTCGAAGTTGTATCGTCTTCTCCAGACACCATTTTCATTTACCGCTCCATAGATGCGCCTTAGTATTTTTCTTTCGAAACATCCTAACATGTTTTCATTGCTTTTTGTTAAAGTCCAGGTTTCTGAACCATGCTGATCGAAATATCAATTTAAAAATCAGAGCCATTTAACACATATTTTTCTCGTTGTTAGCGTACCAGTGAGAACATCACAAAATACCACTAATGTCGTAGCGACTAAAAGTTTTAACTAATGTTTTAGGAATCAGGCGCTATACAAGATGTTCAACTAATTGATTTCCAGATGTCGTGGCTAGGCACCCCAGTTATGGATCTAACGTATAGTTTCTATTCAGGCACTGGAAAGGAGAACTTGGACAAACTAGACGACCTCCTAAAAGTATATCACGACAGTCTAAGCGAAACGTTGAAAAGTTATGACTGTGACGTTGAAAAAATCTTTCCATTAGATGCACTTAAGAAGGAGTGGAAGGAGTACAATACGTTTGGTTTTATAATGGGCTTAGTCTTGTGGTTAAACAAAACTGCGGAACCTACAGAGGTATAATTTAAATTATAGAAAATTACAAACTAATATAAGTTTAATAATTTTAAATTTTTCATTTTTTAAATATTTTGTTTTAATTTGATTTGAGTTCATTTATTGTCACGTATCACATTGCACACTTTGCCACCAACCATTGTCTAAATCATTGTATGCATGATTCAGATGGTAATGTCTCGGAATTATATAAGAGTTGAAACCAATTTTTAAATTCAATTTTCAATCGCTCTAAATTCGTTTTTATCAATGCTTCGCTCTCTTTCTTATAAATAAATTTGAGTACTCTACAGAATCTTGGTGATAATGGCTGAGAATTTTGCCATTTAGTCTCGTGTAATTTTTTCACAAGTTTTATTGGAATTAATGGTATTTTAATCATTATACTCATCAATGCTGCTCTTTAATACATTTTTTGTACCAAACTTGGTATGTATGATATAGTATTAAGAAGTTCTTTTAAAATCTGCAAAAATATATAGGTTGTCCTACGTAAATTAAATCAGTTAAAGCTATTTGTGGTAAAACTGGAAGTAAAGTAGACAAAAAATAGTGACAGATCTGCTATGTGTGATTATACTTGCAAGCAAAGTTTTATGGATAGCATTTTTTTTTAAAGATATTTGATTGTTTTTATACTCACCCTGTATATTCATCTCTCCTACTGCTTTGTTTTGTTGGTATACTTTCGATTCCTGAAAAACATTGAAATTCTTCTTAGAGAAAGTTCGGTGAACATGGAATACCGATTTTTATTATGCACTTCTTAATCACAACAACAGAGTAACGATTGTTACTAATAAAGATATGGATGACCAAATGCATTCACTTTATTGAGAAAAATGTATTTAATAAATAACATGAAGTTAAACATTGACAAAAATAAATATGTTTAATGTCAATTGTCATTTTAAGGCGCCAAGAAAACTGCCAAGGAATATGAAATAGTGTAATATAGAATATAAGATACGAAAATAAGGAGAAGTAATGATGAAATAAAGCAAAGAACATCAATAGAAACAGACATACTAACATATATAGAACAAAAAAGACTAAAGTGGTATGGACATGTAAGAAGAACTAGCGACAGCACATGGATAAAGAGAATAACCGAATGGAGCCCCATAGGAAGGAGGAAAAGAGGACGACCCCGAAAATCCTGGAGGAACGAAGTAGACGACGCCATGAGTAAGAGAGGACGAAACGATGGAGAATGGAACAACAGAGAGAGATGGAAAAGGTTGAGCGAGGGAAGGCAGTGAATACTGTAGAATCCCTAAATATATATCCTTAGGCCTTTATTCGACAATTCGGATAGAAAAAGGCTATAAAAAAAACGATTGTGGCATTTTGTGCTCGTTCCCTATACAGCCTTCATGTTCCCAGCATTCGCACATGATACATTGAGTCTATATTTCTCGTCTTTTACTTTTAGAAAACAATTCTTTAGAGAACATACAAATGACATCTGAGTTAGGGTCTTTAGATGTCAAAACGGCTACGGAAATATCGTGGTCTGAAGAATCTTGATCGTTTATTCTGGGTTTTTGTCCTAACTAACTTGGCCAGTGAGAAATTGTCATCGGATGAATCTAATGATTTTGAACTTGACATTTTTGGCTTACGTCGTTTGCATATCTTCTCGAGTATGGTCTTAATGCCACTAGGTTCTAGTGTGTCATCATCAATTCTTATCACAACCATTTCTTTCTGCTTTGAAGCAACTGAACTACTTTGCTATAACTCGTTCTAATTTGGCATCGATGTGAGTATTACTGACTTACCATATTTGCTGCCACGTGTTCCCTTCTTTTTTTAGGCTGTGGTAATGGAATAATATCCTAGTATACGACAGTGATATTTAGGTCTTTGATTGATTCTATTTTTGCTTTGTTTTGTAGCTGACTTTCTGCTAAAAAGTCTTGTTCTGAAAATATAATATCTCGTCGAGCTGAATAAATTCTAGTAGCGCTAAAGCCTTTCACTGCTCTTACTCGTATCTGGATTTTTAAATATCCAACCCCGAATAATTTACATACGTCTAAATGAGTTATAAAACTTTAACTTCGTCACTGTAATAAGTTTTAAGAGCTCCCATTACCGTTTTATCGAGCGTTGTATAAGCAGGCAACCAAATAATTGACATAAAATGTGTCTTATCTTTTAGAATAACATCCAAGTTTCTGGTATAAGTATATAATACCAGCCCATATAATACCAGTAAGATAAAACTGTCTTGAGTAGGTTTGGTGTATTCTAAGAAATAGTCGAACCACTGGGTAAACAGGCTCATCTGGATCCATCTTTCTTCTTGTAGTTCCTTCTCCTATCGGAGGTTGGCTATCATCACAGCTATCCGTATCTTATTGGAGGCTGCTCTATAAAGATCTACTGAGCAACTATACCACTCTCTTAGGATTCTCAGCCAGGAAATTCTTCGTCTTCCTATGAATTTTTTAAACTTGATTTTACCTTGCACTATGAGCCTTAATATCTCATATTTCGCACCTCTGGTAATATGGCCTAAATATTTCAGCCTTCTTGTTTTGATGTGGTTTATGACCTCGCAATCCTTTTGTAGCCTTCTTAACACTTCTGCATTTGTAACTCGTTGGGTCCATGGTATTTTCAGAATCCTTCTATAGCACCACATCTCAAATGATTCCAACTTCTTTATGTTATCCACTTTTAGTGTCCAGCTTTCCATTCCATACAACAAAGTCGAGAACACGTAACATCTTAAGGCTCTTATCCTCAGATCCACAGGAAGGTCTCGATTGACAAACATTGTTTTCATTTTTATAAATGCTTGTCTTGCAATTTAAATGCGTGTCCTTATTTCTCTACCTTGGTCATTGTTTTCATTTACCCAGGTTCCCAGATATTTGTAGTTATTCACTCTTTCTACTTGTTTTCCCTCGATATCTAGCCTTCCTACTGTATGTTGTTTAGAAATAATCATGAACTTGGTTTTCTTAACGTTCATTTGTAGTTTAATACTGACTTGATGTAATCTATTTACTAAGCGTTTTAATGCTTCTAGACTGTCTGCAAAAAGAGCGGTGTCGTCTGCGAATCTTATGTTGTTTAAGATTTTTTCGTTTATTGATATACCCTGTTGTTCCTCTGATATTGCTTCCTTAAAAATAAGTTCGCTGTACACATTGAATAACAATGGGGACAGCACGCAACCCTGTCTAACACCTCTTTTGATTTCTATTGTTTCTGTTTGACATTTTCTATTGACATTTTCGATTCTAACCTTTGCTTTTTGATTCCAGTACATATTGACAATAACCCGTATATCACGACTATCCACATTCTTTTCTTTCAACAGTTTTACGAGTTTCTGATGTCGTACTCTATCAAAAGCCTTTTGATAATCTATAAAACAGACATAGAGATCCTGGTTCATATCTAGTCGTCTTTGCGCGAGAACGTTAAAAGCGAACAGAGCCTCTCTCGTTCCTAGTCCTCCTCTGAATCCAAACTGGGTGTCATCTATATCTTCTTCTATTTTTTTGAGAAATATCTTAAGTGTGTGGCTTATTAAGGAAATTGTTCTGTACTGGGAGCATTCTGTCGCATGTACTGACTTTGGTAGTGTTACAAACGTGGACAGCAACCAATCTTGGGGTATTACTCCTATTGTATATACTTTGTTGAACAGATATAAAAGTATATGCAGTGTTTCTTCGTCAATGCATTTAATTAGTTCAGTGGGTATCTGATCGGGGCCTACTGATTTTGCAGTCTTTGCATTTCTAATTGCCTGTTCTAATTCGCACATTATTATTTTCGGTCCTGTTTGTTCTTGTGATTCTTCTTGTATCATTCTATCATCGTCGAATAGTTTCATTATGTATTCTTGCCAATATCTTAGTTTATTTTTGATGTCTCTAATGAGTTTACCATTATCATCTTTGAGTATTCCATAGTGTGCTTGCTTTTTGGTATTTATTAGTTCTTTTATTTTTTTTGATTTGGACCCTCTTTTTTTTGGGTTTCCCATTTATCATTTTTATCTTCAATCAGCGGACGGTTGATATCCTTAACAGGCGCCACGGGTGCAATTGAACTGCTTGGTATTCTTGGTTTAGATTGCAGCTCCGACAAATCAATGGAACAAAGTGGCTGTTCTGTGACTGCGTCAACCGACCTTATAGTCTCTTTCAAATCATTTTGTTCTTTTAAAATTAATGGATTGTTATTGTTATTCTTAGTTTTTGCAGAATTTTTTACCTCCATGGAATTTTTTGTTAACTTTTTCTCTATGCTTTCTATTTTTTCCCACAGCAGCCTATTATTTTCCTCTAGGAATCAATTTTTACTTAACTTACAAATTAGTTCATTTAGCAGATGAATGATCGTATTTTCCATGAAATCCCCACTATTTAAGGTTATATTAGAATCACAACAAATCACACGCGTTTTATCTAAAATTTGAAGTTTTCCGGCCCAATTCCGTGCCGTGCATGATTTATGGAAGGCTTTTCCACACTTTACACATATTATTGTGCTTATTTTCTTAGTTTTGCCACAAGTAAACTTGGTTTTTTCGCTCTCACTGTCGCGATCATCCTTATCGGGCGCCATCTTTTTATTGGTCAGTTTTTTTTTTGGTTTGTTCTATTCTAATGATTTCTCTTATCTTGCACTTGCCTCACTATAAATATAGCTTCGATGTATAATCTCGATGCCGACCTAAAACCTTGTTGTTCTTCTGCTAATACTTTGGTTGTTGGTTCTGCTTTGGTTGTTAATTTTAGTGTGGTGTTTAATAAATTAACTGCTCTGTAATTCTATGGGTCCCATTTGTCTCGATTTTTGAAAAAAAGTATTAGGGTGCTCCATTCTTGTGGTATTTTGTTTTGTTCTATTATTTGTTTGATTAGTTTTAATAGTTGTTTGGTCAGATCGGGTCCTCTGTACTTTAGGAGCTTATTGGATTTTCTGTTCCCTCTTGATGATTTTCTATTGTTCTTAAAAAAATATTAAAAAATAAAATAAACTTATTAAATTATAATATTTCTTTTGATCCAAAAAAAAACATTGTTAAATTTTGGGTATATAGGTCAGAGGTAACCAATGTACAAGTCGATGTAAAGTATTGAAACTTGATATACAGATACTATAAAAACTTAATTGCTCAGTTTATTGGTTAATTGCCTTTAACACTTATAATATTTTTAGATACCTAATATTAGCGAGATAATGGACAAATCTAAAGATGATAAACAAGAAGACAAGGAAGATTTGGGACTTAAAATAGACCATGCCTATTTTTGTAATTCGACTATTCCGGTAATAAAACACATGTGTGATAATAATTTTTTGTAACTTATTACCTTATTAATTGTAAGTATTTTATAACTATATAATAAATTAGAAACTTAATTTATTTGCTTTATTTATATTTATACTTAAATTGAATTAGGAACATGAACAAAGCAGAACGCAGTTTCCATATCACAATTTGTGATATGGAAGGTACCGTTTAATATACAGAACGAGATTCTATAATTTTTAATTTTCTTAAATCAGTACTTTTAGAGTAAAACCAAAGTATTTTCCAAATAATCATTGAAATGGCTGATAAATGGCCCGAGTACAGGCACTCCTTAAATAAAGCAGGAGCGCTAAGAATCTCCCGAATAGCTAGAAGCATGAATACATTTTCTAATGAAAGAAAACTAGATACATGAAATGTAAGGAGCATGTACGAACTAGGAAATGTTCACAACACCATAAAAGAAATGAAGCGCCTAAATCGCACCTCAGTAACAACACTGTCATAAGTCAAAAATTGCCATTTTGAATAAATCGGGTATGAAGATTATCCTTACTATTTAATATTCGATTATTTCTATAAATTGAAATTTACTTCAATAAGATTAATTTAGGTTATTTTATCAATTAGTATTCAGTATTGTAGAAATTTAAAACTAACATATTAATTATTAACAAATGTGTCTGTGTTGCTGAAAACCCAAGGGTCTATCATAAAAATGTGCCACTGTTACTGATCATAGTGGTTAGTAATTGCGGTTCAATGTGAAAATTGTGATAGGTTACAATAATTGTCAAAGCATTTTAATACATTTATTTAAAAAAATACCACAAAAAGGTAAAAACATAAGAACATAAAGTAAATTTGCTTATTACCTATTACAACATAATCGTTAGAAACATTTATCTATTTAGATTTTTAACATTAATTTTAAAGTAACTACTGGTTTTTGATGCCTTTCTTTGATGAATGTTGCATGTTGCTCTTGTACAAACTTAGAGAAGGGTCTATTTTGCATCCTTAAGATCGATAAAAGTCATGCTATTTTAAAATAATGTAATTTTTGTTGCATCAAAAGCTCAAGGCATCTAATTTATTTTGAGCAAGTTTCAATGGTGCGTTATAAGAGCTGTTTTAATTCAATATTATCATGAGTTAAGCAAATGGAATTTCTGCTGTTTGTTTTCCGAATTAAAGTTTTTTTGAAGTTACTATCACTGTAATAAGTTTTGTAATAAACGGTAAACAGTTCATCTTTAAATACTTTCAAAGTTACAATATCGGACCACAAAACTTTTTCTCCATCGGAATTTAAAACCAAATTCGTTTCCATTTTCTCCTGCAAATATTTTATGTCAAAAAAAACCTCTTAAATTCATTTCTATAATTTTGCGAGCAGTACCAGTTTTTTGCATTGGAAATTACAGGAATCCATTGCGAAGGAGTGTAAGTGGGACCAGATCTTAGCACACGTTTTTTCTGTTTTTTAATCAGGGAGTTCATGTTGTCCCCTTCATTTTGGGTATCACCAACAACCAAAAACTTTAAAGAAATTAAAGGAATATCGAGTTTACTTACTGTATAAAGAAGTAACGAGGTTATAAATTTATTTTTGTTTTGACCATAGCAATTGTCGCAGTATGACACAGCAGGAAGGCCTTTAGAATATTGATTTTTAAGAAATGAGTATAAATGTGATCCTACCTCGTTATATCCGCGATTACCTTCTCTTTCGTCCAAGACGTAGCAGAAACCATTTAATAAGCCTAAGTCAAATATAGTAAAGGTATACGTACTTAACTTTGATTTATAGTTAAAGGAGTTGATGTCCCCACAAGGTGTCTGGGAACTGTCTGTAAATCAAAACAGACAGTAATACACTCACGTTCTTTGCTTCTTTGCTTATCTTTATCTTTTTTAATACGTGACAGATCTTTTTCCTTTAAATGACGATAATAATTTTCTTGTCAATGGACCTTACTCTTACTTTTTACTTTTTATACTCTTCACACGTACCGCACTGATCTTTCTTAGGATGAAAAAATGAGATATTAAAGTCATTCCTAAAAATTCGTGAGAACATGGTGACATTCCCATAACTTTTATTTTCTTTCATACAAATTGTTTTGTAATCTCTATAGATGTCAGCTATTTGCTGACAGCTATCTCGATACATGTATTTTGACCGACCAATTATTTTTCTACGACAAATTCACAAAAAACACATTATTAACAAACAGAAAACACACCATGTAGCTTTCAGAATAATGTAACAGTGTTGTTGTCAAGACCTACCGCTATTAGTAAATAATACTAGTATAGCACACTTAATTTGAAAAAAATATATCTAAATATTACTGCAACACTGTCATAAGTGAGTTGTTACACTGTTGCTGAATACAGTTCTACAAAAATAGTTATAGCTTTAATAGACATAAGTCGCCATCTAGCTCTTATATGACAAAATATCTTTTCAGCAGTGATTCTGACGAAAGTTTAACAAAATACCCATTTAATGTAACAAAAATAAAAAAAATACTGAATTTCGACTTGTGACAGTGTTGATGCCGATGTGCGAAATGTAAATTTGCTTGGAATAAGTGAAATGGAAAGACCAGGGTCTAACAAAGTTACTACAATATAGACGATCTCATTGAAGATCCCATTGGAGATTTCATTGGAGGTCCCATCTCAACAACCCCATTGAGTTGATCAAATATGTAGACTTATATATTTTTACTTCTACTATACTATTTTACACATATTTAGTTTGAATATAATTTTAATCCAAATTGCCTACAGTATTATTTAACCAATATTCTTGGTACTAGTGTATATATTCCTTCCCCTTTTTTTCATATATTACATTTTTTTTTATTACAATACATTAATTTTACACTTTTGCGTTAAACATAGTACCTTCTACCTGTATTCTAAACCATTCTATACTGACACTACTCGCTCTTTGAATTTCACTTAAGGAAGGTAATTTCAATAGGTAATTATTTACACTCACAATATTCATATACCTATTTCCTTTTGAAACTGCACAAGTTTTCCATTCATATCAGAGATATGTAAGACAGGGGATATGACATACGGTGAAATAGATGGGATCGGTTCGCCATATTAATGAGTATCTGACAGATTGTTGTTTGTGTCGAGTAGTTCTGTGCATAGAAATTTAATTTTAAAAATATTTTGAGCTTATTTTTGTACGGTTTTTACGTTTATTTAAAGTGAAACTATTATGACATCGTGTTCTTTTATTTTATGTCCAAATAACACTCGTAATAATAAGAAAATCTCCACTGGAATATCTATTCATAGGTTAGTATGAAATTGTAAACAGTATACAGGGCGGTATTACTTCCGTTTTTAGTGATGCCGCGTGTAAAAAGAACATGTAATCTTTTTAATTTGGTTTATGTGGTTGTAGATTTCCTAAAGATGTTGAAAGAAGAAATGCCTGGATACAGTTCGTAAATAGTGTGGGAACTGGGAACCTTCAAAATTTAGTAAATTGGACATTATAATTATAATTACACCTGGACATTACACAGTATACAACTTCAATTGTACATTTCACTTGCTTTCATTTGCAAATAAGTAAGTTTGTATAGGTGTGAACAAAGAGATTTCAACTAGAAGGTTCTTGATATTTTGTATAAAGTACTAGTTAATAATTAATCACATTTTTGTTGTGGCCATTCTTTAAATATGTACTATTTGACATTTTTTTTGATGTAACAACAGCAGTTTTTTGCGTTTAAAAATATGATTTATGCTTTTTTATAATAAAGCTACTTTATTTGTGTACAAAATGAAGTTTCAGTCAGCTTATAAAAAAATTTTGGTGTATGTTGAACTGAAAAATAAATTTAGCGGTAACTGCTTTCCTTTAGAAGATTTAAATATTTTAAAATGCAATCCCACCGATCACATTAATGTCACTTCCAGAGAATATAGATTGAGTAATAGTTGTGATACTGATGTGTCAGTAGATATAATTCATGATCACAGCTATAACAATCCTTTCTCTCAATACTCTAAAAGCATAACTACATACATTGCTGGTTATATTGTGTTTTACTTACAAAAAAGATTAGTCTGTAGTGAATGTTTAAGCGCCTCAGTAAGTGTCACTCGGAACAACTTTTTATTTTCATTTATTGATAAAAAAAATAAAAAAGGATTGCAATATCCATCTGAAAGTGTAATTGATATATGCTTTATGGCTGAGACAATTTTAAAAGAAATCCCTTCTCCAACTTGTATGAGTATCAACGATTTAGTTACAAAAGTTTTACGGAGGTACATAAACAAAGACATCTTTTTAAATTTACTTAGTCATAGCATTGATCAACAATTCTCAGATAATCACAGAATACTTCTAATAAAGGCTGTAGCAAGTCGCTATATTGATATTAGGATGTTCTATATGTGCAAGAGTAAGACTGACAAATCTCTCAGTATGAGACCTCTTATTAATAAAGTGGTATTATTTAGTAGACACTTTAGTGGAATTCAAATTGTTAAAAAAAAATTAAATAAAAATATTGTTTAAAAATTCTTGTAAACATTGTTAACATCAATATAATAAAGCTCTTTCATTTTTATAATTTTTATTCGAGGGCTCGATATACCACCATATTGTGAGCTAGTTTTTGTACCAGCTTTATACATAGGATGAGTGTCTCAAACTTTATATGTTACGGAAAATAAACGAAAAGCCGGTGAATATCGACAATCGCCTGTTGAGTTAGTTATTGTTGACAGTTGCAACAGCTAAAAAGTAGTATTTTCAACCGTTTAAAATATCCCGCGACTTTGACACTAGCTATAATATCCCTTATCATAGGCTCGCATTACTGGAAAAGGGATCTTTATATGCAGATATAGATTGAGTAATAGTTGTGATACTGATGTGTCAGTAGATATAATTCATGATCACAGCTATAACAATCCGTTCTCTCAATACTCTAAAAGCATAACTACATACATTGCTGGTTATGTTGTGTTTTACTTACAAAAAAGATTAGTCTGTAGTGAATGTTTAAGCGCCTCAGTAAGTGTCACTCGTAACAACTTTTTATTTTCATTTATTGATAAAAAAAAATAAAAAAAGGATTGCAATATCCATCTGAAAGTGTAATTGATATATGCTTTATGGCTGAGACAATTTTAAAAGAAATCCCTTCTCCAACTTGTATGAGTACCAACGATTTAGTTACAAAAGTTTTACGGAGGTACATAAACAAAGACATCTTTTTAAATTTACTTAGTCATAGCATTGATCAACAATTCTCAGATAATCACAGAATACTTCTAATAAAGGCTGTAGCAAGTCGCTATTTCCATAGAAACCACAATAAGTTAAAAAAGGATAAAGAACACGGCATGTCTTTGATACAATTCTTTAACTACCTACCTATACACAATAACTAATTTTTATATTTTTTATATAAATTTATAAAATAATTATATATAAATATATAATTTATATTAATAGTACATGGAACTAACATATCTAAATGTATATAAACTTATGTAAGTGCACTTGCTAATTGTTGTTTTTTACTTGTATGTAAATGTTATAATTTTAAAACCATATCATTGACTGGTTTTGTACATTTTCTTAAACTTTATGTATGTAATAAATTTTATAATTAATAATAAAGTGTACTTGAAGAGTACTAAAAATGAAAGTAATTTTATTCCAAATAACTATTATTAATCTAACTCAATGCTTATTTCCACACTAAACAGTAAATCGTAAATACAGTTTGAATTAATTTGAATCCGGACCTGCCCGTCGCCATATTGGAGAGTACATCCTGTCAAATTAAGTGGTCCAATTTAATAGATACAGAAATATCGTTTGTGTCATATCCCCTCTCTTACATATCTCTGATTCATATTATATTTGAATTTAAAGTTAGACAGATACTTACACATAGTCAACTTAGGTCTAGTTTAGGTCTACGACCTAAAAAAAAAAATAGTGCACTATTATACGCATACCGTTCGTTTCTGTCTCATCTTATTTATTTTCTCGAGGTGATAGTATTTTACCGATTTCCGGTTTTTTCTTCGGTTGTTGGGGACCAGCAAGTAATGTATACTGCCGTCCTAAGCAAAAAAGCAGTATCTCCACAAATCGACGGTGTCACGACAAAAAGGCATAAGCGCCATTGACAGTTTTTTTCAGGAGACACAAAAAACGTTTAATATCGCTTAATATTTCTTTTTTTTACATTTTTTTGGCATTTTATTATTATCGAACTGAGGCACTCTGACTTACCATATGTTATTTATAAAACAATTATTATAAACATGAGATATTTAACATTTTGGTGCTTACGCCTTTAATGTTAGGTTCTGTGGTGTTTAAGCCTTTTTGAAAGGCGGTTACCATATTTCGAAAAAAGTATTTTGATGAAAAAATGTCGCTTAGGAACTTGTACGCCTTTTAATTTTACGGAATTATAACAAAAATGGAGAATAAAGTAAAAATAATACAAATTAAACAATACACAATAATATATTTATGAGTTTCTTAGAGTTATATTGGTGTAAAAAAATACAAAAATAAAAGTTAATATAATTATCACGTTATATTAAGTAAAAAACAACAAAAACTATTAAAACGTACCGTTTTTTTTACATTGATAACTAAGTAAGTTGTATTATAAAACTAATAGAAATAAAATGCAAATCAAAATTTAATAACAGAAAATAACATTTATCAATAACAAAACAAACTAATAGAAACTAAGAACCGATATAACAGAAAATTGAACCAGTTGATGAGCTAGAACGTAGTGAGCTAGAACTAATGCTGTCAATTTCAGTCTCATTTTTAAAAAATACTGTCGAGGATGATGAATCTGATTCGGAGTCGGATTCGGAGAATCATTTTGTTGTATAAAATCATTACAACCTATCTTATCATCAACTAATGAACTAAATACTATTGCGGCATTATTACTACTATCATCAGTATCATCACTATCTGAGTAAGGTACAAGCTTTTTATCACAGGTTAATAAATCAGTCTCTTCTTCGGCAGTTTCATCAATATTCGAAAATAAACGGCTGTCAATATTCAAATTTAGACTTGAGGAAAACTGAAATCCACAATGGCATCATCATCTAGAACAGAACTAGGCATTTGGAGTTGTTGTTCATGGTCTTTTAGTACAGGCTCCAAAAGAATATCATGCTTTAGCGCTTCATTGAGGACCTCATTTTCAGTGGAAAATGAACCATGGTTTTTATTATTTCCGCTGGATTCCTGCACATTGCTTTTCTGATCTTCCCAAATGGATTGCAATGCAAGATTCATTATTTTCTGCCCCCGAGAAACCATTCTAAAAACCATTAAAAAAAAAAAGAAGTAAGCGCCATTCAAATTTTAGTTTTTTAAAATATTATTACTACCAAAATATAACTTTAAAATTAAAAAAAAAACTATACAACAAAGTTAATATATATTTTATTTAGGTTCAAACCTTATAAACCTTATTTAAGTCGGTTAAGTAGTAACTTTTCTATGGCAAATCTAAGTCATAGTGTATTTTAAATGGCCAAATAGCGGTTAGATAAACGAAAAAATTTTTTCTGAAAAGGCCTAACCGACAGTCGGTAAAATTGTACATTCTTATGGTATATTATGATTTCTCAAGATAAATAATCTAACTAAACGCTTAACAAAACATTAAATATTAATAATATTTCAAATTATTGTTTACCTTATTGATATAACCACGTTTTCAGACCCAAGACGTAAGCACCACCTTCCACTACGGATCTCGTCGCTTACAGATTTCGATGTCACATCTTTTAAGAAACTCGTTTGGCGGTTAGAAAATTCAAAGCTTGTTTTAGTCGAGTTGGAATTTTTTAGAGCAGCGTCATTTTAATAGTCGATAGGACGTAAAATGTATTTTGTTTTGATACCAAAACATAAATTTATAAATTTTGGCGCTCATGCCTTTTTGTCGTGACGCCATCGAAATGTAAGTTTCGAGATAATGCAGATTTTAATAAAGAGGGCTTTTTTTTTTTGATATCATTGAATAAGTTTATTTTTTTGTAAGCTATTTTTATAAATTTTAATGAAAATGGCTAATACTGCTTTTAAGCAAGGTATATTATTTACAACCGTTAAGAATGAATTACATAAAAAAGCAGTAACTCCAATTAGTTTGATGTTACTGCTTTTTAGTGTAATATTTCTTCAACGGAAAGCACGGTGATAACAAAAATCATTTCGTTTTATTAACTTTATTAGTTAAGAACTTTCTTAAAACATCATTAAGTTTAACTCTACATTTTGTTGAAAAACAAATAATTAGTCAAAACAGATTATTAATTATTAAAAAAACACAAAATCTATTTATGAAACATCATCAAACTCCGATCTTAAATCTGCGGCTGCATCATTGACGGGAAGGCTTTGCCAAAATTGTCTTCGATTTTCAGGAATTAATGTAACCAAATTTTGTAAAATCGTTAGCTTCCTTTCTTCTGTAATTCCTCTTGGTTTTGAAATACTGACAGGTTCTTTGAAGCCAGACTTGGCTATATTAATTTTTAAAAATTTAATTCTTTTGTTTCGTTAGAAACAAAACTTGTTTTATAAAATAAATTAAAGATACCTCGCTTAGCAACAACTGTAACCATGTCTTTCAAGTAGGGTCGTGGTGTTGTATGGTTTATTTTGTAAATTAATGAGTTGTCAGGCCAAACAAAGAAATCCTCAAGCTTCATTTTTTTGGTCTCAACCTTTCCAGAATTAGCTGACTGAACGCAAGACACAAAATCAGCGAAGTCATAAACCTTTTTCATTCGCTACAAAGACTGCTCCACCTGATGGTGAAAACTGTCAGCTGACATAAAGGAATGACCTGGTTCAAAATATCTAAAGGTAATTGTCTGTGCTTAAATTATATTAGAATTGATAATGTATATTTAGTATGAGAACAGTGACCAATTCTTGTTTTGGCCCGTACAGTTGTCAAGCCAAATGATTGTATTATGTTCTACATCACGCATGTGCAACATAAATGCATCAAATGTACTTATCAAGTCTTCCCTTTTCCTTCCTGACATGCATTTATGCCAGAGGCACGCAAAGGATTTGATTTTCTGTTTCTTTCCGACGGCTACAAAGGTTTCGTTGAAAACTATAATTCTTTGGCAAAACACAACTTTTTTGAACATATCGATTCTGGGCAACATAATCATCTTCTCCAAGTCAGCTGAAACACAAACTATGCTTGATGGATAATCATACTCTGCATCAGCCCTGTACTTTTCACGTGCTTTCTTAGATTTTTTGGTATGTTCTTTCCAAAAGTTACAGTTACTACAATCCTCCGATAATGAATGTTCGGTATGTTCAGGATTGTGAAGCTTAAAACCCTCACACAATTCGCACTCCTCATGGCCCAACGATGCAAAGGAAATATTTAAATCCTTAGACACACATTTTCTATATAGTTCATATGAATACTTTATATTTGGATGAACTGTAATAAAATCTCTATGCATACTTCGAATGGTGATATCACTCGGAAGATATCTCTTGAGAGGAGCATGTTCCCTGCGATAATGGGACATAGAAGGGTTGAAAGATTCAACATGTTTTTTTTATTAATTCCCTGTCTACACGGGGTGTTTTTGTATGTTTTCCTCTTCTATGAAATAAAAGTACGATATTCTCAGGGTCTTCTTTCGCCATAACATTTGTAATGATTTTGTTGTTATTTGAATGATATCCTAGAGTGCACAGAAAAAGTTTTTGCACACTTTATGCTTTTTACCATTACTTTTTAAAAAATAATGAACTGAAATGAAAATAACTTTCTCGTCTAAGACTCATTCTGAAAAATATTTTATAGCTACTTTAAATTTGGCGCCTTTGCATTCCCGGACATGTCCTCTATATCGACCCCTGCAAAGAATAACGTTGTAACCAGCATTTATGATATTCTTCAGAAATGATAAAAAAATATACCAATTTCTATGATTTCTTTTTTATATGTATGTTACATTTTTTCAGTGTAAGAAGTAAGTAGTTATATAAATGTTGAACTCCTCTTTTAGAATAAGGTCTATTTTTTTTATTAGAGTATTCTGTTTTGAATACTCACAGGTTTTTGAACTGTGGTAGTTACAACTTTTGATATAAATATAAAGTTTCATCGAATAATCTTGTAACTGCACTTACGATATTCTTATCGCAAAAGTTAATATGAATTTTAAATTATTGTTCATTGTAGGTTAAGGAATAATAACAGTAGATATTTTTGAAAATGCAAATTTTATTACAAACTAAATATAAATTCGAATTAAATTTAAAATGAACATATTTATTTTATGTCTAGTCTTCCATATCGCTGTCTTAATTAATGTTTTTGCAATCAACTGGGTGATTTTTAAAATAATCGTGGTAAGTGACAGGAATGCACTGGCTTCGACATAAACTCTGCAGATCATCATATTTTGCTTTTGTTATCCTTAGATAAGATGAATATGCTAGATGTAGATTCTTACAAAGACCTTTACTAGAAGTTGCTAACCGTTTTTTGTTTCCTGGAGATATGTTTCTGTAGCAAGTTTAACTTAATTTTTTTATCGGATATGAAATCATATTGAATATTCACCGCGCCAGGATTTGTTTCAGAAATATTTATCTGTTTCATCATGTTCCAGACCATTTTTTCGTTTTCTTTATTTATATATCAATTGCAAATGTTGTCATAAGTTTTTTAAAATCAAATATATTGTCTTTGTGCAGTTCAGTTACGAAATACGGTTTACCTGTTGTTTTTGCACATCTTACTAAGCTTATCCATTGTTCGGGAATAAAAACTGTTTGGTTCTTTTTACGTCTCTCTATTAAGGCGTGCATGGAATCTTCCTCATTTTGAGAATGTTTTAACTGCAACAGAATACATCGCAAATATTCTGTTTCTATTTTGTCCTCCACAATTATCACTATAAAATATAAATATTTTATCCTTTTAAAACATTAGTTGCAATGAAATTATAAACACTGCTACTTATTTCGTTAGCTCCCTTCCTTCCTCTGATTTCATCCCACATGTAGCAAAATCTTTCATTGCGTCCTATGTCAAATGTGAAATTATAAACGCATAATTTTCGTTTATAGTAAAACATTGACAGTTCAGACTGAGATGTGGTGAGAACTTTCTGCAAGTCGTAACAAGCAACTATAGTTTCCATTGAATTTTTAGCGATCTCTTTATCCCTTTCCTTAAGTTGTCTTACAACAGTCTTATTAGCAATGGTTAGTGTACTTCAGATTCATATCTGCTTTTTCGTCTTCACTTGCATTTCGGTAAACATGACAGAAGACACACTGGTCTTTTTTTGGTTTAAAAAACTTGATGTTAAATTCGTTGTTGAATATCTCACGGTATTGTCTTAATGTTGCAGTAGACGAGATAGGATGTTCTTTCGGCATCCACTCCGTATACAAATCAAAAAGGTTAGAAATATTTAGTTTCTCTTCAAAATATAATTTTGTTTTTTTCTAAGGTAATGAAACTCTACTGCTGGAATGGACGATATGTGTTTTCGAACAGTCTCATGTATTTCTTCTACTACTTGTTGTGGTCGAGTGGTGTGTTTTCCACGCATATCTTTAACAATTATACCAACTTCACTCTCTGACATCTTTTTAGACATTGTCATCACCCAACTATCGGTTATATCAAACGTATTAAGAAACATTTTTTTACATGCCACAATGTGGCTATCACTTATAGCCACTTTGTACTGAAATGTCCACTTCCTTCGAGATTCAATGGTAGTATTTAAAATACGAGTTCTTGTGTATCTAGTAACCAAACGACTAATATATTGGGTCTGAAGGTTGTGATCTCCCATTTTCCAAAACTCTTTAAAAAGTTGTTGTCTTGTAAGATTCAGTTTTTCTTGTTACTTTCGGATACATTTGTCCATACAACCACCTTTAAGTTGTCGTTGTTTTACAACTTTACCTTTTTTATTTATAAATTGTTCTCTTTTGTTTTTTTTACGAATTACATCTTTTCATTCCGTTCTATTAGCTTTACCTGGCTATAAATAGTGATGTCGATTTATTATTGTTCCGCCGGAGGTAATCACCCAAACCGGAATGATTCTGATGTAGAGTAGAACTTTTTGATGATTCTGTAAATAATTAAAATAATTAAAAAACTTATGACTAACAAAACAATAAATTTACCAGATGATGAAGAATTATACTCCGAAACGTCGGGAGAAAAAGCTTCTTCAATTTCACTTTGCTCAAAATCATCAAATATTTCATTTTGTTTCTCTAACGTTTTTTTAAAAGTTGATTAGTTCATCTCCTAAAAATAAGATCAGAACAATAAAAAGAATATTTAATGTAGACCTTATAGAGGGTCTTAATATATAATGTAGAACTTAAACCATTTTATATAAGAACCAATTATTTACCAGTATTTACAAATGAATAACAACTTGCTTGTCCAAGTTCCACGTCTTTAGTACCATTACTAGAGGACCAACTCGACATCGAGTTTTATAAAAAAGTTTTATAATTTAAAAAAATCTACCGGAAGTAAAAATATTTTTATGAATAACTCAAAAACTATAAATGATAATTTCGTGAACTTACATTTTTGAACTCTACGTTGAATTCTCTATTAATTTGACTAATAAAAACGAAACCGGAAGTCGACCTCAAAACCGGAATGCAATTTTTAGTTCATCAAATGTCGACGTGGATATCATTTAGCAGTTAATTTTGCATGCTGATCACGAATCCGGTGTCAGATTTGCTTTATCTTGACGTTTTATGCGCGTTTTGGGTCACTTCCGGTGTCGGATCGCAACCGAAAGTACATATTTAGATTTGTCTTGACGAGACCGTTCGATCCACATATACATTGTGGGGTCTAAAACTTAAAGTAAATTTTAACTTCCGGTCATCTCAAAACCGGAAGTGAATTTTTGTACCAAAAGTATATCTTGACAATCTCATACGTAATACTAATAATATTCCGACAAAATATTTTAATTATCTAATATGGTTTTTGAGTAAAGTGGTGGACAAGAAAAGGGCTTAGCGTTTTAGTATATAAGATGTTCTTCTACGGGACCTTCTAAAAATTAACCTTGTATCGTTATTTATTTTTAGAAAATTATAAAATACCAACTTGTTTGTTGTAACGCCAACAGGATCAGTCGAGAACTGCGTTGATGTCTGCTCATGATTTTTAAAAAATAACACCTGCACTGTGTACTATTCAACTGCAAACTAAACACCGGGGACCGGGAAATAATCAAAATCTGTCTTGTTTATTTTCCCCTATTATTCTCACAATAATGCCGCGAAATATTGACACACGACATGTAGTATCTACCTGCATAATTATCGGAACTTAGCAGCCAATGCGGCGAATAAAATTGTAATTACAGTTACGGTGTAGTTTCTGAAATATGAGAATTATTTTGATACACTATGGTACGATACAGTATTTTTCGACGAAAATTTGATTTGGTTCAACGTTGTATATGTAGTTACTCTGTTATTCTACAAATAATTCAATTTTTTTTATACTTACGGTATTATTCCATTCGGAATATTTCTTATTAATGCAGTTACAGCCACACCGACCATGTTGGCAGATAGAGCGTAAAAAGTTATCCAAGAAGAACACTGTAACTCAAAATCACCAAAAATGTTAGTTACAACGTTATTCTATGCAGGGGTCGATATTAAGAGGCCACTTTTATGAATTTAATTTTTTTTTTCATAACGATTAGATTCCTTCTTTTGTCTTTTTGCTCGATGGTTCATTCTTTTGTATTTAATTTGTTAAAAATATATAATATGTTTGTTGATGATTATATTTAATTCTTCTTGACCTTATGTTGCCTGCAGTTATGTATTATTTGTTTACCTCTGGCCAAAGGCCCTCTAGCTGGATTATGCTGTTCTCAGAGCGTAACCTAACTATTATGTAAATTCATAACCCACATGTTTTCTTTATAGCTACGTTCAGTTTGTTCTAGTTCTGTATTAAATAATTATCTCCTATATTGTGTCGTATGATATTTTTTCGTAACCTTGTTAAAGATAAAAATATGCTAATTAAATTGAACTATCATTAGTTTGACCTAGAGATTTTATCGGCTTTACAGTTTCAGATTAACTAAGATAACTTATCATGTAAAAAGATAAGTACCTCACCGTTTAATATAAAACACATAGAAAGTCACAGTTAATTGTAAAAACGTTTCAAAGTGACAGAAAAATGACACAAGTACTATCAAAAGACCTTAGTAACTTATTAGAAAGTGCTTTAAATGAAAAAATCGAAAGTTTCGACATCCACATAGAGGGCAACGGTATGGGAGAGGGTTATTTAGGAGAAGTTCTTTTTATAACATTAACTAACAAAAGCACCAACAAAATTGACAATGTTGTAGTTAAACAGGTACTTGAAAGTTCTACGGAGAGTACTATGAATTTTATGTCATCAACTTTCATGAATGAAATTCACTTCTACGAAAAGTTTCTCCCAGCTATACAAGAATTTCAGAGAACATATCCCAGGGCCGAAATTTTTAACCATGCTCCCAGATGTCTGGCTACATGTCTAGAAAAAGGAAAAGAAAAGTTAATATTAGAAAACTTAAAGTTTAGGAATTTTACTTTGCATCCTAAAAAAGAATTCGTAGGATATAAAATGTACGAAACTATATTTAACACATACGGAAAGTACCATGGAGCTTGTTTAGCCTTTAAACATAACCAACCAGAAAAGTTTATAGAATTAGCAAATGGTTTTCAGAACAACTTTAAAAAATTTATTAAGGCTGGTATGTATTTTTAGCTTTTTGTTTTATACTACTTATATTTTATTTAGTTACCATTTTCGAAAAAAAATTTCTTGTTCTATATCTACCTGTGATTTCTTCTACTTTTTTGTGAACGTTCTTTTTCGATTCTGGCCTTACCCATTGTTTATTTCTGTACTTGCCATTTTGTGAATACCATGTCTTTTTCTCGGATCATGGTTAATTTTTGTTTATAAAATACTCTTTCTTCAATATTTTGATTTTGAATTAGCTGGCGCGAATGTTTCTGACAGCGGGATTTTGATTGGTGGTGAAGTAGACGATAGTGTCTTTATGAGCGGTTTCCATGTTGAAAGTAATGAATTCCGCCATCTCTATTATTGGGACAATTCAGTTTTTTTTGAAAATTTTACCTCTATACGCGCGCTCCACGTTGGAAATTTGTACGGCAGTGAATCGGTAAAATCATTACATATGTAAGATAATGAGTACAAGAGAAACAGAAGATATATTTTCTCTCTCTTCCTCTCTCGAGAATAAAAATGTTCCTTTTGTATATATATTTATTATTATATATATATTATATATATATATATATATATATATATATATATATATATATATATATATATATATATATATATATAGTAAACTCTTAAATATTGGGGAAATCTGCAAGAAATACTCTAATGTGTATCAATTGTTTCGCCGAACGTTTTCGCCAAAGAGAATTAATTTGGCTTCTTCAGGGCTGAAAGAGAATAAATTATAATTAGCTACCATATATTATCTATTAAAACATTATTGATCTTACCGTAACTTAGAATTGTAGAGTTAGAATATTAAAAAACTTTGCTAGTAACATAGTGGTGTTTTTTGTTACTATGTGCAAAAAAAGTTTTTTATAAGAATTGAAATGTATGGTAGCTTCGAACTTGACACGTAAAGGCTTACCCAAGGTTAATCGAAAAACCCAATGCAACTACATTTAAAAGGAGGTAATTCTTTGAATTGTCGGCAATAACTAAATTTTTGATTTTAAATAGTTAAAAGTGAGGTTCTGTTTAAGCCAGAACGCAAGCGCTGACAACTTCATTATAATTGGTATGAATCTTTATGTCGTTAAAGTTCATTGGTAAAAAACGAATGAATTTAAATCCCAGTAAAGGGAAATATTATTTTGATTTTCTTTATTTAATTATATTATATTGTTCATGTATTATTGAATCTTATTGAGACGTATCTAAGAAAAGCAAGGGAATGTTATATATTTTTTGTTAATGAAAATTACTTATAAAGGTATGTTAGTTGTTAATGGATATATCAGTCAAGTTAGTAATCTGTGATATAGTATTGTTCTTGGTATCTGATTTAAGTAACAGGTGGTATATATCGCTTAGATTCTTGATGTCACTCTTAACATTAATGGAGAAATCGTTAAGAAAAATATAAGACATTTCAATGAACTCTCTTTTAGATTTATTGTTCTCACGGTGGAGAATTGTGGTGTTGGTATAGTCCATGAGATGACCAGTGGAATGGACATGTTTGGCTAATGCACAACGGTCAGGGTGAAGTCGAGAATCACTTTTGTGTAGTGTAATACGTGATTTTAATAATTGAGATGTTTGACCGATGTAGGAATTGTTGCAAGAGAGACATGGAATGTTGTAGACAATATTACTAAGCCTATCTATGGGAGTCTTATCTTTTATCTTAGAATAAAGATTATTAATTGTTAGGGCTGATCTACAAGCTACATTAAGTTTAATGTTGTTATTATTATTGTTATAATGTTGTTATTATTATTGTTATTATTAATAATAATAACAACATTAAACTTAATGTAGCTTGTAGATCAGCCCTAACAATTAATAATCTTTATTCTAAGATAAAAGATAAGACTCCCATAGATAGGCTTAGTAATATTGTCTACAACATTCCATGTCTCTCTTGCAACAATTCCTACATCGGTCAAACATCTCAATTATTAAAATCACGTATTACACTACACAAAAGTGATTCTCGACTTCACCCTGACCGTTGTGCATTAGCCAAACATGTCCATTCCACTGGTCATCTCATGGACTATACCAACACCACAATTCTCCACCGTGAGAACAATAAATCTAAAAGAGAGTTCATTGAAATGTCTTATATTTTTCTTAACGATTTCTCCATTAATGTT
This sequence comes from Diabrotica undecimpunctata, assembly GCF_040954645.1. Lineage (NCBI taxonomy): Eukaryota > Metazoa > Arthropoda > Insecta > Coleoptera > Chrysomelidae > Diabrotica > Diabrotica undecimpunctata. The sequence continues at coordinate 134,185,680 of NC_092806.1, forward strand.
AAGAGTGACATCAAGAATCTAAGCGATATATACCACCTGTTACTTAAATCAGATACCAAGAACAATACTATATCACAGATTACTAACTTGACTGATATATCCATTAACAACTAACATACCTTTTTAAGTAATTTTCATTAACAAAAAATATATAACATTCCCTTGCTTTTCTTAGATACGTCTCAATAAGATTCAATAATACATGAACAATATAATATAATTAAATAAAGAAAATCAAAATAATATTTCCCTTTACTGGGATTTAAATTCATTCGTTTTTTACCAATGAACCTTAACGACATAAAGATTCATACCAATTATAATGAAGTTGTCAGCGCTTGCGTTCTGGCTTAAACAGAACCTCACTTTTAACTATTTAAAATCAAAAATTTAGTTATTGCCGACAATTCAAAGAATTACCTCCTTTTAAATGTAGTTGCATTGGGTTTTTTCGATTAACCTTGGGTAAGCCTTTACGTGTCAAGTTCGAAGCTACCATACATTTCAATTCTTATAAAAAACTTTTTTTGCACATAGTAACAAAAAACACCACTATGTTACTAGCAAAGTTTTTTAATATTCTAACTCTACAATTCTAAGTTACGGTAAGATCAATAATGTTTTAATAGATAATATATGGTAGCTAATTATAATTTATTCTCTTTCAGCCCTGAAGAAGCCAAATTAATTCTCTTTGGCGAAAACGTTCGGCGAAACAATTGATACACATTAGAGTATTTCTTGCAGATTTCCCTAATATTTAAGAGTTTACTATATATATATATATATATATATATATATATATATATATATATATATATATATATATATATATATATATATATATATATACATATATATGTATATATATAATATAATATTTATTAATATTATTATTTATGTGATATGTTTTGTATTATTTATTAAATGTTCATAATTATTTTAGTCTTTAGTATTTCAACATAATAATCCAAATAAATCACTGTATGACCGAGAAATATCAATTTTGAAATATGTTTGTGTCATGACTAATTGGCAAATGTTTTACGTGTTTGGTTCATACGCTGGTGTATGTGAGTTCGAATCCCAATATGAATTTACTTTTTTATTTTTGAAATATTTAAAAATACCACGTTCATTTTATTAAATATATGTAATATACGCAAAAATGCTAAATTTTAAAATAAAAAGAAAATTTACAACATAATCCGAGTTGTTGGTTTTTGAAATTATACTTCTATACGCGCGTTCGACTTTGGAAATTTGCACGGGAGTGAATCGGAAATTTTGCACGGGAGTTACAAGCCTCGTTAGGCATGTTAAATTATAAATTAAAACTTGTAAATATTTTAAGAAAGTTCAAATGTGTACTTATATACACAACAAACAACAATTAAATATTGTATTTGTCAATGTCAGATAAATTGACAGTTGTATCACCAAACAATATTTTTTTTATGAATATTGTTATCATGGTAAATTAAACATATGCGTAAGTAAGTTATGTATATTGTCATTTTTAAATACTTATGAATATTTCATTTTAATTTGTATTGTATTATTATATAGAATTATGATGCAGTTTATTGTATTGTATTTTTATATTAATAACAAAATTAACAATGAATTTTACTGCAAAGTACGTGTAAAAAAATGTTTTTTAATTCAATTCCTTTTATACATATATGAAAATAAAAATATATATTTTCATCAAAATATTGATTCAATCCTTTATTTACCTACTATACTCCTATTACAGGTCAAATGTTTTTATACAGCAAACGATGCACCATATACCTGTATACCTAATTATTTTTCGCTTTCTGCTCTCTCTTACCTATAGCATTACATATGTAATGATTGTGCAGATTGACTCCCATATAAATTTGTAACGACGAACGCGTGTATAGAAGTATAACTTCTACCGGCAGTCCCACTGGACTGCCACATCCGTTTTTGTTTCTATGGCTTTGTGAATAATTTTTTGTTTATAGAAGAGAATAGAGGCTATTGTTCTGAAGTTTTCAAATTCAATTTTGTGAACTGTATCAAGATTGTGTTGACCTAGAGCTGAAATTGAATCGGAGTTTTGAACAAAAGTGTAATGTTCATAAATACTATTTTTTGTTATACGAATTGTTTGGCCTATATAAGATAGGGAGCAACCTGCACAAAGAATTTCATAAACTCCGTTCTGTTCATTTGGAATTTTGTCTTTGACTGATCGGACAAGAAATAAAAGTTTTTGTTAGAAGGTAAATATGTATTGTCTTTATTTTTCTTGATTTAAGGATTTTGCCGATTTTCTCAGTGAAACCTTTGATGTTCTCAGTGAAACCAAGAAAAGATATGCTTTCTTAATAATGTGTTTGGATTAAAATTGAGTATGAAATTGATGTGGGAAATGTTTAATGAGATACGTGAGAGATAAGTGGTCTTGCTGGATACTGTATTTAGTTTTCAGAATATTTAGAGATTCGTCTATAGGGATAGGGACAGTAAGATAGGATATTGTTTAAGAAGTTCGATGAAATGAAAAGAATTTTTCACGAAGGATGAAGCATTTTTAGCGAGAGGTTGTAGCGTTTCGGCAAAGTACTTGGCCAGTGGTTGTGTAGAACACTTAGACCTTTTGGATAGACCATATATTCAAGGTGTTCTGGAAGACTTTTCACGAAGAATTTGAGATTGTTTTATGTCAACTGGAAGAGAGGTTTTATTGATAATAGCTTTTGTTGTTTTCTCCAGATAGGTTGTTGGATTATTAGCAATTGGTGTCTAGTCTAGGATATTTATGAGATTTGAGAGTTTGTTAATATAAGAAGTGTTTAGGATAACGGTGGTCATGCCTTTATCGGTTTTGAATTTGACTGAAGTTCTTTCAGGGCTTTTTTCGGATTTGCTGATGTTTGGTTGGAGTAGGAGGCTTTGAGTTTCTAAGAACTCTAGCCATATTTTGTCTAGCTATTTCAGCATCTTCAGTATGACAGATAATTATTGTCTCAATTGAAATGTGACTTGGGGTAACAGAGTAATTGAAACCTTTTGCTAAAGCTTGAGTGGCAATGGTCAAAATAGGAGTATCGGAAAATTTATGAACCACTGTAGTGGATTTCAACGTTGTTGTTTTTGGATTTTATTCGGAAATTAGATGCGCTAATTTGCGCTTTTAAATTTCAGTCTTAGATTCGAAAGTGTTTAGGGCTGTTTGTATGTTGATACGGTCGAAACTATCCCATAAGATAGAATGTACATTGAAAGAATAAATAGATGAATAAATAGTTAATTTTTGGTATTTTTTTTATTTTGACCAATGGCTTCATTTGGATGTTTTGTTAAAGCTCTTTTAAGGGCCAAACCACACTAGTATATTTCAGTTGTTTGCTATGCGTTGGTGAATGTCGTTATTTGGAATACAGTAAGGTACGATTATCGAGGGAATTTCAAGGATGGATCGCTAATGATAATTATGTAATTATGTTGTTTGCACAATATTTTGGTAATCGTGAAATCGATAGTGTATTTAGTTGAAATGGCACAAGATAGTTTAGAGATCCTAATGTCCCTTTTGTGGGACGTTAGTCGCCTTTGAAGAGAGCGGCTGGTCTGGTCAATATAGCAGGAGTTGCACTCTGCACAGGGTATGTGATAGACGACAATAGTTTGTTCTAAATGGCTCAATGGAGTTTTGTCTTCGAAAATAGTTTTTTAAGGCTATTTTAACAGGTAAGTTTTTAAAAAGTTTTGTAAGCTTGTTCGTGATTTGTGGGAAGTACGGGACCGAAACATATTTTGTGGTTTGTTCAGGGGTGAGTGGGGAATTATTCATCTGTATTTTATTAGAAATAGACGCTAATGTTATCCCATTGGGTATTTCAGTAATTGACTGTCCGAGAGAGAGGTCGTTTTGGGTAAATAATGCGACATGATTGAAAGTTGGTTTTGATTGGATGGAAAATTAATTGTGGGGGGAACGATTTGGAAGTCGGAGAATGAATGAGGAGAGTGCAGCAGTGTGTTTTGTTCGATCGAAAGAAGAAGTCCAGTTTTGAGTGCAGTGTACTAAAAAAGGAAAAGGCCGGTTTGTGTTTGAAAAGTTAGCATCATCAAAAAAACCGTGGAACGAGTAATAGGCCAAGTCAAGAGATGATATAAATTCTTGAGTCTAAAGTATCCAGTATTGTGTTAAGTGATTCAAAAATTTGAAAGATTGCATCAGGAGAAAGCCGGAACGAGTACGGTACGAAGCAGTGAGAGGAAAGGAGAACAAAATATAGCAGAGGAGCAGAGACATTCTTGGGGGACGTGGACGAGTTTTCCTTTGATCGAAACACCAGCAAGTAAGGAAACGTGTTATGGGTGAAGACAGTGTATAATCATCAGCAAAGGTCAGTTGTTTTCTGTTATGATATGAATGTATTGTTTTTCGTGTTAAATACCACAGGACATATAGAACTACATATTTCACTATTATAAAATCATCAAATTTCATTGCTACATACAAATCACTACATAAATCATTGTAGTTGACTTTTTTTATGATACAATAATATTGATAAATAAAAATTGTTTTTATATCAAGAAAATTGAACATCGAGAACATTCTGTAAAGCAGAATTAGAGAGATTTTTATAATTTCTAATTGAAATACATATGTGTATTATTTTGATTCTCTTTTGTCTATCCCTATAAGGAAACCACTGAGAAATATTTAAAGCCACAAAAGTGCCCTGAGATTTATATTTTATTTATGTTTTGATTTGTTTAATTAATGAAATAATTAATTGAAGTAGATTACATCTATAAACATCAATAGAGTCAAAGTAGATCATAATAACATGGCCCCCAACGTGTAAAGGCATTGAAAAGATTTCTAGTGGCAAATTTGAAAGGATAGAAAAAGAAAATACCGGTAATTGAAAATTTATTGGCCCGTGGTTAAAAGTAAGATATTTGCATTTGATGACATAAAATTTTAGATCTCTTTAGGTTCAAATTTCCCATAATTGATTTATTTAATTGATATTTACATTTGATATATTTTCTTGACAATTTATTATATTTGGGCGAGAAAAGTTTCGTCTTAGCAACATACTAGTTGAATTTCATATTTGGCGGGGATAAAAGTCTAAAAATATGTCGATCACAAGAAGCAGAAGCAAAGACAACAAAAAACAGGAAGAACATTCAGAACAAGAAGACGTTTTAGAAACAACAATCATGGAAACAGAATAACAGAAAGAATCGGGAATAGAGAAATTATTACAACTGTTGCAAATACAATCACAAATAATGAATGAAACATCAAAGAAAATGGATAGAAATCAACAGGAAATAAAACAAATAATAAATGAAACATCAAAGAAAATAGATGAAACAAAAAAAACAATGCAAGAAAATTAGAAGGAAACAAAACAAACCATAGAAGAGAACAACAAGAAAATGGAGGAACACATAGAAAAGTATGAAAAGGAAATAAAAGGATGTTTGACAATGATGAAGAACGAAATGAAAGATCAAGAAATGAAAATTCAAAATAAAATGAAGGATATACAAAATTGCCAGAGAAAGGAACTAGAGAACTTAGAAACCAAATTTAAAAACGCGTTACAAGAAGACATGCAAGAAATAGAAAGAAAAATGGAGGAAATCAAGAATCAACAAAATTTCGGGGAAAGAAGGGAAACAATTATCTATAGTACAAAGGAAGTGAAAATACGGTTTGGAGGGGTGTCCTTCATAAATAATTTAAAAAAGAAAGTACAATACATCGGACATTTTGAAGCAGCAAAAGAAACAATTAGAAACCATCTCAAAGATGAAGCAAGTCTATGGTTTGACAGCAAAGAGGAGGAGTTTGACAGTTGGCACAAATTTGAACGCAATTTTTTGAGTTATTTCTGGGGAAAAATCCAACAAGTACAAGTAATTAATTTATTTTAAGAATTGTAATTCCTTCTCTTATTTTATTGTAGGTGTATTGAAGGGAGCTATAATTAACATGAGTTCAATGGTAAAATCCATATTAAAAGAGAAACAACCAGAATTATACAAAAAGTTTATACCATTTGCTGATAATGCCGTAGAAATGTTCTTGAATTGTTTAGATTATAAAAGCCCATATTCTGTTATTACTCATGGTGATTGTTGGAGTAACAATATGATGTTTAAAATAAACGTGAGTAAAGTCCTTTTACCCTATGACGGCCGATATGCAATTAAGATATGATCAGTGGGCCTCAAACAGTGGGGCGTTAATATTTAATTCAGATCGCTTGAAAAGTAAAAATATTTAAAAAAATTTTAATAGAATCCTTTATAAAAAGGTATATAAAAACTCAGTCGGGCTATGTTAAATAGACAAAACGTTTTCGAAATAAATATTCCATCATCAGTGTCAGGTTAATACATGAATGTATCCACTAAATATGGGGGTAAAAACCCTTTAAAAATTACTAATTGAAATTTAGTTTACATTATGTCTTGTTTAAAAATCAAGGTTTCTATAAGTCTCTATTTTGCGTAGAGTGAAATATATACGAATGGTTTTGCATGAAGTAAAATTGAAAAATACTTGCCAAGTTGTTGGTATGTCCAAATTTAAATAAAATACATCCTAGACTTTCTACAGACACTGCATTAAATATATACCTTAAAACAAATTGGCACTAAATCACTTCCGATGTTTCAGCAAAACAAAAGATTTAAATACGTGTAGTCCAGTAATTTATTAATACCAAAGCTATTGGGAGTAGGCAGTCCGTAATTAGACCGAAGGTACTCTATCGTTTAACTAAAACACACCACAAAGTCCGAATTGAATTCCCGAAACACTTTCTTGTTACTTCTTTTTAGCAAACGATTTGTCCTATTTACTGTCTGATATTTCACTATCAGAGTCGTCACTATTTGAATCATCTATCCGAATAATTGGAGGCCGGACCCCATCTATAACTCGCTCGGTTTGAAAAGACTGAACGATTATGTCTTCCGTATGTCTAATACAATTTTGCCATTGTTCTTCCTTTATTTGTTCTAGCGATTCTTTCCATAAACTCAGAACGCTAGTGTCATCTGTTTTTTTGGATGCATGTTTATCACAAAAATTTTTGGCTATACCTCTAACTAACTCAATTGCATTATAGTTCTAATGGTAGGGCGGAAGTAGAAGAACTTCATGGCCATATTTAAGAGCCATTTGGTCAGTAACAAATTTCTTTTGAATTTTGTGCCCTCCACACCTTTGAAGTAAATCGACTTTTAAAAATGTGTCACTGTGTTAAATTTTCTTTTCTGTCAACCACAACTTCATTTTTTCTTTTGTCCACCTGCTGGAAGGAAATCTCTCTTCTACTCTAGAGTGGTAGAATGCGTTATCCTACACTATTATGGATGGTCGCTCCAATTTTTAAACAAATTTTTTTCAAACCATTCTTCAAAAATATTTGCATCCATATTTCCATGGTAATCACCTCGTTTCTTTGTGGACGAAAAAATTAAACTAGCCACAGGAATAAAACCCTCATCATTTCCAGCATGAACTATAATGTAGCGTTTATCATTACCGGAACGGCTAGAAGAATAACATTTCGTGGTGTCATCTTGCAATGATGATTTCGACATATTTCCTTTAGCGAAAATCCAAGTTTCATCTAAAAATAAAACTTGCCTCGGACTATCAGACGTTTTATTGTTCATGTATTTTCTTAGAAAATGCCACCGTTTTGAAACAACATTAGAGAGTTCACACAATACTTGTCTATTATTTGTCTTTGTTTATTGTATTGTAACTAGGCAAAATTAAAACTATGGTGGACTGTAAAACACTGGCTTTAATGCTGTTTAAAACAAAAACATTGCCTTTTGTAAAATGAAAACTTATACGAATTTATTGTCTTTTTACCGAAACTGCCTCACTGTTTTCTGCTTGATGTCTAGTCGTCTCTCTTCCCCCTTGTCGTCTCTTCGGTGCGCGCACTGCTGGGTGAAGACACGCACACTGTTGCCGGTTGTAATAAAAAGTCTAATATAATTGTTTGCGGCGCAAACATGCCCCCGGCCTTGAAAGCAAAGGGCCTTAGCTTTCAATTGGTAATGGACAAATTTTTGTAAAGCTCCGCTTAACGATTCCATCTTGGGTCTTGATTGATGCTACTCTTGCGACGTTATCAGAGCCTTTGAAAATATGAACGATGCGACCTAGACGCCATTGAGTAGGTAGAGTATTGTCCGACTTGAGTAAAACAAGAGAACCCTCAGATGGGCTGCCATGGTTGGTTTTCCACTTGGTTCTGTATTGAAGTTCGGCTATGTATTCGAGACTCCAACGTCGCCAAAAATGCTGACACAATAACTGGATGTGCTGATATCTGGTAAGACGGTTTACCCTTTCTTCAGTAATGTTGCGGTCTGGACATGCAACCAATGGTCGACCAATTAAAAAATGAGCAGGAGTTAATGGAGTATAGTCGGATGGATCGGATGATAGCGGACAGAGCGGACGGGAATTTAATATAGCCTCAATTTGATTTAACATAGTATTGAATTCCTCAAATGTAAAATGAGTGTTTTGAAGAACTCTCTTTAAATGGTGCTTACAACTCTTAACACCCGCTTCCCAGATTCCGCCCATATGTGGTGAATACGGTGGGTTGAAATGCCATGAAATAGCTTCTTGAGTATATGCTTTCTGCAAGGTTAGTTCGTTATTAGAAAGAAAAGTACCTAACTCTTTAAATGCCCCAACAAAATTAGTTCCGTTGTCGGAAAATATCTTTATAGGCTTGCCCCTCCGTGCAACAAATCTACGAAGAGCAAGTAAAAATTCGTTTGCTGAAAGACTTGAAACAAGTTCCATATGCACCGCCTTTGTAGTGAAGCAGATAAACAAGCTGATGTAACCTTTAATTATAGAACCACCACGCCCCTTGTGCGTTTTGATATTGAAAGGTCCAGCATAATCTACTCCGGTATAGCTAAAAGGACTAGACAAATTGAGGCGCTCCTTAGGTAAGTTACCCATCATAGGTTGTATGGTCTTTGGATTAAATCGAAAACAAGTGAGGCACGATTTAACTGTTGACCTAGCGAATCTTCTGCCCCCGATGGGCCAGAATTGTTCTCGGATAGTGGCTAACAAACCCTGAGGACCAAGATGCATTAATCTATAGTGCTCAAATTGAAAAAGAAGCTGACAAAACTTGTGCTTTGAGTCTAAAACAATAGGATGAATTTTATTAAATTCATAGGAAGAATTGATCAGACGACCGCCTACCCGCAGAAGTCCTTTATCGTCCAAAAATGGGTTTAGACTAGCTAGTTTGCCCTTAATTATTGATTTGTTATTGGTTAAGAGTTCAATTTCATTTGAGAAAGATTCCTTTTGTGACATTCGAATTAATGAATGAAAAGCTTGATCTAATTCGTCAATGGAAATAGGAAATTTATTAAGAGATCTTTTCTCCTTATCTGAGCGCAGAGAATTTGATTTGAAACGAAAACACACAGCAACCACTCTTTTTAAATGACTAAGACGTGAAAAGCGCTCAAATGGAAATAACTTTGAGGCAGTGGCCAAATGAGTGAAATTCTGTTGCTTTAATTCTGGTAGGTCTAAAATATAGTCGAACTTTGAGGTGGGCCAAGAGGATTCATTCAACTGAAGCCATGGAGGACCTGACCACCATATCTCGTGATTCAAAATATGGCTGGGAAATAGACCTCTGGACAAGATGTCACATGGATTGTCACGTGATGATACGTGTCGCCATTTGCAATTGGAAGTGAGAGATTGAATTTCGGATACTCGATTACTGACGAATGTGTTCAGTAAATTTGGACTGGTGCGAATCCAGGATAGTACTATAGTAGAATCCGACCATAAAATGGTTTCGTTTATTGTTATTCTCAAAGATTGCTTCACTTTATTGAATAAACGTGCTAACAAAAGTGCTCCGCAAAGCTCTAACCTAGGAATACTAATTGTTTTTATTGGAGCTACCTTTGACTTGGAGCAAAGTAAATGAATGTGGACCTGATTGTCATGATCTAGACTACGCAAATAAATGCACGCCCCATATGCAATACTAGAGCTATCGGCAAATCCATGAATTTCAATGTATTTGTAATTTTTGCATATGGCATGCCTAGGAAGATTGACTTGACTAAGCTGGGCTAATTCAGATTGGAATTTAATCCAACGTTCTGCTAAATCGTTTGGAATGGGTGCATCCCAAGAAATCTTCTCGAGCCAAAGTTTTTGCATTATAGTTTTGGCTAACACTGTGCATGGACCTAAAAGTCCTAATGGATCAAAAATCTTGGATATTGAAGAAAGAACAGATCGCTTCGTAGGAATTTTATTGATGGGTAGTGTTTCCACCTCAAAATGTAGTAAATCCGCATTACATGACCATGTTAGTCCAAGCGTTTTTGCCTTTTCTTCTGGATCAAACTTCAAAATACATGCATCGTTTGAATGCTGCAAGCCATCTAATACTTTATTGTCATTAGAATACCATTTTCGTAGATTAAAACAACCTGCCTTTAAAATGTTTGAGACGGTTTGACAAATATGTTGGGCGTCTTCAATAGTGTCTGCTCCAGTAAGCATATCGTCAACGTAGAAATCGCGCAGAATAATTTCCGCTATCTCGGGAAAAGTTTTTTCATTGTCTGTGGCGAGTTTGATGAGACATCTTATTGCTAAGTAAGACGCACATGCTTGTCCGTATGTAACGGTGTTTAGAACAAATGTTTTTATTGGTTCGGAAGGATCGTCCCTCCATAATATTCTTTGTAAGTTTTTGCATTCATCGTCAACAGTAATCATGCGATACATTTTCTCGATGTCCGCTGTTACGACATATCGGTGCTGACGAAATCTAATTAGTATTGAAAATAGATCATCCTGTAAGGTAGGCCCGACGCATTGAATATGGTTCAAAGACAACCCTGATGTGGTCGGTGCTGAACAGTCAAATACTACTCGTAGTTTGGTAGTCAAACTTTGTTCACGAAGCACTCCATGATGTGGCATATAGTATACAGGATGAGGATAATCGTTTTCTTCTATCGCAGTCATGTGATTAAGCTCTTGGTATTCTTGCATGAACTGAACGTACAATTCGCGGAATGATGGATTTCTTTTTAGTTTTCTTTCAAGGCTGTAGAATCTCTGTTCTGCTTGAACCTTGGATTCACCTAGTGATTCTGGTGACTGCTTTAATGGAAGACGCACAATAAATCGACCGTTCTCGTTACGACGTGTATTTTCCTTGAAGTGCTCTTCACAAAATTGCTCTTCAGTGGAGAGAATCTTCGTAGATTGGCATTCCTCCAATTCCCAAAATTTTGCTAATTGCATTTGCAAATCCAAATTAATGCTAGTGCTGAGGTGGCATCTGATATTGTTTAAACTAGAGAGGCCGACCTGACCCGATGCAACCCATCCTAGATGAGTCTCTTGGAAAACGTACTGGTTGATTTTGATTTGGTTGGGACATAATAGTTGCCAAAATAGATCTGCCCCAATTAAAATGTCAATAGGTCTAGATTCGAGAAACTTAGAATCTGCTAGGATAATATTGCTTGGGATATTCAAGGTTTCATTATCGACAAATGTTGCAGGTAGATTGCTAGTTATTTCCTTTAGAATAAAAAATGTAACATCAGCCTTAAAATAGTGATATTGTGATTCTATACATATATTGCACTTTCTGGAAGAACAAGAAGTCTGATTGCTGATGCCAGTGATAGAAAGATTGGTAGCTTGACCCTGAAAACCTAAGAGATTGAAGAAGCGCTCGGTTATGAATGATTTCTGAGAACCTGAATCTAGAAGCGCACGCGCAATGTGATATTTACCCCTCGAATCTGCTATTTTTACACAGGCAGTTGATAAAATTGTTTGCTGCACAGAGGGCAATGCAGTTATGGTAGTTAGAGAAGTGTTATTGTTTGCTATAGTTTCATTGTTTTCATGTTTATTACTAGAGATTTCCTCATGAATAAGAGTATTGTGCCATTGCTTACATTTTCGGCAAGGCCCTAGTTTGCATTTAGAACGAATATGGCCTGTTCTTAAGCAGTTTAGACATAATTTGGCTTTATTGACAAAATTGCGCCTCTCAAAAATAGAAAGCCTAAGAAATTGCTCACAGGAATAAATTGAATGATCGCCCTTGCAGAAAACACAACCTTTGCTAGTACCATTAAACTCGCTTGTAGAAGTAAAACTTCGAGCATACCCTTTAGACCGTTGCTTGGCATCGAATTTACCCGATTTCTCTTGTATTGAAGGCTGCTTTTCAATCTTACCCTCTATTTTTTCTAAATAGTCTGCACGATCCCTTAGAAATCGCTTTAAATCGCTCCACGTTTCGTCTTGCATCTCTTTAGTATGTTTTTCCCAATCACGTAAAATATTGTTGTCAAATTTAGATGTAATCATATGAATCAAGAGTAGATCCCAATTGTCAGTACTTTTATTTAAATTCTCTAATGCCTGCAAATGATTAGAAACTTCATCAACCAATGCTCGTATTTTGTGTGAGGTTTCTTTGCTTATTGTTTCTATATTAAAAAGTGCTTTTACGTGCTTGTGAATTAACATTTTAGCCCTATCGTATCTTTCGCATAGTGAGTTCCAAGCACTGTTGTAATAAGAAGCCCCGAATTTAATTTCTTTAATGACTTGTGCCGCGGAACCTTCTAATGAACCTTTAAGATAATAATATTTTTTCATATCGTCCAATTTTTTATTGCTGTGTATCATGGCTATGTAAGTATCGCGGAATTCGATCCAGTCCTCGTAGTTACCGCTAAATGTTTTTAGATGCATTGGAGGCAAAGAACTCAAATTTATATTGTCATTATCAGGAATATTGCTTGAATTTGAATTATCGTATTTGCTTATCAAGTGTTTGGCTAGTGCCACAGAATCGAAATAATTATTTTCGAAAGTGAACCTTTCGTTATCCTGAGTTTGTTGTAATTCTAGTTCTCCCTCAGCATTGATATCGATATCGCTTTGAATACTATCGAATTCCCCACATAATGGTTCTATCTTTTCTAGTCTTAATTTTAATTTTAAAATGTCCTGTTCTGAAATATTTGCCTCATTTGCCATATTGTTAACTATGCTCGTAAAGCTTGATAGTTTAGAATTTAGCGATGTGCGGCGCGAAATGAGTTTTTTCAGTTCTGCTTTCATGTTTAATCGAGTGCAAACACCACCAAAGATCGTTTAAATATAGTGTAATGTTAGCTAGATATGTTTGAAAAGAAAGAAAATAAAAAATATTTTAAGTTGAAAATTGATTCACCCTGTATATTGAATTTGCAGTAATTTTAACCTACTTAAAATAAATATCGTATTTGAGGTGACTGTAATATAGTTCAAACTTAAATTTATAGCTTTATTTTCAAAACAAATAAATTAAATTAATGAGGCTATAATAAAAAATGTTATTGTTTGGAATAGATAAAAAGGATCGCTCACCAATTTGCCGGTAAAAAGTGTTTGTCTTTCTTTTCTTGGCGTCGACACAACCGTAGAAACTTGAATTTCAGCCTTTCTATAGTTCGTCAAGAAATGTTCCATCCGTGCTCGTTTGGACCAATAATGTTTATTGTATTGTAACTAGGCAAAATTAAAACTATGGTGGACTGTAAAACACTGGCTTTAATGCTGTTTAAAACAAAAACATTGCCTTTTGTAAAATGAAAACTTATACGAATTTATTGTCTTTTTACCGAAACTGCCTCACTGTTTTCTGCTTGATGTCTAGTCGTCTCTCTTCCCCCTTGTCGTCTCTTCGGTGCGCGCACTGCTGGGTGAAGACACGCACACTGTTGCCGGTTGTAATAAAAAGTCTAATATAATTGTTTGCGGCGCAAACAGTCTTTTTATATCGAAAACCTAAATGTTTCAGCAATCTCCACAAACTTGTTAAACTAATATCACACAGTTCCTTTTTTTTTATTTTTTGTAACACAGCATTAGTTGTTACATGTTCTTGGGCTTTATACATATATAAAATATTTTTAATTTTAAGTTTAATTGACTTGTGCAAATCTAAAGTTTCTGGATGTCGACGATTTCTCTTGCTTACTTTATTTATTTCATCCTCACTCATGTTATTAATTCTTCGGAATGTCCTCTCTGAGATACCGCAAGCATCGCATGTGCGTTTCTGAACTGCCATAACAGATGTCATTGGACCCATATTATTTTTTTCCAAATTGAAATAACTTTCGACTTTCAGAACTAAACGCCATTCTTCTGGAGATAACACTCTACGTTTCGACTGTATTTTCTTTTCTTCGAAATTACTCATTTTACTTTAAAGTACCGTTTCACTACACAACTATAAAAAAATAGGTACTTATATACAACTACTACACCCTAAAAAGGACGAGGGTTGTACAACAGACGAAACAATCGAACACAAATTATTTAACAGCCAATGCTAAACAAGCATAAACACTGCATTGATTGCGATTGCAAAAACAGTTTGCATGTTTTAAATAAGATTTTTGATGATTATATATTTTGCTAAATTATTAAATAACACCAATACAACCTACGACCATCAATTAATTTTTAACGATATACAGAAGTGTAATATGATGACAAGTTTGAATTTGATCTACTTTGTCGATAACAGTGTCGTTAACAGAAAGATATTTTTTAATGGCATGAATCATTTTTCAATGATTGTTTGGATTTAAGAAATACATTACTAAACAAATTTGTATCAAGGATTTGCGCAAAGTGTGTATAAAGGAGATTACAATTATTATGACACATGGTACTCCTTATTTTTCAAATAATATGTTCTTATAAAGGCATAACTTTGATTATTGGGTAAAATTACATTATAGGATACGTCAGAAGAAATTAAAAAAAAATTAATATGTAATAAATTCACTGTTTAAATATATATTCCGTACTCGTACTATTGCAATAAAATATTAAAACCAATAAACTATAACTTGTTGAGCAGTGCTGATTGAAACAACAGAGCAGTAAAATGTTATTCATAAAGGTAGTGTAAAATATATCGCCGCTTATCTGGTTCGCTAGTAATAAAGTTACCAGCATTTAATTGCAAAGCGGTCTTCTTAGGTGAAAAATACTTTATACCATTTTGTAGAAATATGATAATATACGAAATAGATCAGACAACTCACTATAATATTTACGTTCGCTATAAGTATGGGCATTTTCCTATACTTCAGCAAATAAAAAATGAAATGAGTCATAAGCTTGATCACTAAGTTTGTCGTATCGTTCATAAATCGCTATGAGTTTTACAAGGAAGCATGTCTTTAGCGAAGTATTTATTTTTTTATTTTGCATATTGCATACAATAATAACACACAAGTAAAAGAATTTTTTTATATAGAAAACATTAAATTGAGTATTACAAATGAACAATTAAATATATCAATATAATCTAAAACATTTTCGGTCGTATTCAGGAATTCCATCTTTATAGTTTTTCTTGCTGTTCTGTCAATATATTTCTTTTCTTGTCTGCTTTTGTTTAGTTTCTGGTAAAAATTTTTGTCTCTCTTGGCTTACTCAGTTCTTGTGGTTCTAGAAATTCTTTGTTCATATTTTCTCTCTTCTTTCTGCTGTAGTCTTTCTTTTCTTCTGAGCCTTGTTGCATCAGTAAATATGATCTGTTTTTTCTTTCTATTATAATACGACATTATTCTTCAAAACAGTCATTCGTTCTTGTTCTTCTTTGTATACCTTCTATGTCTAGTAATTTCTCAGCTGTTTTCATAAATTATTAATAAATGTTCACTTATTGAAAGCACCGCCACTACTTACCGCTTCAAACGTTCAGAGCAAATAGCACTGAATATTTGTATAGGTTAACTTTAAGTTTTTGAAACATTTTCGATAGTATCCCTGATTTTTTATATACACATTAAACCCGCACACCCAGTAATCATATCGAAATTTTTAGTTAAATATTTTAGTTTTAGAGATATTGTTTACGTTAGCATGCTAGTAATAACATCATAAAATACAACTAATGTCGTAATGACTAAAAGCTTTAACTAATGTTTTAGGAATCAGGTGCCATAGAAGATATTCAACTAATTGATTTCCAGATGTCGTGGCTAGGCACCCCAGTTATGGATCTAACGTATAGTTTGTATTCAGGCACTGGAAATGAGAACTTAGACAAGCTAGAGGATCTCCTAAAAGTTTACCATGACAGTCTAAGCGAAACGTTGAAAAGTTATGACTGTGACATTGAAAAAATCTTCCCATTCGATGCACTTAAGAAGGAGTGGAAGGAGTACAATGCGTTTGGATTTATAATGGGCTTACTCTTGTGGTTAAACAAAAGTATGGAACTCAGAGAGGTACGATGTAAATTTAACCCTTCACTGTATGATTTTTTATTTTTCGTTACAAAAAAGTTTGCACACTGGGTTTTCGTTATTTTTACGGAAAAAAATAATAAAAAAGATTTTGAACAACTATTTTTTTTATTTTGGAAAAATATAAGTGTTGTTTATAAACAACATTATGCAAATAAGGATATACTTGAAACAATTTTTAGGAAAAATGACCTCACAGACCTCACATGACTTTTGATGAACTTACAGAAATTATCAAGAAGCGTAAAACGTCTTATCTTGGACACATATTTATACACGACAGGTATAACTTCCTTCAGCTTATTATAGAAGGGAAAATAGAAGGCAGACGAAGCCCGGGTAGACAACAAATAACCTGGCTGCGCAATATCAAAGATTGGACAGAATTAGACTTTCAAAGTTTAATAAGGAAAGCCCAAAATAGGAAAGACTTTGCAGAGGTCATCGTCAACCTTCGCTAAGAAGACGGTACCTAAACAAGAAGAAGGAAAAATGAAAATTTTTAAAACATTTCTTCGTTTTAGTGAAGCAAAGTGCTACACCACACTTTTCGCACAACATATGTGTATAGCCATTTCACTGTGGAAATTTGCACCTTATTTGTTTTTCGGACCATACAGGCCAATGGTGAATTCCATCCATTCAAACATACTTTACTGGCATAACCTATGCTGGGCCTTTTCTCTTCTATATTTGTAGCGCCTCCTCAGTTTCACTTGCTGAATGTTCTCCTAGTTTTGCAATGGTGGATGGCTCTTCTCTCCTGCATGATGCTTCTACCAGTTTTGTTCTAAAATGAGCGTGTGTGACTTTAGGGTTTGCGTCAGTTCTATGTTAGGTCCAGTAGATGGTAAAATATTCTAAAATACCATTTTTTACTCCATAGAATAATTTAATTTAGTTCTATATTGCTATCCAACTAATCAACATCGCCCATATGACTCTTGTACAAGATATTAACTTACTTCTTTTGTTCCCTTTTCTTTCTTGTCATATCTCTTGACAGTAGTTTTAGGAACTTAGCTAGCGAAAGTTAATTGAAACGTGACTAATTTCTTATCCTTCCACACTAAGCTACTTATTTACACACCATCACCAGTACCAACAAACTCTACACTAGTTCCTGTTTCTTCATTTTTCATAACCTTTTTATCCGGAAGCTTACAATTTGGAATCCTATTCCTTCTTACGGTTCCTAAACTGTGAATACCTTGTTTGGAAAGATATACAAGGAGAGATATAAAAGAGTAATAATTGTCAAAATAAAGCCTGTGACTCATATTCCTAGAAATAATTCTAGCCAATCTCACCACAACATTTGCAGTTGCTCCGAGGTCAGGTTCAAAAGCAGGTCTCGTTTTTTGATAATTCTCTTGTCCTGTATATAAATCTATACGATACGCATATCCAAAGCTACTGCATAAGATAAAAGATTTAAAATCCTATTTATGTGGCTTGTTTGGTAGGTACTGCTTCATGTAGGGCCTAGCTTTAATAGAACTAATTTGCTCATCGACAAACAGATATTGTTCTAATGGAATTCCGTTTGTAAATGCTTCATTTAGGTGGTCAATTACTGGTCTTATTTTATAAACTCTATCTTAGTTTGGATTGTCACGGAATAAGGCATTCTCGTTATTATTGAAATATAAAAATTTTCTGATATTTTCTTACCTGTTGACTGACTAGCATTTTTTAATTTTCTCAGAGCCAATTTCTTCTAACCAATATGCCCTTGTATTAGGCAAATGAACAAGAGACATATATATTGTAATTCCAATAAACTGCTTTATGTCACATCATGTAATATTCAGTGGTTTGTTAGGATTCTGCTGTATGGCATATAAATTTGACTCCTTCACAATTTTGTCTAAAAGGCTATCTGTGAAGAATAAATTAAAATATTCATAGGGACTTTCTAGTTGTAGGATATGACGTGGAAGGCTCTGATTTCCTTTAAATTCCATTTGCTAAGTTCAATTCTTTTTTCTTTATATAATGTCTAAAATAAAAAAAAAACATTCAGTATTTTTAATCACAAATTGATTGTAAAATAAGTATACATTTGCCCTTGGAGTAAACCAGAGTATCTGGAAGCTCCTCTTCTACAGTGCTATTAACTATATTAATGTCTACAGCATTATTATAGATTTCTTTTACTGGTGTAGAATCCTTACTATTAGACTCATCATATGTACCAACTTGTTCGTTAGGTAAGAAATCTGAATCGAATATCATCATCATCATCATCATCATCATCAAAACCATCTTCCCTATCCCAAAGCCTATCTATCATATCGGCAAGTTCCTTGTCAGTCAGCGGCCTTTTATCTATGCAATTCATGATGTTTTATCTAAAAGATAAAGTTTAAAAGATATGCATGATGTTGTTTGTAAACAACAACAACAAAATAGAATAAAAAATTAATTAAAATCCTTTGTAAAAGGTATATATTTAAAAACCCAAACGGGCTGTGTTAGACAAAACGTTTTCGGAATACATCATTCCATCATCGGTGTCTAGGAGTACATGAATATAGCCACTAAATATATGGATAAAAACCCGTTAACAAATAATTAGTTACATTTGTTCGACATTATATCTTATAAATACTTATGATGTTAAAGTTACCGTTGGATTAGGTAACATGGCGACATATGACTCCACGTTGAAGTTGCAAGTCCTGAGACGGTGTGTCTACGAGGACTTTATGGTTCCTTGTGAAAATAGAATACATCATTATGAGAAAAATATGCGCAATAGTGTATACCGCAAGAAATCATGCATTTTACTTACCTTATTAATAAGACGTAAAATATTTTAACTCAAATTACTTTGGTAAAACTAACAAAAACAATCTGAAGCACATGTCAGTGTCTAATCGTGTACACTACCTAACTAAGAAGACATCAGATACTGGTAACCAACACCATCTATGATTGTTTAGTCTACTTACGCTGATTAATACTACATTGTTAGTGAACAACGTCATGCACAAACTGGTACATCTTTAGCTGCTATTAAAATAAATCTTTATTTTTAGTATGTTTTTTTTTAACATGATGCAGTGAAGGGTTAAGATAATTACAATTTAAAATATGTTCAATAATTTTACATGTATCATTTTTAATTATTTTGTTTGAATTTCTCATTCTTCTAGCCGATACTCTAATAGATTTCAAATGCTGTGTCTTGTTCAAAACTTTTACTTTATGTTGTTATCGATTTAAGTCACTCTTTCATATAAATATAGAGAATATTTAGATGTTGCGTATATATTTTTTCATATTTCACATTTGTTTATGTTGCACATATACAGAGTGTCTCTAAATAAGTACCACAAGCTTCGGTAATTCTGCGTAAAAAAATACTGACAGTTGTTATTGGTCATTTTTTGACATACAATTAGGAATTTTATGTTTATTATTGGTATTTATATGGGTAATGTTCTCAAGTTTTTTAAAGAAAACAAAAACTACTCTACTAAGATATTTCAGAATTATTTATAAATTTCTCGTTTAATTTATGACAAGAACTTTTTTTTTATTATTTTTCATATAAACCTCTGTTCTTATGCAAAAAATTATCTTATGGCTTATTTGTCATTTCTTTAATACATTCGATAGTAAAATACTGTCAACAATTGTCAGTTATTTTATTTATTTTGTTTAATACGAAATTTCAAATTAATGTTTCTACATTATTAAGGTTTTAGTATGACATAACATTATTTTAGGTAATTAATCTTTCTTTTGTCGACAAAAATGGAAAATTTTACCAATGCGAAATTGTCAGAAATGCATTTTTTCTATGGTCGAAATAATGGAAATTGTCAACAAGCGACGATTGTATCATCATTATCATTATCTTTCGCTCAATAATCCTTTGTGGATCCTGGCCTGCTCTAAGATTAGTCGCCATGGTCTCATTTTGCCAGACAAAAAGTAAAAGTTTGTGCAGTGCTTGTAGCAGGGCGTCACCACCATTCTTGTAGAGCTCACTACAAATTTGATCAGTTCCTGGTGCTTTATTATTTTTAAGCTATTTAATGGCTTTTATTTGGGTTGAATACATTCCAATCAATCTGCTTGTTTGATATAAGGGTCGTTATATTTTGCGTCGAAAAATTCAACCCACCAGTTCAAGATTGAGGTCGTATTACTTTTCTTAGGATATTTTCTTCTCCATCCTTACAGCTCCCTATTCTTGGCTTAAACTCTTTACTCATTTTGTTTACATTTCTGTAGAAATTTCGAGCTTTGTTTTAATTTCTTACCCATTCTATGTTTTCTAACTTCTTTTTTTTAATTGACTTTTTTTTCTTTTATATAATCTTTTTTCTACCCGTCTTAGGGTTTGGTATTCCTCCCTTGCTCTTCTTGTGCATATAGCTTGATTTGTCTTTAGTTATACTCTCTTTTGTTATCTGTTGCTTCTTGGCACCCTTGTCAAAACATTCTTTTTGTCTAACTGGTTTGGTTTTACTTAATTTCCGATGCCTTTTCAGTTATATGTTTATATTTTATCCACAATAATTACATTTATTCCGCTTCCAGAATTTCTATTTTTTCATCCATTTGTCTCCTATACTCTCTCGCAACACTAATTCTGTATTGTTTTATATGTTTATCCTTATTTAGGTTTGAAATTCTTCCTCTGATTTTAGTCATTACAAGAAAATGGTCACTATTTAGGTTTGGACCTCGGTAGCTTCTGACATCCATGAGGTCGAAAGAAGGCCTTGCATCTATTAGGATGTCATCTATCTGGTTAACAGTTTTGTTGTCAGGTGATTTCCATGTTTCTTTGTGTATTATTTTATGGGGAAATCTTGTTCCTTGTACTGTCATGTTTTTGTTTCTGCAAAATTTATTAGACTCAAACGTTATCATTTGCCTCTTTATGCAAGCTCTCACATCCTATAGTTAGCTGGAAAAATTGTTCTTCGCCAATTTTTGCATTAAGGTCACCAGCAATTATTTTCCCGTCATGACGTGGATATCGATCATATTCCATGTCATAGAAGGTGTCATAGAATTCAACTTTTTCGTCGTCTTCCTTTTCTTCTGTGGGTGCGTGTACACTAATAAGCTATAGTTAAAAAGAATCCACGATTGTATGCTGAGTTGTATCTAGGACGTAGGGTACTCCATCGCAAAATAGTAGCTGGTCTTACCAATCTTTGTGCCAAAATAGTACATTTAAAAAACAAACGGCTGACTGCGGCGACATTGATAAGTACGAGCTGTGCAACTTGAAGAAGAATTTCTCGAATTTAAAATTCGTACAGGCTCTACAACCTAAACTGCTTTTAAAATAAATTGTATACGAAATTTCCATGATTATTTCCCCCATAATAACAGGCAAATCTTACCTTAAATTCCTATAGGAAGATTTACCTATTCTTTTTAAAGAAATTTTGCTACAAATGAGAAAAACTAGGCAAGAAAGTTTCCTGTAATTTTTCTCAATGGAGTATTCTGAAGTATTCTCAATTGTACTGTTTTAACGTATCAGTTACGCCATATAGTGCTAGACATTCTGCTAATCTATTTGCTCTTTGTACTTATTTTTCAACGTCTCCATAGCTCCACAGTGTAATCCCTATGTACTTAATTCCCATTACTTGTCCAATGCTAACTCCATCAACATCAAGTTTGCATCTCATATGTTCTATACTGATCACTTCTGTTCTAATTTTCGAGTTTAAATCGTCATGTTAAATTCTTTTGCTCTTGTATTAAACCTGTAAACTAGTCTCTAAAGGCTATCTTAATTTATGGATATTAAAATCGCATCGTCTGCGTAACATTAAATATAGTAAATCCCCTTGTCATTCCATTGCCTGTATCTATAGGTTCCGTGAGATGTTCATCTATTCTGACTTCCAGCTTATTGTTTTGATAGACGTTTTTAATTAAATTTTGATAAAGTCTTTATAATATTAAGCAGGATCCCTTTATTATACAAGAAAATAGTATAACACTTTTATTATTTTTAGTATAACCTTAGCGAGATGATGGATAGCTCTCAAAACGGCGAACCAGAAGAAAAGAAAAATGTGGATATTAAATTGGATCATGCCTTCTTTTCTAAATCGACTATACCTATAATAAAACATATGTGTGATAATGATTTTTTGTAACTCAATAAAATAAAAACACAATCTAATTGTTTTATTTATATTTATACTTTAATTGAATTAAGAGACCATAAACAAGATAGACGCCATTTTTTGGTTACAGCTGGTAGTATGAAAGGCACGTACCGTTTAGTCTTCAGATTAAGGAACCGTTATCTTTAATGTCCTAAAGAAAATACTTTAAGGTAAAAGAGTTTTCTGATTTTTTGTCTTAAATATAAAAATTGGTGCAAAAATTTTAATCAAGATTAAATTTTTAGAGGTTAATAATGTAAATATTAGTCAATAGATTAGTGAGATTTCAAATTTACGATTGTGAAATGTTCAGTAGCTAACATCTTCTTTGCTATATATTTTTAAACATTTTTTTACCGTCTCTAAAAGACCAGTAAACGTAAAATAAAAAAAAACATAAATAAGATGTCAAAACTTTAAACGTGATAGTAATTTATGCATCTCAGAATAACCTAGATGGCATTACAATAAAACGCTTCTCCGAAATCGTTGTTCCTTAGTGAAATTGACTGCATCGGTAGTTAGCTTTAACCACCGATCAGGAAAATGTTGTCGAAGATAGCTCGTAGATTACTCTACTTTGAAGATAATTGGAATTAATATTATTAACAATACCTCTTACAGTAATTCTAGATGATGTTGCTTCTTAAATAGTACTAAATTTAAACTTTACTCAACTTTAGTATGAAACACTAAAGTTAGTTTAGAATGTATATTTGATCTACTCGGGTATTAGATCAAACTACTTGAGATACAATAGAAGTGTATTTATATATATAAATATATATATATATATATATATATATATATATATATATATATATATATACACTACTCCAAGAAATTAACGCACCATTTACAAAAACAAAAAAAGCGATTTATTGGTGTTTTAAATTTAATTGTATTCATTTTTGTAAGGAGTATACCATATATCTGGAATGTTTTTATCAGCTTACTTGTATTGTTTTTTTGTTTCAACCGGTTTCAAAAGAAACACAAAACAAAGGTGCTGTAAATTTGTTAATGTCGATAAGAGGATAGTATCATTTTTCAGTCGTTGTGTGAACTATTGCTGTTTGGTGGTAACATTTTGCTATTGTTTTAATCAAAATGCAACATGAATCGAGAAATTTTACTAATGAAGAGTGTGCTCAAGTAGTGGTTTTGCACTAAGAAGGTTAGAGTTACAGACATTTAGGGGAACGGTTCGGCGGACACCATACTTCGATCTCACGAATGATGGAACGGTACAGAGAGACCGGTAGTCACTCTGAGCGTCCAGGATAAGGTCGACATCGTGTAACAACGTCCGTTCAAGACCGTATTTTACGACTTCGCACCATAAGACAACGATTTGTAACTAAAAGAAGCTTACAATCCCAACTTGAAGATGTTCATAATGTTCGAATCAGCTGCGAAACTGTTCGCCAACATCTCAAGGAAGGTAATTTGGTAAATCGTATACCTGCCAGAGGGCCAGCCTTGACCGTAGCTCATCGCAGAGCGCATTTAGAATTTGCACGAAATCTTATCCATTGGTTGGAGGCTGATTGGAATAGAGTTCTGTTTACAGATGAGAACAGATTCTGTCTTTACAATTATTGTGAAAGGTACATTCGCGTGTACCGATGTCAGGACGAACGGTATGCACAGTGTAACATGCGAGGAACGACGTTATTCGGTGGAGGGTTGGTTATGGTCTGGTGTGGCGTTTCTTTAACGGGTGGTACATCAACACTCACCGATATATCGTTGACGTTCTTCAAAACTTCGTTGTGCCATTTGTTCCGTATATTGGCAAAAATTTTGTTCTAATGCACGATAATGCAAGACCGCACGTTGCAAATATAGTGAAAAATTATCTAGAGGAAGCTGAAATCGACGTTATGGAATGGCCAGCGAATAGTGCCGATTTAAATCCTATAGAGAATGTTTGAGACTTGCTTGGTAGACGTCTACGGAATTTTCCTAATCAGCCAAACACTCTGCAGGAACAGAAACAACGTCTTGTCCAAATTTGAAATGAACTGGATCAGAATACTTTAAGACCGTTTATTTTAAATTTAAATCGTCGATGCTAAGCTGTCATTCGTAGAAGGGGTGGAAATACGTCGTAAAGCAAAAAAAAAATTGAACAATTTCTATTTTTAGAAATAGAGATTTTGCTGTTAATTTTTAAGATTGTGTTAAGTTTATGAATATGTTTATTGACCATAAAAGTGACACTTTTGCGTGTCAAAAAAATGAAAATTTTACTTTTATTAATCCTAAATGTAGTATCTGCAATATAAATTTTGCACCATAAGCACCATAATCTATATAAGCCATTCAACATAATTTGAATTCCTAGATAAAATAGTTTACAATAAAGTTAAAAATTATCTCGATTTGTGGATTTTACCAAGTCATCAAGTTTGATTAAATTTATAAAAATTTTACCAGTCATAATATTATTATCTTGAATGCACGATCTGAGATCAGAATTATTGCATATTTATATGCCAAACAACACAAAATGATAAAAATGTAATTCTAGCTAACCGGAGATATGCTGAAACAGTAGACGCGCCTTGGGCAATGTCCTATACCTATTTGCATACACTGCTGGTTATTCACTATAACTCCTTTCCCCTTAAAATGAAGCTCCTTCAGGAAGTTGAACTTTGTTTTCTTTTTGTTTTGATCTTCTTGCTGCTTTTCTCTGTTGTTTTCTTTTGTAAATAAAGTATAATAAAGATAGGATAATACCAACATACAGTAGAATAGTCCATACGCTTGGAATGAGGAATTTTTGTATTTTTCGTCGGAATAGGAAATGGTCCATTGGTATGCATTTCTTTAAGTTCCAGTGACTTAAGGTTAATTTTCATTGGTACAATTTTTGTGGCATTAAATTGAATATTTGGTTTGTTTATTATAAGTGGTTGTCCATATGTTTTTTCTAAAAAGACCAATTCTGGATTTCTAAACGTTATTTTGCAATTCGAATTTTCCATAAGATATATTCCGGTTAATGTTTTAATCTCTGTTCCTTGTGGACAATTTAGTTAATTTTTCTGGCAAAGGAAATGCTAAAAATTTTTTTAATTCTGGGATGATTTCTATATCATTTTTTGAAATATCAACTTTGATATATTGGCTTTGTTGTTGCACGTCTTCAACTTGAATGCAATCGAAAACATTTGTCAGGTCTATAAAACATAGATATGCTGGTTTATTGTAATCGATCACCTTTTCTGGGATTTTTCATAGTACAAATGCGGCGTCTACACAGGATCTTCCGGATCTAACTCCTTGTTGTTTATCTCATAAAGTTGTTAGTTTATTGATTTTAATGGTTAGGACTTTTGTGGTAAGCTTAAGTGCGGTGTTCAGTAGATTTATACCTCCAAAATTGTTAGAGTCTTCTTAAAAACTATTACACAGTTTATCCAAACAATATATAAGAAAAAAACATGCGATGACCCTGCCAGTCAGCAATCTTACACTTTGACAAAGAAAGCAGGGAATACTCCACAGAAACACAATACTCCACAGGGAGGGACCGAACTAGAGAGAGAGTGAGAGATATGCTAAATGTTCATAATTTATCTGACGATGTAATATACTGCGCGGCATAAGTTAGGGATATTGCTAATATAATGGTAATGATACTTAATTCTGCATCAATTATTTGTAAGTAAACAATTAAAACTTTTTATAGTTTTTAAAAATCATGAAAACTTGAGACCTTTGAAAGAGAATCAGACAAAAAAAACATTCTAGATATTGACAAAGCACCTGTTCATAAAAATAAAAATAAAAATAAAAAATAAAACCTTTTATTGCCTTATATAAATTTACATGTCATTCATTTCATTCATTTTAGCCTTCTTTCTTCTTCAGCGTCCCGCTCATGCACCGCCAGCTTCTTGATGTTTTGACCTCTCGGCATCCTGGACATCTTTGTGTGGATATATCCTCGTCTTCTTCTGTAGGTACTAATTTAAGGCACCGTACCTACTTCCCTGCATGGCTGTTTTCCGGCAACCATCCGGCTAGACCCTGATCAGATGGTCGATCAGTCTATGGGTAGATCTATGCATCCTCTGGATCCTGTTATTCTCGAGGATGCCCCTGGTCTTATGGAGTCTTCTTGTGGCCTGGTGGAAGAAATACCTGGTCCTTTTCTCAGCCACGTCCCTCAGTGGTATGTACTGGAGCCTTTCTCTGATGGTTGCGTTCGTGATTCTGTTCTCCCATGATGTTCCGTCGATGATACGGTAGCATGAAGTTTCCGTGGCTTCTAATCTTCTCCAGTGTGTCTCTGCTATGGAACTCCACACTGGTACAGCATATAGCATCACCGATCTAACATAGGCCTGGTATAACTGAATCTTCTTGGCCTTGGACAGTGGACTGGTCCTAAAAATGAAAGGGAGAATTAGTCTTTTAGCTGCATTACCTTTTACCTTAGTTTTTTGTGCATGCACCCGGAAGTTGAGTCTTCTGTCGAGGTGGACTCCTAGGTACTTGACTGTTATTTCATCCTGGATCATGTTGCCTCCTACTCTGATTTGGTTTCGTGGTAGTCTGGAACTCTGGCTGAAGACTATGAATTGCATCTTTTGGACGTTGATTTTTATCTTCCATTTTTCGGTGTATCTCGTGATTTTGTCCAAGTGGTTTTCTATGTCCCTGATTATTCTTCCTTCGTCTTTTCCGGATGTGAACACTGCTGTGTCGGCTGCATACAGAGCTGTTGAAGTTCTTGGATCTGTAGGTAGGTCTGAAACAAAAATGTTATATAAAATTGGCGATAAAATGCTGCCCTGAGGCATTCCTTCCTGAATATCCTGGATTGCTGACATCTTTTGGTCCGCTGATACTTGGAATGTTCTGTTGGACAGATAAGTGTCACAGATATTGATGAGGTAGTGTGGTAGCCTAGCTTTGTCCATCTTGAAGATAAGTGCCTTTTTCCAAACCGTGTCATATGCTTTTTCTATGTCCAGTATGGCTAGTCCTGTCCTTTGTTTCCTGTTGAATTTTATTTTGGTGTCGCTGATGATCCTTGCTAGCTGCAGTTCGCAGTTTCTTCCTTTTCTGAATCCGAATTGGTCCTCTTGGATAATTCTTCTTCTTTCTGTGTGCTTCATCAGTCTCTTGTAGATGATCTTTTCCAGAATTTTTCCCATGGTTTCCAGGAGAGAAATAGGCCTGTAGCTTTCTGGTCTTCTTCCATCTTTCTTCGGTTTTAGAAGTGGGATGATCTTCGCGTGTTTCCAGTTGCTCGGAAAATGTCCTTTTTCCAACTGCACCATATAGTGCAGTTGCACTATGATCTTCTTTGGGAGTTCCTTTAGGGTGATGTTGTGAATCCCTTCTGGTCCTGGTGCTCTGCTTCCTTTGAGTTTCCTGATAATCCTTGCAACTACATATGGGCTGGAGTAGTCTTCTTCTTCTACTTGGAATTCGTTTCTTCTTTTTATCCTGTTGTATTCGTAGTCGACTTCTCTTCTTGTTCTTGGGTCCGACATGTCCTGGTTTTGTCTGTGTATAGCTGCCATGTTCCTTGCTATGGCATCTACTTTTCCTTGAGTAAAATGTATTCCCTCGTTGTCCATAATTTGTGGCATCTTTTGTTTTCCTCTTCTCTTCGCTTTCAGCATTTTCCAGACATTTCCTTCGTTTTCTTTAGCTTTCCTGATGTTATTATGCCACTGGTTTTCAGTAAGACTTCTCAGTCTTACTCTTATTTCTTCGGATAGGGTGTCTCCGTATTCCTTGTATTCCTGCCTTCTGGTCCTCTGGAATGCTCTTCTGGCCTTATTTCTATCCTTGATGATGTCCTGAAGTTCTGTAGGTATGATCAGTCCTTTGTTGTTCGTCATAGACTTCGGTATGTTGTCCACCATGGCTTGTTGTATTCTCCTAGTTATCTCTTCTATTTTTCTTTCGACTTCTTCTATTGAATGAAATTCCCCCTTCATCTCGATTTGGTTGAGTTGTCTTCTGTAGTTGGGCCAGTTTGCGTCTTTCCATCGCCATCTTTCTGCTGGTTCTATGGTGGGTAGATCGACTCTTGATGTCATCCTTCCAGTGACTGGTTTGTGATCCGAACTGCATTCGAAGTTGGCTCTAACATCTGGATGGACGTATGATGACGTCCTTTGTGACAAATAAGTCCAGTGGTGAATTGTTGTGTCCTCTTATTGGGCTGATCCTTGTTGGTTCGTCTGAGCACCTGTTCAGCCATTCGAAAAGACCTTTGTTCTCTTAAATCGTTCGAAAAGACCTTTGTTCTCTTAAATCGGATGAACAAATATAACTAATTAAAAACTACCTGACCGATTGTGCTCATCTTTCGCAAATGAAGTAACTACATAAAAACTCACATTATGAAATGTATTTTAAATGTTTTCATTGTTTAGTTTAATAATTATAACCAATTGAAAAACATGCTTATTTCGGGTTTAATTTGCAACAATTTTTTTGTTTATAAACAATTTTTAATTTTCATTTTAAAGAGGTATTTTCAAGAAAGTCGCCTGTTAAACGTTTTTATCTATGCAGAATTAATTTTTTCACAATATTGAAAAGAATTAAAAAAGTCGTTTTTTGCCATAATGTCATAACGCAGTGAGAGTTTAGATAACCATGAGATAATATGCCTTTTTTACTAACTTTTTCCTGATATTCCATTTAAAAAATAGCGCTTAGTAATTTTTCGATTTTTAAATTGATTTTTTGGTTCCGTTTCATGGGATAATAAACTATAAACAACTTATAAATTTAATTTAATTATTAAATTTTTGAATAAGGAAAATAAAAAACCAGTGTTAATTGTTGATGTAGATAAGTAAGTTATTAGATGATTTATACAGTTTTATAATTGTTGTATTATTATTTATTTATTATTGAGCTAAATCTCTACTTATGCGTCGGAGTTGGGCGGGCATGTTTTCGACGCTGAAGTACCTGAGGGTCTTAAAAGTAACCTTGTTTTGGACGCTGCCGGAAGGATTATCGCAGGTACCAGATATTAGATATAATTAGGGTTTAATAATGGTCATTGAAATTAACTTAGTTACTAGTTATTAGTTTGCCAGAGAATAGTGAAAAGTGAACATGGAAATTTCAACGTTAGTAAGTAATCATGGTAAAATTTTGCTCAAAGTGAACAGTTTTATTTTTTCTCAAGATAAAGTACTAAAATCGGGAGAACCGTATTGGAGGTGCGTAAAACGGTTGTGTAAAGCGAAGATATTCACGAAAGGGCCAGAAAAGTTAGTGATCCGAAGTAATCTAGAACATAATCACGAGTGTGATATCAAGACGGTTAATAGACAGATTGTGCGTAGCAGTGCCAAAAGGAAGGCTAAGGATAATTTGACCGAAAGGCCGTCCAAAATCATACATAGTGCGTTGAAAGAAAATGTAGATTGCTTGAGCCACATGTCTGTTAAAGACGTTAATTTAATACGAAATCAAATATACAGTGAACGGCGAATGGCTCAACCGAAACTGCCCAAAAGTAAAGAAGAAACTATTGCTGCGGTAAATATTATGAATATCAAAACACTTAAAGACGAGAATTTTATATTTGCGGTTGAACTAAGTTCTAACATTATCATCTTCTCGTGTAACACTAACATGCGTTTTCTGTGCGGCAGTGAAACGATTTATATGGACGGTACATTTAGTTACTGTGCTCAATATTTCAAGCAATTTTTTACCATACATGTATTTATCAATGGACATTAAATACCATTGTGTTATTGTTTACTTCCCTACAAATCGGAACAAACCTATATAAAACTATTTAATATTTTGAAACGCAAATGTGAAGTAATTGGTCTAAAATTCAATCCAAAAATCATTTTCTCCGATTTTGAAATTGCTATCCACAACGCTGCGCGTTTTGAATTTCTAAATGTGCACATTAAAGGGTGCCGTTTTCATCTTATGCAAGCTTGGTATCGTAATATCGGTGGTTGTGGCTTAATTTGGGAATATAAATTGGCAGACAGTGAAATATCTAAATGGCTGAAATATATTTTTGGGCTGCCATTTTTACCTCCCTCAGAAGTCGAAGAATCTTTCATATATGATTTTATGGCTATTCAACCAAAGGATTCAAAAATTGAAAAGTTTTCCGACTACTTATTGGACAACTACATTGGCGACCACGCAACATTTCCGTCGGAGATGTGGGCTGCGATGAGTGAGAGTTTACAATTAACAACTAATGCTTGTGAATCGTTCCACTCGCGTTTTAATGATAATTTTTACCATGCTCATCCAAATATTTTCCATTTTATTGATGTTTTAAAAAATTTTCAAACTGAAACTTACATTAAAATTAATAGTGACTGTAATAGTGAAAGTAATAGACTTAAAGATCCAAAGAGTAGAAAAAAAATTATGTTCGTTAGAAATAGGATACATGAGTATCAAACTAACTGTATCGATCGATTCCATTTCGTAAAATGTATGTCGTATTTATTTCAAAGTGACAAATAAACCTTATCAAGCTTAATCTCTAGAATTTTATTACCTGACTTTCCATTTACATTTCAATTACACCCAGCGTCCAAATCATGTATGCAGAAACAGGTAATTTTATTTTTCAGTGTCAAATTTTAAATTTAGCGTCCAAATCATGCACGCCCTCGGAGTTCATATCATAGTACTTCAAGGTCATAAGCAGTGTGAACTTTGACAACTCATTCATCAACGAAACTCATATTTAATAAAATAATATTATTTACTTATTTAGTTCGATATAATCTAACTAAAATAACTATATTTAGTTAGATATACTTATCATCTCTTATATTATTTAATCACAAAACTATGGGTATATATAAGAGCGGATACTTGTAGTTCGATAGTAAAATTTTTATACCGGTAAAAGATGATACCAAAAGATATTTGCGATCTACTAGAAGAGTCTTTAAATGAAAAGATAGAAAATTTTGAAATTCAGGAACATGAAGGCAACGAAAAAGGTCAGGGATATTTATCTGAAATGTTATTCTTGTCCTTGAAAAACAAAAATACCGGCGAAGATCATCATTTCGTGGTTAAACAATGTCTCGTAGGTTCTGAAGAAACAAGCAAATTTATGTCGATATGTTTTAAAAACGAAGTGCATTTTTATACAAAAGTAATTCCAGCATTAAAAGAGTTCCAAAAATTTTATCCCAAAGTTGAAATTTTTGACAATATACCAAAATGTTTTGCAACGAGCTCAAAAGAAGGAAAAGAAAAACTTGTAATGGAAAACTTAAAGCTAAATGACTACAAAATCCACCCTAAGAAAATACCATTAAATAGTAAAATGTACGAAACTATCTTTAAAACGTATGGAAAGTTTCATGGAATTTCTTATGCTTTTAAACATTACCATCCTGAGCAGTTTACTGAATTAGGCAAAGGGTATTATCAGACTATAAAAATGTTGTTTGATCAAGGTACGTAATTATTTTATTTTCTCATTTGTCATAATTCACTTATTAAACGAGTCATTAGTTTTTCTTTCGATATTGCGCATTTTAGTTAGCGGTTTGATAAAAAGGAGTAAACTTTTTTTTAATTACAAAAAATAGTGGCTTGAACCCCCTGGGTCATTAGCGACATTAGTTAGTACATTATATTAAATTTTAAGAATTGTATTTCTAAAATAGCTTGCGAATGCGATCCGTTTTATTTAGATGAAACATCAAGGCCATTAAATATCTTTAATGTCCATAATTAAATTCTTCGTTCCTTCTTGTTTATTGTTAGGTTTAGTTTTAGACAAAATAGATCTCAATGTGTTTGTTGTTTTGAATGTTGTTGAAATGTTGAATTTATTTCCTATCCTTTTAAGTTTTTCTGATAATCCTTATCGAATTACAAGTTATAAAATTCCACAGAGTTCAAAAATAAGTAAAAGTTAAGTGCATACAAGTGATAGTAGTTAATAATGGAAATACCATCAGAGGGCGTAGGAAATTTCGACACTAAGCAGGTAGCAACTAAAATTTAATGGCAATTTTCGACACCAGCCCCAATTCCCGTTTTTATCTTACAGGTATATTCGACACCAAATAAATATAGCTGCGACATAAATAAAATACCATAATTAATTTATTTATTTATTTTAATAAAAGTAATGTGCATTTTATTTCTTTATAACTGTAATAATATCTAAATATAATACAACTATTACCTAATTTTTGTACATTTTACCGTTAATATACTTGTATACAATGATTTATTTGCTATTATAGGAATGATAAGATACAGCTTTTATAAAATCTAACCTACGTATTTGTTGGAATCGTAGTTTATCCATCATTTTCTCCAAAAATGCCAACTTAGCCTTAACAGTAGTATCTTTGATTTTTGCTGGTATATGTAAACTATTTATTTTGACATAAGTGTCTACTTGAAATTCTTTTAACTTTTCAATAAAAATAAAAATAGAAGGATGTGTTGAATAAAAAGAAGAATTAAATCTCGAATGAAAGGATTCACAGGCATTTGTGGTCCTCGCAATAGACGGATTCTGATTAGACCATATGTGTGGTGGAAATAGAGCGATATCGAAAATGTAATTTTCCAGTAAATAATCTGCATATATATCAAGTGTTGCGTTTATAGGTTTATATGACATTAAATCATAAAGAAAGCATTCTTCAACTTCTGCTGGATTTAAATAAGTTAAACCAAACGTATGCCTTAACCATTTTCCAATTTCTGAATTTGTATCCTTATATTCTTATACCAAACCCAAAGATTGAATTTTTTTAAACCAGTTTTGGTGTAAGTGAAAAAGGCATCCACTAATTTTTGCATTGGGCCACATATACAATAAAGCACAGTGAATTGCTTTTTCAAAGTCCACAAATATTTCAGTTGGCTCTAATGATAATTGAAATGTTTCAAAAATCTTAGACCTTAATAAAGAAAATAAATTTTTGTGTCATTGACAATTTGTCCTTTAACAAACAGTATGCTAAAGGAACATAATGTCCATTTTCCAAGCCATGTATAGTAAATAATTGTAGAAAATATTTGGTACTGTATGAAAATGTACCATCCATATACAAAGTTTTTAATTTACAGAACAAACGAATATTTGTCTCGCATGAAAATACAATTACATTTAATTCAGGATGATTTAAAAACAAAAAACTTTCATTGCGACAGGTTTTAGGAGAATAATTACTAACCGCGTTATGGACTTCTGATATGCTTCTTGGTAACGGACCTGGTAACAGTTTACGACGACAGTTGTAAATGTTCTTTCTTATGCTAGCTATGTCAGGAACCGTCAGCAAATTGGCATCACACTCAGCAACAGCAGTTCTTGTAATTTTGGCTTTTCCGATATGTCCTCTTGGGCTTTTCTTTTACATGCATTGGTTACCATCTTTACTTCAAGCTTTTTTGGATCGGCTTCATGATTATGTACCAAATCACTTCTTGTGATGGTGAGGTCCTCACAGCCTATTGTAAACACTTTTGCGGAACACTTAGTGTTTCTTTGGATGCAGCGCCAAAATATCTCGCCGCTTTTTAACACTTTCTGTTTCGAGAACGAATGATGCTCCACCACTAATAAATCTCGACCACGGGAACTTTTTATCAAACTCATTTTTTAAATATCCGTATACGTGCACAAGTCAATGTCAAACAAGAAATAAATTACAACTGAAATAATTTAGTCACAAGTACACAAGTGCCACGCCTCCCGCCGTGACAATAAATATTGGGAAAACCCGCTTGTCCTGCTTGGGTGCAAATGTCCATCGCCGCTAATTACCTACCTACCTGCTTTAAGCCGCGGTGTCGAAATTTCCTATAATAAAATTTGACCCTTCGATTACCCCAGGTACAAAGACAATTTGGTGTCGAAAGTTCGCCCGCCGCCATCAGATAAGTAAGATAGAACTATTTTAATAATTTTAACAAGTTTTGAGTAAATAAAATAATTTTGAGAAAGATTAAAAACTGGTTTTGGCGAAGTCCGAGGGGTCAACCCGCTTAGGTATTCCTACGCGTTTATTTTTGGTTTTTTTGGCAGATAAGAAAGTAATTAGTGCAAGAAATTAAATATCAAAATAAAAGCCACATAATGTTATTACAAAAATACAGATCCGGCCTTAAAATAAATTAGATTAAAGGTAAGATTAGAATTAAATTAAATTAAAATAATAAATAATAATTGTTATTGTAATAAAAAAGTTTATACAATATAGGGAAATAAATAGAATGTAGGAATGTTTTGTGAAGAAGAAACACGGCAAAACTACAAAGAGATAAAGAAAATACCCGAAATGCAATCGAAAACTATGTGACAAGAAGAAGGGAAGTGAAAAGAATTTGCAGAAAAAAGAAAAGAGAACAGTTAGAAAAGCAATTGAAAAACATAAAAGAAGCCTACATAAACAGAGGTAAATAATTTTTACCAAGAAGTTAAGAAATTCAGAGAAACTACAAAGAATAATTCACAGTATTGCAGAAACAAAGAAGGCTTATTTCTAGGTGAAACAACAGAAAAATTAAACAGATGGGCGGAATATTTCGAAGATCTATTAAATACAGACCAATACGAGAACCTTGAGCGAAATGAGAAATGCCGAAACCATGGAATAGTGCTCTTATTTGTCCTATCTATAAAAAAGGAGACAAAACGGAGTGCAAAAACTATAGAGGTATAGCTCTATTAGAAGTAGTCTATAAAATACTTGTAAAAATTATTAGGAAAAGATTAATAAAATATGATAACAAAGTGATTGGAGAATACCAGGAAGGTTTTAGATTAGGAAGAACATCTACTGATCAAATAAGTATGTTAAAATTAATACAAAATAATAGCTACGAACAAAACTTAGAAGTACATTTGCTACTTATCGATTTTACACAACCATATGACTCCCTATCTCGAACGATGCTGTATGAGGCCATGAGAACATTAGAAATACCATAAAAACTTATAAGGCTAGTCATAATGACGCTTAGGAACACGATGAATAGGGTAACGATGGAAGGAAGCTTTTCACGAGAGTTCACAGTGAATAGAGATTTAAAACAAGGGGATCCGCTATCAACGAATTTATTTGTGAACAGTGCATAGCGTACGTGGATGGTGTGGTGATACTAGCGAAAACAAAAAAACATTTACAAAAAAGTTTTCCAGAAATTTGAAGAAGAAGCAAAAAGATACGGATTAATAATAAACCAAACAAAAAGGCAATATATGAAAATGAGAGGAGATATAACAAATAATAACAAATATATCAAAATGAAAGGAGCAGAGACTGTCTATAGTTCTGAAAAAGTGTTGGAATTTGAATATTTAGGAGTAACCATAACGAACACGGAAAAAAAGAGATAGGCAAAAGATTATTGAAGGGAAGCAGAGCAATAGGGTCACTAAATTCATTACTGAAATTAAAAAACGTGTCAAAAACAGCTAAACTGCAGAGTTCAAACTCTTCAATGGATGGAATAAAGACGGCAAAGAATATTTAGAAAAGACGAACGAATAAAGAAATAATGAGGATGTATGGAAAACCAGCAATTACGGCAAAAATACAAGCCCAAAGAGCTAGATGGCTTGGTCACATTATCCGAATGCCAGAGAATCGAAATGTTAAAACAATACTGAAGGAGAGAGAAATGGAGAAAAAAAGAAGAGGACGTCCGAAGAAAAAGTGGTTGGAAGCAGTAAAGCAAGACTTATCATTAATAGGACCGCATTATCTAATAGCGGATTAAGCGCCAAAATGTAGTTTTGAGATAAATGGGATTTTAATTTTGTTTTTGGTGCTATTTCTAAAATATAGTAATGACATATTTCATATTTTATAGATTATTGCAAATATAAATAGACTTTCACATGTTTTTTAAATTTTTAAAAAATAGTTTATATTTTAAAAGTTATTCGATCAAATGTCGCTTAATTCGTTAATGATTTTTTAAGATATGCATGAGTTAAGATCCGAATATCGGATTAAAAGACATATTTAGCGCTTAATCTGATATTTCAAAATAAGAAATGCTTGTTATAATAATGTTTTATTCATTTTTTACGTTAATACATATAAAAAGTTACATCGTTTACATAGAAAATACACCAAAAACACTTCACTAAGATAAGTCTTCAATATCGAAATCCAATGATCCATTAAAGCCGTCAATGTCATCTTGAATGTCTTCGTTCCCTACGATATTTTCATAGAATTGTTTAGCATCCAATGGGATAAGTTCCAATAATGACATGATGTCATTAAGTTTTGGGATAGAGACAGGTTTTCCATTAGGCCACAAAATTTGAAGTTTGGAGGAATACGAAAATTCTGTAGTTCTTGTTGCATGTCTTTTGACTCGTTTACTTATGTCTACTTCTTGAAAATTTCCGCCGTGATTTTTGCTAAAATATATTTTAAAAGGATTTTCTTTGAAGAGCAGTATTTCTTTAGTTTGAAGCCAGTTAATTGAGTTCTCATTTATATCTTTCTTTCTATTTACGATATTTTTTAAAATATTCCCAACTCCTTTAAACTCTTCTTTTTGTACCATTTGAACCGTTAATTTGTTTCGTTTTCGGCAACTTTTCATAACGTTTATATAATCGTCTGGAGTGTACAACCGATTTTGGATCTTTAGTGCTGATTCTATGTCCCCAAATTCGGAGTCATTGGGCATAAAACTGTGTCCTGATACTAGAAAGCGCATCGTTATTTTTTTCAAAGAAGGTATAAGCTCAAGCACAAATTTTAAGAGCATCACAATTTTAATATTGCGGTTTTGTCCTCCGCAACTGTCAGACCATAATATTAATTCAGTTATTTGAGGTGTTAAGTTCTCTTGCAAATATTTTAGTAAAACTGAACCTACTTCCTGTGCTCCTTTTCCTGCTGTGCCTTCGACCCAAATATAGCAATATCCTCGCACAGTTTTTCCTGAATGTATACCGCAGTTATAAAACCACAACTGCCTTTTGTAAAATACAATGTTCGTTGGAATGCGTGGTAGTGGTAGGGTTTTTTCCAAATCAAATGTCAGTAATACCTCCACATTTTCTTCATTTTTAGATTTTTGGAGATCTGAATTCATGAGATTTTTAGCCGCTTTTGCTTCATCTTGATGAGTATCTCTCAAACTGTTTTTTCTCTTGCTCAGATGTAGAACTTTGAATTTTAACTGCAAAATTATCGCATTTATTGCATGTGTCCTTTTTCAGTCGTTTTCTTTGCAAATTAAAATTGTCATAAAATATGCGTTTATAGGAGAAAAAGAAACACTATCCTGATGTTCTTCTTTATACAAGTTAAACATTTTGTCTAATGTTACATCACTATTTAAAAAAAGGCGTTCACTTTGATTTCTACAATAATGTGACTTATACTTTGGAAATTTGCTTATATGGTCAATAATTCTTTGACTACGATCTTCAGGCATTTTTCGATGGATAGCTGTCTTTTCTCCCCTGCGATCTTTAATGACATTTGTTGAACTAACTTTTTTTAAGTATCGGTCTACTCTTGCCGAGGATATTCTCAAAGTTTGAATATACATTTTTGAGCATACTTCTTTACCAGCTAGGTGGTATATCCTTGTGTGGGTTCTTTTAGATGTTAGTTTAGCTCTTTTTCTTTTTTTAGGCACCACAAAGACGGAAGAAGATATATAGAGGCACTTAGCTTGATAGTTATTAAGTGCCCAAAATTTGTTGAATTCTTGTTGCCTTTCTTTCAAACTTATTTTGTCGTAACATTTATCTTTGCAGCGATAATCTCTAAACTGTCTAGCTTCTACCGATTTGCCCTTTTGACTTACATACGGCTTATTGGTTTCGCATAAAACTTTTCGAGATTGCCGGGATTGATTTTCTACTCGTCTTTTGCGACCTTTTCTTGGTCTTCCTTGTTTATATGTCTCCATGATTTCTGTTTCTAATATATTTTCTTTATTTTCATTTCCTTGCTCTCTAGCAGCTTCTGTATGACCTCCATTAGATTCTTTGGAGGATTCTTCATTATTTGCGTGTGTTGTTAAATGATTGTCGTTTTCTAAGCCAAAGGCTTCCTCGTTTGTTTCTTGCACTTGTTGTGTACTACTTTTTACGTTTTGTTGGAAGTTTAGCTGAAAATTTTCGACTGTAACTTGCTCGGATCTAGTAACGTTTGTGTTGTTTTTCATATCGACACTCAAACTTCTATTTCTATGCAATAAATCAAAAGAATGCGGACTCGTTGAATGGTTTGAGACATATAGGCTAGTGCAGGGAATACTCACATTAGAATAGGATATATCCAATAATACTGAGTCCTCAGGTAATTTCTCCTCTCCCATAGAACTGACTTCATTAGGGCAGGTACTTTCATTATTTAATGTCGAGTTTATTGATGCGTTCATTAGAAACTCACTTGCCTCGTATGCTTTTTGCACCTAAAAAAGTACCTAGTTAAGTAAAGTTACAGTAGTTTAAAACACAAGTCATGAGAAATCTTGTGTTAAGCGAAAAGATTTCAGTAAATGATATTCATATCGAAAAAAACACTTCTTATAAGTACTTGGGGCATGAGATACGCATAGGAAGAGATAATCAAACGTGCGAAATAAGCCGCCGCATATGACTCAGTTGGGTGGCATTCGGCAAACTGAGATATGTCCTTAAGTCAGAACTGCATATTATGTGTCTCAAAATAAAAGTCTAAAATCAGTGTGTCTTGCCAGTACTTACATGTGGTTGATATAGTGCAGAAATTCTAACAGTAACCTATAAAAGTAGTAATAAAATTTGTGTTACACAAAGAGTCATGGAACTCTCGATGTTAGGCATTTCTCGTAGGGATCGGATTACGAACAAGGAAATAAGACGGAGAGCAGGAGTACAAGATGCCATAGAAAAAATTAGGACCCTTAAGTGGAACCGGACGGGGCACGTAGCTAGAATGTCGGATAACAGATGGATACAGCGAATCGTACATTGGAGACCAAGATGCGAAGCATATGGAAGTAGAGGTCGTCCGCCAACAAGATGGTCTGATGACATAAAACGGATCGACAAAAATTGGATGCAAACACCACAAAACAGAAATACATGGAAAAGACTGAGGGAGACCTACATCCAGCAGTGGATAGATCGGGGTTGAAGGATGATGATGATGATGAAAGTTTAAAAGGTAGTAAAAAAGGTAGTTTAAATGGACTCACTGTACTTAAATGTAATTATATATAATACGTACCTCCGGCTCCGGTAATAAATTTTCATTCTTTTCCAAGGAAAAAGAGACTGCACTTTTTTCTAAAGCTGTGCATATAAGTTTGTATTATAACTTCTAGAACTTTTATTCATAAGGCTTGGATTATTCATTTTGATAGATTAAAAAGGTAGATCTAAGCTAATTATTTTATTATGCACGTCGTGTAACCTGATAAGAAATGACAACACTCTGATCACTTGTTGGTTAACGACTGAGGTACAATGATACAATGATTCAACAGAGCGCGCATTTTGTTTTAAAATAACGAATTACCTGACAAAGAATGTCTTTTAATTCGATATCTTGAACGTTAGACAATATGTTGTGTTTTGTAATAAAGAACTCAGCGCTTGATTCGTTATTACATTTAAAAGATGCGGATTTTTGTTTATGACAATGGATTATATACCATTATTGGCGCTTGATTTGATATTACATTTTTTGTTGTAAGGGTTTTTAATTCTGTAAAATCAACTTGGCGTTTAAATCGATATTACAAATCCTATTGTGTGATTTTTTTAATAAAATAAAAAATGTCGCTTAATACAGGCGTTCAAAAACCGCTTTTTTTGAATTTTTTTTTCACCAAACCTATTTTTATACATAGATTTGCACCCTAGCTGCAAGATACTATTATCTCGATTTTGAATTTTTGGCGGTTAATCCGTTATTACATAACGCGGTCCAATAGGCATATATAATATTTTTCTCGTATTATTCCTTGTGTATCCTGTAGTATCTCGTTCAAAGATATTTTGTTCTATTCGGTCGATTGTTAAAAATTCCTTATTAATAAACGATAAAGGATAATCTTTTTTTAATAAAACAAATGTTAACAACTGTTTTTCCTCCAAGAATTCATTTTTGTTAGAACAAGCAATTTTGGCTCTATCGTATAAGGATTTAGTGATTCCCTTTTTAATAGTAATGTTGTGATTTGATTTAAAATTTAAATATGTATCTGTTGGTGTGTGTTGGTTTTCTATACACCTGAGTCTCATATCCTGTATCGTTGTTACAGATTAAAACATCCAGGAAAGGTAATCAGAAGGCAATCAGGTAATAATCAGAAATCAAATAGATTAGATCGCTGCACCAATCAGGTTTAGAAACTCCATCAAAGCCGTAAAAACTTACCCGGGTGCAGACGTAGCATCAGACCACAATCCGGTGGTATGTAAGTTTGAAGTAAAGTTAAAAAAGCCAAATGTAAAGAACAGGCCCGAAACGCTAGATATTAGGAAGCTTTCCAACGATAATATTAAACAACAGATGCAGGAGAATTTAAATACCGAAATATCAAAAATCCTTAAAAATAACAATGAACCGCTGGAAAAGTGGAGTGAAATTAAAGAAGAGATTAGGACTTCAAGCACTAAGTTTTTACTACCTGATAAGAGAAAAAAGAAAGACTGGATGACTGCAGAAATCCTTAACATGATGGAAGAGAGACGGATATATAAAACTAAAGATACTGCCAAATACCGTGAAACCCATAGACGAATAAGAGCTAAGATAAAAAAAACTAAAGAGAAATGGTTCTCGGAGAGATGCGAAGAAATCGAACAGTGCGAAAAGGTATACGACTATCACAATATGCATAAGAAGATAAAGGAACTTACAACAAAGAAAAGCTACAATATTTTATCGAAAGGGCTGTGCGATAATAATGGAAATCTACAACTAGACCCCGACAAAATAGTTAGAATCTGGGAAACTTATGTGGAACAACTGTTTAATGATGACCGTCCTAGTGGGTATACACTGAGCAATGATGATACTGGCCCGTCTATTCTAAAATTAGAAGTGGAGAATGCTATAAAGGGTCTTAAAAATAACAAAAGACCAGGCAACGATAACGTATACGGGGGAGTATTGAAAATGCTGTGCGAAACAAATAGTCAATTTCTAGACTCACTCGTCAGACTCTTTAACAATATTTATAACAGCGGAGAGTTTCCTGAAGACTGGCTAGAGTCAACTTTTGTTGCCATACCGGAAAAACCAAAAGCAAAGTCTTGTGATCAACATCGGATGATAAGTCTAATTAACCACATTTCGAAGGCATACACCAAGGTTATTTACAACATAATAAGCAAAAAATGCGAGGATAACATTGGAGATTCGCAGTTTGGGTTTCGGAATTGTCTTGGGACAAGAGAAGCACTTTTTAGTCTACAGGTACTCATCCAGCGCTGCAGAGATATGAACAAAGACGTGTACATATGCTTTATAGACTACGCAAAAGCATTCGATAACGTAAAGCACGAAAAGATAATTGAAGTTCTCCATAAGATCGGAGTCGACTACAGAGACATTCGAACAATAGCGAGTCTATATTGGGATCAAACAGCTAAAGTGAAAGTAGGATCTACATTGACCAATAAAATTGAGATCAAGAAAGGGGTACGACAGGGCTGTATCTTGTCGCCTATTCTCTTTAATATATACTCAGAAGAAGTATTTAAGACAGCGCTCGAGGAAAGCACAGAAGGCATAAAGATAAATGGAGAAATAATTAATAACATAAGGTATGCTGATGACACTGTGATTTTAGCAAGTAGCATGGAGGAACTGAGTTGCCTAATGAGTAAGATACAAAAAACAAGTGCACAATACGGACTCAGACTAAATATCACAAAAACCAAATGGATGTTAGTAAGCAAAACCCAACAACCACCACAGCAACTGATATTAGACAATGAAAGAATTGAACACGTGGATTCGTACATCTACTTGGGAACAACAGTTAACTCAAATTGGGATCAAGCGAAGGAAATACGTATAAGAGTAGAAAAGGCAAGAGCATCGTTCACTAGCATGAGGCAAATTTTCACCTCTAAAAGCCTCACCCTACCTCTCAAAATTCGACTTCTGAAATGTTATGTATTCCCGGTTTTGTTATATGGAATGGAGGCGTGGACAATGACCGCAACATTGATGAAAAAAGTAGAGGCCTTCGAAATGTGGGCTTACCGACGTATATTACGTATATCCTGGACTGAGCACGTGACCAACGAAGAGGTACTACGCCGGATAGGTAAAGAGAGGGAGGTAGGAATAAGTATAAAGAAAAGAAAGTTGGAATACTTGGGTCACGTTATGAGACATAAAAAATATAGAGTACTACAGCTGATCGTTCAAGGGAAAATAGACAGCAGAAGGGGTCCAGGGAGGAGAAGACATTCGTGGCTCCAAAACTTGCGGCAATGGTTCGGATTGTCATCTGCTGAACTATTCAGATCTGCCGTAAACAAAGTCAGAATAGCCATGTTGATTGCCAACGTTCGGAACGGACAAGGCACATGAAGAAGAAGGAAAGGTAATGTGTTATTATATTCCTTTTTCCATGGTAAATGTTTTGACTTGGTGAGCTCTTTCTAGGTTTACTAGGCGCCACGGTTTCACTGTAGATTTAATTTCTTTTATTTTAGATACCGATAAATCCCACTTATTTTAATAAATTAGACGGAACCAGATTCTTGTAAGACAGCAAGTTCTTTCTTGGCAAATAAGGCTATAGGGGTTTTAGTATATAGTTGACCAATTGTTGTTAACGAGTTTAGAGAATTTGTAATAATAACGGAAGAAGAATAGTTTGAACCTTTGATATGCATTAGGGTTTGTAATAATGCATATAATTCTGCTGTGTAGACATTAATTTAATTTAAGAAGATACATGTGGAGTGACAAATGCTGATCATACGCCGTGAGCAGATTTGGAAGCATCTGTAAAAATGCAAAAACTGTCCTTGCAAGTCTCTAGTTCCTTTAAAAATGACTGTAGAATTACATTGGCTGATGTCTCCAATTTGTGATATTGAAGTAGTATCGTATTGATTTCGAGAATTAACCAAGAAGGATGAGTTTTTACGCTTGAAGGAAAGTGGTCAGGAATTTGGAGTTGCAGATCTTTTAAATTTCTTTTGGTTTCTTCTCTAATTTTTTTAGAAAGTATTCTGCTTTTTCCGGGCTTGGAACTCGCTGTATCTGGAATAGAGATACTAAGTTCACCCAACCTTACAACCAATATAGAAAGACTTACTAAAACTTATTTTTAACGCTAAAAGTTAAAAGTTCCCTGTTTAATACGGCGATGTTAAAACGTATCAAGAGTATCAAGAATTAAAAACAAGAAACAACTAGAAGAATTTTATGAAGAATAGAATGTAAGAAGGTTAA
Organism: Diabrotica undecimpunctata; assembly: GCF_040954645.1. Taxonomy (NCBI): domain Eukaryota; kingdom Metazoa; phylum Arthropoda; class Insecta; order Coleoptera; family Chrysomelidae; genus Diabrotica; species Diabrotica undecimpunctata. The sequence goes on from NC_092806.1 coordinate 134,229,676, forward strand.
AAACTAAAAGCGTTAAGGATAGTAATATTTATATTTTTTCTAATATCCACTTTAAACGTAAATATTTTACTTCTTATTTTACTTATTATATGCTATTTTTATAGGTCTCATGCAAAGTGCAATTGTCAATTGTTGTAACAAGATAAAAGAATTTTTAGAAGAGGAAGATGAAATAAAAATTCTCGATAATTTTAAAAAATATTGTGATAACGGTCCTCAAATGTTTCTTGATGCACTTGAATACAAAAGCCCATATTCAGTTTTGGCCCACGGTGACTGTTGGAGTAATAATATGATGTTCAAATACAATGTAAGTAAATAAGTAAATTTTATATGGTACTGTGAAAAACGGCAGAATGTCTAATGTCTAGATTTTTTGGTAAATATAATCATTCTCTAAGTCGTTTAATGCATGTTAGAAGTACTTCGTTAAATAATATCATTATTTCTTACCTATACTGATGAAATACAACGGCTATACTGGAAATACGATGAACAGGGCCGCCGCTAAGGTTTTGGCCGCCCGTGTGCAACTTAATATTTGCCGTCCCCCTTCCGACACTTTAGACATACATACTATTATTTAAAGAAATGTGCAGAAGATGCATAATATAACAATAATAATTTGTAAATAGATAAATACTTACTTGAACATTTAGACTAATCTCCATGATCCAACGTCCATATATTATCCTAATGTATATCCTAATATCCCATCCTAATATCCTAATTTAAACGTCCTTTATCCTAATTTAATAACCATGATCCAACGTCCAGAATATGTATAATATCCTAATATCCTAATTTAAACGTCCATTTAATTAAAATAAACCGTGAATAGAAACATAAACACATAAAAAAACTAAAAACGCACTTTTCGGGCTTTCGTCTCGGTCCAATATCTGTCCAATGTCGCACACACTTCATGTTCTATAGATAACATTGCTAAAGCAGAAAGTCTTCTTGCTTCATTGAGGATCGCAAATAGTTTTTAATAATCTTAAGTTTTGAAAACGAGGGCTCACCCGTAGCTACAGTAACAGGTAGAGTTAGGAATTTACGTACTATTATAGTTAAGTTGGGAAATGTTGATACAAGATTATTTTTGTAAATATATTCAAGAATATCACTAGGACTTTTTTCTGCGGAAAAAATGGTTGAATAGCTTTTATTTTTTCATATAAATCGGTTGCACTAATGTCAGTCGCTGAACTGTTTATGTCTGTAAGGGCTCAGAGAGTTTTCTTCTGCAATCCAATGTGTTTACCACGCATATTGGCTCCATTATCGTAACCCTTACGCAAATTATTAATATTTTTTATTTAATTCATTCAGTTTATTTTCTATTAATTCAAACAGACCTTGTCCAGTTACGTCAGTTACAGGAGAAAAGCCCAAGAAGCTTCAAATATCTGAACTGGTGTTGAAGTTGAAACACATCTTACTACAATTGTTATTTGTTCTACGTGCGTTATATCTGGGGTACAATCTAATATGATAGAAAAACATTTAGATTCTCGAATTTGTTTTAGGATAACGTCCTGAACAGAGTTTGCCAATAAAAAAATCAATTCATTTTGATGCTGCCATCCTAAATAATGTCGTATATTTGTACTCTTGGATTCCACACGACGAAGATGCTCTGATAATTTTTTTTTGTTTAATGGCATAGGCAAGTGCCATACAACCAGTCACAACATGAAAATTTTCTACCCAGAAAGAATAAAAAGATAATATTACTTTCAAACTTAAGTAGCATTACAAATTTTAAGCATTAAAATTATTATTAAGGATAGGTTAGAGATAAAACATGGACACTCGTTTCTCGTCTAGGGACCCATTAAGTCATTGCTTTTACGACAAACTAAATTGAGTCACGGATAAAAGGTAATAACAAATGGGGTAAAGCAGAGGTTAGAATTCTAATTACAGTTAAATATTAAGCTTACTTTTGCAAATAAATTCCATCAAACATTCATTTACAACTGTTATATTTAGAGATAGCAGATAGCACATATTGTACGGAGGAAAAATTTTTATGTTGACTAAATTTTTTATTAGATCTTCAGTTTGTTTTGTGTATTTTTTACATTCGAAGAAAATGTGATCTAGATCACCTTCTTTTGGACAGTCTGGACATAAATTTGAATTTACGATTTTTAGTTTGGACAAATGACTAGGATAGCAGGCGTGTCCAAATTTTATTCTAATTATATATATATATATATATATATATATATATATATATATATATATATATATATATATATATTGATACGATTAGGGTTTATAGAAAATAATTTATAAGTTATATACTAGAGAATTTTATAAAAATTATTTATGTTAGGGCATTTTAAGAAATTAGCATATAATAATTGTAAAAAGTTGTATTTTAGTAGTTATGATTTTGTAGATATTTTTAAGTGAGCCATGTGACTAGGCAACACACTATACCCTCCATTCCTAAGTGTCATTTTAAGAATTTTACGAATATAAGTGGGGTTATATTGTTTGAAATGTGTATTTTATTAAATTAGAGTGTTAGTTACTAATTTGAATGTTTATTCTGATCTGAAAAGCCTAAATGTCAACAAAATTATCAATGGAACATTAACGATTTCTCCAGAGTGCAGAATTTGACTATTGTTTACGGTCGAACATTCTCGAAATAATGATTATGGCGGTGGATCGAACAGATATTTTTTTCGAGAACATCTATATAGAGGTAATAGAACAAATTGGAACATGATCTCTTACCAGATGGTTCTAGAAATCCAAAAACATATAAATACCCGTGATTTGGATTCAAGATGGCAGTTTTGGAAGTTTTTAGTCAGAAGTCAGGCCAGTTTAGTATGAAAGTCTAGTAAATTGTTCAGAATTTTCAAGAAGTCAGTCAGAAAAGTTTAGTAAGAAATATGAAAGTTAGTTGGAGTCAGTGAATCAGGTACAAATAGTCGAATTGTTTAATATAGTGAGTTAAATGAAGATTAAAAATTATGCATATAATTAATGCACATTTATAATTATACACAAATAATTATTGAAGATTATAAAAGTATATTGGAAGAAATTAAATTATATTATGGTTGGAGATTAGTATAAATCAACTTATAATAATTGGATATTGGTATATTGAAAAGAAGAATAAATATAAATGCTGTTTGCTGGTTTGGTTGGTGGTGTATAAATGCTGGTGAAGAAAACTATATCTTAAATTGGTAGAAGCTGATAATTGGAAAAAGTAATTTCACAAAAAACAAGGATAACTGAAATACGAAGACATTCAGTGGTGATTAGAATCTATATAGTGGAAAACAGTTCATTTAGGCATTCAGTGAAAGAAAGGTACAAAATTTTGTTAATATAATTTAGTTAGTGTCATAACAATTTCAATTTTGAAGATAGTTTGTTTAAATTTTAGATTGTCTATAGAATTTAATTAGTTTTATAAGAATATCAGTTTAAAGATAGTTTATTTTAAATTTACATTGACTAGGTTAGATATATATGTGTGTTTCATAATAGTTATAATAAAGATAATTTAAAAAAGTACTTACAAGCTAATTCTTTGAGAACCGCGATAAAAACCCTATATATTATATTATTAAAAATACTCATTGCTCATCATTCAAACAAAAAACACATCATAACAATATATATATATATATATATATATATATATATATATATATATATATATATATATATAACATCCATATACCTTCGTGGAACAGAATAATTTTTAAACCAATAATCACTTAGAATTAAAGGCTGTATAGAAGCATATTGCGAGGAAGACTGCGTACTATATATGTGCCAAGATTGTTTCCATTTACTATTGATATTATTTTTAATTATTGTTAATGCGTCTTGTCTACAGATTTGGTGATCAGCTTGCGTTCCGGTATCAATGGCCTTTTTAGCTAATAGGTCAACATGTTCGTTGCATTTAAGACCTGTGATAATACAGCGTCAAACTTCATTTAATCTAACTGCAAATAATTTCCATTATTTGGTTCAAATATCTTATTGGATGATCCTCTAAAAGCTAAACATTGTTTAGATAAAAATTTTACAATTGATAATAATCTTTCAACAACAGCGTCCCAATGTTTTTTCTCCATTTCAACAAAACAGTTTACAAGGTGCACAAAAAACACTATTGAGTGATAATGAGTAAAGTAACCACGGGCGATGAATTTGGTCTTGATTAGGTAATGTGCGATAATAATAAGTTTCTGAAAATTTCCTATTATTTGTATTTCTGGGGAAGTTAATTTTTGTAAATTGCTAAGAAAAATTTTCAACAACAAATTGAACTTAAATTGAATTCATATTTGCAGGCCATTTTCCGGGATCATCTGAAACCAAGTATATGCTGGAGCTTCCTACACTACAATCCAGATTAACTGGAACATTATTTTTTCTGTCTTGGTTGGTGGTTTCAGGTTTAGGCGTTTCAGCATCAGACTCGCACTATCGCTATTATTGTAATCAAATCCTCCATCTCTATTCGCAGGAATATTCAATTGTTTGGTACTTTTTTCTATGGTTTGGACTTCTCTTGAAGTTGAAGGTTCTAAATTTATATCCGAGTCTTCTATATTTTCATGTATGTTTTTCATCAAAAATAATTCCAGTGCACCGCTAAGTTTTTTTTTCTCCTCAGTTTTTGCCTTTTTTATCTTTCTATATTGCAAGCCTGAAAGTCGTTTTCTTTTTCTTTCGGACATTTTGAAATTATCACTTAAGAACGAAGCCGGGCGAATTTAACAAAATAAATCCAAAAACACTTCAAATAAGTTGTCCAAATAATATCTAGCCGTAACGCGTATACGAATAAAATTGTTCTGATCTCGACGTTACTTCGAAATACAGTACCTACTGCGCAAAAGAAACGGGTACACTACTATATTTTACAAACAAAATCGTTTATCAAATGCGTGTCTAAATTTATCTAATTCTCAACTAAGACTGAACATAAGACGTAATAACACATCTATAAACATAACCGTAGAAACAATATTATCACAGAAACTTTACAACCACTTGCCTAAATTCTTGTAAAGTATCTACGCGTGGAATCCCAAATAACTAAAGTCCGAAAGCCGCCAGCCGCTTTGAATTAAAAAGTATTTCCGAAACTGCTTTATGACTGTACCTGCAAAAGGGCGGCAGCTCATACAATAAATAATATTTTCTGACATTTTTTTTAGATTAGGATGAAAAAAAGAAGTATACATGATAAATGAAATGCATTTGAGTATTATCACGTACTGAATAATTATTATTGTTTGGAATATTAGAGTTCACAGAATTATCTGAATCATTACTATTTAATTATTTGAATTTATTTTCGTTTTAAAAAAGTATTATCATCAGTGGACTGCTTTTTGCCGCCCCTATTGTTGGCCACCCGTGTGCGATGCACACTTGGCACACATGGTAGCGGCGGCCCTGACGATGAAACTTAAGCGAGAAAGAAAAGAAAAACAAAGAATAATATAGGTCACTAAATAAAAGAACAATGGTTTCAAGATGAAGGAAACTCGCCAAAGTAAAAAAAAAGATACAAGCTGAAAAAAAGACACAAAATAGCAAAAACATAAATATAATTAGAGTTTTATAAAAACTTCTATACCAACCAAAGACCACAAGACATTTTGATTTATTTTTCTTTTCATTCTTCCTTAATTTATAAAATACATCTTGGTTCAAATTGTTTCCTGATTTTATCTAATATTTGTCGATTATTACTTTGACTTAGTTTTATTTCGATTAGTGTAACGAGGTTTATTGTTCTTACAAAAGTTTCAGCATTATCTATTTTTTCCAAAACAGGGTTTCTAAAAAGGCAGTCTGCTTCTACATTTTCTTTTCCAGGTTCATATTTAATTTTACAAAACTAAAGGAAAAATGTAAAGAAAAGAAAAAAGCTTACCTGAAATACATGTCAACCAAAACACAAGAGGCATATCATAATTACAAGACAATTAGAAACGAAACACATGCACTTGTAAGAAAAATAAATAATGATCACTGGGAGCGCTTTTCGAAAGAAATATAACATAATTTTTACGGTCTGCAAAATTAAATATGGCGCTTCATAAGAGGTCAAATAATGAAGGTAAAGGAACTAGTAGAACTAGTAAAACACATAGAAAAGTATACGTGGATTGACTACCTAAAAAAGCTTTATGCAGAGGAAGAACAAACGGCGCTAAAACCGGAAAACAGCTAAACTGCGAGTGTACGAGACAGTAATCAGACCCACAGTGATGTATGCCAGTGAAACGTGGATTATGATCCAGCAGGAAAAAAAGAAAGTAGAGATCTGGAAAGAAAGGTGCTTAGAGAAATCTTCAATGGAATAAAGACGGCAAAGAATATTTAGAAAAGATGAACAAATAAAGAAATAATGAGGATGTATGGAAAACCAGCAATTACGGCAAAAATACGAGCCCAAAGAGCTAGATGGCTTGGTCACATTATCCGAATGCCAGAGAATCGAAATGTTAAAACAATACTAAAGGAGGGAGAAATGGAGAAAAAAAGAAGAGGACGTCCGAAGAAAAAGTGGTTGGAAGCAGTAAAGCAAGACTTATCATTAATAGGCATATATAATATTTTTCTCGTATTATTCCTTGTGTATCCTGTAGTATCTCGTTCAAAGTTATTTTGTTCTATTCGGTCGATTGTTAAAAATTCCTTATTAATAAACGATAAAGGATAATCTTTTTTTAATAAAACAAATGTTAACAAGTGTTTTTCCTCCAAGAACGAATTTTTGTTAGAACAAGCAATTTTGGCTCTATCGTATAAGGATTTAGTGATTTCCTTTTTAATATTAATGTTGTGATTTGATTTAAAATTTAAATATGTATCTGTTGGTGTGTGTTGGTTTTCTATACACCTGAGTCTCATATCCTATATCGTTGTTAGAGATTAAAACATCCAGGAAAGGTAATGTGTTATTATATTCCTTTTTCCATGGTAAATGTTTTGACTTGGTGAGCTCTTTCTAGGTTTACTAGGCGCCACGGTTTCACTGTAGATTTAATTTCTTTTATTTTAGATACCGATAAATCCCACTTATTTTAATAAATTAGACGGAACCAGATTCTTGTACACAGGTATGTAACAAAGGTATCATTTTAACATCAAGTTTTGAATCTTTTGGCTGTAGTAATCCTATGTTTAACTAATATTGTTTCATGGTACACTGACATTTTGTTTTTGACACCGTTCATGGGTATCTTGTCAATCAGTTACCAGCTGAAGTCCGTTTGAAGAGGTTTACTCTCCGGACACTGGAACTCACTTAAAGCATTTGTGTGTGTTTTCTGAAGTAAAATTTAATTAAAATATTAAACATCAAATAATATTATCAACATCATGTACTATCTTTGGTAACACAATATATTTTAAAGGGTTTTTACCCAAATATTTTGGTGGCTTAGGCATGGTAACCTGTAAGTATAACCATTTTGCTTTTTTAACCTAAAAAATTTTAAACCACGTTTACTTTAATTAAATGGTCTATACTTATTTTAGGTATTTTAACCTGATGATGAAACTGTTGTTCCGAAAACGTTCGTGTTTTTAATGTAGCCCTTTTTAGGGTTTTTATAAAATATACCCGTATACAAAGATTAACCTCTTTTTGTGATACGTGGTATACAGCCAGCTGCAGGAATTATTTTCCTTGTGGATTTTTTTTTTAATAATTAGTGTTTTATTTTTCACTTCTTTAGCTTGTTTACTTACAACTAATTTTCTACTGTTCTTTTACATAATCTGTTCATTTGATCAGTAGTGGTACAAATATAACAGTTGTATTAAATGCTAGGCTTATATTAATTAATATTTAATCAAAAAAATTTATTGTATGATTTATTTTCTTAGAAATCCGGAGAAATAGAAGATATTATATTGTTCGACTTCCAACTAGCTACGGTAGCGTCACCTGTTTTGGATCTGACATACAGTTTCTACTCAGGAGCTGACGAAGAAACTATATCTAATTTGGATCATTTCCTTGAAATATATTACCAAAGCCTTAGTGATACCTTAAAGGAGTATGGGTGTACTGCAGAAGAAGTTCTGCCATTTACAGAATTAAAAAAAGAATGGAAAGAACACAACTCGTTTGGCGTTTTAATGGGGTTATTGATATGGAGTAATAAAAACTTGGATCCAAATGACGTAAGTTGTTTTTGCAGATTAGTGCATTATGTACTTTTTAAATAGGTTGTACCTTGTACAATAAACAAGAACATTATGCATTTAAACGTTGTACAAAAAAATAATATATAGGTGATAAATTCCGTATCTATCATTAGCACATGAGAAAGAAATAGTTTAAAAATACGAAACAAAATGTTTAGTGTCCGGAGCTTTTTTCACAAGAATATATTAAGGTAAACTTTAACTAAGTATATTCTATTTAAAAAACTTAGTCAAATATAACCCTCTTTTTGTAGAACCTATATGTTTAGAATGGTAACGACCATCATGGCAATCTGTTTTTGCACACTGCTGCACTGAAAAGATTTGTGGTTGTTGTGTTAAACCACGTACGTAGATTTCGTCTTTTTGGTCCGCGTGTTTTTCAACTTTTTTTAGTAAAATTAGTTGCAACAATCCATATCTTTCGTTATTTCTCATGATGTGACTGAGGTATTTAATTTTGGCTCTTTTTATTGTGGTTACAGCTCTTTTTCTTTTTCTATTCTTATTAAAACATCCTGATTTGTACCGTGGTCAACATAAGATTCCTTTAGAATTCGACGATAAACCCATATTTCGCAAGCCTCAATTTGCTTGCAGGTAGCGTCTGTGAGAGTCTACGACTCAACTCCGTACAAAAGTATCAGAAAGATTTAACATCATTGTAACATTTAAAGTGTTAACTAAGGTACTAAAACTACAAGACTATGCCGCAAATGAAGCTGATCCCTATTTATAGAGAGAGAAATTTATTGCTTAAAATGATTTACATTTATAAAACACAACATGATACAGTACAAACAAAGTACAAGATATTAAAATACATACTAACTATAAAATTTTCATAATAACAAAGCTATCAATTAGTGCTACTGTCCTAAAAAAAATTCCTCGATACTATAGTAACATTTAGACTTTACAACTTCTTGATTGCTTTACGGAATAGAAAGATATTGTGTAAGGCTTTTATATCGAATGGTAAGTGATTAAACACTTTCTTCTCAGTGTATATGAATGATTTTTTAATTAATGTAGAAGAGGAAATTGGAAGAAGGAGAACACAAATTAGACGAGCGCAATAAAATGAATCTGTCCAAATATCCTCTTTATATTTTTTTAAAAATTAAGCATTCTATTTTAAGGATATATATGCAAGGAAGTATCAACATACCTTATTTCTGGAACAAAGGTGTCACTGAACAATGATGCACCAAACTTGGCCTTGCATAAATATCTGAGTGCTCTCTTTTATAGCATAAAAAGTCTGCTGAAATGGTAAAGGGAACAGCTATCAAATGCACCAAACTTGACCTTGCATAAATATCTGAGTGCTCTCTTTTGTAGGATTAAAAAGTCCGCTGAAATGGGCAAGAGAAGAGCTACCCCAAAAGGCAATACCGTATCTCAACTTAGATTCAATTAAGGCTACCTAAACACTTTTTGCAATCTTAAAATCCAATTTTTGTGCAACTGATGTGACAGCAAAGCAACCTGATGGTATCTTTTTGCTTAAATATACAGTGTCTTGCTCAAATTTAAGTTTATTAAATTATTACCAATATAGAGACCTACAATTTTATTTCCAATCTCAGAACAAATGCCTTGATTGTCCAAAGTTAAGTTGTTTAGATTATCAAATTTTGTTGTTTGTTGTTGTTGTTTAGATTGTCAAATGATTAGCTTTGCACCACTCTTAGATTTTTAGTAGATCAATACTAATAGTTTTATTCAGTATGTCGTTCTTGTTTTACCATAAAATTGTGGTGTCATCAGCAAATATAGTAAACCGGCCATTAATTTCGAGGCTAATTATGTCATTAAAATATATCAAGAAAAAGATAGGACCCAGAGCCTTGAGGTACTCCACAACTAATAAAGGTGTTACTAGAGTAGCGCTCATTAATTGATATAGACCATCACTTGTCTTTCAAGTATGAACTATAACTAATCTTTATAATGTAGTCCCAAAATTAAAAATATGTGTTTTTTATAGTACTTAATGTTATAATATCGATTTGAAAAGAAAAAAAAATTAATATTTAATGTGAAGTAAACCAAATTTTTTTTTAATTATATTTTTGTACAGTTTACAATAGTTTCTGCAAAAATAAATTTATTTATAACAATATTTTTAGACACTAAACGTCGCTGAACTAATAGACGCAGATTCTACAAACGACAGTATCAGCAGTTTAATTCAAAAGACGGATTCTACAGGTTTTAAAAGGGCTAGTTTATCAGTCATGAAACATTTGTACAAAAATAACTTTTTATAACTAATTTTTAATGCTTTGTAATATTTCGTATCTTCAGGAAATTGTTTATCTAAGTTTAATAAATCGACTGTTAATTGTATGTTCTTTTAATAAACGGTAAAACAAGTGACAGAATTATTTATATTAACCTATTAGCGCCCAGCGTTCTCATTAAAAAACAGTTTTATTGTTCATGAAATCATGTTAATTTTTAGACTACTTAGAGATACGATGTCCCTTTAGATAATATCTCTTCAGTTTTAAAGTATTTTTTTTTGACGTACCCAGACATAGTAGAATTGCCGGTCTGACGAGCCATTCATGAATATAAATAATAATCGGAAATCTATCCTTGAGGTGATCTTGAGGTTGATAGCACCTAACGAAGACACAATTGTTTTAATCCCAATGCTCTTAAGTCACTTCACATCCTCACACATACTATTATACCGTAGGCAGACTATTATAATCCTAATTGCGTGCAATGTGAAAGTCCTGGGAAACGGACCTGACAACCAATATATCTAATTTGAGATGTTCCATATCTTTTATAATATTTATGTTTATTACTGATTGCCTGTATATTGTATATTCCACATTCCTAAATGCATTATCCGTATTTGTTGCCGATTTTTTTATGGATTATATCCGTACCTTGTTCCAATATTTAGTATAAGCTTTATAAGAGATAGATTACTGGTCGATCGCATTAACCCTCAACCTGAATAACTAGATAATTTTTTTTAGGGTTTTCTTTCCCTAAACCAAATGTTATCCAGACTATAAATAGAGATCAGTCGACCCTTATAGTCTTTATTATGTTTTTCAGCTGCTCCAACCATTGTTAACTGTCTTCGCCCGCTTTTTGGACCATTGACATATTCTTTCCCTGTATTCCTAAACAGATGCCCTTACAAGGTACTATCAGCTGGAGCCAACTGCGCCTTGTTTTTTTAAAAGGTTGTTAATACTTCTCCTACTTCATTATCTGGACTTGGGATCGGAAAAACTAAAGCTAAACTACTCAAGTCGTCTAGTAGCCCTACACGCAGAGTAGTAATTTGAGATTTTTAAGAAGAAGGTAATATGTATCAATTAGTATTCCAAAGAAAACTGGAGAGTAGAAGAAGCCGGGGCCGATAACTAGCCAGTTGGACGGATACAGACAAAAAATTATTAAACACAAACGTCATCAATGCTGCTATTACTTAATGTTATTACTTAAAAGACAACAGTTTTGGGGATATTTGAATTAAGCCGATCTTAGGACGCAATCTTCAAAAAGCTCTAGCTCCCTTAAAAAACATGTTTCAATAGGTTGATTTACATAATATTGATATAAAATGAGCTTAGTTTTGTTCTTTTTACTTTTATTTGGTAATACTTATTGACCTTAACACTACTTACGTCGTATTAATAATTTATCTGACGACGTAATATAAATACAGCAGTTCAAGGTCATATACATTGTGCAATTTGAAAACTCAATCATCATCGAAACTCATAGTCCAGTCGTCACAGACGAAAATGTCACTTATCCTGACTAAAGTTTGGGATCCCAAGAAATACGCAAAAAAGTCTACGGGCTTCCTCCTAAAACCCCGCTCGTATGGGCAAAACAGAAAACATCGATTTACCAAGAATCTTTACACTGTAAAAAAAAATGTTTTATACAAGAAATGTAGCTGATATAATTTTGAACAACAATATTTATTAGCATTTCTTCTCTTTTTTTAAACGACAGTTACGCGGGCAAAATCAATTTTTTGAACAAAATTTGTATTCACTCGGTAAAAATTGGATATTTTTTGATCAGAATGTCCTATCGACAAAAATCAAGAAGTGTTTGAAATGTGACACAAGATGTTAAATAAATAAAGATTACGAGATTTTTTTTGTTTTTTTTTTAATTCTCATGAGATCAATAAAATTTATTACTTCCATTAGCAGGTTCCTAAATTCAAAATTGGTTGAATAAGTCGGTCAATATCAGTAGAAGCTGAAGTATCTACAAAAAACGACCCTTCTGGCTGACGCTTAACGTAAACGTCACAGCCGCGTGTTGCAGTGACACAAATTTGGGCGATGGAACTATCCTATGTAATCTCCCGTTCTTGGTCACAATCGGTCAAATAGTTTTTTAACAATTATAATATTTGTTTATCCCGCGAAAACAAAGGTCATTTTTAAATGACTGTGCAGTTGCTTTGTCAATAATTAAAATGTTTTTTTTTGGTCTGATTCTCTTTATAAGGTCTCAAATTTTCAGGATTTTTAAAAACTATAATACTTTGAATTGATACAGAGTAAAGTACCATTACCAGTATATTGGCAATATCCCTAACTTATGCCGCGCAGTATATTTTAACTCCATTTTAATTTGCAACGAATTTAAACTGCTATTGAAAGTTTAAAAACAAAAAATACCTGTACTAATGTACGGTAAAAAAATGTGGTGTCCTTGAATAATTATAGATAATTTATCATCTCTTATATGATTTAATCACACCATGATATGTATATTATATAAGAGCGAATACTTCGAGTTTGTTAGTAATATTTTTATACCGGTAAAGATGATACCAAAAGATATATGTGATCTATTAGAAAATGCTCTGGAAGACAAGATAGAAAATTTTGAAATTCAGGAACATGAAGGCAACGAAAAGGGTCAGGGACATTTAGGTGAAATGGTATTCTTAACCTTAAAAAACAAAAATACCGACGAAGATCATCATTTAGTGGTTAAACAATGTCTCGTAGGTTCTGAAGAAACTAGCAAATTTATGTCAATATGTTTTATGAACGAAGTGCATTTTTATACAAAAGTAATTCCAGCTCTACAAGAGTTCCAAAAGTCTTTTCCTAAAGTTGAAATTTTTAACAATATACCAAAATGTTTTGCAACGAGCTCAATAAAAGGAAAAGAAAAACTTGTAATGGAAAATTTAAAGCTAAAAGACTACAAAATCCATCCTAAGAAAATACCTCTAAACAGTAAAATGTATGAAATTATTTTTAAAACGTATGGAAAGTTTCATGGAATTTCTTATGCTTTTAAACATTACCATCCTCAAAAGTTTAACGAATTAGGCGCAGAGTATCATAAGAGTGCGCGCATGTTGTTTGATCAAGGTATGTAATTTTTTTATTTTCTAATTTGTCATTAATAACTTATCAAACGATTTATTAAATCGCTCAGCGTTAAGTTTCTTACTTCACTCGCGGTTTTACTTATGGCAGGTTAGGCATGTCTCATTTTAACTGAGGTCAGAGCTTCATGTTTGTTAATAGAGAGTTTAGAGTTTAAAGGTTAGAGTTTATTTATTTATCTACTTAACAAATCGACGGTTAAACTGCAAAACCTCATAAGTCAGTTTTATGTAACTTTACAGGAGAGACGAAAAACGTTTTGGCTTCTTGATTTAACATTCAGTTTTCTCGTTTTTTTTGTGTGTAGGGTTCTTTTTAGGTAACAATTACATTACTCTTGAGTAAAATTCAGTAACATTGTTTTTTTTTGTCAAAAAGCCACTTACGAGGTTTTGCAACTTAAAATCTTAACCTGTCAGTAAACTTACGAGGTTTTGTCTCATAAAAAAAATACTTCCGAGGTTAAAAAAAAGCAATAAATTAAATTATTTTTAATTAAATTATTACATTACATCACCTATGATATAAAACTTATAAAATATTCTTAAAAACGAGCAGTGACAACCAATCTTTATACTTAAAAAGTAAAAAAAATCAAAACCAAAATTGCCGTAGTTTATAAAACTTGCTAATATTCACTATTAAATTAAATTCTGTCCATGAGAAAGAATAAAAAATAAAAAATAAAAATTGTAATACTTTATAACTGGCTAATATCCTCTATTTACTCATGAGGAAGAGACTCATAAAAATGCCGAAAATCTTTAGTGTTATTTTTGGTGCAGTAGGATATGATAATGGCGGAGCATTATTTGCTTTTTCTTTGTTGGGTCGTTGCGGTAGTAGTTTCCAGTCATCTTCGTAATACAATTTGTACCGTATAAGACTATTCCGACGATATGCTAGACACCATAAATTTGTGACTGTAGGATCACCTTTCTTCTTACCTGGACGAATTGAGGGGTATGCTTCAATCTGGGAATAATCCTTAAAGAAAAGATGATCTAGGTAATGAACATTATAAGGATGCTGTAATTTTGCATTTTTACAAATTTGAACATAACAGCCAGGTACATAAATGTCTCTATTTTTCAGCTGACGCTCGATGCAGGCGTGCATCGAGTCGCACTCCATTTGAGTATGTCCTTTTTCCAAATAGTTTTGGTAAATTTAAATATTCTTTGCTGCTGCAAAATTGGATAAAGCACTACTCAAAGTTGAATTCCTGTTTTGGTAATTGCAGCCATCAGAGAAAAAAATAACTTCTTTTGTTTCTTCTGTTACATACTTTTCAATCTGGTGAATGACAATTAATGTGAAGTCAGAAGCTTTTATATTTTCGGCTCCCTCATGCCAGATGTAACAGTCACCCTTATCTGATGCTAGATTAAAAAAGCACAAGTTGAGAACATTAAGTTTATTTTTATAGTACGAAACAGATACTTGCAATTTTGGCGCACTTAAAACCGTTTGTAAATCCATAGTGAGCAACAATTTAGTTGAATGGTTTTTAGTGGACTGTTTTAATTTTTCCTTTTCTTGGCGAGCAGCATTTTTTCTAATAATATGTAACTGATAATCTTCATTACTTACAGTCCCAACAATGTTACTAGTGCAAATGTCACACTGGTCCTTCCTAAAAAAAATTGATTTATTGGAGGCAAAAAAATAACAATAAGTAAACTCTTACTTTGGCCTAAACAGAGACAAATTTTGGTCCTCAAATTGTCTTCTAAAATACGTGTGACTTACTGGGGCGTGTTCGTTGGTTGATCGACATTCATTAGTGTAACATCTATATAATTCGTTTATGTTTTGCCACATTGGTTCTAAATACAATTTAGATGTTTCTTTACGGCAATAGTGGCTTTTAAGTTTAGGCAACTTTTGAAAAAAGTTAATTAGGAACTTTTTCTTTTCCGTTGGATCGGATTTACAATTAGTATTCAATTCCTCAATATTTTGGGTTTGGGTTACGTTTATCTAACTTGCTACACTCCACTCTCCTACAGATCATCATCATCATCAGTGGTGCTACAGCTCTAGTTGAGCCTTGACCTTCCCCAGTCTATTTCGCCAGTCGTTTCTGTTCATCGCCAACCGTTGCCAATTTGCGGCGCCGATTTTCCTTGCGTCCTCGTCCACACCGTCCCTCCATCTCAGTCGTGGTCTGCCTCTACTCCTATTTCCCACTGGGACCGATAATAGAGTTCGTCTGGGTGGGTAATTTTCATTTGCTCTTGACACATGTCCAGCCCATCTAAGCCTACCTATTTTTATGAAGGATATTACATCTCTACCATTTACTATTTTTTTATACTTCTCGTACAATTCGAAATTATATCGCCTTCTCCAAATACCATTCTCACAGAATGCGCTCATTATTCTTCTTAGTATCTTCCTTTCGAAGACGAGCAGAAGATTTGCGTCTGTTTTGGAGATGGTCCATGTTTCTGACCCATATGTCAGCACTGGTAGGATGAGTGTTCTATATATTATTAGTTTGGTTTTCTGGCTCCTACAGATAGTGTCTCTAAAAACATTTTTTTACACACCCGAAGTCGTATAGTATTCTTTTTAAAATGAAAACATAAGGTGCCTTTCTGGTGTTTCTCAATGACTTCTAAAATCAAATTTATTTTAGTAAACCTATTATAGAGTTTAAAAATATTAGTTACCTGCTTTGCGTAGTTTAATTGGTGCTGTATCAACAAGGGCTTTTACAAACATTTTTTTCTCGTCCCAACTCAACTGCCAAAAGTTATTGAATAACTGTAACCTATCTTCTTGACTAAATATTCTGCAAAAGAGTTTTGATGATTTTAAAGACAATTTGCATTCACAAGCTGGACCCATTTGTCTTTGATTTCTTTCAACGGTTACGTACTTTTTAGTAGTTTTTTCATACATTTTGGAATCATATTTCTCACCTCGCATTCTTTATATTCTGTTGTTAGAGCGACCCCATTTTTCTTTGTTTACATTCCATTATTTTTTTGCCCTTTTCTTTTTGGTTTGTGTCATCGGTAGACACTACATATTCAGATCCACTGTCTTCAAATGGTTCCGTTTCTTCAGAATTTAAATTTATAGCATCATTATTACTGTTATTCAAACTCTGAGATAGAGACTTTAAATCATGGCTTTTATTTGTGTAATTATTATCATTAAGTGATGCCTGATCATCTTGTATACTAAAAAGATAACCTCGCTTTATTGATTACGAACAAATTATCTTAATATTACATTAAAAATAATTATACAACAGTAAACTTACCCCTCTTGGCAATCTGCACTGTTTGTTTTTGTTAAGCTTAAGATATATTTTCCTCTTGAATTCATTATCCAAATTATGTAATACCAATAGTTATTATTAGACTTCGGCAAATATGCAAATAAAAATGTAGAAAATATGCGCATAAATATGCACGTGTTTACCCGAAAATATGCAAATATTTTACAAAATATGCATACAAATAAATAAAAAAATCGTAAAATAGTAACAATTTTATTTAAAAAAAAAGTGTACATAACTAAATATTTCCTACTATTCATTAAGATTTACATTTATTTTAAGTAACTACATCATTTTTAAGTATGAATAAACTTATTTAGAATTATGGTAACAATAAATGACCAAGTGGTGTTCAAAATTTTCTAACAAAAACTTGTGGCTTCTGTCTGAGTACATATATTTATATATGGAAAAACTTCGTTCAACATCAACTGATGTAACGGGAGCATTTTTCAAACTAACCAAAACATTTGGTTCTAAATTAATTGTTTCCGAAATATTTCCAGCTAGAACACTGACTACTTCAGAAAGAATATGGTAACCTTTATTTTTTTCCATAGTAGCTTCAAATTTTTTTAAAATATCTTTTCCAATATTACCTCTAACGTTCCGACAACATGACGCAAATTCTTTTATTAATGCTGTACTTTCGAACAATTACAGTTTTGGTGATTCTAACTGAGTAATTGTTTTTTGAACAAAACTTTCAACTTCTTGTTGAAGCAAGTTACTCTGAAAAGTTTGTTTAGAATCCAAAAGAGATTGGGAACTTTCATCTGTTAACGTATCAATTATGTTCTTTATTTTAACAAAATGATCTGCATAAAAATTAGCTGCTTCTAACCATGTTCCCCATCGCGTTAAAATAGGTTGTGGTGGAAGAGGAATGTTAGGTAGCATTTCTTTATAAAGTTGAATTCTTATAGGAGATTTAAGAAATACTTTTTTGACACTGGATATCATTGTATTTACAAGAGGAAACTTTTTTCGTATTTCCTCTGCAACTCTGTTTAATCCATGCGCTACACAAGTAACATGTATTAAATCTGGGAAAAATATTTTTAAATTTTGTCCTGCTTTCACCATATGAGAAGCAGCATCCGATTAAATGAGCAGTAATTTATTAGAAGGAATAGTTGTCGGAAGAAAAAAAGTTGCTAATGTTTCTTGTATAAAACGCGAAATTGTTAAAGCATTTGTTTTCTCAAGTTGCTGGCATGAAATAAGATGAGATTTTGGTAAGGTATCTTCTTTAAGAACACCAATCAATAAATGAGCAATATACTTTCCTGAGGAATGAGTGGTTTCGTCTACAGATATGTAAAAATAATTATCTTTAATTTCTTCCTTAATATTAATTAACACCGACGAGTATAGCCCGTTCACATTATTTCTTCTTAGAGACCGATCACTTGGAACATTAAGTTTGCAATATTTTTTTAGAAACGAACTGAAATTTATATTTGCTAATTTTGAAAGCGGTATGTTTGCAGACACTAATGCGAGACACAAGTCTTCATTAAAAGTTTCTTGCTCATCTAATTTTTTTGAAGTAGATTGGAAACATTTAGCCATTGAAGTTTGATGTTTTTCTCCAATTTTTCCTTTTTTTGCAATGTGTGAAGCAGTTCTCACATGTTGGTCTATCTGAAATTTCTTCTCACATGCTATCTATAAATAAAAATAAAAACCTTTATTTTAACCCAACCTTTAAAATATAAAAATATACAAGGTGTTTTTGGTTAATCAAATAACTGGTTTGGAAAAAAAAAACACTCGCTAAGTGTTTTAAATGCAGTATTAATCCACAAATTAGTTTTTGTTACTAACCATTAGTACATCATATAACTTATTTTAAAATTCAACAAAAGTTTTTTTTTGTTAATTCAATTACAATAAAAATAATTGTGTTTTAGAATAGCTGACTTCATAAAAAAAAGTAAAGGTGAAAAATTTTGCTAAATACACACCATTGTATTGTACCATGGACAATTTTTTCTCACTAAAGGAAGCTATTTTTCATTTAAAAACAACCTACGAGTACTAAATTTCAAGTAAATACGTTTATTGGTTTTAAAGTTATTGTTGTTATTAACTAAAAGAATTTAATTTTTTTTAATTTTAACACCCTGTATCTCGAAAAGTAAATAAGTTTGACCCCTCATTAACTATATCGTTTTGTTCAATTTTTCGAGAAGTATCTACAGTCAAACGTTGTAAGTGTCATTTGGAAACACCCTGTATGTATGAAATATTAGATATTTAATAGAAAATATTAGATACTTATAATTTTGCCACAGACTGAACAGTAGATTTTTCCCATATCCATAGACAGCTCTTTATAAGGTTTAATCCAAGTTGAAGCACTGGTTGTTTTAGGCATTATAAAATCACAATCTTCCTTTTTGTTACGCACAACGAGTGTTTACGCTTTGAATATCAAAACAAAAATGATTTACAAATCTGAGCATCAAATTAGAAATGTTTAGGTACCTAATTCAATAAACTGGGAGATTTTGGAAAATCCCTAAATTAGGAACAAAACTATTAGCCGTTTACCTGCTGTTAAGATACAAAAAATTGTAGATAGATTTGGGGATTAGATCATAAAATGCAAATGAGCGAACCCTTAGCGATTATCCAATAACTGAATGCCTCAGTGACCGAGACTTTCTAAGAATGTTGAGGGCTACTTAAATTGATTTTCTTTGAAATTGTAAATGTTTTGTACCTGTAGAGATTACGTACTTAGATCATTTCTTGATTAAAATGACTACAAAATTTTATACAAGAATTGAAATAAATTGGTATGTTTAAAAATTTTCAAATACAGTATAAAAATCTGAACTTTTATTCACTTTATGCAAACTTTTATACAAATATGCCAAAATATGAAATATTTGCATAAAATATGCATAATATGCAAAATATGCAATATGCATATTTGCCGAAGTCTAGTTATTATCTTCTCAAAATCTCATTAACACAACAACAAAATTGACAACCACCACTCAAGTAATGAAATAGTTTCTGGAAGTCCCACAAAATTAAACTCCAAAACCACGCAAGTCGAACTTAAGAGTTTTCTGCTAACGGTTAGTTTTACGAGGTTTGTGTAGATGTCACTAGTACCATTAAATTTAAATATAGACTTACAAGGTTTCGTAGTTTAAAAGATATGGAAAAATATAAACGAAAAAAGTATAAAAGTCATAATTGACCAAAAATCGACTTACGAGGTTTTGCAGTTTAACCGTCGAAATACAAATATTGTTTGTAGCAAGTCAAAAATACATAGTATAAAAAAAAGAAAAATAAAACGTAACTTCAATATATCACAAACAAGAACACAGATTAAACAGAAAACGATTTAGTAGTAGCAGTAAACAGTTCAGTGGATGTTCTGCAATAAGTCATGTATTCTTCTGAGTAGTAAAAGCAATGTTTCAGAAGATATTTTGTTATACCTTTTTCGAAACCATTGCAGCTTAGTTGTTTAATACTTTTTGGTAAAATATTGTAATAGTTATGATTAAGGCAATTTTTATCTGAAAGACGTAATCTACAGCGATTTGTTCGTAAGTAGTGACAGTTTCGCGTACTGTGAACGTAAACATCAGACTGCGTTATTAAATGTTCCCGATTTCTGTAAATTTTAGTCATAACTTAAAATATTAACAAAGTAGGTAGCATAATGTTAAATTGGATAAAGAAAGTTCGGCAGTGTTCTAGATAACTAACCCATGCTAAAATTCTGATAGCATTCTTTTGCATTCTAAAAATTTGAAGTGCATTTGTTTAGATGCCCCATATAATTACATCATAGTTTAGGTGACAGTAGAATAAAGAAAAATATGCCATTTTTAATGTTTCAATGTTGACAACCCTTGCTAGATGGTCAATAACAAGTCATGAACTTGATAGCTTTTTCTTTAATTGTGAGATATGAGCCGACCTTTCAGTCGATTATCTATGGTTATTCCCAATAGTTTAACAGTCTCTTTATTATCTGGATCATTATGTAAATAACTTGCAGATATAACCAAATTTTGTGTTCTATCGGAGTTAAGTTTCAGTTTGTTTGTAGCAAAAAATGTGCTAGATTTGAATAATGTTAAATTGGATAAAGAAAGTTCGGCAGTGTTCTAGATAACTAACCCATGCTAAAGTTCTGATAGCATTCTTTTGCATTCTAAAAATTTGAAGTGCATTTGTTTAGATGCCCCATATAATTACACCATAGTTTAGGTGACAGTAGAATAAAGAAAAATATGCCATTTTTAATGTTTCAAAGTTGACAACCCTTGCTAGATGGCCAATAACAAATCAGGAACTTGATAGCTTTTTCTTTAATTCTGAGATATGAGCCGACCGGTTCAGTCGATTATCTATGGTTATTCCCAATAGTTTAAAAGCCTCTTTGTTATCTGGATTATTATGTAAATTACTTGCAGATATAACCAAATTTTGCGCTTTATGGGAATTAAGTTTCAGTTTGTTTATAGCAGATAATGTGCTAGATTTAGTAGAAACTTTTTCATAAGACATTTTTAAATCATCAATATTTTTTCCTGAATATAACGTATGTCATAACATCTGCGAATTGTATGGATTTGTCTTCTTCTTCTTCTTTGTGTGCCGTGCTTGTATTCAAGCGTTGGCAATCGTCATATTGACAAGCTGATGAAATGATTCTCGGTCGGCAGCTAGATGAAACAGTTCCTTGACCATTCGACCTGTCCATTGTCTAATGTTACGCAGCCAGGACAGTTGTTATCTTAAGACCCAACGTTTTCCTTCGATTTTGCCCTGAATGAATAACCGGAGTAAGCGATATTTAGGTCCTCTCTTTATATGACCGAAGTATTGGACCTTTCTCATTTTGATGATGTTGATCAATGCTCGCTCTTTGTGCACGGTCTCTAGCACGCGTTCGTTAGATATGTGTGCTGTCCACGGGATTCTGAGCATGCGACGGTAACACCATAACTCAAACGCTTCTAATTTGTTAAGATTATTTATTTTTGTTGTCCAGGTTTCACATCCATAGAACAAAGTGGACCAGACGTAGCACTTCAATACTTTTAGACGTGTGGTCAATGACAGACTTCTACTGCATAATACAGAACGCCAGTTAATAAAGTTTTTTGTGCGAGTTCTATTCTGGTCGAAATTTCCTCGTCACTTTCAAACCTGCAGTCAATCCAGCTACCCAGATATCTAAAGTGTTCCACCCTTTCCAGGATTTTGTTATCTAATCTTAGTACTGAGTCTTCGATATAAATTTTTCCGACCACCATCCATTTTGTTTTTTTTTGCGTTGATTGTTAAGCCCTTTTCAGTGCCTTCGTTGTTTACAGCATTCAACAGGGTTTGAAGATCTTCTAGACTCTCTGCCATTATTGCGGTGTCATCGGCGTATCTGATGTTGTTAATAATTTCACCACCGATCTTAACACCTTCGCGGCGATTATTTAACGCTATTTCAAAAACTTGTTCAGTGTAGGCATTAAACAACATTGGTGACATAACACATCCCTGTCTGACACCACGCTTAATAGAAACTTTAGCTGAAACCTCTTGGTCCACCTTAACACAAGCGGTCTGATTGTAGTAAAGATTTTTAAGCAATCTAATGTCATACGTGTCCAGACCAACTGAGTCTAAGCATTGAAATAATGGATTTGTACGGAGATATAAATTTAGGCAAATCGTTGACATACATAATAAACAAAAGAGGTCCTAAGACCAAACCTTGTCGGACTCCATGTTTTACGAATTTTCTATCGGAAAGATGACTTTTAGATTCTACCGCCTGGTGTCTGCCACATAGGTAAAAAGTTATAAGCTTAAGAGGGATACCTCTTATTCCATAGTAATTTAATTTGTGGAGCAAAATGTGTGACACGCAGACGACAACGAGCACTTCTGAATCCATATTGTGAGTTGTTAAAGTAATTATTGGACTCAAAATAGGAATAGAATTGTTGTTTTATATATATATATATATATATATATATATATATACCCGGTATTTAGGCGTTCCACGCCCTTCCGGTAGGGATCTATGGAGGAGTATCACCTAGCCGCAAGCCCTTATCTCTTGCCGTACTGCTCCACCATAGGCCGATCAGATACCAGCGTATTCTAGACTAAGCCGCAGATTCATTTTAGAATTTTAAACTACTGCGTTAGCCTTTTTGTTTGCTATTCACCGAGCCGGGGATTTGAACTGACATCTCTCGCATTGAAGCGAAGGAGAAGCCAGTCGCCCAGCCCGCTTGGCTATCCGATCGACGATTGTTGTTTTATAACATTATCAAATCACTTTCCCAAAAGTAGAAACAATGCTTATGAGCTTGTAATTGTCAGTTTTTGAGAAATTACCTTTTTTGTAGATCGGTAGTACTTTTGATTATTTTAGTACTTCCGGAAATACTCCAGTTGATAGAATTAAATTAATAAGATAATTGAAAGGTGTTAACACTATTTGGTAAGTTTCTCTTAAAATTCTAAACGTACAATTAGAATTAGAATTATTAAGAGACTTTATTATTTGAGAGACCTCTTCTTCCACAACTGGACGAAAAAAGGGACTTGCTCCGAGAAGGATAATTTCTGTAATTGAACAGGATATCGATATTAATAGTGGAAATAGATGTAATTGTATTCTCTGCAATTGTAATAAAAAATGATTTATTTCGTGTGGAGGCAGATCAGGTTGTACCGAACTGGATCTTTTATCTTCCGAAATTTACTTTTTTCCAGCAGTCCATAGGATTAGTATTGTAATGAGTAATAAAATCACAGTAACCTGACTTTTAAGCATTTTTTACTTGCCGATTATATTCAAATTTTTGTTAGTTTTATACTTTGAACCAATCGGGATCCTTAGTAGCATTTGCAATGTGTTTAATAAGAGAAAGATTAGATCTATAAGACCTTAATTCATTATTAAACCATTGTACGGGTGTTTTTCAGCCATTTGTCGTACGTGTTTTAGTAGAAAATGCTTTATTGTTAAGTTGTTAAGAGTATAAGTTTTGGTAAGAAAGACTGTCAAAAAACAGGATCATTTTTAATATCATAGAAAAAGTCTATCTTTGTACTAGCTAGCGAATGTTTAAGCTTCTGTAAACCAGTTCAAATATGCCGACTCTGTAGATATTTGCATAAAAATTTGTCATAACAACTCGCGACAACTACTGAACTGGGACGTGATTCTAGTATAACCGTTTATAGTTACTTTTTGACCAGAAGATATTAATAGATTCTGAATATTGAAAGTAAGGTCAGATTTAATTATAAAATTTATATTACAATCACCAAGCATAATCAGTTTGTTCGCTTTACTAAGCAAGAACGTTATGACGGTCTCAAAATTCACTACAAACAAGTTAGTCACCTATACCTGATCTGTATACAGTTAAAATATTGGCTTTTATTTAAGGTACATACATTGCACCAAACTCTAAATTTGCTTTACATTGTGTTCTAAATTACATTTAGATTAAGAGAAGAATACATAAGATTTTCTTTTACATAAATTGCAACTTCACCTTGTTTTTTTTTACCCTTCAAAAGAAATTAGATAATGAAAAGTCGGAGATGCTAATTATTTTTAAATTTTTTTCACTTTGCCAGTCATCGTAAAAACAGGTGACGTCATAGAAATTTAAAAAACATTAATCATATCGACTTTATTTAAAATACACTGCAAATTTACATAAAACATGCTTAACGTACCTTGTCGAATTAGTTTATTTTGATAATAGTCTAGGCGGGATCTGTTTTGGATTGGACATTTTCCATAGGAAGCTATTTTTTTGCTGGAATCCCTTCAGGATGTGCCCGATATCGATAATCACGATATGCGTCAGTCGCAAACCCTGTGCTAAATTTTTTATTTAACAAAATCTGAAAAAAATTAAAAATTTCTCATTTTTTTGCTCCTATTTTCGTTTATAATTCGGAAAATATTGATCCTAGAGAAAAAATTATAGGAAGGTAAAAGTTTCGTTATTCAATTTTACACAATATTTTGTTAGCTAGAAATTGAAAATTTAATGTTTATTGTTGAAAAAATAGCAATAATTGGAAAAAAATTACAAAAAAATATAGTTAATGCTTTAAATGTTTTCGACTTTCTAAACCTGACTTACAAGCTCCATATTCCGCCTAGAAATACTTTTTAATATGTTTAAAACGTGTGCTAAATTTTGTTAAGATCAGTCGGATAGGTTTTGCATAATAATTTTGCAATCCAGCCTACTGGAAAAAAATCGCAAATTTTCAAATTTATAGTAGACCTTAAATAAGGCCCTCAGATAGTTGCAAATTTTTTTACATATAAAAAAAGGCTCAAACTTTCAAACGCTCAAAACGCTCAAAGGTCGAGTTGTGTTTTTGTTAAATGACAATTTAATGGGTTCTTGACTGGTAGAACCAGAGTTGCTCGGGCCTGCTTTATTTACAGTTTTTTCGCTAGATGACGTTAGTAAGGGTATGGCCAAATTCATATTATATTTATGTTTTAATAAAAAATTAAATCTTGTTGCTTTCCACACATTTTTCTAAATGGAATGATAGTTTACATACTACTGCGAGTTCACTTTTCATTTTATTTAGTTCCTTGTTTGTTTTTACACACCCCATTACTCTTCTAAATGTTAAAACTAAATGTTTAAAATTTAATTTATGCAACATAAGAAATAATAATTTACGTACGTATGAGTTTTCAATCCTTGAAAATGTTCGTATATTTCAGATTCTATCGCTTGTAACTCGAAAACAGACAACTTTAAAGAAAAATGATAACAGGCCTTTTTTGTTTAAAATGATCTAAAAATCTAAAATAATGTTTTTGCTCTAAGAAACTTGTTTAAAAAACTTTTGACCAAAAGTTTCGCGCAGCGCTCTTCTGATTTGTTTAAGGTGGGCATTTTTAAATAGAAATCAGCAAAGAAACCGAATGAGAAACATTTTTCTTATGCGAGCGGCCTTACACATATTATGGCCATCATAATATATTATATTTTTGTTAATAAGACTATACGTCACTAAAGAATATTTATATACAAATTTTTTTATCCTGAATTAAAGAAGTAAAAAGTCTAAATAATAACGCAACAAATAAGAACCATTTCAATTAAAACGTATTTGTTATAATAATTATTATAATTTATATTTATAACATTGATCAAGTACAATCAGGTGTAAAATGTTGAAAGTATACATATTTATTTAATTTAAATGAATAACTGGCTCTTGAATGACTGTAACTACGCTCTCTTTTATTTGTTTATAATTTAAAGGTTATAGTCCAACCTGTATGGATAAAAATGAATGATTTTGAGAATTAGTGAATTTTTGAAGCCAGCACAGCGTTATACGTGCAACTCCAAACTATTGGCTATAAATCTTTTATGGTAACTTTAAGGTGCAAAAAACGGTGTTTTTCATTATTTTAGTTTTATTTTTTTTTACAAAACAGTCGCATCAACCTCTGAGGTTATTAGCGACATATATACATATACATAAGATAATTTATTTACAAATGTTAGATTTTGTTAAATACATTGATATCTTTAACCTTTAACTACGGGCTACGGTGTACACAGTACACCATGCGTGTTAAGTTGGTTGCCGTTTCTTAAAACTATTTTCTGCATTTACGGCGCTCGACGTAACCTATCAGTATCAGTATAGTATCAACCATTGTCTGTTACAGTCGATACGTGATTTTTGATCTACTAGTTGAGTTGTGATAAAAAATATCAAAGTGAGTTCCCGGACGGTGCCTTCAGTACACCACGCACATAGTTATATAAGTAAATTTAACGAATGTTAAACTTTAAATTATCTGCAATCGACTTATTTTCTGTGTAGTAAATGTTACGTTGTACTTTATATACAAAAATGTGAACTGGAAACTTAGGAGAAATATTTTTTATAGGGATCGAGTGCGTGTTAGAAACCCTACAAGTCTCACACAAGATGAGCTTAAAGCTATAGCTGAAGCATTATTCGAAGAAGAACCTGAGGAAGAAGTTAGGGGAGAAGAGGATGCTAGTTCGTCAGAAGAAGAGGAAGAAATTACGGAAGACAACGATTATAACACTGAGTAGGAGATAAAACTAAATGATAAAGAGTCTTCTGATTCAGACGAGAGAGATGGTGAGAGTTTAGAAAGCGATGAAGACGAGTATTTTATAGCGAAAGATAAACAAACAAAGTGGTATAAATATTTAGTGGTGAGCAAATGTAGCAAAACTTCCAGCAGAATATTTTAAAAATACTTCCTGGGCCAAAACTGAGTGCTAGACATATCACCAATGAGAGAAGTGCATTCGAAAAAATTTTTAGTGATGACATTATTGAAAATATAGTTGAGTGTACAAACTTGAAAATTGCAAATATGAGAATAAAGTATAACCAGCCGAGACGGACTAAAGACACAACAAAAAGAGAAATTATGGCATTTATCGGACTACGACTTCTTGCAGGAACTAAAAAGCTGAGTGCTGATTGATTTTTATTTTTGCTTGCTGCTCTAAGATTTGATGACAAAAATAGTAGAGGGATACGCAAGGAAACTGATAAGCTTGCTGCTATTCGAGTTACACTGGATCGTTTTGTGGAGAACTGCAACAATAACTACTGTTTAGGAGAAGAAATAACAATTGACGAAATGTTAATACCTTTCAGAGGTAGATGCAGTTTTATTCAATATATCCCGTCCAAGCCTGCAAAGTATGGGTTAAAAGTATTTGTATTGTGTAATGCTTAGACATTTTACGTTCAAATTTAGAGGTATATTGTGGTAATCAGCCACAAGGACCTTACAACAAATCAAATAAACCTGTTGATATTGTACATCGTTTACTTCAAGACTGAAAAGGGCAAAACTGGAACTTGACATGTGATAATTGGTACACAAGTTACTCATTGGCCAATGATCTTTTGAAAGATAAAGTAACAATGGTTGGCACAGTAAAGAAAAATAAACGGGAGCTGCCGTTGGAGTTCCTACCACATAAAGAAAGAGAAGTTGGATCGTCCCTTTTCGGATTTCAAAAAGAGGTAACTATAGTGTTATATGTCCCTGCAAAAAATAAAGCTATGCCTTTGATATCAGCCATGCATAATAATTCTGCAGTAGCTCCGGAGAGAAAAAAGCCAAATATAATTTTAGATTATAATTCTCACAAAGGAGGTGTCGACACAGTAGATAAAATGTGCGGTACATACTCGGTATCAAGGAGAACGCAAAGGCGGCCGATAGTTATATTTTTTCAGCTCCTAAACATCCTAGGAATTAACAGCCAAATCCTGTATAATGCTGCAAATATAAACAATCCTCAAAAATATAGAAGGATATTTTTAAAGGAATTATCTTTATCTTTGTTGAGACCACACCTTTCAGAACGAGCTGAAATACAGAGTTTGCCCTTAGATTTAAAACCATTTCTAAAGAAATATAAAGCTACTGTAGTGGAAAAAGAAGAAGAAGAACCACCAGCAAAAATACGAGGAAGGTGCTATTGCTGCGGAAGGCGTAAAAATAGAGTGACAACCATTTCGTGTCAGACATGCAGGAGAATGGTTTGCAAAGAACATTCCACCATTATTTGTCCTGAGTGTATTAACTCAAATAACCAGGAAGAAGACGAAAGTGAATAAAGACTCGTATGTCTTTATTTTTCTACCGAGTTAAAAATTTAAAAATTTTCGCATATTTTTTTAGTTTGGTGTTTCAATATGTAATAAATTACTGTTTTCGTTTTTTCTCACTGGTTTACCATTTTGAATTATTTTTTAGTTTTATTTTTTATTATATAATAACTAATTATTGATTAAACACAAGTTGTGCAATTTAATATAGTTCTAATTATTAAAGAAATTTTGTTTCTGTAGCTATTTGTAACTGGTGTATAGAGTACACCGCGCCCGTATTTGAGATTCATGGTTGGGCGCCCGTAGTTAAAGGTTAAGGAATTTTACCAAATGTTCAATTTTACAATTTTCTCCTAAGATTTCGTTTGTTGATCCGATGATGTGGTTGTTCTGTCTCTGCAACTGATATCTTGGGCACTCTACATGTACATACTTAACACTTAGTGGGATATTACAGTTTTCACATAAAGTGAAATTAGTGTGACCAATTATGTGTCCGTGGGTAAGTCGGGTATGTCCTAGACGAAGACGAGTAGCAATGATTTCGTGAGTTCTGTTGGGAATTTTAGATTTCCACGGTTTTACAAACGTTTTCACTTCGTGAAATTTTGAAGTTGAACCGTCGCACCGGTTTTGGCACAGATTTTCGACTTTCACTTTAATAAATGATTTTAAATCGTTAAGAACTACATCTCTCACTTCACTCGCGGTTTCACTGTTCCTGGCTTGTTGAGCTGTACGATCCGCTTCTCCATTTCCTTGAAGGCCAATGTGTGAAGGAACCCATAGGAATTGTACAGTATAGTTATTGTTTTGAATGGTAGCTAGTTCTTTTTTGATTAGAAGAGCAATTGGATGCTTCGTGTACAGTTGGTTAATGGTATTGATGGAACTGAGGGAATCGGTAATTATCAGAGCATTGGATATATTGCTGGAGTTAATATGAACGAGAGTTTGATAGATTTCGTATAGCTCGGCAGTATGTATACAGCTTAGGGATGGTAGTTTATACACAAGTGTTATATTTAGAGTAATGACAACTCTAATGGAATGGAATGGAGTAATATTTGGAGTTATTTTGTAAAGTTCTAAGGGTTTGCCTAACTCTTTCGTAGAATGGCGGTTTCATGTTCCTATTTTTAGTATATAGGTTTTTAAAACGATCAGAATTCCTGTTCCAATGGTTCAAATGTTCCTGTTCCGGTGCCAATTTTGATCCGTGCGGAAGCGTTTTCTGTGCTCATCTGTGCTAATCGTACCAGCTTTCCAGGTACCTTTCTACCATGGTTTCCTACAATGCTTTTCTGCTAACACAATCGTAAGCTTGTTTAAATCCACGAAGATTTGGTATGTATCGCGGTTGAATTCCCAGTTTTTTTCCAACACCTGGCGTAGGACGAATATCTGGTCTATAGTCTATGGTCGCTTTAATATTTGTCGACTATGAAAAGGCATTCGACACCGTAAATCAACAAAAAATGTTGGAAGCCTTGACAGAATGCCGAATTGACTATCGGTATATAAATATAATTAAACATATATACCAAAACGCAACAGCCAAGGTGATCGTCAAACCCAGAAATTCCCGATACAACGTGGAGTACGCCAGGAAGACACCATATCGCCGAAACTGTTCACTACGCTTTTGGAATATATATGTAAAAGGGCAAAACTGACCGACAAGGGCATAAACATAAACGGAGAAAAGCTTAGCCATCTAAGGTTTGCAGATGATATTGTACTAATAGCTGATAGGATAGATGAGGCCAAAGAACTTTTAAATCAGCTCTACCTTTCCTCGCTAGAAGGGGGATTGAAAATAAATATATCTAAAACCCAGATGATGACAAATCTTGTAGTCAGCGAAGATATATGCGTAGGAACAAGATCCATAGAACCATATAAATACCTAGGTCATGAGATTCGCATAGGAAAAGATAACCAAACCGTTGAGCTTCTCCGTCGTATAAGACTGACTTGG
Organism: Diabrotica undecimpunctata; assembly: GCF_040954645.1. Lineage (NCBI taxonomy): Eukaryota > Metazoa > Arthropoda > Insecta > Coleoptera > Chrysomelidae > Diabrotica > Diabrotica undecimpunctata. The sequence continues at coordinate 134,260,268 of NC_092806.1, forward strand.
GCAGCCTTCGGCAAGCTGAACCATATTTTCAAATCGTCTGATATACCAATATGCCTTAAAAGAAAAACGTTTAATCAGTGTGTTTTGCCAGTGTTAACTTACGGTGCTGAAACGTTGACCATGACAAGGAGAACAGTTCAAAAGATCCGTGTGTGTCAAAGGGCGATGGAGCGTGCTATGTTGGGCGTTTCACTACGAGACAAGATCCCAAATCGCCAGCTACGACAAAGAACAGGAGTGGCTGATGCAGTAGAGAGAGTAGCAACACTAAAATGGAACTGGGCAGGTCACGTGGCTCGAATGACAGACAATAGATGGACAAAGCGGATACTGGAATGGAGACCAAGAGATGATGCCTACCGAAGTAGAGGTCGTCCACCAACACGTTGGACTGACGATCTAAAACGTTGTCATAGGAATTGGATGCAAGAGGCACAAGATCGAAATAGATGGAAAATTATGAGGGAGATCTATGTCCAGCAGTGGATAAGCGAAGATTGAATGATGATGAGTCGACCTTCCCGGTCTGAATCCACTTTGGTAGTCGCCTATTATTTCTTCTGCGTATGGAGTTAGCCTTCTAGACAGTATTATGGATATAATTTTGAACGTTGTATTGATTAACGATATTCCTCTATAGTTCCGACATATTTGTTTGTCTCCCTTCTTGTGAATAGGTACTATATGGCTTTCATGCCAGTGTTTCGATATTTCTTCTCTTACACAACAGACACAACAAAAAAACTAAAAGATTAAAGACTGAAAAACTTAAGACTATTAAGTGTTTCATTATAGGATATGAGAAGTTTAAATAAATAGTAGTTATAAGGATAACAGTATTCATATTTTTTCGTACATTTATTTTAACAGAAAATATTTTACTTTTTAATTCACTTGTTATCTGATTTTTTGTAGGTCTCGTGAAAAAAGGAATGAGCAGTTGTTGTAACAGGACAAAAGAATTTTTAGAAGAAGAAGATGAAATAAAAATTCTCGATAGCTTTAAAAAATATTCTGATAACAGTTCTCAAATGTTCCTCAGTGCACTTGAATACAAAAGTCCGTATTCAGTTTTCATCCACGGTGACTGTTGGAGTAATAATATGATGTTCAAATACAATGTAAGTAAATTAGTAAATACGGTACTGTGAAAAAAAGGAAGACTGTCTAATATCTAATTTTTTCAGTAAATCTCATCATTTTTTAAATTGTGTGATATGTGTCAGAAGTACTTAATATCCATATTTCTTACCTAAACCGGTGAAACACAACAATGCAACCGAAAATACGATCAAACTTACTAACGGCTTGGAAGAACACGGGTCACTAGAGAACACGGTTTTCGTCTTTGCCGTTTCAGACTGGCACACATTCACACTCAAACACATTCACACACACATACATACACAATACTCACACTAGCATGACAGTGAAAGGGGTCCTGTTTCTGATACCGAATCATCCTCGCCGCTGGGACCTCCGATTGACAACAGAACCCTGCGCATGACATGGGATCTGGGGTCGGATAGGGCTGTCCAAGTGACTGACGGAGCCAAGGTAACATCGAAATGGTAGCATCCATCACTGTTAGCCTAACACACACATATTCACACTGGGCTACCTGCGGCAATCAGACTCTCTAAAGCCGACGAGGCTTGACCATTAACGAAAACACCCAATAACAAAATTTTAGTGCAATACACTAGTTTTAAAGTTGAGTCTAGACGTAAAAACGGCTACAGGAACAATAGTAACTAGAGACACGATTATGTCGCTCCTAGCTCGAAACACACACTTCCTCTCTAGCAAGAACACCACAGCCAGACAAGCCTCTCGCTTCTGATTCAATAATAGTGACTACCTCTCAACAGCCTCCAAGATGCTCCACCACAAAACACCGCTACCTCAGTTGTGTTTTTCGACCTGTTTTGCTTTTGTCCGTTACAAAAACACATTCAACTCTAGCCTGAAGACGATCCAACGATCCTAAACGGGTACGCAGATGTTAATTTCTTTTCGTAATAAAGAGTTCCCTAACCTATCCCGCAAAATGAACATTGAGTCAGTCAGTCATTCAATAGAGGATATATTTAACAATTGCAAAAATTTTAATAACTCACGTTTTGCAGATGATACAGTAATAATGACGGATAAGAACAAATATTTCCTGAGAATTTAAAGGAAACTAAATTTATGATCATGACTAAACCAGCAGATGAAAACATCCAATTGATTATTACAAATAATTAGATAGATTAGAGAAAGATTAAATCATACAAGGTTTGCCGATGACATTGTGTTAATTGCAGATAACTTACAAGACACAATTTTCATGATATATTTGCTTAACAGACACAGTCGAAAAGAGCAGGAGCTCTTAAATATTTAAGAAAACTAAACTTACAAAAAATATCTTAATGAGCAGAAATATAACTATTGACAATATTGCCATACAACAAGCAGTCACTTACAAATATCTGGAAAAAGAGATCAAAATAAACCAAGAAAAACATAGTCTACTTAAACACTGATTAAGGTTAAACACAGACAGGGCAGTTTGCGTTGCGCTGCCTATGCTGAGTACCATGCGCCGTCGGCGGTTTTATGACTTTTGGCGGTACCAGAAATAGATATCTCGTGACTGTTTTGCAGTGGTTTTATTTGGTTGCTTTTGTGAGTGTTTACCAAATTTTTATATATATTATGGAAGCTATAGATATTGATAAATTAATTAAAATAAAAATTTATTTTATAAAATGTATTTTTCTTATATTTTTTTTGCATTTAAAAAAACACAACAAACGGGAGAAACATTGTTAAAAACTAAATAAACAAAATACATAAATAATGCATACATAATAAATTATTAGTTTTTCTTCTGGTGGTATGCTTTCTCTTATATGGGTGTTATTTCTTGAACATGGCTCTTTAATAATTTCTAATAGCTCTTGCAAATATTGCTTATACATTCGGATAAAATTAAAAAACTTTTCTGGGTCATCTTTAATTTCTTTATCTAACGTGTAAAACATTCCTTTATTTTTTCGTTCATTTACTATAGGATGTATCCAATACCTGCGTTTCTTCTTCTTAGAGTAAACTGCTTAGAGTCTAAACATTTTAATTTAAATCAATACATGTTTCATCATCGGTTTCATCATCTGCAATTTTATCGAGATATCGAAGAGGCACTTAGAATAACGAAAACAAGAAAAATCACGATAGTCCTAGGTGATCTCAATGCAAAGATTGGAAAGGGACAAAGCGGAAAGTGTATAGGAAACTATAGTCTGGGAAATCGAAACGAGAGAGGAGACCGTCTGTTACAATTCTGTCAAGAGCAGAACTTTATTATTACAAACACATTTTTTATGTTACCAAACAGACGACTGTATACATGGCGATCGCCCGCAGATACACAGGAGAAAGTAGTCAGGAACCAGATAGATTACATTATGATCAATGAAAAATACCGTAATGCTGTTAAAGCCGTGAAAGCATATCCTGGATCAGACGTGGCCTCAGATCACAATCCACTTATAGCCAAAATTACACTCACCCTTAAAAATATTAAAAGACATCAAAGAATGCCTACAATAGACACAAGAAAACTTAAAGAACCTAAAGTAAAAGAATGCCTCCAACATGAACTGCATGTGAACTGCAACAAATTGAACACAAACACCAACGATATTGACGAGTACTGGAATCGACTAAAAGATTGTCTACTGGAACCCTGTAAAGAAATATTAAAGACTTCCTCAAGGAGAAAAGAGGAATGGATGAATGACGAGATACTCAATATGATGGAACAACGGAGACAATTTAAAAACAAGGATAACAATAAATACAGAGAGATAAACCACGAGATCAGAAAGACGATAAAGCAGGCAAAAGAAAAATACTTTGAAGAGCAATGCAAAGAGATCGAAGACCTTCAAAATAAATATGATCTGTTTAACCTACACAAGAAAGTCAAAGAACTGGCAGGACTAAGAAAACAAAATCCCACTTGTGCAATTCTGGATAGACACGGTACTGCTATAACACATACGGACGAGAAAATACAAAGATGGACAGAATATATCCATGAATTGTTCGATGATGAAAGAGGAGATCTGGAGCACATAGAACTTACGTCAGAAGAAATAGGTCCATATATTACAAAAGAAGAAATATTGCACGCATTAAAAACAATGAAGAGAGGGAAAAGCCCTGGACCTGATATGCTTCCTATAGAAATCCTAAAAATTCTAGATGAGGAGCACATTGAAGTTTTAGTGACACTTTTGAACCAAATTTCAAGCGTATTCAGCGTTAGTTCAAGCGTATTACCCAAAGAGTGGTTAACATCTATTTTTATTTGTTTCCCTAAAAAGAAAAACGCAAGAGAATGCAGCGATTACCGCACCATTAGCTTAATGTTTCATACGCTAAAGTTACTACTTAAAGTCATCCATAACCGAATATATCACAAACTGGACATAGACGTTAATAATACACAATTTGGTTTCCGCAAAGGCCTAGGAACACGTGAAGCTCTTTTTTCACTTAATATACTAATACAAAGATGCCTGGACGTCAATCAAGATATATACGCATGTTTTATTGACTATAATAAAGCATTCGATAAAGTACGACATAAACATTTAATGAATGTCCTGAAATCAAAGAAGATTGACTACAACGACCTCAGGATCATATCAAATTTATACTATAAACAGCGAGCAAAAGTACGTGTTAACGAACAGCTGTCAGAAGAAATTGAAATTAGATGTAGAGTAAGACAGGGATGCGTATTGTCGCCAATTCTTTTCAACGCCTACTCCGAAGAGGTCCTGAAAAAAGCTCTTGAGGGTGAAACAGCTGGAGTTCCCATTAACAACATTAGATATGCGGACGACACTGTGATTTTAGCCGAAAACATTGAAGATCTTTAGAGACTGGTGATCAGAATAGCAGAGTATGGAAAAGAGTATGGTCTAACAATGAATGTCAAGAAGACGAAATTTATGAGAATATCGAAAACTCAAAGAAATAACGAGAATCTTCTAATAAACGAAACCAACGTCGAACAAGTAGACAAATATGCATACCTGGGAACAATGATTAACTCCACAAATGATCACAATCAGGAGATAAAAATAAGAATAGAAAAGGCTAGATCAAATTTCAACAAAATGAGAAGAGTTCTGTGTACCAGGGATTTAAAACTGGAACTAAGAGTTAGGTTGGCGAGGTGCTATGTTTTTTCGACCTTATTTTATGGAATGGAATCTTGGACCTTAAATGCTACATCAATGAAAAAACTGGAATCATTTGAGCTGTGGGTGTACAGAAGAATTCTGAAAATATCATGGACAGAACACGTCACAAACAAAGAGGTTCTGAGAAGGATGAACAAAGAAATGGAAATTTTAAATTCAATAAAAACAAAAAAATTGAAATATCTCGGACATATTACACGTGGAAAGAAATACACCTTGCTCCAACTGATCATGCAGGGAAAGATCCAAGGAAAGAGAAGCATAGGGAGGCGTAGAATGTCATGGCTGCGCAACCTGAGAGAGTGGTACGGATGTACATCAAATGAACTTTTCAGAGCAGCCGTCTCAAAAGTTCGAATAGCTATGATGATTGCCGACCTCCGCCGCGGAGATGGCACTTGAAGAAGAAGATGTTTCATCAGAATATTCATTGGTATTACCCAGTTTCTTGTGGGACATATCCACGGCACGGTCTGTGTCAATATCCGATTTTCGCTACTTTAGCTCATTTAGGATAATTTTCTACTATTGTTATACATTATTTGGTCATCTGATCAGTAGTGGTGCATTTAATCAAAATAATACAATTTAGGATTTATTTTTTTTTAGAAATCGGGCGATATAGAAGATATTAAATTGTTTGACTTCCAAATGGCTGCGGTGGGTTCTCCTATTTTGGACCTGACATACAGTTTCTACTCAGGAGCTGACGAAGAAACCATATCTAACTTGGACCATTTCCTTGACATCTATTATAAAAGTCTTAGTAAGACCTTAAAGGAGTATGGATGTAGTGCAGAAGAAATTCTGCCATTTAGTGAATTAAAAAAAGAATGGAAAGAACACAACGCATTTGGTGTTTTATTGGGGTTAATGATATGGAGTAATAAAAACTTGGATCCAAAGGACGTAAGTTGTTTTTTCAGATTTTTGCTATCACTATAAAGATACTATACTTTTTAAATTGGTTATACTTTGTATAATGATCAGGAGAATTAAGTATTCAAACGCAGCGCAAAAAAATAATTTATAGGTGAAAAATTTCGTATCTATGAATTAGTACATGAGAAACAGAAAATAGATCTTTTAAAAATACGAAGTAAAGATACAAATAGAATATAGTCTATGGAGATTTAATGACAGCAGTAAAAATATCGCACCCTCAGTGCAAGACTGCAGTAAATTAGAATAAGTAAGTTTCGAGATAAAGACGATTTTGTTTATTTTCGTGCTAATATCGGTGAAATAAGACACAAGTTTTAAGAAAAATTAGCATTTAATCATGATTTTGCATGCTTTTTAGCCTATATTATATTAACCAAAAATAGAAATTTAAATAAAATAATATTAATGCTAAAAAAATTAGGAATTAGGATATTAGGATAGAAAATAGGTTAAAAAAAATCGGTTGCCTGTAAAGTCGGTTTTACGGGCGAAGATTTTACGTGACAACGTCTTTTTCTCGGTAGAATATTTATTGATATGAATATTATTAAATTGCACAATAGGAACAAGGAATTGAATGAAAATAAGAATTGCACAAATTTTAACTATAGAAATATATTTTGATTACTAAAACATTGTACATGTAAACTTAAACTTAACTAATTTCTATTTGAGTGATTTTGTTGAGGATAGGACGATGATAGGAGAAATATGAAATGAAAGGAAGTGTTTCTGCTGTAATGTGTAATCCAACGCCAAGAACGCTCGAGAAAGACAGAGACACAAGCACGCACCGATTCAACGCGCCTAATTCTCTAGTGCTGCGCGCGCAGCGGACCGATCATGTTTGAGTGGGAGAGAGGCGCAAGGCATTCACCGGTCCGGCGGGCCTCTCTCTCGTTCGGTGACTCATCGTAACAGACGTGAGTGGGCGTTACACTTTTTCATGAGTGACTCCGAGCCACAACCTAATTTAAGACGTTGTCACGTCAAAAAAAAAATACGTATATATATTTTAAGATAACTGTTTTTCCTTTCATAAGAAAAAATACTTTTTGACTGTAAATAATTAGTCTTATGTGTTTATAATCTAATCTAATAAATAAATGGCCAAACGATATTGTACACATTTTATGGAAAATATAATGTCACACAAAGGACAAAAAACTTACATGAATAGATTGCTCTCGTAAATCTTTGTTTATTGTCTCGGCTGTTAATGGATTACGTAGACACGCTCTAGGTATATTAAAATTAAACAAAACAGACATATATACTAAAATAACAAATATCTTACTTTTTTCGTGCCTTTCATTGCTTGTTATCGAAACCATTGCAATGTTCAGTGCAAAACTGTTGTAACTCTGTTACATTAGAATTACAACACTTTTGCACGGAACTTAGTTCTGTGTAAAAAACGCAAAATAGTTCAACTGTTTTTGTTGTAATATTTAGCCGGTTAAGCATTTGAAAGTTACTAAAGTTTTACAGGGGATAGATATACATGTTTACAATCGAATTCCGTGATTCCACTTCATTTTCATAAAATTTTGAGTTACTGCAGTCTTGCACTGAGGGTGCGATATAATAAGATAAGTATGAGAAACGAGTTTATAAGACCTCCGAAAACTTTAACGTTGACTCACGTTTGACATCGACTGGACGTAGCTGAAAGGTATAGACTATACAACCAAGCACACGAATTTATAGCTAATATTTATTGTAACTTCAAAGTCTTAAATTATTCACATCGCTACGTGAAAGTAGAGCGTCATATCTCAAAAATGTGAGAAACGGGCTACGTCAGTCAACAGTTTTTAAATATTTTATATTTTTTTATATAATAACGTCATAAAGTTATTATGTTATTAGGCATATGGCCATCAGATGGTAGAATTGTCATTATTAATAATAAGTTAAACAACAGAAGTTTGTTCCGCATTTTGCAATACTGTCATATTTTGAGTTATGCCGTTTTTGCTCAAAACCACAACAAAATAATACAATACTTTCTGTGAAGAATAAGGCATTATATTGAGTTTGGTCAGTTTGTAAAGAAGTTAACGTTATATTTAAAATGAGTGCGTAGTATTATTTTGAGTTATTTAAGTATTTTCGAAAATAATTACCTTTCATTTATATTATTTATTATATAACTTATTTTTAGTTTTTACACTATAGCGTCTTTGTTCTTATTTGTATGTGAGAAATCTACATTTGTAGACGACACGTAAAATAATGTCTAATAACGAAGTGAATTATCTCCAAACACCGAACACAATCTTTTTATGAACGTCACAACTCAAAAATTGTATGGCCTAAAATAGGACTAAAGAAGTATGGAATTTACAGGCTAGTGCACACAGAAGCCAAAATATTAGCCTGTTCACAGTTATGTGTAAAGTTTTAGTTTAACACCTTGACTTCGTCACGTATCCCCAGGGGCATGTGCGTAATTTTTTAACTGTGCTGTGACAAAATCGGTCAAAACGTCGCACCGTTCAGTAGCGATAAAAATGGTATTTATGTATCATTATATATATATATTAAGAAATAACCATCGATAACACATTTTTAGTTTTCGCTACTAATATCCATAATATGAGACATGCCCTCAGAGATAGGTACCGCACATAAGCAAAAGTTTATTTTTATCATGCGTCACAGAACCCGAGAGGCATGTGTCATTTGTTTTGACTTGTCGGTGCTAAGAGTAGTGGTAATGCTGATTTAAAATTTTCAAATAATAATGGAACCTGGTAACATTCTCGTTATAGATGAATCCACCTAGGTACCCTTCAGATGGAGACTACATTTTCGTCAGTACATCCCCAACAAGACTCATAAATATAATGTGAAACTGTACAAACTGTATTCACCTAAAGGCTATATTTTCAATGTAGGTATCTATACAGAAAAAAATTAGCAACAACCAGATAATGTTGCACACTTTGAAGCAGTTGTTCTAAAATTACTTCAGTATATCATAAAAATGCTGGCAAAATATTATGTGCCGATAACTTTTATTTCAGTATACCTCTCGTTTAAAGACTCTTCGCAGAAAATATAATGTACTGTGAGAAAGGAAACAATGAAAGGAGTACCGCCTATTTTTATATAGTCCAAAAAGATTAAGCAAACAGAAGTTGTTGGAAAAAAGAAAGACATGGACATTATTAAGTGTGTAACGTAATATTTTGCTCACCAAATAGGTTATTATTATGTTTGGTTGAAAATTGGAGACAGAAGTTACTGGGGTAAAGACAGGGTAAGCAAAATAAACGAGACTTATGCGAATGGCACTCAGAGTTTATTTGGAGTAGCTGGGTCGTGGATAAGTGGAATGGCAAGGGAGTTGGATTAAGGCAACTAAAAAAATGGACAAACAAAACAACAGGAAGGACCTCTAGGAATTTAAAATGAACGCCGCTTCGAGGTGCCAAATTATAACGAATACAACAACTAGTTGTAACTATTGAAATAATTATTAGAAATGAAAAATATATCTTTTTAAATGAAACTCAAAAAAGGGGTTAAAAACTTTTTTCCTAAATAAATAAAAAATGGTTTAGACAAGTAAATCAAACATTTATTAAATAGACAATACAAAAATGCTCAAAAATTTTCTTCTTCTTGATGTGCCTATCCGTTACGAATGTTGGCGATCATCATGGCAATCTTTAACTTATCTGCAGCAGCGCGGAAAAGCTGCACAGATGTTATATTGAACCAGATTCTGAGGTTCTTTAACCAAGATGTTCTTCTTCTTCCTGGACCTCGTGTTCCACATATTTTTCCTTGCAGGATGGCTTGAAGGAGAGCATATCTGGATTCATTTCGCACTCAAAAATAGTGATTATATTTATATAATATAATCACTATATTATAATTATATTATGTATTTATAACACAAATAAAATACAGTAAAACCTCGATATAACGGACTAATTGGGGGGACCGTTAAAGCCAAAAGTCCGTTATATAAAAATATGTTTAAAATAAATCGAAAAAACTTTTTTTTTTAAATATGTACTGTATTTGGATGTATATAAAAAATTCAAAATACAAACAAAATTCTATTTAATTGACTTCGGACATTCGTCGTGAAGTGACGTTGCTGTTGATATCGACGCGCTTGCTGTCGATAATCCAGTTTTGAAAAGGAAATCAGGTTTCGTAATCAATAACTGTTATTAGATCGTCGAGATGCGATCTTACCTCTGATAACTTCATTTTTAGCAATGTTGTTTTGTCATCTTCTTCGGTATCATCACTTCTATCCTCATTTTTTAGGTTCATAACTTCATCTGCTATTTCACATCTAGTCATGGTGTTATACCCCTTCATCTACCTCTAGCCATTTTAAAACACCTTCCTCGGCTATATGTTCTCCGGCATTATTATGTATTGTCCTACAGAAATCAGCAACTTCCAACCCTTCCAAATCTGTGCATGCATCTAGGCCATCAAACAAATTCTTCCAACCATGTTTTAATGTTTGCTCTTTCACCTCCTCTCATGCTGTAGCAAAATTAAAAATTGTTGATTTTAAATTGTAAGACCTTAAGTTTTGCAAGGTACGCTGCCCTCTTGTATCTTCTGCATTATCTCCATCGATCAATACAACTATTACATCCTCTAAAAACTTTCTGCGATATATTCGTTTGGTTACCAAAATTATTCCCTGATCCATTGGTTGAATAAGCAGTGTTGTATTTTTTGACAAAAACACACAGCTAAAGTTGCTAGGTTTACGAGATATGCCAACCATTACAGGAGTCAATCTATGCGATCCATCGGCGTTAGCACAAAACCGAGATCCTCTTCTTGCTGATTTTTCTTCCAGAATTAGATTTTTCATATTTGGAGGCTTGTGTGCTTTCAGGCAAAGTAAGCCATAACAAACCAGTTTCGTCAGTATTGTAAATCTGAGATTCTAAAAGGTTCTATTTCTTCTTTTGGGGCACATGAGGCTTTGCCTCATTATTTTATTCACGATTCCGTGCTTTTTGCGAAAGCGCTAGAGCCATTCATCACTTGCTTTGAATGGTATGTCCATATGATTTGCTAATTTAATTGCATAAGATTTTAATTCGACTGCCCGGATCGGGACCCCTCTAGAACGTTGTTGGCCGTACCATTTTAAGATTGCTTCTTCCAGTGAAGTTTTACGAGCCAATTTCATTCGTTTTCTGAGATTGCTGTTCTCTCCTACATCACACATGAATGCAAATTTATTTATTTTGCTTTTGTTTTTTTATGTCCGAAACAGTTTTTTATGCCATATTAATCACATTTATGAGACACAGACGTTCCAGACTCCAACTTTTGTATAATATCTAGATTTTTATTGATTTTTAGATTGATTCTTTTTCGTTTGTCCATATTTAAAGGGTAGGATTGCGAAAATTTTAACTTACTGGAGTACACTAAATGTGTTCATTTACAACGAGTAAGCAAGTCAAACTGCTGTAGAAAGTTGCATGATTCCCCAGACAGCGTGGTAAACACCCATATAATCATAGAAACCTACGTGTTATTATATTAGGGAATCCCCTAATAATATGTGATAATCTCACTTTCCGTCTCTTCCCTACAAATGTGCAAATTTATATCTCATGTGTGTATTTTTTATGTTTCTCTTACAAATTTATTTTTCAGCAAAAAAATATATATATATTACTATTAGAAATGACTCTTATCTAAATTTTGTTGAAATTCTTTGTAAAATACAGTGGTATGGGACGGGTTAAGTATTTATAATATTAACAGTACGTTTTTATTTTGTTTTATATTTGACCGGATTTTTTGTCCGTTATATCCGAAGTCCGTTAAATAGAGGTCCGTTATATCGAGGTTTTACTGTATTACAAATAAAAATTTATCTTTTTAAATGATGAAAGCAATTATAAATCACAATGTTTATTTTTACTTTTCCATTAAAATTTAAACACAAAAGTTACCTGGATTTGCACTGTGGTTTTACACAAAAATGCTGGGGGTGGAAACTAGACTTCACTGGACAATTTCTGGGAGAACTGGGCTTAAACTCTCTGCCACACGAACAAAAGCTGCATATCACACTGCGAATTATTAAAGTTGGAAGTTGGAGCACTGGAACACAAACTTTAAAAACTTTTCTCCTTAAAAAAACTGAAACAGGTAGAAGTGAATGAAATGGCAACATGTGGTTATCTTTAAAATTCGGACTAAACGCTGAAGCCTACCGCTCTTGACCACGCCTCAGCGAGAGTGAGCACTTATCTTTTAAATTCATTTGCTTAACTTGGTATAAACAAAACACTAAACGGGAATATTTATTTAAAACGCAGTATCGAGCGGTTAAATGATCAAAGAATGCCGAGAAAATACAGATCTGTCAAATAATAGACAAACTCTAAATTGGTTTATTTTCGACCTCGGTGACGCTAAGATGAATTGAAAGAATTCGGATTTTTAATACGAACGAAAGTAAATGAAATACACTAAAAATATTCTACGATAATTTAGCAAATACGAGGAGATTTCAATACATATCCAAAGAATTTGCAAATGCCACAAGTGGATATATATATATATATATATATATATATATATATATATATATATATATATATATATATATATATATATATATATATATAGAGACTTATGTTAATGATTTTAAGTCTCTCAACCCATAGTAGAAAGTTGATTCCAACAGGAACTCACAATAGCACAAAAATATTGTAAAACCGAAATGTACAATTTATTACAACTCTGCAAAGAAAGGCGTAGACTATTCCGACCAGATGTCATCCTACCATACAGTGTACAATTACAATCTCTTTCTTTTACTATTTATTAATTTAGAAGAGTGAGACTTGGAACAACTATTGCTAATAGTTTAATTATATTCAATATGAGCTCTGAAACAAAAATGAACATTCAAGAATTTAGACGTCAGTTAGTTTATAATTCAGTACAATCACTTGAAGAAAAACCACTTAAAAAAAAAGGGTACATAATTTTAATAAGGAAGCGATAAAAACCTTGTACAGGCTATCGTCAAATAATAAAATCTGCAGGTTTAAGTTACCGTGAAGTTGATAAAAAAGTTCGTAGGATTATAACTTTTTGTTTCAATTGCACTGATCAACCTGGTTACTGTTTGTCTTGATTTTAACAAGGCACATATTTAATTATAAGAAGCAAAAATTACCAATTAATTTTAAAATGTGGTTGTTTTTTTTTAATATTAAATAGTTTGTTTTTATAGACACATTCAATTTTATTTAATTACATCTAAAAGAAAATTTGTTTAGCTGTTTGTACGAATCGCTGGCGGCATGTCGTGTTTGAGAGGAAATTAGATTAATACTTCTATAATAGTTTTCTTTGTGTAGTATATGCAAAAGTTATACTTTTTTGCAAGAAGTACTTTAGGATATAGCCTGTATTAATAATCATAATACACACCACAAGCTTTCTGCTTAATTTTCTATTTAACAAAATCTGAAAAAAAAATCAAAAATGTTTGCTTTTTGCGCTTATATTTTATGGCCCATAACTAGAGAGATATCGCTCCTACACAAAAACTTATCGACTATTAAATACAATCTAAAAGCTTAGTTTTTTAAATCTATATAACTACGCGTTCACCTTGATTAGTTTCACGTCCAGTCGAATTTTTTCCAGTATCAATTTGTCCAGTAAGTGGATACGATTTATTGGCGTCACAAACTCACCAAACCTTGATGCCATACTTGGCAGGTTCTGCTGGCATATATTGCGTGAAACGTGTCCTACCTCTAAAAGGAAATAGCTGTTCATCCACAGTAAGAGAATCCGACGGTACATAGTTACGACGTAAATGATCATTGAGAAGATGGAATATATCTGTAATAGCTGCAGCTTTATCATTTTGCAAACGTTCTGCACGTGTTTTGTCATTGTCAAACCGTAAGAATCTGCTGATGCTCCAAAAGCGATTTATGCCCATACTTGCTGGGTACAAAGGATGAGAGTCTGTTTTCCATAAATCTTTCGAGTGCTCTGAATTTGAATGCCCGTACTCCTGCTGTAATAAGAATACCTAAGTATGCATCAAATTCTTCTGTTGTGAGTGACTTTCAAACATTTCGAGGTTTGTCGGGGTTTTCAAAATTATACTTTTCACAAACGCTATTAGCTCTTCGATTGGTTTCGCGTATAATTATGTCACACATTACGTCACTAAAAACACATTTGAATGTATCTCTAATCGAAAGAGTTTTAGTAGAACGTACTGGGCCCGTTTTTTTCACGCAAAAGGTTACGTTTCAGTGTTCGACTTGCAGTAAACGGTTTTCGTTGCCAAATCGTTTGATCTTTTGCAACCAGAACATCACTTTGGGAAGAACTTTCTTGAAAATCGTCAAAATCTTCATCACTACTATCGTCGCCGTCGGTATCGATTTCAATCTTATTATTGATATCAGTAAAAACGTCCTCTACGTCAGAAGCTTTATCTCCATCCGGTTTGCTTTGCGAAACATAGTCCTCATCTGATTCCTGGTTTTCGATATTTTTGTCTACTTCCTCATCTATATCGTCTATAAATTGTTGCAAGTACTTCTGTTGCTTTTCATACGTCATTCTAAAATTACGTAAAAAAATAAACAGTATTTAAACATAAATTTACATACGTAAAAATAAACAGTAATAACTTACCTTCTAAATTCGCTAGCACTCACTTCTCTTCTTGCCATTATTACAAGTAATTACAACATAAAACACGCATATAGTCACAAAAATATTAACAATCTGTAAGCACAGTTAAATAAACACTGATAGCAAACAAAGAAAAATCCCAATTGTCTGTTATTTTCGGAATGTACAAGCGAAGTTTACCGAAACAATGCCGGGTACCTGGGTAGCACGGGTATAGACTCCCGTATCAGGTACTTGGGTATTGACATAACGGTTAAATACAATCTAAAAGCTTAGTTTTTTAAATCTATATAATATTTAACTAGCTGGAAATTAAGCATTTAATGTTTATTGTTTAACAAATGGCAATAATTGTCAAAAAAGTGCAAAAAATACAACATTTCCTTTAAATTTTTTTCACCCCTCAAACATATCTTACAGTCTTCATATTTCGTCATAAATGACTTTATAATACAAGTAAAACGTGTTTTAAATTTCGTTAAAATCCATTTAATAATTTGCATAATATTTTTGCAATCCAGGGTCCGAAAAAAACTGAAAAATTTGCAAAATTATGCTGGAATCAAAATAAGAAATTTAATTATTCGAATTTTTCACTTCAATTGCAATCGGCAAACTTGAAAAATTAATTAATAAATATAAAACTGCTCAAATAAATGAATTTTAAGAGGTAAATTACTTTAAAAATTGCATTAATTGCAATTTAAAGAATGCATCCCATTGCATCTTACCGTAACAGAGTTTCCAGCAATGAAAAAACAAAAATTAATATTCTAAATTTGTTAATTAAAGTGGTAATACCAGCAATTTATGTTAAATTCAATAATTATTGTATTTTGTTTTGAAAAAGCTGTTTGCATTGTAAAAAACAAATTGGTTAGTTTAAATATATTTTTAGACGTAGGATAGTTTTGTTTATGATTTTGCAGACTACTTTTTTTCTTCCATGTTATAAAAGATTATTTTGGACCTGGATATGTTTTCGTCCTACCTCGTATTGTGTCTTAATGAGATTAATGGTGATGAAAAATACTTACTAATTAAAAAATACAATATCTTTTATACTTTAAGCTTTTAATTTTTAATTGTTATAAAATAAATCTTCGGGATATCCAGGTTATTAAATGTTAAAATGTCGACTTTAAAAATCTAAAAATTAAGCTAATGTGAAATAACACTAATTTTACGTATAGTATTTTTCATATAAAAATGCGTGCACGTCATTCAAGATTTACGACGTCAGAACCTAACAGCGTTGCCAAAACATCAGATTAGTTAGTGAGGAATTTTTAAAATGTCAACTATTTGTCAAACTATTATATTAACACTGAATTCACTTAGTTTTAAGATTACTGCAACACATCAAAATACATAAGAAAACATTTTAATACAAAATTATATATTTTAAATTTGAAACTTACCACTTTTAGAGCATTAATAATAAAAACGGCCCGCCATTATTTCTTGTTCAAAAAAATCTGTTATATGAAAGCTTTCTACAGACTATTTAGTTGTTTTGGCATAGCACAATCACAATACACAATAATTAGTTTTTAAAACTATTAATCTAAATTTAATATGTATTTATAAATAGCATTTATTAATCTATATTATATTATGATTAGACTTCGGCAAATATGCAAATAAAAATGTAGAAAATATGCGCATAAATATGCACGTGTTTACCCGAAAATATGAAAATATTTTACAAAATATGCATACAAATAAATAAAAAAATCGTAAAATAGTAACAATTTTTTTAAAAAAACATAATACATAACTAAATATTTCCTACTATTCATTAAGATTTACATTTATTTTAAGTAACTACATCATTTTTAAGTATGAATAAACTTATTTAGAATTATGGTAACAATAAATGACCAAGTGGTGTTCAAAATTATCTAACAAAAACTTGTGGCTTCTGTCTGAGTACATATATTTATATATGAAAAAACTTCGTTCAACATCAACTGATGTAACGGGAGCATTTTTCAAACTAACCAAAACATTTGGTTCTAAATTAATTGTTTCCGAAATATTTCCAGCTAGAACACTGACTACTTCAGAAAGAATATGGTAACCTTTATTTTTTTCCATAGTAGCTTCAAATTGTTTTAAAATATCTTTTCCAATATTACCTCTAACGTTCCGACAACATGACGCAAATTCTTTTATTAATGCTGTACTTTCGAACAATGACAGTTTTGGTGATTCTAACTGAGTAATTGTTTTTTGAACAAAACTAAAATTTGATTTTATAAATGAAAGTTCTTGTTGAAGCAAGTTACTCTGAAAAGTTTGTTTAGAATCCAAAAGAGATTGGGAACTTTCATCTGTTAACGTATCAATTATGTTCTTTATTTTAACAAAATGATCTGCATAAAAATTAGCTGCTTCTAACCATGTTCCCCATCGCGTTAAAATAGGTTGTGGTGGAAGAGGAATGTTAGGTAGCATTTCTTTATAAAGTTGAATTTCTATAGGAGATTTAAGAAATACTTTTTTGACACTGGATATCATGGTATTTACAAGAGGAAACTTTTTTCGTATTTCCTCTGCAACTCTGTTTAATCCATGCGCTACACAAGTGACATGTATTAAATCTGGGAAAAATATTTTTAAATTTTGTCCTGCTTTCATCATATAAGGAGCAGCATCCGATAAAATAAGCAGTAATTTATTAGAAGGAATAGTTGTCGGAAGAAAAAAAGTTGCTAATGTTTCTTGTATAAAACGCGAAATTGTTAAAGAATTTGTTTTCTCAAGTTGCTGACATGAAATAAGATGAGATTTTGGTAAGGTATCTTCTTTAAGAACACCAATCAATAAATGAGCAATATACTTTCCTGAGGAATCAGTGGTTTCGTCTACAGATATGTAAAAATAATTATCAGTAATTTCTTCCTTAATATTAATTAACACCGACGAGTATATCCCGTTCACATTATTTCTTCTTAGAGACCGATCACTTGGAACATTAAGTCTGCAATATTTTTTTAGAAACGAACTAAAATTTACATTTGCTAATTTTGAAAGCGGTATGTTTGCAGACACTAATGCGCGACACAAGTCTTCATTAAAAGTTTCTTGCTCATCTAATTTTTTTGAAGTAGATTGGAAACATTTAGCCATTGAAGTTTGATGTTTTCCTCCTATTTTTCCTTTTTTTGCAATGTGTGAAGCACTTCTCACATGTTGGTCTATCTGAAATTTCTTCTCACATGCTATCTATAAATAAAAATAAAAACCTTTATTTTAACCCAACCTTTAAAATATAAAAATGTACAAGGTGTTTTTGGTTAATCAAATAACTGGTTTGGAAAAAAAAAACACTCGCTAAGTGTTTTAAATGCATTATTAATCCACAAATTAGTTTTTGTTACTAACCATTAGTACATCATATAACTTATTTTAAAATTCAACAAAAGTTTTTTTTTTGTTAATTCAATTACAATAAAAATAATTGTGTTTTAGAATAGCTGACTTCATAAAAAAAAGTAAAGGTGAAAAATTTTTCTAAATACACACCATTGTATTGTACCATGGACAATTTTTTCTCACTAAAGGAAGCTATTTTTCATTTAAAAACAACCTACTAGTACTAAATTTCAAGTAAATACGTTTATTGGTTTTAAAGTTATTGTTGTTATTAACTAAAAGAATTTAATTTTTTTTTAATTTTAACACCCTGTATCTCGAAAAGTAAATAAGTTTGACCCCTCATTAACTATATCGTTTTGTTCAATTTTTCGAGAAGTATCTACAGTCAAACGTTGTAAGTGTCATTTGGAAACACCCTGTATGTATGAAATATTAGATATTTAATAGAAAATATGAGATACTTACAATTTTGCCACAGACTGAACAGTAGATTTTTCCCATATCCATAGACAGCTCTTTATAAGGTTTAATCCAAGTTGAAGCACTGGTTGTTTTAGGCATTATAAAATCACAATCTTCCTTTTTGTTATGCACAACGAGTGTTTACGCTTTGAATATCAAAACAAAAATGATTTACAAATCTGAGCATCAAATTAGAAATGTTTAGGTACCTAATTCAATAAACTGGGAGATTTTGGAAAATCCCTAAATTAGGAACAAAACTATTAGCCGTTTACCTGCTGTTAAGATACAATAAATTGTAGATAGATTTGGGGATTAGATCATAAAATGCAAATGAGCGAACCCTTAGCGATTATCCAATAACTGAATGCCTCAGTGACCGAGACTTTCTAAGAATGTTGAGGGCTACTTAAATTGATCTTCTTTGAAATTGTAAATGTTTTGTACCTGTAGAGATTACGTACTTAGATCATTTCTTGATTAAAATGACTACAAAATTTTATACAAGAATTGAAATAAATTGGTATGTTTAAAAATTTTCAAATACAGTATAAAAATCTGAACTTTTATGCACTTTATGCAAACTTTTATACAAATATGCCAAAATATAAAATATTTGCATAAAATATGCACAATATGCAAAATATGCAATATGCAAATTTGCCGAAGTCTAATTATGATCAAATTGTATTAAAAATCAAAACATAAACAAAATTCTTATTCTAAAAAAGCGGCAACATTTTAAACAATTTTACCACACGCTGAACTGTCAAAAAATTTGAATTATTCCTGTATCAATTGCGTACAATTTTCTAACATATTTAATTAAAATTATTATTTTGTGAAATATTGGACTTAAAGAGTTATTTCATAAAATTTATATTAGTGATAATAACAAATGTTTTTGGTTATTTAATCAATATAATTCTAAAATTCCCAATATTATAATGATTACATTTTTCTGATTATTATACCATGTTGACGCCTATGATAGATAGAGCAGTTCAGTATGGGTTTCGTATTATTAGCTGTGTTAGGAAAATTTGAATTCTAAGATTGACGTTCTGAAAATTTTAAATATAAGGATATAAGTCTCGTCACTTTATATAAATTGTGACGTGCAAGCATTTTTATATGAAAAATAGTATATTACAATTTTTTACATTTGTTTAAAATCATCATTTTGGTTTACAACCCTACGTGGGTCCTAGCCTCCTCAAGAATTTCTCTCCAGTCGTCCCTATCCATCGCCTTTCTCCTCCAAGCACGTATTCCCATATATTTATAGTTTCTATAAAAACAAATTAAATTATGAACATATTTTTAGACACCAAACGTCACTGATCTATTGGACGCAGATTCCTCAGTCGACAAAATGAGCCAATCGGTACAGAAGGCGGATTCTATAGGTTTTAAAAGAGCTAGTTTATCAGTCATGAGACATTTGTACAAAAATAACTTTTTATAACTAATACCTTAGTATTTTTGATGCTTTGTAATATTTAGTATTTTAAGGAAATTTTTAGATAGAGACGAGGTGTATCTTTGTAATAAAGGGATTATTTCTTTTCAGTTTTAAAATCTTTTCTTGTACATACCCGCACACAGCAATATTGCTTGCCTGAAGAGCCATTCATGAAAGTACAGCAAATAACAATCAGACTTCCTAGGAGAATTATTAGTACCTAGCCTAGACTTTTTTTTTTCGTCCAAATGCTCTTCAGACCATCTCCACACACAGTTACACCGTCTGAGGTCTACTAAAGTATTTTCTACCTAAGAAGACCGCTTTGCAATTAAATGCTGGTAACTTTATTATTAGCGGACCAGATAAACGAAAAAGAAAGACTGGATGACTGCAAAAATCCTTGACATGATGGAAGACAAATATATAAAACTAAAGATACTGCCAAATACCGTGAAACCCATAGACGAATATGAGCTGAGAAAAACTAAAGAGAAATGGTTCTCGGAGAGATGCGAAAAAATCAAACAGTGCGAAAAGGTATACGACTATCACAATATGCATAAGAAGATAAAGGAACTCACAACAAAGAAAAGCTACAATATTTTATCAAAAGGGCTGTGCGATGATAATGGAAATCTACAACTAGACCCCGACAAAATAGTTAGAATCTGGGAAACTTATGTGGAACAACTGTTTAATGATAACCGTCCTAGTGGGTATACACTGAGCAATGATGATACTGGCCCTTCTATTCTAAAATCAGAAGTGGAGAATGCTATAAAGGGTCTTAAAAATAACAAAAGACCAGGCAACTATAACGTATACGGGGAAGTATTGAAAATGCTGTGCGAAACAAACAGTCAATTTCTAGACTCACTCGTCAGACTTTTTAACAATATTTATAACAGCGGGGAGTTTTCTGAAGACTGGCTAGAGTCAACTTTTGTTGCCATACCGAAAAAACCAAAAGCAAAGTCTTGTGATCAACATCGGATGATAAGTCTAATTAACCACATTTCGAAGGCATACACCAAGGTTATTTACAACAAAATAATCAAAAAATGCGAGGATAACATTGGAGATTCGCAGTTTGGGTTTCGGAATTCTCTTGGGACAAGAGAAGCACTTTTTAGTTTACAGGTACTCATCCAGCGCTGCAGAGATATGAACAAAGACGTGTACATATGCTTTATAGACTACGCAAAAGCATTCGATAACGTAAAGCACGAAAAAATAATTGAAGTTCTCCACAAGATCGGAGTCGACTACAGAGACATTCGAACAATAGCGAGTCTCTATTGGGGTCAAACAGCTAAAGTGAAAGTAGGATCTACATTGACCAATAAAATTGAGATCAAGAAAGGGGTACGACAGAGCTGTATCTTGTCTCTTATTCTCTTTAATATATACTCAGAAGAAGTATTTAAGACAGCGCTGGAGGAAAGCACAGAAGGCATAAAGATAAATGGAGAAATAATTAATAACATAAGGTATCTGGATGACACTGTGATTCTAGAAAGTACCATCGAGGAACTGAGTTGCCTAATGAGTAAAATACAAAAAACAAGTGCACAATACGGACTCAGACTAAATATCACAAAAACTAAAAGGATGTTAGTAAGCAAAACCCAACAACCACCACAGCAACTGATATTAGACAATGAAAGAATTGAACACGTGGATTCGTACATCTACTTGGGAACAACAGTTAACTTAAATTGGGATCAAGCGAAGGAAATACGTATAAGAGTAGAAAAGGCAAGAGCATCGTTCACTTGCATGAAGCAAATTTTCACCTCTAAAAGCCTCACCCTACCTCTCGAAATTCGACTTCTGAAATGTTATGTATTCCCGGTTTTGTTATATGGAATGGAGGCGTGGACAATGACCCCAAAATTGATGAAAAAAGTAGAGGCCTTCGAAATGTGGGCTTACCGACGTATATTACGTATATCCTGGACTGAGCACGTGACCAACGAAGAGGTACTACGCCGGATAGGTAAAGAGAGAGAGAGAGAGGTAGGAATAAGTATAAAGAAAAGAAAGTTGGAATACTTGGGTCACGTTATGAGACATAATTAATATAGAGTACTACAGCTGATCGTTCAAGGGAAAATAGACAGCAGAAGGGGTCCAGGGAGGAGAAGACAAGCGTGGCTCCAAAACTTGCGGCAATGGTTTGGATTGTCATCTGCTGAAATACTCAGATCTGCCGTAAACAAAGTCAGAATAGCCATGTTGATTGCCAACGTTTTGAACGGACAAGGCACATGAAGAAGAAGAAGATAAGCTATAATATATTTTACACTATCTTTATGAATAACATTTTACAGCTTTGTTGTTTCAATCAGTACTGCTCAAAAAGTTATAGTTTATTGGTTTTAATACTTTATTGAAATAGTACGAGTACGGAATATTTATGTAAACAGTTAATTTATTACATGTTAATTTTTTTTAATTTCTCCTCTCGTATCGCATAATGTAGGTTTATCCAATAATCAAAGTTATGCCTTTAAAAGAACATAATATTTAAAAAATTAGGAGTGCCGTGTGTCATAATAATTGTATTTTCCTTTATACACACTTTAAAAATTTGTTTCGTAATGTATTTCTAAAATCCACACAATCATTGAAAAATGATTCATGCTATTTAAAACGCCGTCTACACTTTCGATCGAAGTTCTTCGGACGAAGTGTCGAAGTGAAATTAATCAAGGCGAGGTGTCTACATACTCGTGAAGTCGAGTAATGTTGTGTGAATCTTGTTGTTTGGACTTCGGTCCCTTTGACGCGAACGCGAAAAATTGGCTCAAATCGAAAGTAGAACGAGGCGAAGCGAAGTCGTATAAAGTACCTGTCTACTTGAGTAGTATAGTGGCCGCTTAAAAATTTCTTTCTGTTAACGACACTGTTATCGACAAAATAGATCCAATTCAAACTTGTCATCATATTACGCTTCTGTTTATAGTTAAAAATTAATTGTTGGTCGTGGGTTGTATTGGTGTTATTTAATAATTTAGCACAATACATAATCAACAAAAATCTTATTTAAAACATGCGAACGATTTTTATAATCACAATAAATGTAGTGTTTATGCTTGTTTAGCATTATTTGTGTTCGATTGTTTCGTCTGTTTTACAACCCTCGTTCTTTTTAGGGTGTAGTAGTTGTATATAAGTACCTCTTTTTAATAATAGTGTAGTGAAGCGGTACTTTAAAGTAAAATGAGTAATTTGGAAGAAAATAAAATACAGTCGAAACGTAGAGTGTTATCTCCAGAAGAACGGTGTTTAGTTCTAAAAGTCTAAAGTTATTTTAATTTGGAAAAAAATTTTTGAAAAAGAAGTCCATTGACATCTGTTATGGCAGTTCAGAAACGCACATGCGATGCTTGTGGTATCTCAGAGAGGATATTCCGAAGAATTAATAGCATAAATGAGGATGAAATAAATAAAGTAAGCAAGAGAAATCGTCGACATCCAAAAACTTTAGATTTGCAACAGTAAAATAAACTTGCAATTAAAAATATTATATATAATATGTATAAAGCCAAAGAACATGTAACAATTAGTGCTTTGTTACAAAAAAAACAAAAGACAAGGAACTATGTGATATTAGTTTAACAAGTTTTTGGAGAGTGCTGAAACATTTATTTTTTCGATATAAAAAGACAAATAATACACAAGTATTGTGTGAACTCGCTAATGTTGTTTCAAAACGGTGGTATGTTTTTAAAAAATACATAAACAATAAAACGTCTGATAGTCCGTGGCAAGTTGTATTTTTAGATGAAACTTGGATTTTCGCTAAAGGAAATATGTCAAAATCATCCTGGCAAGATGGCACCACGAAATATTATTCTTTTACTTGTTCCGGTAAAGGTAAAGGCTACATTATACTTCATGCTGGAAATCATGAGGGTCTTATTCCTGACGCTAGTTTAATTTTTTTGCCCACAAAGAATACAAGTGATTACCATGAAAATATGGATGCAAATATTTTTGAAGAATGGTTTGAAGAAAATTTGTTAAAAAAGTTGGAGCGACCATCCATAATAGTGTTGGATAATGCATCCTACCACTCAAGAGTAGAAGAGAGATTTCCTTGAAGCAGCTGGACAAAAGAAGTAATAAAGTTGTGGTTGACAGAAAAGAAAATTTATCACAGTGACATATTTTTAAAAGTCGATTTACTTCAAATGTGTGGAGAGCTCAAAATTCAAAAGAAATTCGTTACTGACCAAATGGCGGTGAAAATCTTCTACTTCCGCCCTACCATTGCCACTATAATGCAATTAAGTAAGTTTGGGGTATAGCCAAAAATGTTTATGATAAATATGCATCCAAAACAATAGATGAAGCTAGTGTTCTTAGTTTATGGAAAGAATCGCTAGAACAAATAAAGGCAGAGCAATGGTAAAATTATTATATTAGACTTACGGAAGACATAATCGTTCAGTCTTTTCAAACCGAGCGGGTTATAGATGAGGTCCGGCCTCTAATTATTCGGATAGATGATTCAGATAGTGACCACTCTGATAGTGAAATATCAGATAGTGAATAGGATAAATCATTTGCTAAAAAGAAGTAACAAACAAGTGTTTCGGGAATTCAATTCGGACTTTGTAGTGTGTTTTAGTTAAACGATAAAGTACCTTCGGTCTAATTACTGGACTGCATACTCTCAATAGCTTTGGTATTAATTACTGGACTACACGTGTTTAAACCTTTTCTTTTGCTGAAATCTCGGAAGTGATTTAGTGCCAATTTGTTTCAAGGTTATATTTAATAGCAGAAAGTAAAGTCTTGGATGTATTTTATTCAAATTTGTACATAAAAGCAACTTAGCAAGTATTTTTCAATTTTACTGCATGCAAAGCCATTCGTATAATTTTCACACTACGCAAAATAGAGACTTATAGAGACCTTAATGAACATTTGATGTCGACAAATAATTTCGAGTTTTCTAAATATTCCGTCCCACTTCTTTTAACACGCCCTGTATATACATATTATATTTACTTTATTTGCCTTTGATACAGTCAAATTCAATATTATTACTGAACATAAAATACAGGAAATTAAATATTTTTACTTTTCAAGCGATCGGAATTAAATATTAACGCCCCACTGTTTGAGTCCCACTGATCATATCTTAATTGCATATCGGCCGCCATAGGGTAAAAGGACTTTATCATGTTAATTGCGGTTCATGTGAAAGTCCTAAGAAATATACCTTGACGTCTTCTTTGAGTAAAGAACAAGAACAATGTAAGCTGGTCGGTTTGTCGGGTCGTGTTGTTGTTTATGTACCTGGGCGATTAGTCTCCGTTCCAAGCCATGTCTTCTGCGACGACTAGGTGTGAGTGGTTCCTATTATTTTTATTGCTTTTGTTCGTAGTATTTTTTTTAGCAAATGTCATTTTTCTTTTTGGTTTCTATAATTTTTTATAGGCGAAAGGACTAAGTACTGTCAACTAGATGTAGTCAGGGAAGGATTAGAAGTGGTTTCGTAGACGTAGAATACTATCTATCTTTCGCAGAATATGATGTGAGTTCAAACTTTTTATTTATGTAAAGCTGTAAAGCAATTTCTCGAGTTAACAATTTTAATAATTTTTAAAACTGTAACTTTTAAACTTCCAAAATATTCAAATTTGAAAATTTAATTGTAACAAGATTGTTTATAAAAATTGGTACCACTTTTTAAGATGGTAAAGTTACATATTCTTATGCAGAGAAAAATCTTACGTAAGATAAAATACTTTTTAACTATCCAACCTTCCATGCATACAGGTACCATACTGCCGGACTATAAATTCCGTTTGTTTTTCATATGACTCGATATAATAATTGTTATTGGTTTCAATACATTAAAGATTAAAAAACAAATATAATACGCAAAAATATAATTATAAATTATTTACATAGAAAAATTATACCAGGGCTTAGCAAAAAATATGGGAAATTGTAGTGAAATTTTATTTTCAATAACCGTAACCTCTTGTAATTAATTTGTCTAAAAATCAAAGTGAATAAATACATTGGTACATAATATATATATAGTTATTTATTGTATAAGACGATAAAATTGTACTTTATCTACGAGAGCGTTTTTTAGCGTCAAGACGTCAGTCGAGACGCTAATTATGCTCGAGAAGATAATGCGATTTTATCGTCGTGTGCAATACAACATTTTTTTCTATAGCAAGACTTCAAGTTCAGGTGAAAAATAGAATTTCAAAGAAAATTGTAATTTTTGGCACAAAAATCGCAATTGTGTTGCTCAGTTGCTAGGGATATGAATTGAAGGAGTGAGTGGATGAAGGGAGTAAGTGACATTTTTGAAGAAAATGAGTTATCCGCATGGATGAAGGTGGTAAGTGCTAAATTAAATTTTCCACTTATCCCCAGCTTTCTATTTTTCAAAATAACTGAGATAGCCAGCATATGAAGGAGGTAATTGACCATACTACTTTGGAATAAAGGAGGTAAGTAACAAGATAAAGTACTTACTTCCTTCATCCATACCACAGAGAATAAAAATTGCTAAAAAAACTAGATGTAAATGCAAAAACTGCCATCTTTTTAAGAACATTAAAAAAAGGGAACCAATGAGAAAGAAAACTGGAGCATTAAAGCATAAAACTGCCACCTACCAATACAATTTAAGTTGTAGTGGCCGGCAAAGTACTGTATGCAAACGGGCTTTCATTTCCTTGTTTGCAATCAGCTTGAAAAACTGATTCCAAACTTCAATAAAATCAGGGAAAAATGCTCCTGAGCTGGACAGAAGGGGAAAACACGCAGTCAGACCTAACAAGACCCCTGCTGAAGTTGCTGCTTACGTCATTGAGCATATTTCCAGTTTCCCAGCAGAAAAGTCGCACTACTCCAGGCATTGTAATATTCACAAAAAATATCTTTCACCGCAACTTTCGATCCCTAGAATGCATAAACTTTACCTAGACAAATGCCGAACTGACGGAAGAAATGAAAAATTTCAAATAAAAGAGGCTACATACCGATTCATTTTTAATAATGAATTTAATCTGTCTTTTGGATATCCCAAAAGCGATACATGTAGCACATGCGCTTCTGGCAAAAGTAATGAAGAGCACACTGAAAATTACAAATCAGCATTTGAATCTCAAAAAGCAGATAGAGAATTTGCTAGCAAATCAGATAACACTATGTATGTAACATTGGATCTACAGCAAACTATGCCCCTACCTAGGCTTAGTACCTCCAAAGCCTTTTATCTTAGACAAATGTGGTTTTACAACTTAGGTATCCACATAATAACCAAAAATGTGGAAAAAACTGTTTTCTGCACATGGACGGAAAATCAAGCTTCCAGAGGTAGCTCGAAAATTTTTAGTTGTTTTCTACGAACAATCGAAGTGGATCCAGCCTTCAAAGTAAGAGATCATCTAATTTTGTGAAGGGACTCGTGTGCCGGGCAAAATAAAATTTTTTTGATGGTATGTTTGTTTCAGTATCTTGTGGGCAAAGGCATCTTTAAAACGATTGAGCACAAGTTTCCAGAGTTAGGACACTCGTACTTAGACTCGGATAGAGCATTTGGACGTATTGAGAAACGACTAAAGAAACATCAAAACATTTACATCCCTGATGAATATCGTGATGTGATTGTTTCTTCAACCACGAAAAATATGGTGATAGACATGCAACATCACTTTAGAGACACGGAAAATATTATGAAGACCATGAAACTAATGAATAGAAAAAAAGATCTTCTTACTAAAAAGGTTAATTTCAAAACTGGAATCAAGTGGATTCGCGTAGATGTCTTACGCGAATCATACCTTTTCAAGGAGTCTTACGATTACTACACACCTTTCAAAATGGTATGTATCCTCAAGCAGAAAAGTTTCCCATCCCTTCTACCTGAAGAATTCAACATTCGAAGACATATCCCAAATACTGGATCCTTAAGCAATGAAAAGGTAGACAATCTAAAAGAACAACTTTGCTTCATTCCAGAAAGGGATAAGTGGTATGAAGCCATCATAGAGCAACAAAAATTTTAAGAAGGTGGTACAATATCCTTAGACTGATTCAAAAGCTACTTAGAAATTCAGTGTTTGTCATTCCTTTGTAAAACCAAAAATATAAGTGTTTACTTGGCATCCATGTTATTTTTTTCCTGATTATAGCGCTTATTCAAAAGAAAATGCAAATATTTATTCTAGATAAAGGAGGTAAGTCCACATACCCCCTTCATTTTGGCATAGACATAATTTCTAACACAAAAAAGTTTTTGGATAAAAGAGGTAAGTACAAATATATATTTTTCAAATAAGTTTTTAAAAATCGGGGGGATTTTTGTTTTTACAATAAAATTTATACATATCCTACCTGTGAGAATAAAAAAAATCGGTTTAAAAAATCGATTAATAAAAAAGTACCAGCAATAAAACTTTGGAGTTAAATTTCTCAAAAACTTACTTTTGTTACTTACTCCCTTCATCCACTCACCCCTTCAATTACTCTGTCAACAAATGTCAAACAAATGTAACGTTTTGGTTTTTGCGGAGAATATTGTTGCGTTTTGTGTACAAAGTGAATAAATACGAAATGGACGGAAAAGAATTGACACAAGAAAAGGAAAACCTACCATCAGTTGTAGAAAATGCAGCGTTGGAAGCAGAAAGTTTATTGTTGCCACAAGAATCAAGTGTTTAAGCAAACAAGTACAAGTTGTGATGCTTTAAAAATAGATATTTCTAATAATGTGAATTGTAAAACTTCCGTTGTTTTTAATCCTTAATGTGTTTGAATTTGTTAATTTTATTGAATAAAAAAAAGTTAAAACATTTTATCTACTCTTGCTGTTAAAGTGTCACTTTATCTACCCTTCCGGTTAAAGTGATACTTTATCTACTCAAAACAGTTGTTATAGCAACACTTTAACATTAGCTATGGAAAAAAATAAATTATTACTTATAATATGTGATACCTCTTCTTTTTAACAGCTAGTAACCCTAATTTGGGACCATTTTTCTCAGACAACTTTATATCGGCATACTAAGAAAAAAATTAGCTTTAATTTTACATAAAAAACATGCATATTATACTAAAAAATTAATAAACGAAATAAAATTTTTGTCCAAGAACTAATTATTATTAATTGAATTGGCAACCTATTATCTATGTATTCTCCTAATTTTAAATCTATGTAAAAATGTGATCAATTCTTCCTTCCTTTAACTTTTGATATTTACCCGCGATCAGTACCGCCGTTAGAAATCTTACATTTTCAGCTGTTTTTGAATTACATACTTTACTTTTGCGCTTAGTATATTCATGTCCTGCTAGCTGTCTCGCGAACCGTTTTGTCTAGTTTACCATCATCATTAATTTAGATTGAAATTATTGAATAGTTAGGCCGGTCGTCCTTTGGATGCGTTTTCGTCCGAATTATTTTCGTCAGAAATCGGAGGAATAATTTCGTCAGATTTCTTATATGTGGTATCGTCCCCTAGACACGTTTTCGCATTGTACGAAGTCAGCCGTATGTAGTGATTTATCAAATAAGCATACTATAATAATTATTAATAATATGGATCATTTTCTTTTGAAAAATAGTTATCTAGTTAGACGGCGATTAAAATTTAAAAAAAAGTGTTGGGTTAATGACATATTAACAAAACGAAAAGAGAATTCGGAGAATTTCATCATTTACATGATGATTTGATGAAGGACGAGAGACAAGGTAAGTTATAAATACAGTAGTTGCAACATTTTTAATTTTATTATTTAAAAATACAAAGAAAAGGAATACATTGTTTTATGCGCTGAAGTGAGAAATATAGTTCTCAATGGACAACAGCTGTTGATAGGAACCATCTTCTCTTTTTTCACTTGAATATTGTGAGAACCCGGAAGATTCTGTATATTTCAAAGATGAAGAATGATGTGGTGTTGATATTAAGTCATTACAATAGAATGGCGCTCTAGATATTGGAGATGGCAACGGTGTTGATGTAATTGTTTCATTGGAACTCTATGATATGCTGCTCCGAGCGCATGTCTTGTAGATAATTGTTCTTCTTCAAGAAATACTTGCTGCAATTTACTTCTCACCAATATTTGTCGCATATTCTAACATGAGGTATGTAGATGATGTATTCTCAATATGGCCTCATGGATCAGAGTTGTTGGACACATTCCTGAATGATATAAACGATAAAAAAGAGACAATGACATTTACCACGGAAAAAGAATATAATAACACACTACCCTTCCTGGATGTTTTAATCTCTAAGAACGATACTGGATATGAGACTCGGGTGTATAGAAAACCAACACACACCAACAGATATTTTAATTTCAAATCAAATCACAATATTAATAATAAATGGGAATCATTAAATCAATATACGATAGAGCCAAAATTATTTGTTCTAACTAAAAATCGTTCTTGGAGAACAAACATTTGTTAACATCTGTTTTATTAAAAAATGATTATCCTTTATCGTTTGTAAATAAGGAATTTTCAACAATCGACCGAATAGAACAGAACAACTTAGAACGAGATCTTACAGCATACAAAAGGAATAATACGGAGAAAATAACAATTCCATATATAAAAAGATTATCAGAAAAACTTAAAAGGATAGGAAATAAATTCAACTTTTCAATAACATTTAAAACGACAAACACATTGAGATCTATTTTGTCTAAAAACAAACCTAACCATGAATAAGAAAGGACAAAGAATTGCATTTATAAAATACCTTGTGAATGAGATCAGTTTTATTTAGGTGATACATCAAGGCCATTAAATGTTAGAATAAGTGAACATCAATCTTATATTAAAAATAGAGAATTTGCTAGATCTCAAATATGTAAACACGCATGGGATAATGAACATAGGGTTCAATGAAATGATTCAAATATAGTCCTAAAAGAATCGGATGGTAAAAAGAGAAAAATCAAAGAAGCGGTTCTAATTATGCTAAGTGGACCAATTGTGTCGCAAATTCCTCGGCAGAATGTAGTAGGATCTGGTTACCCATATTAAAAGAGGAAGTTATTAAAAGGAAAATACCAGTATTAGTAAGTCAGTAACATATAGAGGATACATCATTTATATTTTTTAAATAACAAACATATAAAATCAGAATTTGGTGTTTATTGAAAATAAACTAAACGCACGACCAAATACTTACCATGTTGGGATAGTATTATGAGGTTTTTTCCTGGTTTTTCCCTCATAATTTAATATAGGAGATTTTTACTGTTATCATGGCATGTATTTGTCTTTTTAAAGACGAAACACATGCTATGATTTTTTCTGACGGATAGTCTCAAGTTAAAGTTGATTTCATGTAATCGAATGAACTATCTTATAAGTAAAGTCGTCCCAGGAACGCAACTCAACAATATTGGCAATATCATTTTAAAGTCGTCTACTTTAAAATGTATAATGTATGTCTCAATTGTCAATATAAATGAGTCAGATTAAATTAAAGTATTAAAAGAATTTTTCACCAAATACCGAAAAATCAAAATTTGTTTAATTTACTATAGTGTATTTTTTATGTATGAGAGAGTAATAAAACAATAAATTATGTATGCAAATCCCTAAACTGTTGATACGGGCGACTCAATGAAAAACAGATATTTTTCAACAAGTTTACAGAAGTATATAGGAAAACAATTTTAAATTGAGTATGACCACCAGGTATAAAGGTTGGAGCAGAATAGAATACAATAGTTGTGAGGGTTACTAATCCCTAAATAAGGTTGCCAGTGTCGGAGTGATGGAGGTTAACAGGTACTAATGAATTTGCAAGAAATGTAAGATGTTTATTTTATTGGTTATATATAACCAATAAAAGTTTAATAAGTACCTACCTATTTGCAAAATAAAGTTTAATTCTTCAGATAAAATAAAACGTTTTATTTTATCCATTTGCAAAATAAAGTTTAATTCTTTGCCTATTTGCAAAATAAAGTTTAATTCTTTAGATAAAATAAAACGTTTTATTTTATCTGAAATGAGTGCATTCCACGAAGTAAGGGTTTCAACAATCAAACATTTAATTCTTTAATTCCAGGAATCTACGACAGTAATTGACTAGATAATTACCTTCTAAACTTATTCCACAGAAAATGTGATAGTGGGTTTTTCCATTTTGTATATAGGAAGGTCCAAGTGGCGTATTCAAAATTCTTAGCAGTTCACTAAAAGTAGGTACTTCAGTTGCAAGGTGCAGTTTATTGTGTATACTAGTGTTATGGAAAATTTGGAAGTGCCGTGTAAACGCCGAAAAATTGGTCCTCTAACAGTTAATGAAAAAACATTAATATTTAATTGTTTTAAATCATTTACAGACAAACGTTTATGTGAAAGTGTTGATGAGACCGTTGAGTTAGTTAGCAGTACACTTGGTGTTGGGAAATCTACGATTTACAGAGTTATTAAAGAAGAGAAATGTGGTAGTTTTCAAATGCCACGTAATGCTCCAGGGAAACCAAAATTTCAAATAGAATATCATTTTAAAGAAGGACTTCGACGGAAAGTGCATGAATTCTTCTTTAGACAAGAATTTCCAACATTGGATAAAGTTTTTGTCTCAGTTCGAGATGATAAGGATTACCCAGAAATGAGTCGAAGTACGTTATGGAAACTTTTAAAAGAAATAGGCTTCCGCTGGAAAAAGAATCCCAGAAAGTCTATTTTATTAAAAAGAAGCGATATTGTCATATGGAGAAGACATTTTCTAAGAACCATAAAGGAAATGAGAAACCAAAAAAGAAAAATATTTTATCTTGATGAAACATGGATCAACGAGGGTCATACACCAAATAAATTTTGGCAGGATGAAACTGTTACAAGTCAAAGGCACGCTTTTGTAAATAACTTATCTACTGGTTTAAACCCACCATCAGGAAAGGGACGCAGGCTGATAATAGTACACATTGGCAGTTCAGACGGTTTTGTTGAAGGTGGTTTATTAACTTTTGAATCAACTCGTACCGGTGACTACCATGAAGACATGAACGCTGATGTCTTTCAAGAATGGTTCGAACAAATGATAGATCTTCTTCCTAAGAACTGTGTAATAGTAATGGATAATGCAAGTTATCACTCCAGACTTATAGAAGGACTGCCCACAACCAAGTGGTTAAAAAAAGACTTGCAGAATTGGCTGAGTTCAAAAAATATTACGTACCATCCCGGATCTATAAGAAAGGAACTTTATTCGTTGTGTGCCCTTCATAAAGAAAAATTTAAAAAATACGAAATTGATGAAATTGCCAAAAATCGTGGAATGACAGTACTTAGATCCCCACCATATCATTGTGAATTAAACCTGATTGAACTGGTATGGGCACAGATAAAGAGTGAAGTTTCAAGAAAAAATACCACTTTTAAAATTCATGATGTTAAACAGTTGTTTTTGGAGGCCGTAAATAATGTAAAACCTGAAAACTGGGAAAAGGCAGTAAATCACACTATTAAAGAAGAGGAAAAAATGTGGAAGCTGGACAATATTACTGATAAAATGATCGAGCCAGTTATTATAAATCTTGGTTCTGAAAGTTCATCTTCTGAATCTGATTTGGATTTGTAACAAGTAGCTGTGAGTTTTATATTAATATTTTTATTCATCTATTTAACATACCTTAGACGGTTTTAAAAACTCTTTTTCTCTTTTGTAATTTTTAAAAATTAAAAAAAATGTGAATTTTTTAAAACCCTTTTTAATGTAGGCCAGTCAGTTCTAATATAGTGTGTGATAAAAGAGGTCACTTTTGTTTACATACACATAACACTTTATAACACTGAAATAATTCATTTATTTTTTACAATTATTCAAAGTAATTTTTCAATTAATCTTGAGCACGCCCATGAAGTGGTCGGAGCTACCAGTTAAAATTATGCTAATTACTCTCTCGTTCATAAAAATAAACTATAATGTTTGTAAAATATATAATTGAAACGTCAATAAACGTATTTTAACCTTTAATTGTGGCTTATTCCCATTTAAATAATAATTAATTTACTAATGTTTGTATTTTGAGAACGATCTCCGAAGTGGAAATTGAAACGTCAATAAACTTACTTTAACCTTTAATTGTGGCTTATTCCCATTTAAATAATAATTACTTTAAAATGCCATAAGAAAATAGCTTCAAAACCATATTAATGTACAAAATGTTATCACTTAAATAACTATCTTTAAAAAGGTCTATAATAGTTTATACAAGTTTCCTTAGAAAACATGTTTCAATAGGATGATTTACATCAAATCTATATAAAATGACTTTTATTTGATAATACTCTTCTCCTAAATAATACTTCACTCGTATTAAAAATTTATCTGACGATGTATTACATAGTATTTCAAGGTCATATGCATTGTTCAATTTAACAACTTAATCATAAGCGTAAGTCGTATTTAATAAAATAATATTATTTAGATGCATAGTCATGTAACATACTATTATAACTAGTTTTTAATGAAGCTAGATAACTGCTATTTAAACTTAAAAAACAAAAAATACCTGTACTGATATAACGCATAAAAATGCAATGATTGTTAGATGTAATTATCATATATGTAATTATCATCTATATATCTTATTGTATTAATTAATCACGCTACTCTGAGTATATAAGAGCGAAAACTTAGAATTTGATAGTAACATTTTCATAACGGTAAAAGATGATACCAAAAGATATATGTGATCTATTAGAAGAGTCTTTAGATGAAAAGATAGAAAATTTTGAAATTCAGGAACATGAAGGCAACGAAAAGGGTCAGGGACATTTAGGAGAAATGGTATTCTTGTCCTTGAAAAATAAAAATACCGGCAAAGATCATCATTTAGTGGTTAAACAATGTCTCGTAGGTTCTGAAGAAACAAACAAATTTATGTCGATGTGTTTTAACAACGAAGTGCATTTTTATACCAAAGTGATTCCAGCGTTACAAGCGTTCCAAAAGTCTTATCCTAAGGTTGAAATTTTTAACAATATACCAAAATGTTTTGCAACGAGCTCAAAAAAAGGAGAAGAAAAATTTGTAATGGAAAATTTAAAGCTAAAAGACTACAAAATCCATCCTAAGAAAATACCCCTAAATACTAAAATGTACGAAACTATTTTTAAGACGTATGGAAAGTTTCATGGAGTTTCCTACGCTTTTAAACATTACCATCCTGAAGAGTTTAGCGAATTAGGCGCAGAGTATCATAATAATATGAAAACGTTTTTTAATCAAGGTATGTAATTTTGTTTTTATTTTCGGCTTTGTCGTCGTTCACTTATAAAAAGATTATTAAATCTTCTTCTTCTGAGAGTGCCGTCTCCCTACGGAGGTTGGCAATCATAATGGCTATTTTTATTTTTGAACTTGCTGCTCTAAACAAATCAATTGATCTGCATTGATACCAATCACGTAGGTTCTTCAACCATGAGTTCTGCCTTCGGCCAACAGATCTTCTTTTTTGAATCTTTCGCTATATTATGAGTTTAAAAATTTCATATTTTGCTCCCCTCATCACGTCGCATAGCTATTTCAGTTTTCTGGTTTGTATAGTGGTGATTAGTTATGTTTCTTTACCAACCCTCTCCAGTACTTCTTTATTTGTAATTCTATCAGTCCATGATATTTTTAATACTCTGCGGCATAACCAGAGTTCGAAAGCCTTAATTCTTTTTAAATTGCATTTTTTTAATGTCCAAGTCTCAGTTTCACATAATAATATTGAAAATATATAACAGCCAATGCCACGTAGTTAAATATTCAAATTTAGATTTTTGCACGTTAGGAGTGACTTCATTGGTATAAATGCTGATCTGGCAATATCTATTCGCCTGTTTAATTCTGAAGTATGATCACTGGTTTCATTGATCAAAGTTCCAAGTACTAATATTTTTCTACTTATTCTATCACGTTACCATTGATTGTCAATAGGTGATATATATTTTGTGGTCTTTTTGTAATTAGCATGTACTTCGTTTTTTTAGCGTTTATAGTAATTCCCATCTCAACATTATTCATACTTAAGCTTTCGATAAGATGGTGTAGATCTTCTATACCCGTTGCTTTGATCACAGTGTCGTCTGCATATCGTAAGTTGTTAATTAATTTTTACCCGCTTTGATAATATTTAGCGTGTTTTGGAAAATTTCTTCAGAATACAAGTTAAACAAAATTGGCGATAAAACACATCCCTGTCTAACTCCACTACAGATCTTTATTTCTTCTGAGTGTTGGCCATTAATTTAAACTATGGCACTTTGGTTCCAATATAATATTTGCACTATATTTATGATTTTTCTGTCAATACGCTTGTTCATAAGTTGTGATATTAATTTTTCATGTCTTACTTTATCCAAAGCTTTTTCGTAGTCAACAAAACACAAGTGTAGATCAACGTTTACATCCCGACATCGCTGAATCAATATGTTGATGGCAAATAGTCCTTCTCGAGTACCCATTCCATTTCGGAACCCGAAATGCGTCTCGCTAATATCCTCCTCTAGCCTTTCGTATATTCTCTTATGTACTACTTTTAACAGAACTTTTAAAGTATGACTCCTTCGATAATCAGAGCACTCTTTTGCTGCTTGTTTGTTTTTTAGGGATGGTTATAAATGCTGACTTCAGCCACTCTTGTGGTACTATTCCCGCATCGTACACCGTGTTGAATAAATCTGACAATACTTCTAAGTTATCCTCTTCCACTAGTTTTAACAGTTCTATTGGTATTTCACCTAATCCAGCTGCCTTATTGTCTTTAGAGTTTTTGATAGCATATTTGATTTCACCTATTGTGATCTTCTGTCTCTCTAAAGGATTTAATTCTTGTATTTTCAGCATTTCATCTCTTTCATCTTATAAAAGTTCTCTAACGTACCCCTCCCATCGTCTTAATTTTTTTCGCAAATCTATCAGTAGTACTCCTTTTTTGTCTTTTATGTGTCCTTGCTGTCTATTTCGACCCATTCCAGTCACTTTTCTTATTTTTTTGTGCATATTTCTCATATCATATTTTGTTTCTAGTTCTTCTATCTCTTTACATTGTTTCATCAAATAGATTTCCTTAGCTGTTTTGATTTTTTCCTTAATTATTTTTTGTATTTCTTTATACTTTTCCTTTATATTGCCTTCTTTCTTCCATCTCTATTAGTATTTCTTCTTTCATCCACTGTTTTTTAGTCTCTGACCTATGTTGTATCAAACTTTCTTGAGCTGGTTTCAGTAATGTGATTTTTATATTATACCACTTTTTATTTACATCCATTTGGTTGTTATTAGTGTTTTTTTGCATATTAACATTCACATTATTTTTTAATTCGTCTCTTATTTCTTCAGGATAAGTTTTAACTGAGGTTATAGAGTTTTTATATCTGCTATTTACGAGTATAAAGTCTATCTGGTATCTAACAATGTGTGTATATAGTCTTCTCTTAGAAAGCTGAAACCAAGTATTGGCAATTACCATATTCTTTTCTTGGCATAAATTTATGAGCTTTTCTCCTCTTTCGTTTCTAGTTCCTAATCCGAACTGTCAAACTATATTTTCAACTGTACCTACTCCAATTTTTGCATTACAGTCTCCTAAAATGTAAGTAATATCTCTAAATTTTGTTAACTTGATTGTATTGTACAATTCTGAATAAAACTTTTCGATCTCATTTTCGGTCTTATCAGCTGTGGGAGGAAAGACTTCGATCATATTAATATTACAGTTCCGTGCTTGAATTTTTAGCATTATTATTCTTTCTGAGACTTGAGTCACACATAGCACCGATTTTATAATAGTGTTGCTCATGATGAAATTCTTGCACTTGATATATTTAAAAAGATTAGAAAACACAAAATTAAAGCACAATATTACATATTTTACAGAGCTGTCTGTTGGGGTTGCAATGCATTACCAAATTTTATTTTTTTTTTATCAAATGACAACCAGAACCAGGCAATTTTCCGCTTTTGAAAACAGTAATTTCAATAGTATAAAACAGGTGCTTGCTTTATAAGTTTAAGAAAACAACTACTGTCGAGTTGCAGTTGCGCAGGTGAAGCGGGGCGCGCGGTGTTATAAATACAGCTATAACTACATTTCTCGAACAGACTCGAAGCCTATATTTAGGTTTAATTTAACTCAATATTAGCCTACCAGTTAACATCAGGAATCTGTTATCTTATTTTGACAAATCTATATATAATATTCTAATCAAGTTTATAAGCGATTCTAAAATAAAAATTTAAACATCCTTATAACAATTTTCTGTGGCAAAAAGATATTTTGTCTAATGCCATCTCTCTCTCTCTCTTTCTCTCTCTCACACACACACAACTACATTTCTATTTTGAATTTCTTAATAACATTTTAAGACAGTATTTCTATGATAGTAAGGAATGTTTTAAGGTAAAAAAACAAAAATCCCTTTTTTGAAAATTTAGAAAGTAAAGTCTCCTGTGTGTCAATAATTTTTTCTTGAATATTGCGCATTCCAATTTTATTGATTTTGATTGTGGCTTAGTGGCTCCGTCAGTTCAAAACTGACAGTTGGCTTAACTAACGTGTCTGACTAAAGATAAATTTGCGGTCTTTATTTTTATATTTTCTTCCAGTTAATTTCAATTTTAATTAATTTCCTAGAAAATATAATTGGTGGCAATTTCAAGTTAAATTATATATACAAAGTTCTCTTAGAATTAATTGGATACAATTTATGAGTAGACAGAATATATTTTAATATGCCAAGATATATTTATAATTTACTTTATTCATTATGTCACTTTTAATAATCGAAAACTGAAATAAAACCATAGGAAATTTATTTAACTGAACACAAAAGAGCTTATGCAGATTTAGTTAGTTGAAAAATAAAAAAAAAAACAAATAATTATTTATTAAATATTATTTTTTATTGTTCATATAATAGTACTTTTTGAATAGATCTTCCGCATTTGTAGCAAAATGGCATATTAAAGCAAAATTTTAATACTGTAATGTATATTTTATCTTTTTACAGCCTGATAACACTAACACTAAAAACACAATTATTTATAATATATTACCTTAACTATACAAATTTATATTATCGACCGAGTCTCTACAATTTAATTTATCCGTAAAATAGTTTCGAAACACAATTCAGATATCTGCCTTAATCTGAGCCTTCTAAAAATTGCAAGGCATAGCAGACGTTGATAAAGATGTTAATAGAGACATGGGGAATTTAAAATTTGCATTCCACGACCTGTCTCCTCAACTAAGCAGAAATCGTTAGCGAATTGGTTTCTTGTACTCATACAGAGTAGATCCGAATAAAATGAAAACGACAGTCAAGATTTCATTTCACGTACAAATCGTCTATGTATCTCTTTACACGTATTTCGCTTTAATAAAGCTCATCAGAACAGCTATTCATAGGCGTTCTCAACGTGAAAAATAAATCTTTCCTGTCTTAAGGAAGCAGCAATATAATGGCTTCGAAACAGACGCAATAGCGACATCTGATATTAAATCCGTAAAATAGTTTTGAAACACAATTCAGATATCTGCCTTAATCTGAGCCTTCTAAAAATTGCAAGGAATAGCAGACGTTGATAAAGAAGGCTCAGATTAAGGCAGATATCTGAATTGTGTTTCGAAACTATTTTACGGATTTAATATCAGATGTCGCTATTGCGTCCGTTTCGAAGCCATTTTATTGTTGCTTCTTAAAGACAGGAAAGATTTATTTTTCACGTTGAGAAAGCCTATTAATATCTGTTCTGATGAGCTTTATTAAAGCGAAATACGTATAAACAGATACATAGACGATTTGTACGTGAAATGAAATCTTGACTGTCTTTTTCATTTTTAATTTAATTTATCTTTAGATTTTGTCATTCTTCTTAAACCATCTCTTTTGGGCTGTGGTATCATACCGTTTCTTCATTCGGTCGTTATCAATCTAAAGATCGGACCAGACCATCTCGTGTATATCGCCTATTTTTTTTCGTTAGTCGTTCGTATAATCATTAACAACTACATCTTCTCCAGGTAGACATCTAAACTCTAGTTGCATGGTAGATGCACTCAAACATCGAGTGAAAATTGAAACGTCAAACAATAGCTAAAATGTAATTTCATTACAATTAATTAAGGCTTAATCCCAATATAAATATATTATTTAACTGCGAAATATGTTTTAATAAGAATAAAAGAGCTCTTTTAATTTAAATCATATTTTTTAAACGTAAGAATGAAATATAAAAGTTATATAGTTATAAGTTATAAAAATTATTAAATACATCAAATAAAACTAGACTTTAAACGCAAACAATAGTCTTACCGTTTTATAATAAAAATAGTGAAGAATAATCTTTTTATTACCCTCATAGTATAAATGTGTTCATTCTGATAAATAATAGCTGAACAATACTGACTCTTTTTTTTCTATGTGTTTTACAAACAAATGACATTAACTTTTTTCCTGATATTATCGGAGACTTAAAACACCTGCTACGTTTTCCTCGTAGATTTATTTCCAATGGTCATATCTGCTGGTTTGGAACATAAGCAGTGTTGATCCCATAGTCTTTAAGAGCTGACACTACATGCAATTTGTGGTTTTTAGATTGGCTCTCAGTTCCACCATTGTGAGTAAAGAAACTATAGCAAGAAAGATCGTTGTTGCCAACCAATAGTTTTCTTTCAATATGGATTTTTTAACACATACAATACATATGCATTTAGATCGCAAATATCTAAAATTTTCTTACATATTCTATAAGGCTAACAAGCTATTTTCCTACAACAGGAATATTTGAATGGACATCATCTTCTAAAATTCAATAGCTATTCACATATGTCGTTGGTGAAAAGTATCTGCCATATTTCTTACACTTTTTTTGCATCTTTGGCTGTTTCTTTTGGACCAGGTAAATGCAAAACAATATTTTTTAAAAATGTTCTTGTTTTATTCGTCACTAATGACTGTGAGTACCATTTAAAACCATTTAGAATAGAAAATCCGGGCGATTTTCTGTAGGTTTCTCGTTTTATGTGCATAACATCCTTATTGTTTTATATCCTCTCCTATACTTGTAATCTATATCCATCAGGTATAGAATTGTTGGCTAAACAGCCATCGTCATCTTCACTTTTTTCTTCATCTAAAGACTCCACAATTTTTTTTTTATTTTTCTACATGGCTAGTTGCCAAAAGTTGTGACTAGTATTTATATTGTTCTGAAGCTATTTTCTTGTGGCATTTTAAATTAATTTATATTTAAATGGGAATAAGCCACAATTAAAGGTTAAAATACGTTTACTGACGTTTCAATTTCCACTTCGGAAATCGTTCTCAAAATACAAACATTACTTATGTTTGTATTTTGAGAAAATGTTGACGGATTTGCACAAAACCCAACGTTTAGGCAATGCATTGACTTTCCTTGAGCGGTTCCACAGTGAAATTGAAGATTTTTTAGACCAAATTGTTACTAGTGACGAAACGTGGGTGGCCTACGTCACACCAGAATCGAAACAACAATCCATGGAATGGCGACATTCATCATCATCCAAAAGAGTGAAGTTTAAGCAAACAATTTCTGTCCGGAAAATCATGTGCACAGTTTTTTGGGACAGAAAAGGAGTATTGCTAGTGGAGTTTTTGCCTCGTAATGAGACAATCAATGCAGTGTCTTATTGTGAGACACTGAAAAATCTGCGTTGTGCAATCCAGAACAAAAGACGTGGCAAAAGGGTATCGTTTTGCTGCATGACAATGCGTCCACATGTGGCTAATCAGACCAAAGATCTCATCAAATCATTTAAATGATAAACTCTAGATCACCCTCCATACAGCCCTGATTTGGCGCCCAACGACTACCATTTGTTCCAGCACTTGAAGAAACACCTGGGCGGTCAGTGTCTTCAAGACGATAACGAAGTCAAAACATTTGTGATGCAGTGGTTAACAAGTCAGGCGGCAGAATTTTATCAGGAGGGTATTCAAAAACTAGTGCCACGTTATGACAAGTGCCTCAATATTCACGGAAATTATGTAGAAAAGTAGATTAAGGTACAGGCTTTCATGTAAAAATAAAATTATTGCCATATCTTTGCACGTCTTTTTTTAATTCCAAAACGGTACTTACTTAAAAAACACGCCTCGTAGATATAGGAGACACAAATCCACTTTGTGATACCAGAGATGAAAATATGTGCAGTCATTTTTCAACGTATATTTTTAGTCAAAATATTTTACATATTATGTTTTATCTTTGTAGGTCTCATGCAACAAGCAATCGTCAGTTGTTGTAACTCGATAAAAGAATTTTTAGAAGAGGAAAAAGAAATAAAAATTCTCGATAGTTTTAAAAAATATTGTGATAACGGTCCTCAAATGTTTCTTGATGCACTTGAATACAAAAGTCCATATTCAGTTTTTCTCCACGGTGACTGTTGGAGTAATAATATGATGTTCAAATACAATGTAAGTAAATTAATAGATATGGTATTGTGAAAGACGGAAGGCTGTCTCATGTCGAAATTTTCGCTGAATGTCATTATTTGCGTTTTTATCAGCGTTCTGGCCATGTTTTTGTAATTGGTAGACATTTACCGAGTATTTAAATAGAAATATCATTGTGTCTTACATAAAACTATAACATTTAAAAATATCCTGAATTTTTTTTATTTTTTTCGGTAAGGAACAATAAAATGAAAAAACTACATTCACTTTTTTTATTTTTATGACAGCACAGCATAATATTATATAGTTAAAAGTAACGTAGAACGTAGTATTTTTTAAATAGAAAGTTTAACTGAGAGTCAAATTTATTGTACATGTTTTAGATATTTTTTTTTGCGAACATGGTGGGCAAGGAGACATTCTAAATAAATATAATGGTTCCCTTCACAACCTTTGCATACACATGTTACTCGTTTTGTGTTTTGACAGCACAATTTCGACCATGTAGTTCAGAGTTTTTTTTTACAAATCGTGTATCTGCCTCTTTTGTTTAAAGCCTTTTCTTCTTCTTCTTAAAGTGCCCTCTCCTCAATGGAGGTTGGCTACTACAATTTTAAACTCTTCTCTATCTTCAGCTGTTCTTATTAGCTGTTCAAAATTTAGCCCTGTCCATTGTCGGATGTTTCTGAGCCACGATAGTCTTTTCCTTCCTAGGCCTCTCTTTCCCTCGATTTTTCCTTTCACTATAAGTTGGGCATATTGGTACTTATTATTTCTCAGTATGTGGCCTAGGTATGATGTTTTTCTAACTTTTACTGTGTTAAAAAGTTCTCTTTCCTTGCCTATTCTATGCAGCACTTCTTCGTTTGAGGTATGCGATGTCCATGAAATTTTGAGTATTCTCCGGTAGATCCACATTTCAAAGGCCTTCAATTTATTTACGGTTGATGTTTTAAGGGTCCACGTTTCAACTGCATATAGAAGAGTCGACCAGACGTAGCATTTTGATAAACGTAGTCGAATTTCGAGTTTTATTCGAGAATCACAAAGCAGCTTTTTTATTTTTTCGAAAGATTTTCTGGCCTGTTCTATTCTCGATCTTATTTCTAGATCAGGATTTAGGCTGCTATCGATCCAACATCCCAGGTACTTAAATCTATTGACCTGTTCTAAAATGTGCCCATTTATTGTGCAAGGTTGAGGTAAGTTTTGGTTTTTTCGGA
Organism: Diabrotica undecimpunctata; assembly: GCF_040954645.1. Classification (NCBI taxonomy): domain Eukaryota; kingdom Metazoa; phylum Arthropoda; class Insecta; order Coleoptera; family Chrysomelidae; genus Diabrotica; species Diabrotica undecimpunctata. Next base: position 134,304,176 of record NC_092806.1, read on the forward strand.
TTGACATCACTTTGGTTTTTTTAATGTTTATTTTCATACCAAATTGCTCACAGGTCGGGTTGGTCTTGTCGATGAGTCGTTGTAGACCTGTCGTTTGGCAATGATTTCCTCTTTCTTGAGTTTGGCTTCTACAACATATTTAAGAACATTTTTCCGCTTTTTTCTCGACGTTAACTTATGTATACGAGCTGTCCGGAACAAGAGTCCTACCCTGTTCCACTAAGGGTTCGGTCAATTCCATAACCACTCTTTCAGTAATCGGTTGTCGATTAACTTATTCTTTAACGCAAAATATTTTAATTGTATGAGTGTTGCCTTTGTACGACTCTTTCATAATTTTTTCATTTACTATTCCAGTAAACATTTGTTGATCTTCCAAACTATTTGTTTCGAGGACAATCACATTTATAATATCTTCAGAGACAAACAGCTAAAAAAATAACAGGCTATTCTTACCAACCATTTGGTTCTGTTATCTGCCAAAAAATCATCATCTTGAGTAAGTTTCGACAAGATACCAGACAGGAAAGACTGCAATAAAGGGGTACCCATACAAGCTGCTGCTACCTGGTACACGGATGGCTCAAAAACATCGGAAGGTGTGAGAGCCGGCATAGTAGGGATAAATCAAGGAATACATTTCCCGGTACATTAAGGTACTCAATTCTGTAGAGGTCAATTCTCAGCTAGTATGGGATTTTGTGTGTGCCCTAAATAAACTAGGAGACTGGCAAGGTTACGATAGCCTGGGTACTGGGCACGGGGGTCATAAGGGCAATGAAAAAGCAGATAAAATGGTCAAACAAGGCTCATCAAAGCCATTCGTTGGACCGGAACCCTTCTGCGACATTGCCAAGTCAGTAACTGGGTACAAGGAAGTGGGTAGCTCACAAATTTCTGGAATGGCGGAGGGATTCACCAGGACAAAGACAGCCGAAACAGTTCATTACAGAACATTTGCCAAAATTTACGGCAGACCTAATAAGCAAAGACAGGAAAACAGTCAAAGCCATAGTAGATCTTCTAACAGGACTTAAATCTGATGGAATTATCAGATGATCACTTGAGAAGATTCTGTCACCTCGAAGAAGAAAAAGCAGAGCACATTTTATATCAGTGTGACAGTCTGGCAAATGTGTTTTTCTTTGCATTAGGAGAAGAACATCCACGAACAAATAATTACATGGAAGGTACAGTCTCGAAGCTATTAGACTTTATAAACAGAGTCAGGCTAGAGAATGTTATCTAGGGCTAGAGGACCACAATAGATCTGAAAAGGTTGCAGTGGAATAGGCCAAAAGACCAATCCCACTCCGACTCCAGTCGCCTCCCTAAATCTATCTATCTATCTATCTAAGTTCAGACAGTCAAAGAACTGTTTGGTTTTCCTTCCATTAGTCGAGATGATTGAACACGAGATGGTTCTGCAGAAGTATTGGGTTTTATGTTTCCTACAAAAGGACATTTTCACATAATGCTTACTCTATCTATTATACGCAAATCAAGGTATTGTTACAATTGAAATGATATATTTATAATAGGTAGAAGAAACGTAAATTCATTTGTGTGAAGCCAATCTAATAGTAAAAAAATTGGATTACATAAACTAAAATTGCATTTAAGATTTTAGTGAACAAACCATTTCTTAAAAATTTCCTTTTTTTTTCGCTTCAGGTTAATTGTCGGATTTACTCGTCAGTTCGCTGCCTCTATTATCTAGGATCCAAATCTTAATTCGAATAATCCAAAAATAGCAGCATTCATATTCATTTTTCTAAACTTCTCTAACTCAACGGCAGCCTTTTCTGCTTCTAATTCCAACTGTAAATAACGGAGTTGTTTGTTATTGTGCGTCATATTAACTTTTCAATCGTAAAGACGACGATATGCTCCCTTTGGAAGTAAATAACAAACTAAACTATTTAATACGTATGACTCTCTTACTGGAAAGATAACTAACTATTTGACCTTCAGTGTCCATCTGTGGTACTGCAACTCCTGCTGTGGTGGCTTGCAACTAGACATTACAGTAAAACCTCCGTTAACCGAAATAATTGGCGTTGAGGCCGTTTCGGATAACAAGAATTTCGGTTAAAAATAAGATTGTTTTTTATAATATTCTTGATCAAAGTATTGGTATTAAAAAATACTATGAGTTGATTTCGTAATGTTTTCTCATAAGTAAATCCAAAATAAAGTAATAAAATTAAGGAAAATGAACAAGTTTAACATGCTTTTTTAAAGAAATCTGCTATTTTTCTCTCTCCCTCCATCGTTAATTTGCAGAACGTCATGAGTTTGCCTCATTCGATTGTTCGACGAAACGCAAAGCAATCTGAAAAGGGCAAAAATTTATGTAATGACAACAAAAATTAAGAATCTAGTCGTGTCCCTAACTAATTAGGCCTACTGTATAAAATTCTTTCCTCTAAAGCATTGAAAATCTCGTCGACGGTCATGTGCTGCCTGTTACCTCTTGGGTCGTCATCTTCGTCATCTGATATGCTCAGGTTGTCTTGATAAAGAACCATATCAATGATGTCCTGGTCGATGAATTCACGTTCTGAGTCATCAGCTGCTAACCAGTCACGTATCTCTTCTTAGTTAATTTCGTCATGTCCCGGCAAATTTTTAATGAAAGGTTTAATTTCTTCTACCGTTTTCTTACCATTTTCTTCTTCAGGATCGTCAATCAAAATCTTATCAAAAAGTTTGTTCCAGCATTTTTCCAAAGTTGAAAATTTGATCTTGGCCCACGACTCAGCTCACCGATAAAAACGTTTTATTAAAGATTTGAGAATTTCGGGAATACTTTTGGATTAATTCGTCTTCTGTTATAACAGATGTCTTAAGAATGCTTCTCTATAATGTCTCTTGAATGTCTCTATGACTCCCTGGTCTAACGGCTGGATTAAGCTTGTGACATTCGGTGGCAAAAATCTGACAATTGTCACCATTTTGTAGATTTTGAGGGTGAGGGCGCATTGTCAACAAGCAACAATGCTTTGATGAGAAGGTTTTTTGATTTTAAAAAGGATTTTGAGACTTGAGACGAATTCATTTTCAAACCATTCTAAAAATAAAGTGCTCGACATCCATGAACTTATTTGGCTTCTATACCTTAAAATGCCTTTTCGGAAAAATCTTTTAGAGCTCTTGGCTTTTGTGATTTCTCAACACACATAGACATCAATTGGTGAGTGAAATTAACGGAATTGTTTACGTTTTGCGACAAACATTTACTTTTTATTGACGAAATTATTGAAACTGTCAGCCGTTTCGGTTAAACGATGTTTCGGTTAAAAAGGTTTCGGTTAAGGGGGGTTTTACTGTAGTAACAATTTCACAATGGCAGGCCGCGTGCACCATATTTCTACAAAATTAAAAAAACAAATCTAATTTTATGAGTTTTGCTAAAAGCAAAGAAAAATACAGTTATTAAAAAAAATTTTTGGCCCAGAAGACCCAGTACAAAATTTACTCTGAATTTATATGTCAGTTAAAGTGTTAAAATACTAGCTTGGAAAAAAGCGTCGTATTAACCAAAAATACTACGTAATTCAGTTAAATGTTAAATAAACAATACGAGAATTTACAATAGACAGACCTACCTATTACTCGACCTTGTAGATTCATCAGAAATTCTGTGTCGCAGATTTAGTATTTAAAGCAACTTTTAGTTTTACGACGGATTAAGATTCTTAAATATTTGTTATTAAGAATTAGTTTAGACACCGTCTTTTATTTTCATTATGGTTATGTTTACGAAAAATCTGAGGAAGGTGTTCTTACCCCGGAAATAACAAATTCTGAGTATTTTGTGTGTTTTTGTACTAGGTATATTATGTTTGTGTTATATTTATGTTGTGTTATATTTTATACGTAAGTTCTGTAACGTAGGTTAGTGTTAGGTAGTTAGCACTAGCACTGTATCTGTCACTGTGTTAGATTTTCGTGTATTGTGACTTGCATACGACATGTATTATGCATAAAGTCTAGTTTAAATGTTTCTGACTTCCGGTTACTCCACTATTGTTGGTATATTCTTGTTATTGACTTTTTCTTTTATTTTTTGTAACAAAAGCCTGCTACATTTTGCTTATGGGTTTGCCACCCATTTGTGATCCTTATGTAAGATGAGAGATGCTTCTTTAACTTTAACTTTTTCTTGTTTGTTTCTTTCATGATTATTGATGTATCTTTCCATTGTGCTCTGTGCTCAAAGCCATGTTTAATCAAATCTTGCAACAAAACAACATGGTAATAAACATGCTAAGTAAACTCGTATGCAAATAAAATTCTTTTTACAAATAGCTGAATGGAACGCCAATGGCCTGCTGAATCATAAGGACGAGGTGATAATATTTCTACAACAAAATTTTATAGATATATTATTAATAAGTGAGACACATTTTACAGACAAATCGTATTTTAAAATACCTCATTATCTAACGTACCATACTAACCACCCAGACAAGACAGCCCATGGAGGTACAGCAATCTTGATCAAACAATCAATTAAACATTTCATGATGGAAAGTTATATAACAGACTGTATCCAAGCTACAGTAATTAAAGTGTGCTCATTACCTTACGAAATAATAATAGCAGCAGTATATTGCCCTCCAAAGCACAATATTAAAAAAAAACGATTTCGGATCCTTCTACTCTAGGTCCAAAATTTATCGCAGCTGGTGACTTTAATAGTAAACACACTTACTGGGGATCAAGATTAATAACAACAAAGGGAAGAGAGCTCTATAGCTTAATGCAAGAAAATAAATACTCATATTTATCAACAGGAACACCAACGTACTGGCCAACGGACCCCAAAAAAAGACCAGACCTCTTAGATTTTTGCATCATAAAAGGAATATTAAACACCTTTATGGACATAGTTCCAAGTTATGATCTATCTTCAGATCATTCACCAATTATTGCAACAATTAGCACATGCGTTATTAACAAACAACCTACTCCAAAACTGCAACCTTTACCGAAAAATACTGGATGAAAACATTAAACTAAATGTAAGACTAAAAAGCCCTTCAGAAATAGAAGCAGCTACAAACAACCTTATAACTTTATTGTAAAACGCTTCAAAAGAAGCGACACCGAACGATGCAGATAAAAATAAAATCGAGAAAAGAATAAATATTCCGTTAGAAATTAAAAAGCTCATTGCTGAAAAAAAAGCAAGAGCCAAATGGCAACAAAGTCGGAACCCAGCGGATAAAACGTTTTACAATCGCTTAACCAATAAATTAAAAACACAACTAAAAAATGCAAGAGAAGAGTCAGTCAAAAAATATGTAACACAACTTAATAGATACGACCATTCAATATGGAAACCAATCAAATCATCCTTAAAACCTCAAGCAATATCCCCACTAGTAAGAAAAACCACAGACACACAGAACCAATGAGCAAGAAGCGATAAAGAAAAATCAGAATTATTTGCTGAACATTTAGCAACAGTATTCCAACCACACAACAATGAAGAAGATCAAGAAAATATTAATTATTTAAACTCAGACCAACAATCAGTAAATCCAATAAAATTAACAACACCCAAAGAACTTAAAGAAGAAATCTTAAGATTAAATATCAAAAAGTCACTAGGAATTGACCTAATAACACCAAAAATGCTAAAAGAATTACCAAAAAACGGTATAGTAATCCTTACATATATATTTAACGCAATATTAAGATGTAATTATTGGCCTAACAATCTAAAAATTGCAGAAATACTATTATTCCCAAAACCAGGAAAGGATCCAAGTGAAGCCTCGTCCTATCGACCTATCAGTCTGTTATCAACAATCTCCAAATTACTAGAAAAACTTTTAATAAAAAGAATAGATCCAGACTTTACAGGCGCAGATTGGATACCAAATTATCAGTTTGGATTTCGACGAGAACACTCAACTATCCAGCAATGCCACCGAATAACCCATAAAATCAATTCCGCATTAGAAGAAAAGGAATATTGCCCAATGGTATCACTAGATGTACGTCAAGCTTTTGATAAGGTTTGGCATAAAGGACTTCTTTATAAAATTAAACAAATATTACCACCATTCTTTCGAATACTTACATCATACTTGGAAAACCGACAGTTTAAAACAAAAGTAGATGGAGAAATATCCAAAACGCATCCCATTAAGGCGGGAATTCCACAGGGAAGCGTCCTGGGACCTTTATTATATATATTATATACGTCTGATCTACCAACATTACATAACGTAACAATTGGCACATTTACAGATGACACAGTAGCACTTACAAGTCACAAACACATTAACATAGCTACACAACAACTCCAAGACTATTTGTATGAGCTTGAAAACTGGCTAAAACAATGGAAAATAAAAATAAATGAAAACAAGTCAACCCACGTAACTTTTACTTTACGACGAGAAACACCACCACCAATATATATCAACAATGAGGAAATACCCAGGACTAAAACAACCAAATACCTAGGGCTACACCTGGACCAAACCCTGTGTTGGAAAGAACACATCACCAAAAAAAGAAAACAAATACAACTAAGACAAAAAGAAATCAATTGGTTAATTTGAAAAAACTCCAAGCTGTCAATAAATAATAAAATTCTAATTTATAAAACAGTTATCAAACCAATATGGACATATGGCATAGAGCTATGGGGCTGTAGTAGTAAATCTAATATTGCTATTATGGAAAGATGCCAATCAAAAATCTTAAGAGCAATTGTTGATGCACCCTGGTACATAACCAACCAAAGAATCTATGAGGATCTCAATATCTCAACAGTAAAAGAAGTATACCAGCAAAATAAATTACAATACATTCAAAAAGTGAACACACACTCCAATCGATTAATTTCCGCAATACCTCAACATCGAGTTATCAGAAGACTAAAGCGACGTTGGCCAACAGACCAGTAACATAGACCCGTGATTCTCTCACTGGAGGGGACCACATCACGCCAGAACCAAGGGACAGGACCTAAACTCATCACATTAACTTATAGAATACATTGTTTTATTCTGATTGTTAATTTATTAGTCATAATAAAAAAAAACATAATATATAACCAAAGTCTGCAGAAAACTGTAGACATGTGCGTAGAACTGTGTAAAGGATATTTAAATAACCTTTCCAACTTCAACGTAAACATCAATAAAAGAATTATCAAAACAATATGATATATAAGAGCCCGAAATATCTGCTCTAGTGAAAATACATTTTAAAAAGAAGAAAAGCTACTAACAAAGGTTTTTGTGATTTACAAACAAGGAAACACTACAAGTGTTTCAGAAACACTCACTAGAAGGAACTCAAAGATGACAGGAATAATATGTAAAGGGCTTATCAGAGATCTATTCTATCCAAAAGTACACCCAACAACACACAGGAAAGATAAAAAACCTGTAGCTGTAAAATACTCTATAAAACAGTTTCTACGTGGGAGAAACCGCAAAATTACTTAGTGCCAGAATAAACGAACAGGAACAAAGATTTGGCAAATCTTAGATGTGCACACGTGTTTGGGACAACAAGCACAAAATACAATGGAACGCTGCATTAATAATCATGAAAGAAACAGACACGAAAAATAGAAAAGTCAAAGAAGCAGCTCTCATCCTACTTAACGACGAAAAATGTGCAGCAACTCCATCAGCAAAATGTAGCAGGCTTTGATTACCAATACTAAAAGAGGAAGTCAATAACTAGAATATACAAACAATAGCCTATTGATGAAGTCGGAGAAATATCACCCACAATTTATATACACCACATATGCAACACACAATACACCAAAATCTAACAGTGTTAGATACAGTGCTAACTGTTTAACACAAACTAACGTTACACAACTTACATATTTTTAATATATACATATGTTAAAAAAAATTTTGTTAAAATAACTATATTGTCATTATATATGTCATTGTCATGTTGGTTTTATTAATGGACATATTTATATGAATGAATATACAGTTAGTTTACGTAGAAAGCAAAATCAGTAACAATAGTTTTTATTATTATTAATTTAATTGTCGATAAAAAATAAATTAATCCAGTCAGTTTGGCTTAAGCACATATGAATTTTTTAATGTTGGGATGTCGATAGAAAATGAGATTATGATGGTATTTATTAATATGTTAATATGTAAGCATAAACTGTAATCTCACGACTAGTAAGACTATTAATAATTATAACTAGATAATTTTTTATTTCTTTATTAACAGATGTCTTGAAAAAGAATTAAAATAGATTCGAGAGCTTGACAGTAAGTCAAAGAGTATTCTTTGTCTTGTGGGCCAAACAGACTGACTGCATCCTCAAGAATCACCACTTGATATTTAAATCAACAGTCAATAATACCACCATCTTATATATATATATATATATATATATATATATATATATATATATATATATATATATATATATATATATATAAGACAACACATAACATAAACATATAACACAAAGATACAAAACTGAGTCCGAATTTAATATTCCTATGGTAAGCACACCACTCTCAGATTTTTTTCAACCTTAAGCATGCTATTGCCTACAAGATCGAGACCAAGCATGTCAACCATCCATTTTGAGAAGACATAACCTAATAAAAACTCGGTTTGATTTCTGATTTTCGCAGAATTAATAAAATACTTTTTTTTGAAAACGATTTCCGGAGTGGAAATCAAAATGTCAAAGATTAGGTAGTTAAAAATTTTCTCTACGATCAATAATTGTAACTTATCCCATATTAGCATAATACTGAAAATATACTTTGTACTTCAAAGTTTTTAAAATCGATTTCTTTACTTGACAGATGTTAAATTATGATCTGACAAAGTTTTAAACTGAAGAAATCTATCATCCATAATAGCAATTTTGTTAGAAACGTTTGTTAAAACCGTTCGAATATCATTTTGTTGGTAAAGCGATGAATATGACGGATTATTACAACATGTTCATAATGACGACCATCTTAAACAAGATCAACTGCTTGTGAACAATTTTCCATGCTTTAAGTATTGTCAAACTAACATTAAGTAAAAAAGAAAAAGATTTTCTTTTTTAAAATGAACCAATAAACTAAACATGACACAAAAAAATGTATGAGACGAATCATTCTTAACCAAAAGTTAAATAATAAACAATAATCAATATTTGACCGATAATAATAATAATCAATAATCAATATTTGACCGAATTTGGTTGTGAAATGTTGTTACACTTTTTTAAAATCAATTTTATCAAACACCAACTTGTGTACAACACTTAAGTGACATACATAATTTTCAGAAACTCAATTACTACTGTTAATTTAAACTGTAAATTTCTTGTAACATTTCAGACTTACTAGAAATTTCAAAATTTTCGATGATATTTCGATCACTCTAGATTCCTTTAATAGTTCTTTTAATTTTCTATATGGAATAAATCTCAGGGAACTGTTGCAACCATATTCCACGTGATGCTTAAAAAAAGGTTGTATTGTACATACTACAATCTTTTATTTACGCCATATGATTATCTAAAATGTAAGCACATATCTAAAGGCTGTACGTGCAAGTTGACATTGGTAAATTTTTTTACAGTTTGCTCAAGAAAAGATTAAAATTGGTCTAAAAATAAATTAAAAAATAATAACCTTTTATTTTAATAATATTTGCCTTGTGTTATCTCAATAAGTGTGGTCCAACCTTTTAGACGTTGTGGGCCGTATTAAATTTGAAATTATTATGAAGGGATGGAGAACTCGACTCATTCAAAAAAAGTTTATTTTAAAAAATAATATACAAACGAAATAATATTTACGAGTATTTTATTTTGGTTTACAATTTACATATTGTTATGTTTAAAATTTAACATAAAATAAAAATAATGAGATATTTGAGGCAAGGGTTTGTCCTCTACTAACTTTTGCACATCTATATCTATGCTAGTCGTAGTGAGTCTAATACACGCTTCCAGAGAATCGTTTTCCATGCGATTACGTGTTTTAGATTTAATATGCTTCAAAGCAGAAAATGTACTTTCACATAATAATTATATCATCATTATTAGCCCATATAAGATATTAGCTTCAGTTGTACTAAAACAATTAATGCCATATACGAAGGAAATTATTGGAGATTACCAATGCAGCTTTAGGCCTGGAAGATCAACAATCGATCAAATATTTACTATCAGACAAATGCTAGAAAAGTATTGGGAATATAATAAAGAAGTACACCAGATCTTCATAGATTTCAAACAAGCCTATGATTCCATAGATCGCTTAAAACTGTGGAGTGCAATGATGGAGTTAGGCGTACCAAAGAAGCTGACCATGATTGCGCGAATGTGTGTCAACAATTCCTTTGCACAAATTAGAATAGGAGGCAAAACTTCAAAGGTTTTCGGCATAAGCACCGGACTCAGACAGGGAGACCCGCTGTCCCCATTACTATTTAACCTAGCATTGGAATATGCAATGCGAAAAATCTATACCAGAGTCAAACCAGTCATAACTGCCAGAGGAGCAAAGATTATTCTCGCATTTGCAGATGATGTAGATGCAGTAGCACAGACAACACTGGAAGTTAAGGATATAGTATGCTTTGAAGAAGCAACACTAAGCGTAGGCCTGAAAATAAACGAAGAAAAAACTAAATACATGGTCGTATCAAAAAAGGAACGACAGCGAATAAGACAAAACATTACCATAAACGATCATAATTTTGAGGTGGTCAAAGAATTCAAATACCTAGGAGCAACAATTACCAGTGAAAACACAGGAGAACGGGAGGTTGAAATACGAATACTTGCGGGGAATAAATCATTCTTTGCCATTCAACATCTAATGAGGTCAAAGCTTCTCTCAAGGCGTGCCAAAATCCAAATGTACAAAACCATAATACGACCAGCAGTGACATATGGAAGTGAAACATGGACATTGAGAAAGAAAGAAATCAATAAGCTATTAGTATGGGAACGCAAAATCCTGCGAATTATATATGGTCCTTGCAGGGACAGCGTGACAAATGAATGGAGGAGCAGATACAACAATGAAATAGAGACTCTCTTCGGGAAAGCAAATGTCGTAAGATACATAAAAGCCAATAGATTAAGATGGGCAGGCCACGTGGTACGCAGTGATGACGACAGACTGATTAGCAATGTGTTTTGGGAAAGACCAGATGGTAGAAGATCGACAGGAAGGCCTAGAAAAAGGTGGAAAGACGCAGTCAGGGAAGACCTGGAGAAGATGGAAGTAAGGCCATGGGAAATATTAGCACAGGATCGGAATCAATGGAAGGCAATAGTAAACGCGGCAAAAACTCACGAAGAGTTGTAAAAGCCAATGATGATGATGATCAGCCCATAGTCGTCCACTGCTGAACATAGGCCTCCTCGAAAAACCTCCATTCAGATCTATCTTGCGCTGATGCAATCCAGTTGGTACAAATCCTCTTTATATCGTCAGTCCATTTTCTGGGTGGTCTTCACGGGTTTCTTCTATCCGCTCTCGGTCTGAACTCCAAGATTTTTTTGGTCCACCTGTTATCCTTCATTCTAGCGACGTGCCCTGCCCACCTCCATTTAATTTTGGGTATGCGTTTTTAATGTCTTGTACACCACTTTTTCTACGGATTTCTTCGTTTCTTAAACTGTCTCGCAACGTTATGCCTAATAATGATCTTTCCATTCTACGTTGCGTCACTTGTACTTTTAGTGTAGATTGCCTTGTTAGGGTAAGTGTCTCTGTGCCATATGTAAGGATAGGCATGACACACTGATTAAAGTCTCTTTTTTGTAAGCTGATCGGTATATAACTTTTAAAAATATCACGCAGTCTTCAATATGCTGCCCATTCCAGTGTTATTCTTCTTAGCAGCTCAGCAGTTTGATTATCTCTGCTAATTTTTACCGTATGCCCAAGGTATACAACAATTTCAATTTCGTCATCCTCTACCCTTAAAGGATGGCTCGGAACTAAATTAGTAATCATTTTTGCCTTTTGGTAGTTAATATTTAGACCTACTTTACGTGCTGCATCGCTGAGTTCATTCAACATATCACTGGCAGCCTTTAGGTCATCTGAAACCAGAACAATATCATCTGCGAATCGTAGATGACTAACCATCTCACCATCAATATTTATTCCTTTACTTTCCCATTCCAGTGACTTCAAAGCATTTTCAAGTGCAGTAATGAACAACTTAGGCGACATAGTATCTCCCTGTCGAATACCTCTCCTGATATGTATCTTATCGGTAGGACCGTGCAGATATAGTTGCTGTAGTATTTCCGTATATATTTTCTATAATATTGGTGTACCTATGATCAATTTGACACTTTTCTAATGTCTTTAGATGTGCGGGTAGTTCGATAGTATCAAATGCTTTATGGAAGTCTATAAATGTTAGAACTAGAGGTCTATTGTATTTAATTGATTTTTCAATCAAGACTTTTGTGCACTGTAGGTGGTCATGTGTACCGTAGTTGGGGCGAAAACCAGCCTGTTTTCTTGGCTGATATAGCTCAAATTTTGCTTCCAATCGATTGGTTATTATTCTGGTGTACAGTTTGTATAAATGGCTGAGTAGAGAAATTGGCCTGTAATTCTCTAGGTTCATGTTGTCACCCTTTTTATACAGAAGAATTGTAATGGAGTTATTTTAAGATATAGGAATTTTTTGACTATACAAGCAGAGATTGAAGAGGTCTCGTATTTTAGTCAGAAGAGAAGTTCCGTCAAGTTTTATAGCTTCTATAACTATTCCATCATCTCCTAGGGCCTTGTTGTTTTTCATTTTTTCATGTACTTTCACACATATACGTACTACCAAACATTGAATATAGTTTCAACGTAAAGTTACGAAGGTTAGGAAAACGATCCTTGGAGAGTAACTTCCAAAAAGGTACTAATGTCTTCATTTTTCTTTGCTTGAAAAAATGAACCGGACTGTAGTTTGCACAGCTCTAATTGCTATTCTGCTGATTGGTTCTGGATGTTGACTCCCATTGGATTGTTAAAAAGCTCAAGATCAGGTTTTGGTGCACAAAAAAAATATACAAATGAAATATTATTCACAAGTATTTTATTTTGGTTTATAATTTACATGTTATGTTTAAAATTTAACGTAGAATAAAAAATCAATGGGATATTTGAGGCAAGAGTTTATCCTCTACTAACTTTTGCACATCTCTATGCTAGTAGTAGTGAGTCTAATACACGCTTCCAGAGAATCGTTTTTCATGCGATTACGTGTTTTAGATTTCTTCTTCTTCAGGTACCATCTCCGTTACGGAGGTTGGCAATCATCATAGCTATTTTAATTTTTGAGGCAGTAGCCCTAAAAAGTTGTTTTGAGCTGTATCCAAACGATTCTCTCAGGTTCTTGAGCCATGAAATTCGTCTTTTTTCGATGCTCGTTCTGCCATCTATCTTTCCTAGCATTATGAGTCGCAGGATGCACTACTTCTCGCCCCGCATCACATGTCCGAGATACTGTAGCTTTCTTTCTTTAACTGTTAGTTCAACTTCCTTCTCTTTACCTATTCTTCTCAGTACTTCATTGTTCGTAACTCTCTTTATCCAGTAAACCCTCATAATTCTTCCATAGGTCCACATTTCAAAGGCGTTAGATTTAATATGCTTCAAAGCAGAAAATGTACTTTCACCAAACATATATACGAACTACCAAACATTGAATATAGTTTCAACACAAAGTTACGAAGTTTAGGAAAACGATCCTTGGAGACTAACTTCCAAAAGGTACTAATGTCTTCATTTTTCTTCGCTTGAAAAATAAATCAGATTGTAGTTCGCACAGCTCTAATTGGTATTCTGCTGATTGGTTCTGGATGTTGACTGCCATTGAATTGTTAAAAAGCTCAAAATCGGGTTTTAGTGGATCAAATTCTGAAAACCTAATCGAATTTTCTTTTTATTTCTGTAAAAACTTTTGTTAATCTCGAGAAATCGACCATAGTTTCTTCATGATTTATAGTGAAACACGCAGGAAAATGTGTGAGGTCGTTTATTTTCATGCAGTTCTCAAAAAATCAAGTTTTTTGCAAAATGTCTCAATTTGACCAACCAAGTGTGATACTATCTTATTTTTCCCCTGGAGTTGTAGGTTTAATGTGTTCAAGTGAGAGGTAATGTCTGTTAGAAATACCAGTTCATGAAGAAATGTTTTGTTCTTAAGCTTTGTTATAAATACGTCTGTTGTTTTGTTGTTGTTTTGTGCTGGGTTTTGTAATGCCTACTAATATTGTATTCTTTTGACACCGCGAGTATTTGACAACAAATAATGCACTGAGATTTGCCTTTTAATTCTACGAAAAAATAATGATTTTCCCATTTTCCTTGGAACGTACGCTTCCAAGGAAAATTTTGCGGTTTTTGGCACTACTCATTCTGAACATAACATTCAATTTATTCTCCACTTTACTCTTTATTCTTTGTTAATTCAACACGACACGTGCAGCTGACTGAAGCTAACTGCCCGCTCATCGGGAGTGGGTGTTCAAGGTTAAATACTTTTTAAGATTACGGAAAGTTAGACAGGGTTGGAACAGGTAAAAGTTATCAATGGCAATATTTTTGAAATGTGTTTACGGGGGCCGCAGTTTAACGAGCCTCGAGCCGCATGCGGCCCGCGTGTCTGAGGTTGGACCACACTGATCTAAATGATCCAAATAGTCCAAATAGCTAAGGACAATCAGACTAGTTACCGTTATTTAGACACAACCACATTTTTATTATCTAAAACAAACTAACATAGATTTATTTTTTTAGAACTCAGGAGATATAGAAGATATTAAATTGTTTGATTTCCAAATGGCTAGGGTAGGTTCACCCATTTTGGATCTAACATACAGTTTCTACTCAGGAGCTGACGAAGAAAGCATATCTAATTTGGATCATTTCCTTGAAATCTATTATAAAAGCCTCAGTGAGACATTAAAGGATTATGGATGTAGTGCAGAAAAGGTTTTACCATTTACAGAATTAAAAAAAGAATGGAAAGAACAGAACGCATTTGGCGTTTTTTTGGGGTTAATGATATGGAATAATAAAAACTTAGACCCAAGCGAAGTAAGTTTTGCTTACATATTTATACATTCACTTTTGATATTATGTACTTCTTAAATAGACTGTACTTTATATAATAAAAAAGAAAATTTGGTATATTCAAACGTGGTGCAAAAAATAATTTATACTTGAAAAATTTCGTATCTATAAAATTGAAACAAGAGAAATAAAAATCAGATAATTTAGATATACGAAATAAAGCAAAATAAAATATAATAGTCTCCAGGTATTTAATTACAGGAGTTAATATATAGTAAGAGGATAAAATTTTGCCCCACTGTGAACTCATTTATTTTAAAAATAAAAAAAATTGCTCGGAACCGATAATTTTTCAACTTTTTATAATATATAATGGTATCAATTTAAGTACAAAAGGTACAAAAGCCTAGAAAACTTAATTAATCTTAAAGAATGTAGGGCTAAAGCCAAACTGATTACCACGAGATCTAAAAGACAATCCTGGATAAAATATGTAGAAACGATCAATAATTACACATCCTTAACAAACATATGGAGGAAAATAAAAAATATAACAGGCACTAGCTCATATCAAGGAATCGATTCATTAGAAGTAGAAACTAAATCATTAATAACAAACCATGCAGAAATCGTAGAAAAAATAGCGGAAACATTCAAGTTAACATCCACAAATTCTAACTATGATAAAGATTTCATAACATACAAAGAACAAAAAGAAACCATCCCTATTAACGTAGTAAACAACAATGAACCTATAAATGCACTTATCACAATCAGAGAACTAAGAGAGATGGTAGTTTCTTTAAAAGACACAACCCCTGGCCCCGATGACATCCCAGCTTCTTTTTTGAAACACCTTCCTGGCGAAGCAGTAGAAATATTATTAAAAATATATAATCGTATATGGACCAAACATGAATTTCCCAATTTATGGAAAACAGCCATAACTATTCCCATCTTAAAATCTAATAAGCCACAAAACAAAGCAGATTCTTATCGTCCAGTGTCTCTAACTTGTGTCATGTGTAAACTTTTAGAAAAAATTATAAATAAACGTTTATTGTGGTGTCTGGAAGAAAATAACCAACTGATTAATGAACAATCTGGATTTCGTCCTTTAAGATCGACTACCGACAATTTAGTAGATATAGAATCACATATTAATAACGCATTTTACAACAACCAAAGATGTATTGCAATTAATTTCAACACTGGAATCATGGGGCTATCAAGGAAATATACTTGCTTTTATTAAAAATTTTCTCCTAAATAGAAATTTCAAGGTAAAAGTAAACGGAGTTCTATCTAATGTGAAATATCAAACAAATGGTACACCCCAAGGCTCGGTAATCAGCCCGACGCTTTTCCTTATAGCTATCAATGATATAATCAAATCAATGAACAAACCCATTCAAGCGAGATTGTACGCGGATGATCTTATAATATTCTTAAATGGAAACAATATACAGAGTATGGCCAAATTATTACAAGATCAACTCGATAAATTTATAGCATGGTCTAAAAGGAGTGGTTTTCAATTTGCTTCATCTAAAACTCGCTGCATCGTATTCTCTAAGAGACCAAAACAGATAAAAGAAATACCTACTTTAAAACTTGGTGGTCAAACACTTGAATATGTAAACACAATTAAATATCTAGGTCTAATATTTGATCAAGCTCTAACCTGGAAGGACCACATCAAATATATATCAGCTATATGTCAAAAAAGACTAAACCTCTTGAAATGTCTTTCTGGTACGAACTGGGGAGCAGACGGTAGAACTCTACTCATACTATATAAAAATTTGATCCGCTCAAAGATCGATTATGGTTGCCACGCTTACTCGTGTGCTTCAACAACAACTCTAAAAGTTTTAGACACCATTCAAAATAACGCTCTTAGAATAATAAGCGGCGCATTTAGAACAACCCCTATCCTAAGTCTTCAGGCCGAACTGGGTGAACTACCATTAGATTTACGAAGACAGGAATTAATGCTCTCTTATGCATCGAAGCGGTACTCTTTACAATATCACCAAACCATTCGCTGCTCGAATATCCAGCGCGCAAAAACTCACATTCCCTTTTATAAAAGATGCAGACGAATCATAAATGAATTAAACATTAAAGTCCCCGAAATCTATCCTAGCAAGATGCCAACTTCCCCTCCTTGGCTAATGTCTTCTCCTTACATAAATTTGGATCTATTATCAGAAAATAAAAAAGAAAGCAATTGTCATCTAATTAATTCTAAATATCAAACGTTAATTTCTCAATTTTCTTCCTTCAAAAAGTTATTCACAGATGGATCTAAAACAGAGCGTTGTGTAGCATCTGCCTTTGTAACAAATGATGAAATAAAGAAATATAAACTAGCGGAGACGAATACTACTTTAACAGGAGAACTATTTGCAATATATAAAGCCATATGTCATGTTACAAAATGTCCTGAAACTAATTTCTTAATAATTACTGACTCATTAAGTTCTCTAGAAATCATCTCAAAAATCTATTCTTCCCATCCTGTGGCCAAACTCATTAGACAAGAATTGCATAATCTAAACCACAGAAACATTGCTTTCCTGTGGGTGCCATCTCATGTTGGAATCACGGGAAACGATTTGGCGGATAAATATGCACGAGAAGCCTTAGAGGAAACAACTATTGAATTCTATCCAAAAACTCCAGCGACAGATCTCAAATCATATTTCCACAGCAAAATAGTCAACATATGGAATAGCAGATGGTGTAAAAAACAGACAAAACTACTTGAGATAAAACCAATATTTCAACCATGGTCTGATAGTTCCACCAATCGTTTTTCTCAGGTTATCATCACACGACTGCGGCTTGGTTATAGTCGCCTCACACATGGACATCTGATGACAAGGGATCCACAACCGGAGTGTTATGCTTGCGAGACCCCGCTAACAATAAAACACCTTCTAGTGGAGTGCCCGTTACACAGTGCGGAAAGGTGTAAATTCGGAATCCCGGAGAATTTGAGAGAACTATTCTTAAAGTGCGGTGCCAAAGTGATTATCCAATATCTAAAAGCAATAAACTATTTATACAAAATTTAATTGTTACACTGTTCAATTATTGTTATTACTTTTTCTTTTTTTCGCTAATAGCCTTACAGGCTGATGCGAGTTTGTAAATAAAAAAAAAAAAAAAAAAAAATGGTATCAACGGTTCGGTATTTCGCTGAGCTCTCATCAGATGACAGCCACACATTTTGTAAACAGCAAAGGGGGTTAAGTCATACATCCTTTGAAAGGGTCCTTGAATATTCGCCATCTTGGAATAAGGGCTGCAAAGGGTTTTTGCGCTGTATCTCGTAAACTAGTTCCTTACAAATAATTTTATTTGACATTATTTGTAGCAAATTAAGATATGTACAACTTTATTTCCATTACTTTTTATCGTTAAATGGAAAATAAAAAAGTTATCAACAAAAATAACTAAATATTTTGAACAAATTTGCTTTTGGGCTTTATAATCATTATTTTTGGTAATTTTACAATAAAATGACATCAAGGAAATATTAAAGAAGTTTCGTCAAAGACTAATTTTGACTACAAAATTCCATTAATTTTTCTGTGTTTTACACCGCTCCGAAGTTTACCGGGTTCTTGATTACTCGTAAGAATACGATAAAAACGAACGATAAGACTTAGTTTTCTATTAAATATTTTTTTATTCATAATTTTTTTAATCACTGTACCATTTTCTTAAAATTCTTATGTTATTATTAATTTATTATAGACTCTTTCCGCCAGTATAAAGCTTACCATACCTCGTGCGCTTGGTTGCACGAAAAAGCACCAATCGACAGAAATAAAGTTTAATAAGAGCACAGTACCAACATTATCCCAATATAAATTTCTTGGTAATGAGAAAAACAAACTTAATAGACCCTCTCGAAACTGCTTTATCACAAGTGGGTTTTACTAATGACCAGGCTAAATCTGATGCAGATACAGTCATCATCCATTCTGCGCTTCCTGTAGGTATAAAAATCCTCTGATTGTGTGACTATTGTAGCAGCGAACATTAACATTCTTGTCTTGCTGACAGCAATAGAAGGAAAGCAGTCCAATGATGTGTACAAAAAGTGTACAATTTTTTTTAAACCTTAAAAAGGGTGTAAGTTGCATCTATTATTATTCTGTCCTTTAAGTTTTATTTATGGCGACGTTATTGCAGAGAATTTGCTGTTTCTTCATGCCTTTTTAGGAACTGACACAACATCAGCAGCTTACAAAACCGGTAAATATCAATTCGTCAAAATTTGACAGAAACATCTAGAGTTAGCTAGCGGAACAGCATTATTTCTCAGTGAGAATCTTTGTTCACTGTCGTTGGCGAACGCTTTTTCGTCTCTTATATGTTAGAAATAAAGTTGATCCTCTGACAGCAGTGAGAAAAATACCCTTAACTTATTATTGCTTCTACCAACACAAGACACAGCTTTGGACGTGGTTTGTTCTTTGCTATGTTTGGTGTTGGTACTGGCGTGATCGTGGGATCCCTGGTGTTTGCGTTGTGGTGACCTGGTCGTCGGAGGAGCGCCTGCACAATTAGAAGTGAAAGGCAATAGTGAAACGGTTCTTTTGAGAATTTTTTTGATCTAAAAAATATAATTAGTATATAAAACATACTAATTATGTGAATTTGAATTAACTGAGTTTATAAATTGGTAAATTAGTAACTATGTGAACGCGGCGCGAGAGGACAGCTGTGGCTGGTTCCTCTGCAAATACACATATGTCCAAAAGTTTGGAATATTGGAATATTTCATATTTTTATCGATTTTTATATATAAACTCTTCTGAATAGTTAAACATCATTTTGTTTTAATTCTCAACAATACTAAATAAATCTCAAAAGCAGATAAACGATAAGCAAAAAAATTATTTATTCTATTGGAGTGAAAAACTTACAATGTACAACTTACATTTAAAAATAAATTATTATAGAAAAAAATCGGTTGCCTGTAAAATCGGTTTTACGGGCGAAGATTTTACGTGACAACGTCTTTTTCTCGGTAGAATATTTATTGATATGAATATTATTAAATTGCACAATAGGAACAAGGAATGGAATGAAAATAAGAATTGCACAAATTTTAACTATAGAAATATATTTTGTTTACTAAAACATTGTACATGTAAACTTAAACTTAACTAATTTCTATTTGAGTGATTTTGTTGAGGATAGGACGATGATAGGAGAAATATGAAATGAAAGGAAGTGTTTCTGCTGTAATGTGTCTTGCGAAAGTCAAGTCGATGGTTGTTCCTTTTAACGTAGTTGACTTAGAAATTTTTGATACGCAATCAAGATTATACGTACATTTCATGAAATTTAGAAACGAGTTGTCTGACTTTACGTTTTTGTTAAAATCACCACATAGAAGAATCGGTATACTAGAACTACAATCGACTGAATTACGATTAATTGCAGAGTGATTTAAACTAATAATTTACTTAACACTATCAACATTTGTCAATAGTATGACATAACCTATAAACTCAGTTTCTCAACTTTTGTGTCAATCTAACAATTAATCAATCAATCATAGTTTACGATAATGAAATATTAGTGTACAATTATTTACCTTTATTGTTGTAGTTGTTGTAAATGACGAATCTAAGCACTCCACATTTTCACTACAGACACAGCTGACGATACTTTAACCACAGGTGTGAACTTGTATTATGACGCTTTCTCGGTTTTCCAACGCCAAGAACGCTCGAGAAAGACAGAGACACAAGCACGCACCTATTCAACGCGCCTAATTCTCTAGTGCTGCGCGCGCAGCGGACCGATCATGTTTGAGTGGGAGAGAGACGCAAGGCATTCGCCGGTCCGGCGGGCCTCTCTCTCGTTCGGTGACTCATCGTAACAGACGTGAGCGGGCGTTACACTTTTTCATGAGTGACTCCGAGCCACAACCTAATTTAAGACGTTGTCACGTCAAAAATAATTTTTAATAAAACTAATAATTAGTATTTCCTCCATTAGCCTGTATTCATGCCTGTAGGCGATTTGGCATGCTGCCGATTAACTGGTCGAGCTGGGCTTGCGGAATTCTCTCTCATTCTTCACGAGCAGCATCTTTTAGTTCTCGATGTGTAATATTGTAATTTTTTCGCTTCTTATTGCGTGTTTTAAGAATGTCCCAAGCATGTTCAATAAGTTTCATGTCGGGGAAATTCGAGGGCCACTGTAATGTAGGTATTCCTTCTTCTTCCAGACAATTTTGTACTGCTGCTTTTCGATGAGGAGGTGCGTTGTCATGCATAAACACAAATTCATCACCTACTGCCCCTCGGAATAGACATACAACGGATTTAAAACTTCCTCGATGTACACAGCACCAGTGGCTCTTCTCTCCAGAACCAGCAGTGGCGTCCGTGTACCACTCATAATACCACCCCAAACCATAATACTGCCACCTTCAAATGGGACACGCGGTTGGGGTGTTTCTAGTCGGGCTTGTCTTTCTGGGGCCCTCCAAACCAGTGTTCTTCGCGAATCAGATAGCAAGCCAATTTTTGACCCGTCAGAGAACATCACGTTATTCCAGTTAGGACCATGATACGCCATTTCTATAGCTCGTTGCAACCTTACTATTTTATGTTGGTAGGTTAGTTTAGGAACACGTAGCGGTCTTCTACGATACAAATTTATTGCATTTAGTCTGCGTGTTATTGTTTGCCGTGAAATATTCAGTCTTTGAAGCCTAGAAAGTTCTCTGGATATATCACTTGTAGATTCCAGACGATTTCTGCGAGCTATCAATGTTATTTGCCCGTCTTGAGATGATGTTGTACATCCACTCCTACCACTTCTGGGACGATCCTTGACGTCATTTGTACCTTGGAATTTTTTTTTAATTTTCGATACAGCACTCTGAGTAACATCAACAATATTCGCGATATAACTTTGACTTAAGCCCTGTTGTAACAAAGCAATTACTCTAGATCTGTCAAAATGAGATATCACGTTTCTAGGCATTTTTTAAACAGCTAAATTAAAATTTAAACAAAGACTGAAATAATGCGTAAATGCGCTAATCAGTTAAATGTGACCAAAATCATACAAAAGCGATTCCAATTTTTTATCATTTTCATTTAAAAACGCTCTAGAATGAATATCAACAACAGTTTTAAAACCACCATAGGCATAGATACATTATTTGTACGTATTCCAAACTTTTGGACATGTGTGTAGACAGGTATCATTGTGCAATGGGATCTGGAAACCAGAGAAAACCGATCCCCCCCCTGTTTAGAGCAAGCTCGAAGTGAGAATATAACGTTAGTGGCGACGGCGATAGTAGAGGGTAGTTGCTTCCTGTATATCAATGTATTCATCAGGAAGTTCGTTGCTGGTAAGTGCCAGTAGAATAGCGAGTAGGAAAGGGATTTTGGGTTTGGGTCTTCTTCTGAATATATTGCCGATGGATGAGCAGGTAGTTTTCAGGATGCTTTGGGCTCTGAGGTTTTGGCCCCGGATGGTGCTGATTGTATAACTCCTGCTCAGAGAGGGGAGCCTCTCATTGATGGGCTGGATATTTGACAGGTGATGTATAAGGGCGGAAGGGTAATCGCGTCGCTTGTAGTTTACTCTCACGCCGGTACCTATTTATAATCTGTATAATGTAGTCCCAAAATAAAAATATTTAGGTTTTTTCGTTATATTTATGAAATATACTTTTTACCTTAAATTATAGCTTTACTGTTATATAACAGAAAGCCACTTCGGCATATTGTAATATGTTATTAATATTATTTTTAAAATATCAACTTAAAAGGGTAAAAATTAAGCCAAGGTGAAACTACAGTAGTTTTATTCAATGTAATTTTGTATATTTGTTTTTGATATTTTTGTATATTTTTAATTGTTTAAAAATAAATTCTATTATGATAATATTTTTAGACTCCAAACATAGCTGAAATAATGGACGCCGAAGGAGAAACTTTCAGCCAAATATTGCAGAAGACAGATTCTACAGGTTTTAAAAAAGCTAGTTTATCAGTAATAAGACATTTGTACAAAAATAACTTTTTATAATTAATATTTTGTGATATTTGGTATCTTCGGGAAATTGTTTATTCTAGTTTAATAAATTAATAATTGTTAATTTTATGTTGTTCTAATAAACAGTAAAACAAGTGACACGAATATTTATATTTACCTATTAGGTCACAGTGCTCGCATTTGAAGATAGTATCATAGGGATGTACTTAAACCAGGACATGACTATTTATATTTATGATGAAGGGGACACTTTTCTTTAGTTTCATATGGTTTGGTTTAATGCATGTACGTGCAGTAATGCCGGCTTGATGAGGCATTCATGTCCGTAAATTACAGCGCATATCCATCCTTGGGGTGGGAGGATTAGTCCCTAAATAAGCTAAATCCTTTTATTTCCAATACTCACCAGACACTTCACCATCTCAACACATACTGCTTTACCGTGAGAGGACTATTATCTTAACCATCTATTGCATAAAGGACCCAAAGGACCATCGGTTGTTTTGAATAAATAACTATTTTCGAATATTAGCTAAAAATAAGGTGAGTTTGAGAAATAAAAATTATACAGATAACGATATTGTTTTGTTGACAAAAGGAATTAAGATTTATTGCAATCCCATTTCTAGAGTATATTTATTATAATGCTCTAAAACTAATTTTTTGATTATTTTAGCCTTAATAGCAATACATTTTATTTATTTATTAATCGCATGGCAATTACAACACATTTAGAACAAAATTACAAACACTAGTAATATAGGCATATGACAAACTTTAAATAGTTACAAACATCAAGTGTATTAATTATAATCAATTGGCTCTGAAGTTGCAAACAGAAAGTATTCAGAGCTACCACTGTAGGATCTTGAGGGACACTCTTCAATAATGTGGTCGATGGTTTGGTTCTCCCCACAGTCAAGTCAAGTCAAGTCAAGTCAAGTCAAATTTATTGATCACATGCGACATTATACAAAGTACATGTATGAGACAAGTCAAAGTTACATTTTACAAAGTTATCTTAAAAGTATATAAATTAATAAACACGATAAAACATACTTAAAAGTTATTTTTAGAATATGGCTCTAGCTCACAAATGTATTGATGTACACACCTCCGAAAGTTTGGCTGATGTAAATTCATTCGTATATCTATTGGTAATTTGTTAAAGAAACTTATGGCTGCATAGTGTGTGCTACTTTCCAACAAAACAGAACGATGTTGTGGAATCATAAAGTGATTGTCTTTGAATCTTGTTGAATAAACATGGTTAAATTGAAATTTATTAAATTCATAAATTTTGCTATGTAAATACATTATACACGAAAATATATACAGACCAGGAATTGTAAGAATATTGTTTTGTCTAAAGATGCCTCTACAAGAATCTCTAAATTTCATTTTATACATTATCCTAATAGCTCTTTTCTGAAGTACGAATATCTGCTCTAACTCAGAGGTACAACCCCAGACTTCAATGCCATATTTGGCTATTGAGTAAAAATGGGCAAAGTATACTGTTTTTAATACTGATGTATGAAAGAGACGTGAAAGAATTCTCAATGCATAACATGCGCTACTTAATCTGGATTTCAAATTAGAAATGTGGTTTGACCATTTACAATTACTGTCTAGAAGTACCCCCAGCAACTTCGTGCAGTCTGTTTTATCTATTGCTGCTTCTATAGTGGCTTGATGGTTTAATAAATTATTTGACGTGAAAATCATATACTTTGATTTCTCTTTATTCAAAACTAATTTGTTGGATAAGAAATAACTGTTGATGGTGGATAGTATCTGTGTGGTTTTATTTTGCAGTCACATTGAGGAGACGGGTTCTTTCCCCATTTGTGTAGCATGTATGCACATCTGCCATGTCTGGTTCGGGTACTATTTAAAGTAGACTATGTTTTGCGTGGAAGATCAAAACCTGGCAAAATTAAGAAAATATAGGGTATATTTAGTGACTTCATGTCTAGCGGTATTTATTGCTTGGCGGATTTTTGGAATATCTTTATCCCAATTGGAATGATCTTTAATGTAACACCTGATAGCAGTTGCCATGGTTTTATTGCTACTTTCAACAAAGTTGCACTCAGGCGAATAGACAGCATTAAACAATATTTTTTTTACTTTCTACTTACTATATAAATTCTTTAACGAAGAATTATTAAGATTTCGGGCATTATCACAGAAATTAAGGGACTCCGAACATAAGAAAAACGTCATTTTCAAGATAATTAATGATATTTTACATTGTAGCTTTCCGCAAAGGATGAATCAATGTAAATTTCGAAAACCAGTCGGTAACAACAAGAAGAAAAGTGTATCCTCTTTTTGAGCGAGGAGGCGGACCAATAAGATATACGGAAATTATTTGCCAAGGGAACCTAGCGGATTTTTCTCGTCCCATTAAATCCTTCTTCTTCTTATGGTGCCGTGCACCTATAGTGCGTTGGCGAATTATCTTAAGGTCAGACGTCTGTCTTTTGCGGCATACAAAAGTTCGCCAGTGTTAGATACGCCTGTCCAGTTCTTTATATTTCGCAGCCACGACATTTGTTTGCGACCTACTCCTCTCTTGCCCTCAATCTTTCCTTGGATAATTAGTTGAGGGATTGCGTATTTTTCCCCTCTCAGGATGTGGCCCAGGTATCCAATCTTTCGTGCCTTGATCAAGCTGAGCAATTCTCTCTCAGTATTTGCTCTTCTTAGGACTTCCTCGTTTCTCACCCTATCTGTCCATGGTGTGCGGAACATTCTTCGCAAGGTCCACATTAAATCCATGAGAGCCAAAGTCGACATCTTTTGAGCTCCACAGATTTTATAAGACCTAACAAAACGAAGTACATCTTTTCGCATTTTGGGCCAATAATATAACTTTTGAATCCGATTTAAGTTTTGAAATAGCCAAGATGGGCACATTTAGGGAGGTCGTGACAAGAAGTGATAATATCATTTCTTTGGGGTTTCGGTACTAAAATTTTTCACTCTTTATTATTAGTGGAAACAGGCTATTCGGAAGAAATTAATTTGGAAATGAAATCATCCTTTCCTTTCTACTGAGGATATTTATTGGGCTAGGATAAAATTTTAGAACGAAAATCATCGAACCAAGGATCAATTTGGTCCTTGTCGACTTCCAGATAAGAAATTTGTGGTTTTTCAGAGATAGACTCATTCGTAAACATACGACTTAGTGCATCCACGACGATAATTTTCGTAACACTAATACGATAGAAATGTTTGACGGTCTTTAACCACTGGTTCCATTTATTTTGAATTTTTCAACGTCGGATTTACTGGGTTGGAAAGGTAACGACATTGCACCGACAGAACAAACTCGACTAACTAGTTTTTTGAGGGCAAGGAGCATTTCTACAGTCACATTAGGATGACCACACTTGTAACAGAACTTATGCTGTTGTTCTTTTTTATAAAAGTGATAGGTATGAACTGCTTTTCGACAATTCCAACAGGTAGCTATTTTCGAAGTGTTTTTGTTATTCGTATTAGATAAATTAAATATTTGCTTAGAGGCAGATGGAAAAGATCTGGCATTTGAGGCATTAGTGTGAGAATGACGCTTCGACTGAGGAGTATCGGTCCCGAAAACAGAGATTTTAGAATTTTGGAAGAACTTGGCCAACAATGAAGAGTTAGCATATTCTAACTTCTTCAAAATTTGAGTTAGTTCGCTCACGGTAGTAATTTCTTTTAAAATGACACGAGGAATATGTTCAGGTAAGATATTTTTACAAATATTACAAATAATCCTAAACTTTGTGGATTCGAATGCTTCGCGAGATAAACGATTAAAAAGAGATTGCGTTTGCGCGGCGAAAATGCCGATAGGCTCGCTACGTTTTTGTTTGCGACCTTTGATTTGATCCCAAAGGTCTTCGTCGACATCGGGAGGTAGAAAATAGGATCTAAGGAGTTAAATAAGTCCATCCTAAGAATTTATTGAGGACTTAATACTGCGAAACCACACCGCGGCATCGCCTATGTATAATATATAATATGTATCTAAAGATAATTGATTGCTGTTATCCCTAACTAACAATCTCTTGAGGATTTTCCTCTTTCCTTTTATTTCTCTACTCTTAACAATTCCTCTGATTTTTAATTAATAATTAATTTCCTCTGAAGTAAGAAAATTAACTTCAAATTTGAGTCTACAGGTAATAAAAAAATATAAAAATAGTACAAATACGCCAAAGAAAGATCAGGTTTAATTCCAAAATTTATACATAAATCTGGAGAAACTTTTACCAGACGAAACGCAAGAAGAAAATAAAGAATTAACTGAGATAGAGATAAAGCAGATAGAAAAAGAAATAAATAGAACTAAAACAACGGAAATTGGTCAGGGGTCTCGTTTGCCGTGTCGTAAAAATATGAATGCCGTGTCGTAAAGGCAACGGACAAAGAAAAAAACAAAAGGACATAAGCCCGACGTTTTCGGCGGCATAAATATATGTGTAACCTCGGAAACCTTTTTTGGATGGTGCTAGAAAGGTCACCAATGGAGACACTGCGGACGGCAGCTAGATGGTTGGTGGAGAGCGAGTCGTGGGTTTGAAACTAGCTTTTGGAACCGGAAATGGGTCCAACAGACGAAATAAGTACAGATAGGACAGGATAAGATATATTTGAAAAGATCCAGAAATAAACAAAAAGATAGATGGGTAAAATTACCAGAGATAAAATAAGATAGAAAAAGGGCGCCACTTAATTTTTTGGAGTTTAAGGGGAAAATTAAGAAACCCTAGAAAAGAAAAGAGATAAGCAAAGAAATTTAGGTTCTGAGACCAAGTCCAAGAAAAGATATCAACAGTCAATTATTAAATAAATCTTGTCAACACACTACATAAACAAATAATAAATATAATAGGTGGACTCCGTCCAGGATAGGTTCCAATAGAAACATTTTTATTCTTGAGAGTGAAAGAGAGAGAAAATGTATCTTCTGTCTCTCTCTTACCTATATCTCACATGTGTAGTGATTTTGCCCAAAATCATTACACATGTATGTGTGTTGTTTATTACACAAAATTATTTATAATGAAATTTAGAAGAAGATTGGCACGGGAGTTACTTGTTAGTTCAGATGCACACGAACACACCACTACTTCCAAAAGAGTTCTACATGCTTTTATTAAACCGTCAGGAAAGGAGAAGACAATGCCAATGATGATACAAATTAAGACAAACACATTCAAGCAAGCAGGCAAGTAATAAGGTGACAAAAGTAACAAGTTATTGCAATTAATGTTCTAGACAACCAGCGATGTGTTTATCATGCTTTAATAGCATTCATAAACAATAATTTAATTTTTTCAAACTTTATTCTTTTTTGTTTAATAACTAAAAATATATTATTTAGTTAACAAATTTTTTTGTTTTCAAATATCATTTATACTAATAAAATATTAAGAAGCCTTCTGTCATTTAATCTTTTAATCTTAAACATGTTTAAAATTTCCTTAATTATTCCTTTTAGAAAATTAATTTTACGCCACGTATGGTATGTACTTTGCTAGAAGCCTTAAAAAAACCCATAAGCAACGAGCGATTTGTCATGCCTGTTCACGACAACGAAATATCTCGCAGTACGTCGTCCTTGCTCTCATTATCTTTCGTTTTTTAAATAGAAACCCGTCCTCTTAACAAAGAAGTTAGTTTCTATTGTCGAACAACCCAGCTTACTTTCTAAGAAAAGCTGAAATGTTGGTCTTATATGAAATAATCTTTCTTCTCGAGAGAAAGTAGAAGTTATAGAAAATAAGGCCACACCAGACTTGTCAATTAAGTAACATTTTCACGTGGCAATCTTCGACAAATGCTCCCACTCTTTTTTATCCCTAGCTGGTCTGAATACCTAAAATTTAATTCACCATTATCTATCTATCTTCATAGAGTGCTTCCTACAATTAAAATTTTCTCTATTGTCGTACAGACGTCTTCCAATTCGATGATACTACGAGTCAATTCTGTTTGCCGCTTTCTTCCTCCATCCATTCAGTTCAGTCTATTCAATTCCAGTCTAGTCTAATGTGAGGATTGACCTGATATATTACCTGTACCTACATTAATTTTATAATTGATGGCTGATTGAATCCACCGTAATTCGTTACCTTACTTATATCATCTACGCTGCTTGAGAAGTCCCAATATACTTGTTGCGAGTGCAACCTGTCAAGTGCCTTTATTGACGACCGTTCTATGAAAGAACGTCATTACCTGTGAACGAACTATTAATAGCATAAATCTACGGTATATATACATACGATGTATGATCAGATATGTTTTATATGTAGTTTATACTTATTATAGATTTCATACACGTATTTGAGGTGATCACAATTAAACATTTCAGTAACTTCATGGTTACGTATTCTCACGGCATAAAAATCACTTATATGTTTTATTTCAAGTTATATCAAATATTGACGTAGATACAACTATAATATTCCTTGCCCTTTTCTTGTTCTTGAGGATACTAAATTACTCATAATTATTTTTGAGAAAATATTATTCATTGTATTATATAATAAATTGTGCAGTTACTTATTTCGTGCTATTTAACTGTTCAATAAAATTGTTATAGAGCATTTTCTTTAACTATACCTCAATATAACCCTGTTGATGAACTATTTGCCTTTTATTTTTTTTATTATGTATATATATATTTATTTCATGTGCAGGATGTATCTCTTTCAGACATTGTTATTGATTGATATAACGATTTGATTTATCATTAATCAGTATGTATGTGTCAAAATATTAAATGTGTACCGCGTAACCATAATAACTTTTCTCTCGCGGTTTATTTTATTCTCGCGTGATTATCTTAACCGTACCTTACCTCTCTCGTTATCTTATTTTATATGTCATAGGTTTCCCTGTTCCTTTAAAAAAAAAGTTGGTATCCAATTATTCCCTTCTCTTTATCTGCTAACTTCTCTTCTCTTTATCTCCAGTACTCCACTAATTCTTTATATTTGAGCTGCTAAGAACCCTGACGAAGATACCTCTACCAGACTGAAGCCCGAGCCTAGTGTCGTTCCCTGGGTAACCACCACTCTGTCACTAAAGAGGGTACAATCTAACTCTGTAAAAATTAGTAGGCTATTTTGACATTGTAAAACATTCTTAACAGGAAACCTGATCAAAAAGCGGATGACAATGGTAAGTTGTTAATGTTTTTACTTTTAATAATTGATCTCTAAACTCTAAAATAAATTGATGCAATTTATATTATATAACTCTAAAAATATAAAAACTAATTACGTCATTACCGCCCCCGATGGTAGATGCCACGTTACCGTGATTTATATATTTCGGGAACATGGTTTGTCATGTCATACATACTTTTTATAAAAGAAAAAAACGAGATTTGTGAAATATTGTAAAAACATGTTGAAAAACAAAAACTTATGACTAAAAATGTACATCTCCTAAACGAGCTGATTTTGATTGCAATTAGAAATCAGTCTTCACGTCACACGACTGAATACATTTGCGAAATAAATGTACACGATGTTCTCGCTTAAAAAACAACCGTTTTGAGGATAGTTGAATTAAACCGATGTTAGGCACCATTTTCAAAAAGCTCTAGTTTCCTTAAGAAACATGTTTCGGTAGTATGATTTACATCAAATCTATATAAAAAGACTTTTATTTGGTAATACTTTTCTCCTAAATAATACTTCCCTCGCATTAAAAATTTGTCTGACGATGTATTAGATAGTAGTTCAATGTCATATGCATTGTTCAATTTTACGACTAAATCATGAACGAAAGTGATATTTAATAAAATAATATTCTTAACATGCATGGTCATATAACATACTATTATAAATAGCTTTTAATGCAGCAGGATTACTATTGTTTAAACTTTAAAAACAAAGAATACCTATACTGATAAACGGTAAAAAAATGTAGTCGCTTTTGATCGTTAGATGTAATTATCATATATGTAATTATCATCTATATATCTTATTGTATTTTTTAATCACACTACTCTCAGTATATAAGAGCGTAAACTTAGAGTTTGATAGTAACAATTTTATGCCGGTAAAAGATGATACCAAAAGATATATGTGATCTATTAGAAGAGTCTTTAGATGAAAAGATAGAAAATTTTGAAATTCAGGAACTTGAAGGCAACCAACGAGGTCAGGGATATTTAGGTGAAATGGTGTTCTTTTCCTTGAAAAACAAAAATACCGGTGAAGATCATAATTTAGTGGTTAAACAATGTCTCGTAGGTTCTGAAAAAACTAGCAAATTTATGTCGATGTGTTTTAACAACGAAGTGCATTTTTATACCAAAGTGATTCCAGCTTTACAAGCGTTCCAAAAGTCTTATCCTAAGGTTGAAATTTTTAACAATATACCAAAATGTTTTGCAACGAGCTCAAAAAAAGGCAAAGAAAAACTTGTAATGGAAAATTTAAAGCTAAAAGACTATAAAATGCACCCTAAGAAGATACCCCTAAATAGTCAAATGTACGAAATTATTTTTAAAACTTATGGAAAGTTTCATGGAATTTCTTATGCTTTTAAACATTACCATCCTGAACAATTTAGCGAATTAGGCGCAGGATATCATAAGAATATGAAAACGTTTTTTAATCGAGGTATGTAATTTTTTATTTTCGGCTTTGTCATCGTTCACTTATCAAAATATTACTAAGTCATTCAGTACTAAACGTCTTACTTCACTCCCAGTTTAACTAATTCTACAGATTAGGCATGTCTTATTTTAACTGAGATCAGAGCTTCATGTTTGTTCATAGAGAAATCGGTTAGGCTTAAACATTAACAAAAATAGCATTTTTAAGGGATGATAATTTCTCAAGTTTGTTAATAAGCATATTGTCCCGAGTAAGTACTGTATCCGTAGGACGGTATATGCAAATTATATTAAATATGAAAGAGTTATTAGTAATAAGTAAGTGGATAATTTCCATACCGGGTATCTAATGTTTTAATACTGATGGAAAAAGTATTGGTAATGACAATGAAATTGAAAGGAAAAAAATGTGTGGGACTAAGAAGCGATGGAGCACGGGCAATGGCAGGCGCTTGTACTGGAATTTTTCCGAGGATCAAAGCCGTAGCACCAGAATGTGTTTGGGTGCATTATAGCATCTACAGAGAGGCTTTAGCTATCAAAAAAATGCCACTGCTTTTAACCGAATCTTTGCAATAGTGTGTAAAATTTATTAACTACATAAAATCTTGCCCATTGAACTCAAGAGTATTTTCTGCTTTGTGCAAAGAAATGGGAAGTGAACATAAAAATCTTCTTTTAAAGTGCGAAGTGTGCGTTGGCTATCAAACGGGAATGTTTTAAAAATACTTATTGATGAAGGTAAAAATTTTGATATTCTTAGAACAACATCCACCAACGGCTAGGGATGCAATATTTCAATTTAAAGACAGTTTTCATGATGTTAATTAATTAATCAAGGTAGCTTATCTTCGTGATATTTTTGACTTCTTAAACAATTTAAATATGACATTACAAGGTAGCAATGTTACTGTATTTAAAGTACAAGAGAATGTGGAAGCTGCAATAAAAAAACTTAATTGGTGGATATATCGCGCGGAATCAGGAAACTACAAAGCTTTTACAAAGATAACGTAAATATAAAAAGAGTATAACGTTAATTTATTTCCGAATGAAATTTCAGCGGCTTTTAAGGAACACCTACTAGAACTGGAGGCAAATCTGAAGGAATATTTTCTCCCCATACACAGCAACAAAGCATGAATAAGGAATCCATTTACAATGGACGTAGGATCCAAGACAGGAGTTACGGATTTAGATATCAAGTCTGTAATTTAACTTTTATACGATAGGGCACTCAAAGACATATTTGACGGCTGATAGAGATTTGGCTGTTTTGCTGCCAGGAGTACCCAGTTTTAGCAGAAAACGCAATAAAGTTTCTAATTCTCCTTGTTACTACCTATAAAAGTGGGAGATGGGGTTTTTAATACTGGTTTTCCTCAAAAATAAATTAGGAGGATAAAATTAACATCTTTTCCTCCAAACGTGAAATTTTTAGTTAAGCAAAAACCACTGCATACTTCTCATTAAAAAAGTATTTGATATTTATTTTGTTTTATTACATTTTTGTTTTTGAGCTAATGATTCTTTATTAAAATACATGTTTTCTTGTACACACACACCAAGGTATAAAAAAAATTAGTGGGTCACGAAGGATAAGCA
The DNA here is from genome assembly GCF_040954645.1 of Diabrotica undecimpunctata. Lineage (NCBI taxonomy): Eukaryota > Metazoa > Arthropoda > Insecta > Coleoptera > Chrysomelidae > Diabrotica > Diabrotica undecimpunctata. The sequence goes on from NC_092806.1 coordinate 134,337,554, forward strand.
CAAAAATAACCGAGCCAAGGAAAAAAAAGTTTGGGAAACGCTGTTGTAGGAGATTAACTTTTTTGTATTAGTTATGTTGGCATTTTTACACGAATTCCAAAGAAAAAACATAATGACCCACGACCTTTAAAACCCGAGTTAGCCCTATTTTTTTTCAAAAATTCACCGGAGCTTTGTTTATAAGCAATAATTAATATAAAAAGAACCATTTAAAATATTAAAAAATCATATTTAGAAAAAAAATTAAAACGATTCATTTAAAATTACCCCAATGCATAAAGCGCTAAAGATAAAGGGTTTAAAAACCAAACGATTTTAGAATTCCAAAAACTGAATTCATAAATTTCTAAAAGTCGCAATATGTCAGGTTTTAGTCAACGAAAATTGATGTTTTTTTTTTTAAATTTGGAGTTATTTTAAATATTTTTAGGTTTAAAATCACAGTTATTATGCAAACCTATTTTCCAATAAATAATGACGGTATTAGATTTTTATTTCGATGCAGGGCGGCAACAAGCCGCTTATACGTATTTCAACCTCTTTAGGTCTCATCAGAGCGGCATATGCCACTGCTCTAAATCGGAACAAAATCTATCCCGTCTTAGGACAATAATTATCGAAATAATTATTTACAGAAGTAACAACGCCATCTAATATCAATAAGAGAAATCATAAGATTTCTTACCTGGCGAAACTGAATTCAAATGTTTACCACTGGGCTTGCTACAACTTGCAAAGCAAACAGATTGATGAATTGGTCGCCAAGGGAATCTAAAATATGCATTCCACAAGCCGTTCATCATGGTCAAAGTTCCAGGCGCGTAATAGAGGGCAAGTCAAGAAAAGTCGCTTCTTTGCCGAATAAAGTATACTATTTTTTCTTCAAACGTATCAATTTTCAACCATAAATAGTACAATTCATACGCTATTTTTACTCGAAATTAACTGTGACAACTATCAAAGTCGTCTAGATGTTAGAAATTAAAATAATTAAGTCGTCGGTGGGATTTGCGTCTCCCTGGTTACAGTTGTTTGACAGTTGTTTGCAATTATTAAAGACAGCTTATTGTTGTTGCAACCGCAAGCGCAAATTTACTGCGAAAATGGAAAACCTAAACGAAATTGAGTCCGCAGCTAATTATGCAGTAGCACGTTTGGGGCCCTCCAAGTCCGGAATAAAGTATCGGTTAGCGTACAAGCACTTCCAAGAGTGGTGCGATACAAGAGGAGTACGGCAAGTTACCGAAGACGTTTTACTGGCATATTTTAATATAATGGAAAATGAAAATAAATGGAAATCTTCTACAATGTGGTCACGATACTCTATGATAAAATCCGAGTTAGTTATTAGAAAAAATGTGGATATAAGCAAATTTTTAAAGTTACGTGCCTTTCTGAAAAAAACAAGCGAAGGATATACTGCAAAGAAGTCTAAAGTTTTCACTAAAGACGAGTTTGATAAATTTTTGTTTGAAGCGCCAGATAAGTTGTATTTAGGATTAGTAGATAAGGATAGTAAAAAAAAACTATATTGCAAAGCATGTAGTATACTCTACTAAATTATAAAAATATTTCAGATTGTTTTGTTAATTGGGGTTACCGGCGCCTGTCGATGCGACAAAATGGTAAAAATGAAGACTATGGACATTGAGGATAAAGAAAATGTAATAATTATCAAAATCCCAGACAGTAAAACACGACAAATTAGATCTTTTACGATAATTGGTCAAAACTACATTAAACTGTATAAAAAGTATGCATCACTGCGGCCTGAAAATTTCACAGAAAACCGATTTTTTATCAAGTACCAAAATGGAAAGTGTTACCGAAGCGTCATGGGAGTACATTCGATCAGCGCAGTAGCCCAAAAAGTAGCTAGTTATTTAAATTTAAACGATGCAAGCGCATACACGGGTCACTCTTTACGACGAACTTCAGCAACACTTTTAATTGATGGAGGCGGAAATCTAGAATGCCTCACACGACATGGGGGCTGGAAATCAAGCACGGTTGCCGAAGGATATATAGAGGATTCAATAAGAAATAAAAACGATAATGCTCAAAAAATTTTAAACCCTCATGATTCGCCAACATCGGGAATGATTGCTGAAAGTTGTTCTCGACCATCAGTATCATCAACAATTACCAATGCGTATCAAGAGTCGGGCACATTTTTGCACGGTTTCAATTTTGAAAATGCCTCATTAACTAATTGTACTTTTAATATTACTATAAATAAAAATGATGTTTAATTGTTGTTAATGACATTTGTATTGTTGCTTTGTGACATGTTTCATATTGTTGCCATGACAACATTTTTCCCTCCGCCGTAAAGAAATGGGAAAAAAAACTGCTGCCAGCGGAGACATCAAACTTTGACAGGATCAAGTTAGATAAGTAATGTCATCATTATTTGACGTTTGAGGAAAAAAATCTAATACCGTCATTATGTTTTATTTCTTTACTCTGTTTGGAGTACAAGAAACTGAATTCACTATGAATTTTGACCATGACGAACGGCTTGTGGAATGCAAATTTTAGATTCCCTTACCGACCAATTCATAAATCTGTTTGCTTTGCAAGTTTTAGAAAGTACAGTGGTAAAGATTTGAATTCAGTTTCGCCAGGTAAGAAATCTTATGATTTCTCTATATTACAATATTTAACATAAATTTTATAATCACTAAAAGCTTTAATTTGATAAAACAAGCGTTTCTCTGTAATTTGATGCTTTTAGAATTTATGTAGACCTAATAGTTTACGCATAATACCGTTGTAGATAAGAGCTTTCTGGAATAAGCAATTTCAATTCTGAACGGAAAGTACTGGTCCCAGTTTCGTTGGTGATTAGACACCATGTTTTCCAAATACTTACCAACTGTCTTATTCATTCGCTTTACTATTCCATCCGATTACGCATGATAGGCTGTAGTTTTTGTTTTCTTCATGCCTAGCCTATTGCCAATTTCCTGGAATAGATTTCTATCTAAGTTCCTTCCTTAATACCTGAACTTCTCCTCCGAACCTAATACATCGCCGAAGACATACCATTTATAATTATATGCAACACACAATACACAAACACATAACACATACTCATAATACACAAACGTATAATAGATAAACAAATAATACAAAAACACACAAAACAGTCAGAATTTGATACCCTGAGGGTACAAACCCTATCCTCAAATCTTTTTGAAAAACATAACATGCTAACAACATGTTGGTTATCTAGATTATTTAAATATTCTTTTTTGAAAACGATTTCTGCAGTGGAAATCAAAACGTCAAACACTAGTTAAAATTTATTTTTCATTGCAATTACTTATGACTTAAACCCAATATAAACATATTATTTAACTGTGAAATTTAATGTTCTGATAAGATTTAAAGAGCTGTTTTAATTCAAAACTTATTGTTTAAACGTAAGAATGAAATATATAAGTTATATTATTTAAATACATTAAATAAAAGTAAAGTATTAACGTAAACAATAGTCTTACTGTTTTATAATAAAAATAGTGAAGAATAATAGTTTTATTACCCTCATTGTCTAGAATGTTCATTCTGATGAACAATAGCTGCACAATACTGACTCTTTTTTTTTTCTATGTGCTTCACAAACAAATAACGTTAATTTTTTTTCTTACATTATGGGAGACTTAAAAAACCTGCCGCGTTTTCTTCGTAGATTTATTTCCAATGGTAATATCTGCTGATTTGTAAGATTTTCAGTGTTGATCCCACAGTCTTTAAGAGCTGACACCACATGCAATTTGTGCTTTTTTTTATTTTGCACTCAGTTCCAAATTATTGCGAGTAAGGAAACTGTAGGAAGAAAGATCGTTGTCGCCAACTAATAGCATTTTTTTTTTTTTTTTAATGGCTTTGGCTTGAAACCTTTAGCCACGTAATTACATATAGATATTAGTATTCATTCATACAGGATTGTACAAGGAGGACACTTTTCACGCTCAGGGATTCATCAAAACGGCTTTATTGTAACAAACAAGACATAAACCACGGTTAGGTAGGTGGGCAACATATATGGTAAACATACAAAGGAAATATTCACGCATACGATCAATTTTATACTCATACCTTTAATTTAATTTTTGCAAGAAATATCATAATTATTTTAAAGATTTTTATATTGTCTTCACTTAATAAAAGATTTACGTTTAATGGTGTACTTAAACCCTCTTTTATCAATTATTTTAGCAATATGTGATTTAAATCAGCTATACTAGTCCCACACTCACATCGGTCTGTTGGGAGAACTCCTATTTTATGTAGATGTTTCGGAAAACATCCATGATTTACTTTTAATCTTAATACAGTTGACACTGTGTTTCTGCTTAGTGTGACATCTTTGTAAAATTGTTTTACATCTACTGTTGGTTGTAATTTGTATAAATTAGTGCCCCTGCTTTCACCAAACTGAATCCATTGTCTGTCCCATTTAAATTTAATATGTTGTTTGATATAGGCAAGTAGGTCACATGTGTTGAATTATTCTACCAACTAATAGCAATAATATATACAATACATATAACACATTCAAAACATAATTATTATGAAAAATATCTGCCATATTTCTTACACATCTTTTGCATCTTTAGCTCTTTTTTTGGACCGGGTAAATGCAAAACAATATTTTTAAAGAGGTCTAATGGCTGTGAGTACCATTTAAAACCATTTCGAATAGAAATATATATATATATATATATATATATATATATATATATATATATATATATATATATAGCCATCGATTATTTCGTTGAAAAGCGGAAAAACAAACGCACATAAAACAATATTAACAGTTCAGATACCAACTAGGCAACGACCGCCAACGACAAACAAATAGCAATTATTAGTCCAGGGCACAGGGACAAACTTCAGTTAGTTCGTCTACCGTCAATGGACATACAGAGAAAGTCCAAGGTATTTTTTTCCATTAATTTGCAGACAACAAAATGCATTTAGAACGTCTTTCGTAACATAAAATGGTAGCTCTATATATATAGTTTGCACTGTCATCTTTGGTTTAAAATTTAAAAAAATGGACAAAATGCATATAGAAAGTCTGCTACTCATTTTACATATTGTGGTTTATCTTTGTAGGTCTCATGAAACAAGGAATCCGCAGTAGTTGTAACAGCGTAAAAGAATTTTTAGAAGAGGAAGAAGAAATAAAAATTATCGATAGTTTTAAAAAATATTGTGATATCGGTCCTCAAATGTTTCTTGATGCACTTGAATACAAAAGTCCATATTCAGTTTTTATCCACGGTGACTGTTGGAGTAATAATATGATGTTCAAATACAATGTAAGTAAATTAATAGATATGGTACTGTGAAAGACGGAAGGCTGTATCATATCGAAATTTTCGCTGAATGTCATCATTCTCTAGACACATTCTCATACAAAAGATTTGTAATTTGTTGTCATATAAAGATAATAATGATTTTTCATAATATACTTTTTTAATAAATACATACATTCACCGGAACAAAAACCGGACAAAATTGCTGTGATCTTTTGATTTTTCTTCGGTTCTTTTTACAAATTTGGCAAACATTAAACACGGTTTAGCATTAATCAATAAAAAATTGTTTTAACGGCAAAAGTCGTTTGAATTAAAATTTTTTAGATATTATTAGAAAATCTCAATAATGAAGTTATAATTTTACTCTTAGTTCAGTTTTATAAGTAGGTTGTACATTTTAAATTATTTTTACTAAGATATTTCTCAAAAGAATTTCTTCAAAATCAAGAAATATACATATGGACCAAATTCATACAAGAACTCTTTGATGATGAATCACATTAGATGAAGTGGAAAAAGCAATATCACAACTAAAAGATATCAAAGCTCCTGGACTTGACAACGCATATGCTGAACTCAAAGCTATTTAACACCGTCGGTACTGAACGACTAACAAAAATGTTCAATGACATATTTAATCGGAGTAATACCACTAATACCAAGATCATGGCTGAAGTCAACGTTTAGTGCTCTACCAAAGAAAACAAACTTAGTATCCTTCAATGATATCCGGACCATCAGCTTAATGACCCACATTTGAAAGTTATTTCTAAAAATCATATATCAAGGGATATAATAGACTACGCGAATAAAAAGTCAGCCATACACAGTTTGGTTTTCGGAACGCAGTGGGTACGAAAGAGGCTCTCTTTTGCATACAAGTGCTATTTCAACGATGTAGAGTATTTTTAAAAATTATACACCGGAAAATACACAACAAACTTGAGAAGGACATAAGTGACACACAATTTGAATTTAGAAATGCACTGGGAACGAGGGAAGCCCTGTTCGCTGTGAATGTACTTGTGCAAAGGTGCATGGATGTTATTCAGCCAGTATGTGTTTCTTGCATTACAACAAAGCCTTCGATAAGGTCAGACATAACCGTCTTATCGAATTACTTGAAAAGAAAAACTTAGATTTGAGAGACATCAGGATTATTATCGCTATCTGTTATAATCAGATCGCTGTGGTAAAAGAGAACAACGTCTTTTCAAATGAAATACAGATTGAGAGGGGCGTCAGGCATGGCTGTGTCCTGTCTCCTACTTTGTTTAATTTTTATTCAGAAGAAAATAATCCAGGAAGCACTAGAAGAATTAACTGTGGGAATAAAAGTAAATGGCCGACCAATCAATAATATACGGTTTCCAGACGACACTATTTTATTAGCGGAATGTCTTGAGGAATTACAACAAATGGTTGACAGAGTGGTAGAAGTCAGTAAAGAAAACGTCCCTAAACACAAAAAAGACACAATTTATGTTAATTACAAAAGCCCAACAGCGCCAAGAAAACATAACAATACATGGAGAACCAATTAAAAAAGTTGAAAAATATAAATATCTGGGTACAACAATTAACGAAAATAATGAGTACACAGAAGAGATTAAGGCAAGAATAGGACGGGCAAGAAATTCTTTCAACAAACTGAAAAAAGTACTCTGCAGTGGGAACATTTCAGTTTCTTTAAAGATAAGACTTCTGAGATGCTACGTGTTATTTTATGGGTTGGAGGCTGGGACTTTAAAGAAAGATCTTTCGGACAGATTGGAAGCCTTCGAGATATGGGCCTACAGAAGGATATTAAGAATTAGTTGGGTGGATAGTCACGAATGTCGAGGTGTTGAGAATAATGGGAAAAGATAAAGAGGTTTTAAATACAATTAAAGTCAGAAAACTGCAATATCTGGGACATGTCATGAGGGGCTAGTGTTATAACTTGTTGCAATTAATAATGCAAGAATTATTACAGGGCAGAAGGAGTCGCGGAAGAAGACGCATCTCCTGGTTGAATAATTTGAGAGCTTGGTTTAACTGCACTTCTGCTGACCTCTTTAGAGCAGCGGTGTCGAAAGTGCGAATTGCCATGATGGTTGCCAACCTTCTTAGAGGAGATGGCACGTGAAGAAGAAGAAAGAGAATAGCGATATTTATGTATGCTTCATTGATTACCATAAAGCTTTCGATACAGCAAAACACGACAAGCTGATGGAGATATTAACAAATATTGCAATAAACACCTGTGGTCTAAGAATTATTAGCAGTCTTTACTGGAATCAAACATCGTCTATCCGTACAGTTGCATGAGAATCCGGTGATATAAAAATCAAACATTGGTTTCGACAGGAATGTATACTATCACCCTTGTTGTTCAACATATACTCAGAGAAAATCTTTCAAGAAGTGGTAGACGATGTTGAACCCGGAATTCGAATTAATGGAGAATGTATCAATAACCTCAGATACGCGGATGATACGGTGGTATTCGCTGACAGTTATGAAGCCCTCCAGGGGTTAATGAATAGAATCACAGAAGTGAGTCAAAGATATGGACTTTGACTGAACATTAAGAAAAGAAGTGAGATGATTTTTACAGAAGAATAACAAATTGAAAGAATCAGTGTGAATGGTCGACCAATAGAACGAATAAAACCATACATGGTACGAACGTCAATGAAAATTGGGACCATTCCCTAGAAATAAAATGTAGAATAGAGAAAGCAAGATCTGCATTTCAAAAAATGGCTAAGCTACTCAAATGCCATAAAAATCAGGTTACTACGATGTTATATCTCTTCTATACTGTTGTACGGAGTTAAGTCGTGGAGTAGCACAGCCGCTACCTGCAAGTTAATTGAGGCTATCGAAATGTTGCTTTATCGTCGAATCCTAAAGATATCTTATACCAACTACGTTACTAACCAGGACGTTTATTAAGAATGCATAAAGTAGAAGAGTTATTAAATACAATAAAAACAGCCAAAATCGAATACCTCGGTCACATCTTGAGGAACAGCGAAAGATATGGTTTGCTGCAATTAATTCTGCAAGTAAAACGGAGACTAGGAAGGCGAAGGATTTCCTGGCTGAAAAATACACGTACGTGGTTTAACACAACAACCACAAATCTTTTCAGTGCAGCAGTTTGAAAAATACAGATTGCCATGATGGTCGCCAACATCCGAAACGGATAGACACTATATGAAGAAGAAGACATTTCTGTTTATTGATGTCAAAAGTGTTTATTATTATCGGGCTTGTGAAAATTTCAGGCAATTTCAAGATATATTTAAGTCAGTAAAAGAACAGGCCCGAAACGCTAGATATTAGGAAGCTTTCCAACAATAATATTAAACAACAGATGCAGGAGAATTTAAATACCGAAATATCAAAAATCTTTAAAAATAACAATGAACCGCTGGAAAAGTGGAGTGAAATTAAAGAAGAGATTAGGACTTCAAGCACTAAGTTTTTACTACCTGATAAGAGAAAAAAGAAAGACTGGATGACTGCAGAAATCCTTGACATGATGGAAGAGAGACGGATATATAAAACTAAAGATACTGCCAAATACCGCGAAACCCATAGACGAATTAGAGCTGAGATAAGAAAAACTAAAGAGAAATGGTTCTCGGAGAGATGCGAAGAAATCGAACAGTGCGAAAAGGTATACGACTATCACAATATGCATAAGAAGATAAAGGAACTCACAACAAAGAAAAGCTACAATATTTTATCGAAAGGGCTATGCGATGATAATGGAAATCTACAACAAGACCCCGACAAAATAGTTATGATCTGAGAAACTTATGTGGAACAACTGTTTAATGATGACCGTCCTAGTGGGTATACACTGAGCAATGATGATACTGGCCCTTCTATTCTAAAATCAGAAGTGGAGAATGCTATAAAGGGTCTTAAAAATAACAAAAGACCAGGCAACGATAACGTATACGGGGAAGTATTGAAAATGCTATGCGAAACAAACAGTCAATTTCTAGACTCACTCGTCAGACTCTTTAATAATATTTATAACAGCGGGGAGTTTCCTGAAGACTGGCTAGAGTCAACTTTTGTTGCCATACCGAAAAAACCAGAAGCAAAGTCTTGTAATCAACATCGGATGATAAGTCTAATTAACCACTTCTTTCGAAGGCATATACCAAGGTTATTTACAACAGAATAACCAAAAAATGCGAGGATAACATTGGAGATTCGCAGTTTGGGTTTCGGAATTCTCTTGGGACAAGAGAAGCACTTTTTAGTCTACAGGTACTCATCCAGCGCTGCAGAGATATGAACAAAGACGTGTACATATGCTTTATAGACTACGCAAAAGCATTCGATAACGTAAAGCACGAAAAGATAATTGAAGTTCTCCATAAGATCGGAGTCGACTACAGAGACATTCGAACAATAGCGAGTCTCTATTGGGGCCAAACAGCTAAAGTGAAAGTAGGATCTACATTGACCAATAAAATTGAGATCAAGAAAGGTGTACGACAGGGCTGTATCTTGTCTCCTATTGTCTTTAATATATACTCAGAAGAAGTATTTAAGACAGCGCTGGAGGAAAGCACAGAAGGCATAAAGATAAATGGAGAAATAATTAATAACATAAGGTATGCTGATGACACTGTGATTCTAGCAACTAGCATGGAGGAACTGAGTTGCCTAATGAGTAAGATACAAAAAACAAGTGCACAATACGGACTCAGACTAAATATCACAAAAACCAAATGGATGTTAGTAAGTAAAACCCAACAACCACCACAGCAACTGATATTAGACAATGAAAGAATTGAACACGTGGATTCGTACATCTACTTGGGAACAACAGTTAACTCAAATTGGGATCAAGCGAAGGAAATACGTATAAGAGTAGAAAAGGCAAGAGCATCGTTCACTAGCATGAAGCAAATTTTCACCTCTAAAAGCCTCACCCTACCTCTCAAAATTCGACTTCTGAAATGTTATGTATTCCCGGTTTTGTTATATGGAATGGACGCGTGGACAATGACCGCAACATTGATGAAAAAAGTAGAGGCCTTCGAAATGTGGGCTTACCGACGTATATTACGTATATCCTGGACTGATCACGTGACCAACGAAGAGGTACTACGCTGGATAGGTAAAGAGAGGAAGGTAGGAATAAGTATAAAGAAAAGAAAGTTGGAATACTTGGGTCACGTTATGAGACATAATAAATATAGAGTACTACAACTGATCGTTCAAGGGAAAATAGACAGCAGAAGGGGTCCAGGGAGGAGAATACACTCGTGGCTCCAAAACTTGCGGCAATGGTTCGGATTGTCATCTGCTGAACTATTCAGATCTGCCGTAAACAAAGTCAGAATAGCCATGTTGATTGCCAACGTTCGGAACGGACAAGGCACATGAAGAAGAAGATTTAAGTGCAGAAATGGCTGCATCCTTGTTGCTCTTATTCTGGACGGAAGAAATCAAGTTTACGTAGCTAACAGATACGGAGTTTCAGTACATAGTGTATTTGCTTGTTTTTTAGAGACATGAGCCAGATATTCAGTCATTTCCATAACTACCCTTTCAGCAACCGGTTGTCCAATAATTTACTCTTTAACGCAAAATATTTTAATTGTATTGGTATAGCCTTCTAAAAAACAAATTTTAAACAGCTTTAAAATTTATGACGTTTTTCTTTCATGTACTGTCAAAACGATAACTTGCCTCTAAACGAATCTATCGTTTCATCAATGCAAACGGTTGACTCTGGAATCATACATCTATGAAAATAAGTATTTATATCATTAAGAAGACATTTAATGCAGTCTGTTATTTTCAGATCACTTCTCATTGTTTGCTAGATAAAACATGCGCAAGAGCAATTCGAACCGATTTTGGGGCATGTATTTAGCAACATCACTTTTAGGTGAAAATTTGCGCCAGTAATCAGATAATAATGGCTTTAAGTCTAGTCCCATCCAAAGAAGGAGCGCTATAAATGTACGCATTTTATTGTAGTTTGTCTCTTTCCAATAAGTAAAACGTGACTCTTTCGTAATTGTTTCATTTACTATTCCAGTACGCATTTGTTGCTCTGCATACCTATGTGTTTCGAGGACAATCACATTTACATCTTACAAACATCTTCGGAGACAAACAGTTCAAAGTAGAATAGTTCTTTCTTATCAGCTATTTCGTTTTTCTTATTTTCAGGAATGGCAAAGTTTAAAGGACAATCGAAAGTTGCAAAATTTTCAGATCCCCAGTTTGAATCTTGTAAAGAATTTTCGTCTGGCCTAATAGTGTCTGCCAAAAAATCATCATCTTTAGTCAAACAACTTTCTGATTCTTTCTCCATTACTCGGGATGATTGAACACGAAATGGTTCTGCAGAAGTATTAAGTTTTATGTTTCCTACAAAAGAATATTTCAGATAATGCTTACTTTATTTATTATGTGCAATTCAAAGTTTTGTGATAAGTGAAATGATATATTTATAATAGGTAGAATAAATGTAAATTCATTTGTGTGAAGCCAATCTAATTCTAAAAAAAATTAGAATACATAAACTAAAATTTTAATAAAGATTTTAGTGAACAAACCTTTTCTTAAAATTTTGTTTTTTTCCCTAGCCCTACCTGTCGTAAGAGGCGACTAATGGGTAGGAATCGAAAAGTGGAGAGCCGTCGCTTAAGGTGTCGGGTCTATAGAAATGCACTCGGGTCGCTTAGACGTCACTCTCACCGGTCTACACTCCTAGTATCCGAGACAAGACTCTCGTGGGACCACTCTACTCTCATTCCAAAAGAACCAGGTGAGGTTGAAGGAGCTGAGCCCGTATGCACCTCTTTTGGCCCACACCACCATCAGGGGCGCCGGTGTCTCGGCACGTACCTACCTTGGAGATTTAAGAGTGGTAGAGGAGAGATCTTCGACGGTGACCTGTCTACGTGCGAGGTGGAATTCCTCTGCCTGCGTCACCTGTCCGCCCCTGGGGGACTAACGGATAGGTGTACGTAATCGCAACATAGGTACTACGGGGAGGGTGGAGCCCCGCGATGGTTTATGCATCGCGCTACCCTCATTTGGTGTCAGACTCGTAGGGGCAGTGGAGTCGCTTACGGTCGTATGCCTTACAGGCCAGGAAGGCCAGGGTCCAGCCAATTTTATAATTGGAGGGTCACGAATTCAGCCATGTCAAAGTGCAGCGCTTAGCCTTGAGCCAGGTATCGGACCATAGACTTTGACTATAGTATTCGAGCTTAGTATTTTTTCGACCCTCGACCCTAGTACTCTACGATCGACACTATGAGGCGCCAACTAACAACCCTCGCTCCGACCATCGTATCGATCGCCAGGTAAAATAAATGCTTTATTTCAAAATGCGAGCGTTCATTGTCAGTGCTATGATCTAGGCGAGGATACGATGCGATGCGGTGGTCTAAATTACGAACGTACCTTAAGTGTTTCAGTCCAAATATAACCGCTTATATTAGGACAATTTTTATTTAGATCAGTATAAATTTTATCAAACTACTTAATGTTTTTTAGACACAATCACATTTTTATCATCTCAAACAAACTAATATAGATTGTTTTTTTATAACTCAGATATAGAAGATATTAAAATGTTTGACTTCCAAATGGCTGGGGTAGGTTCACCCATTTTGGATCTAACATACAGTTTCTACTCAGGAGCTGACGAAGAAAGCATATCCAATTTGGATCATTTCCTTGAAATCTATTACAAAAGTCTTAGTGAGACATTAAAGGATTATGGATGTAGTGCAGAAAAAGTTCTACCATTTACAGAATTAAAAAAAGAATGGAAAGAACATAACGCATTTGGCGTTTTATTGGGGTTACTAATATGGAATTTTAAATACTTGGAACAAAGTGAAGTAAGTTTTGTTTGCATATTTATACATTTACTTTTGGTATTATGTACTTCTTAAATATACTGTACTTTATATAATAAACAAGACAATTTGGTATATTCAAACGTGGTGCAAAAAATTATTTATACTTGATAAATTTCGTATCTATAAAATTGAAACAAGAGAAATAAAAATCAGATAATTTAGAAATACGAAATAAAGCAAATAAAATATATTCTTAATCATTTAATTACAGGAGTTAAATACAGTGAAAAGATAAAATTTTACTCCCCTGTCAACTTATTTATTTTAACCCTACAGGAAACACGTAAAAAAAATTCCACTATATCACACGTTAGGCCTGAGAGGTATATGGGTAACAAGTTTTAATTAACAATTATGCAGCAATACAACTAGTAGTTTAATATTATAAAATATCAGAAATACATCTCCTTATTAAATATTCCGTACTACAGTGGCTTTATACTGGAAACTTAAAATGCTCAAATCACAAGTTTTCGATAGAATTAGGAAGTCATAGGTTTTCACTACAATTAGGACATACGTAATTAGCATGTTGCAAACAAATGCAATAGGCGCCTTTTTTACAATAATATCTACTTCTTCTGTTCTTGTAAAATGTACCGGGTGGTCCAATAAGCCGATCTCTCGGCTATATATCAGAAACTATGTTATAATTTTAGGAGAAAAAATTCCAGTAAAAGTGACCAAGAGAAATCGCTGGAAATAACTTTCAAGTTTCTGGGTTAACCGCTAAGGGGCGTAACCTGTGAAGAAAATTTTGAAATCCAGTTTTTTGGGAAATATGCCCAATTATACCAAGTGTTAAATAAGTAAGCTAGAAAGAGGCCTAAATTCTGCACAAAGCTTTTCAAGTACTTTTTTTAAATTTTTTTAAATAAAGGGTGGGAGAGAGTGGTAAAGTATTTGTGGATAAATACCTATAACTTTGGTTTGGATTAACCGATTTTAACGAAATTAGTGTCATTAGAAAGAGTGTGGATGAATTAATTGACATCTACTATAAAATAATTGCATTTAGTTTTAATTGTCACAGGTAGAGGGTACTTTCGAATAGAAAAAATTTAAATTTGTTTTTCTTTAAAATGTTTAATGGAAATACCTATTTATTGTGAATTATAATGGAACTGGACTAAATTCGTAACAAAATAGCGTAAACCGCATGTTAATAGCTTTTGTCGAACTCGAGATATGAATGAAAACGCATAAACATAAGTAAGATAGTATTGACTCACCCTGTATTATAAATTAAATTAAAAATAAGTCAGTAGGTACTTTCAAATTTTTTTATAGCAGAAGAATCTTAATGTTGATACCTATTTTAACCATTGTTATTTCATATGATTAAAAATAGTATTTTCGAAACTAAGTAGGCTACGACAATGAATTTGACGGGGAGTTCATATTGTTTTTTTATTGACAGCATTCAAGACATTGTTAAGAAGTGTTATATTATAATTCGAATTGAAGATTGCACTTTTTTCAATAGATATTAATATTGGTAATATTAGTAATTAATTATCAGTACTAATAATTCGTGATGAGTATATCAAATGCGGGATTGTATCATATGATTTGAGTTTATTTAGAATATCACTAAAATGCCGCTATTGCCTCACGTATGTATACTGTAAGATATTCTGACAGAAGACATTATGACAAAGAAGTATTTGAAAGAAAGGCAAGGAGATTCAGAGAAACTGGTAGTTTTCATCGTACTTGTTTTAAACGACGTAGTAGAGAGAAACGACCAAAAATAATTCAATCAATAAAAAGAGGTTTAAATCTTTGTATGTAGGTATATTTAAAAACCCTTAAAAGGGCTACATAAAAAAACACAAACGTTTTCGGAATAATAATTTCATCATCAGGTTAATAAGCAGGTTAACATGCCTGAGCCACCAAAATATTAGGGTACAACCCTTTACAAAAAATTAAAGTTACCAAAAAATATACATGTTGTTGTTTAAAAGTGAGTGATGTTTAATATTTTATTAGATTTAACTTCAGGCAACACATAACCATGCCTCACGTGAGTACCAGCGTCCGGAGGGTAAACCTCTTCAAACGAACATCAGCTGGTAACTGAGTAACGGAGTTAATGCAATATCTTAATGCAATTGTTTTATAGTAGATGTAAATTAAATTATCCACACTCTTTCCAATGACACTAATTTCGTTAAAATCGGTTGATCCAAACCAAAGTTATAGGTATTTATCCACAAATACATTCCCACTCTCCCCCACCCTTTATTTGAAAAAATAAAAAGAAAGTACTTGAACAACTTTGTTCGGAATTCGGGCTTCTTTCTAGTTTTGTGGCGTACAAAACCGAATCTATATAAAAAAATTACAGAATGTACCAAATATAAATCAGACGTACACCCGGAAAGAAAAGTACTATACGGTGACAGTCTGGGAATGGCTCGCGGCTAGACAAAACAGTGGAGATGGTCGTGCGGTCCACAAAACAAAAAAAATCCGAAGTTATATCAGGGGCGCCAGGTAAATTGGCCCACAGCCTTCCCTACGTTGCTATTCAATAAACCACCAACTTACCAATAGGTTTACTACTAAAATACTAAGTAACAGTATACAACCTGAATAAATAAAAAAATAAATGAAATTGTCAGATTAGAATTTAGTCAATTTTAATAAATAGATTCCCAAGATAGTTGAAAATAAATACATACATACTACATATTACAATATTATTTAACTTTACCATAGGCTTAATAAAAAAATAATATAAAAATGCGGCTTCTACTTGCCTAACAAAAATTCATAAGTTATTTCTATTTAACAGAACAAAATGAAAGGTAAGACGTATCAAAAGTACCGGACGCTAAGGGGTGTGCGGTTCAATACCAACCAAAAAAAATAATTAACGCAAATAGGACACCACGTGAGCTCAAGTGCGTGCGCAGAAAATAATATAAAAAAAATAAATCTCAAATATATAACCCCCCCTTAGACGCAGTTTACAAAATTAAAATAGGTATGTGTAAATATTGAATTAATAAAATAAACCGCAAATTATCTTTAAAAAAAATCTGTAAAGTATTTGTAAATATGAAAATAAAAACTAACAGCAAATAATCTTTAAAAAAAAACTATTGTATTCCGCAAACCAAATTAGACGGTGCTTAAATCTTCCGTTGAAAATTAATTATCGATCCATACCTCGAATATTCATATACTTCACCGCGTGGAATTCCAGTTATAGTTCAGCGTGTCTTCAATCCAAAATCCCATACGATTGCCGATGTACATAGACTTGTGTGACAATGTTGAAAAGTTGAAAATTACAGCCAGATGGAAAAATACGAAGAAGAAGAAGCAGAAAAAAACAAACAAACCAACCAACCAACCCTGAAGCAAGAAAACATTAATTACCATCTGTGTCTAAAATAATTATTTGGAAATAAATATATTGATTTTAACACTTTGTTTATCTGCCTTTTGGCGATAATGGAGCAATACAAAAAAAAACTTGTCTCCGAACTTGAATGTATGAAAACTGATAAAAATGTGAATAGCTTTTTAGAGATGGGATAAAAAAAATAACTACAACTTTTTAATTAATTAAAAACGAAATGTTCTAACACTCACCCTTCTTAGCCAGATTAGGGGTTTGAAATATCCCAAATTGGACCGAAGCGTAGCCGGCTATTTGGACTCGTGATTAAGGCTAATTTCTTGATCTAAATACGACTCCCGGTATTCACGTGTACTGTAGATCCGCTTTTTTTAGCGAAATTGTGGATATTCCAAAAAAAACCCTTCCACGAAGGCAGCAAATCCCCTTGAATATCCACACGGTTCGGACTAGTCCAGATCCCACATGGAACAGCAGCAAAAGCAAAAAAACAAAAATGCCGTTTTTAATCTAGCCCAACCTTTCAGTAACACTCTCAAACCTGGAATCACTTTCTTTCCGTCGTCTTTCCGAACACTTGACAACTTGACACACGGAGGTCACCGAATAGTACCGAGATTCAAAAATTTCAATTTTATGATCCCAATTCTTCCAAGATAACTCTAGAAAGAACGATCTAAATTAGTTTCTTCACAAAAAAGAGGACGTGTTCCCTTAACTTCAGCACAATTTGCCAGACATTACCCCTATTTGAAAATTACTAATTTTATTTTCGCCACCTTGCTTATAATATATTATAGGCAACCGCTCTTACACGTCCTGAATTATTTAAATTTTGATAAAATAGAGGTGGGACTTTCTACTTTAAATTTGGAACGTAACAACACCTCCCTTTCCCAGAGGAAAATTTACGAGGAAAAACTAGACGAAGAAAATTTTCCCTCGCGCTAGCGACACACTACCTAAACTCTGAGCGAAGTCCACACAATCCACACAATCATCATCCACACCGTCTTCACCATGCGCAAGTACTTGGACAACGAAAGACATACCAACCTCAAACCACACGCACAAAGCAACAACTTACTTACAACACTTACTCCACTTCCACACAACAGTCATCTCTCATCGTATGAGATCAAGTAGAATAGTTTCAAATTCCAACGTCAATCTGACAACACTGATTTGGTCGGTTACTGGATGTTGCCCTTATTCGCGACCTCCCAGCTCTGGGGCATCGCTAGTACTTCACTATACCTCGCATAACATGAGTCCATAAGAAACTCTCCACCACTCGACTCTTACTGATACTGCGAGAAACATCTACCGAAACAGTAGTGTAATTCCAATTGTTCATTAAAATAAAAATGAGATAGGTCTTTCAGAATTTAAATCCGTATACAACGAAATTTAGTGAATCATCCAAAACTAAGCTATTATCCAACAAGATTCACCAAAACATAATTATGTGGCTTCGAAAAAATCCCAATTAAATAGAATGGCTTACTAACATCAAAACAAATCCCAACGCCATATCATCGAAGACAACATATTTCTGACCAAACCTAAGTGACATTCAATTCCATAAATCAAAAGAAATTAAGGCTACCGCAACCCTACGACTTCGTATTGGCTACCTAACACAAAAAAAAAACGAATCGGTTGACCATCCAAATACATCCTAAGAACCGATCATAGCCAACACTCAGTCATCCTTCACGGACACAACAAAAAAAAATAAATACAACCAATTTCAGAAGAATTTACTTAGACTAGACAAAACTTTGCTAGTCCGTTCTACTCCGACCTAAATCCTATCGGGATCACCAGTCGGGTTACTAATCCTTAAATCCTTAATATTCCAAATACCTTGATCCTTGCCATTTTCATCCTCTAAACTATATGTCCAGGGGGAAACTTTCTTCTTCACGAAGTAGGGTCCTATCCATCTAGGAGCTAACTTTTTCGTGAAATATTTAGCGGCATCTGACAACACAAAATTTCTCCGCCATACTGACTGATGGGGCTGAAATTCCTCTGGACGTCTCCGTAGATTATAGGTCTTCTCACACTTAGCCGAAGCTTTATCTAAACGTTTTCTAACATCAACAAATAATTCCTGGAGTCCACGCGATCGATTATATCCCATTTTAGCTACTTCGTCCTCCGGGTCTCCGAGTTTGTCCTTTCGGGAAAAATCTCGTCCATCCACTACCATCTTCCGACCGAAATTTATGAAGTAGGGATCTTGACCAGTCGACTCGTGGTATGCAGTGCGCGTAGCACATGCTAGTTTGGCCAAATTTTCATCCCACTTCTTATGGTTGTCAGCTATATAAGTTGCCATCATTGTTTTAAGGGTTCGGTTATAGCGTTCAGATGGATTGCACTGTGGATGATACAACGCATTATAACGAACTGAGACACCATAGGTTTCCATCATTTTCTTGAAAATACCCGAAGTATACTGGACACCATTATCACATAGTAACAGACGTGGAACTCCAAATACGAGGAAAACTTCTTCTTCTATTTTCTTAACGACATGCACGGCTTTTGAGGATCGCAACGGAAATACCAAAGAAAATTTACTAAACACATCCATTACCACTAAGATAAACTTATAGCCTTGAGTTGATCTTGGGAAAGGTCCCATAAGATCGGTTGCTACTATCTCCCATGGTTGAGTAGCTTTAGGTTGAGGAGTCATAAAGCCTTTGGGCTTACCTTGTTCCACCTTATGCATGGCACACAGTGAGCAACGTCCAACGTAACGAGACACATCACTCCGCAGTTTCGGCCAAAAATACTTCTCGTTAATACGCTTATAAGTTTTCAGGATCCCCATATGACCTGCTAAAGGACTATCATGACACAACTTCAGCACTTCCAATCGTTGACCCTTAGGAACGACTTCCTTCCAATTGTCCGCTTCCTCGACCAAAAATCCATAACTGGGACGGATGTATTTATAAAGTTTGCCACCAGACATTCTCCACTGAGGATACTTCAAGGGATTAGACTCGATTTTTCTACAAAGTTTATCATACCAACTA
Source organism: Diabrotica undecimpunctata (assembly GCF_040954645.1). NCBI lineage: Eukaryota > Metazoa > Arthropoda > Insecta > Coleoptera > Chrysomelidae > Diabrotica > Diabrotica undecimpunctata. The sequence continues at coordinate 134,357,229 of NC_092806.1, forward strand.
TCACCACTAGGAAGCGGTACAACCTCTTCAACCATATCAAGCACGGGAACTGACCGAGATAACAAATCGGGGACAACATGTTCTTTTCCTTTCCGATGCACAATCTTAAAGTCATATTGTTGCAATCTTACCGCCCATCGAGCTAATCTTCCAGTAGGATCCTTCAAATTTTGAAGCCATACGAGGGATGCGTGATCAGTCACGACCGTAAACGGAACACCCTCCAAATAAGGACGCAGTTTTTCGACTGCCCATAACACAGCTAAACATTCCCGTTCCGTCGTGGAAAAATTCCTTTCTTGACGCGTTAGTGATCTGCTCAGGAAACTAATTACTTCGTCACCATCCGGGCCTGGCTGCAATAACACGGCGCCCACTCCATATCCTGAGGCATCACATTGGACAACAAAAGGCAAATTGTAGTCAGGACAATTAAGTATCGGAGCAGAAACTAGACATTCTTTTATTTTCTGAAAAGATTCTTCACAACTCGGGGTCCAATTGAATTTTCTTCCTTTCTTCAATATCGCTGTAATTGGAGCTAGTAGTGTCGCAAAGGAAGGAATAAATCTTCGATACCAGGAAAATGTGCCTATGATGCTACGAACTTCCTTGACGGATGTGGGTGTTGGGATACGTAGCATAGCCTTGACCTTATCACCATCAACATGTAGTCCATTCCTATCAACCACATGACCCAAATACTTTAGTTCCGGTCTACAAAATTGACATTTATCCCAGCTAACGGTTAACTTAGCTTCTCTCAAGCGTCTAAAGACTTCCTCTAAGATCCTTACATGTTCTTCAATAGACTTTGTCACGATGACCACGTCATCCAAGTAAGTAAAAACATAGGGTTCCAACTCCGGACCGAGGACACGATCTATCAACCTCTGCCATGTAGCCGGGGCATTATGTAATCCAAAAGGCATTCTGCAAAACTGAAAAAGACCTCGACCAGGAACCGTAAAAGCAGTATAAGGCCTGGAAGCCTTAGCAACAGGTACCTGCCAATACGCCGACTTAATGTCTATGGTGGAAAGATAATGCGCGTTCTTTAATTTATTTAAAATATTAGAGATGTACGGTAATGGGTAGCCATCCCTCTCTGTTACGGCATTAAGCTTTCGATAGTCTACGCAGAACCTCCATTTTGGTTCTTCACCTTCTGGAACCTTTTTTTTCACCAAGAGAATCGGGGACGACCAAGCACTATTCGATCGCTCCACTACTCCTTTCGCCAACATATCTTCTAGCTCTTTATCAATATGGCTTTGGATTACTGGGGATACAGGATAGTAACGTTGTTTTATGGGTGCAGATTTACAAACAATCACATGCTCAGTGACATCAGTACAACCAAGAGAAGTGCCCATTAGTTCACGACTTCTATTAATAACTTCCTCCAATTGCGACTTCTCTGCATCGGTCAAAATAGTTTGACCTCGGAGATGATCCACTGAACCTACCATTGCTGGAGCGTCCGAAAAATACCATTCGTTATGCCTCAAATCTGGAACGATACCCATAACACGCCAAAAATCAGATCCTAAAATCAGAATGTGCGGTACGTCCAAAATAACTAATACTGGCAAGACACGCAAGCGATCCCTAACCATGAAAGGTACTAAACATTCCCCCAACGATTCACACATCTGACCATTCGCCACTCTACAAACGGTCTTCTTCGAAGTATCCAACTCTAAACCCAAGTTTTGTAAAAATTTCCAACCAGTTCTTCCTACAATGGTCTTTGAAGCACCAGAATCCAATAATCCCAAAATTTCCTTTCCTAAGACTTTAACTTTCAAATATGGACGTTCATCTCCTTCGGAATGATGTAAAATAAAGTCTAAAATAGGACGTAGGTTGGTCGAGTCAACGTCGGCAACACCTCTTCGACCAGTTAGGTGCGCTTCCTTCCGTTTCCCGAATTACACGAAGGACAAGTTCTGACTGTAAACCCTTCTTTCTTACACTTAAAACAGTGAACAGCCTCCTTCTTCATTAGACACCCTACTGCCTTATGGCCTGACTGATTACAACGATAACAGATTAAAGTCCTAAACTTTCCTCTAGCGGACTCCGATTCGGATGAAACAACAGGACCCTCACTAACACTACTACAACTTTCAGCATCCACACTGATATAAGCTAGGTCCTTTTCCAAAGTATTCATTTTCCTACTATTCGGTTCAACATAGTTCCTAATACAATCACGTCTTTCCTCCATACTGCGACATAGAACACGAAGTTCCTCCAAGGTAGCTGGCAAAGGATCACGTAATCTATCTTGATAGAACGGATGCAAATTCCTAATAACTATAGACAATTTAACTTCCTCTGGAACATGACAACGCAAGCGATTAAAGTAACTATTCATTATTGCCAAGTAAACTCCAATAGTCTCAGACGAATGCTGAGTTCTCCTCCGAAGCTCTTCAAAAAGCGCTTCCCCATGGTGAGCTGACAGGTACTCCCTACGAAACTCTTCAACTAATTCAGCCCAACTCCCTACACGTAGACGAACATCTTTATAAAACTGATAGGCTTTATCCGAAAATAAATCTATACCTGATTCCAAAAGTATACTACCTGGTACATGACGAGCGAGACTCAATTCATTCACCATCTCAAAAAATGCAGAAATAGACATACCCCTAGCAGAACCTGAAAACTTTTCTATTCCCCATTTATGAGGAAGTATCATCCCAGAAGAAAAACTAGAGACAGACCCTGAAAAAACATTATTACCAGCTTGTGACATCGCTCCAGGAGAAGAAGCATGAACTTGTCCTACCCCTGCCTGAAAAGACTGATTTAAAACCGAAATCACATCGAGCGCTACTGGTACCGAACCAGATCCGATTGGATGCTGCTTATCATGTAAATCCTGTGACAACTTCAAAATCTCAGCAAGAAAGTCTGACTTAACAACCTGGGCTGCGTCTGCATCGTCACCTGTTGGCAATACCATAAGATCAATTCTCCCCAAGACATGGTTAATCTGTGTCCGCAATCTCAAGGACTCAGCACAAGTAGGAGTTCCGGCAAACTTTCCAACAGCCGTATTCAGCTCCGCAAGTTTAGTCTCGATTGCAGTTTTATCCTGTGAAAAGGTGAATGGGTGCTCAGGATATCTAAAGCTTTCATTTGCTGCCTCACGACTAAGTGCATCAGACAGACTAGACCTCATAGACTCAACAGTGCCAGTAGACACTCCACGAATTTTGAGTTCATATTCCAGTTCCTCTTTCCTTAAGTAGTTGGGTACAAGTTTTCGCACCATCTTGCCAAAGTTCAAAATTTAAAAAAAAAATGTATCAACCGAAAGGAGCAAATATTCAAACAAAATCAAGATATAAGTAAAAATATTAACACACAGGTACAGTTTACTTTATTAATGGGAGCAAACCAAAAGCAAAATAAAAGTAATAGTCGCTTTATTCAATCTATAAAATTTCACAAAAGATTTTCAAAATTTCATTGTTTCAGAACAAATTACAAGTCACAACATAATCTCAAAAAAAAAGATTTTACATTCCCTAACATAAGTAAGTTAAACCACAATGTAGAATTTCGAAGTCCAACTTCTAAAAAAAATAAATTTGAACTCCAACTGAAATAGAAATATTTCAAAGTCCTAATATATCCATAATTCTTCTAAGTTCCACAACACCACTTCAAAGTATCTTCTTTTAAGTTCCATTTTTGGCTTCTTCCAACTTCACGTCACACAAAAAAAAACTAGTAAGCACTTCTTGGCATACACTTCCACTAAACACGAAGTTCTAAGACTACTACTAAGTGCAAAACCAGTGGTAAAGTAAATAAATCAAAGTTAGTCAATTAAAGCCCAAACACGTTAGGTTAACTAATTAAAAGGAATCTACACAAGGGGTTGACAAAAAAACGGTTAATTAATTAAGGGCCCCACGTTGGGCGCCAAAATATGTGGCGTACAAAACCGAATCTATATAAAAAAATTACAGAATGTACCAAATATAAATCAGACGTACACCCGGAAAGAAAAGTACTATACGGTGACAGTCTGGGAATGGCTCGCGGCTAGACAAAACAGTGGAGATGGTCGTGCGGTCCACAAAACAAAAAAAATCCGAAGTTATATCAGGGGCGCCAGGTAAATTGGCCCACAGCCTTCCCTACGTTGCTATTCAATAAACCACCAACTTACCAATAGGTTTACTACTAAAATACTAAGTAACAGTATACAACCTGAATAAATAAAAAAATAAATGAAATTGTCAGATTAGAATTTAGTCAATTTTAATAAATAGATTCCCAAGATAGTTGAAAATAAATACATACATACTACATATTACAATATTATTTAACTTTACCATAGGCTTAATAAAAAAATAATATAAAAATGCGGCTTCTACTTGCCTAACAAAAATTCATAAGTTATTTCTATTTAACAGAACAAAATGAAAGGTAAGACGTATCAAAAGTACCGGACGCTAAGGGGTGTGCGGTTCAATACCAACCAAAAAAAATAATTAACGCAAATAGGACACCACGTGAGCTCAAGTGCGTGCGCAGAAAATAATATAAATAAAATAAATCTCAAATATATAACCCCCCCTTAGACGCAGTTTACAAAATTAAAATAGGTATGTGTAAATATTGAATTAATAAAATAAACCGCAAATTATCTTTAAAAAAAATCTGTAAAGTATTTGTAAATATGAAAATAAAAACTAACAGCAAATAATCTTTAAAAAAAAACTATTGTATTCCGCAAACCAAATTAGACGGTGCTTAAATCTTCCGTTGAAAATTAATTATCGATCCATACCTCGAATATTCATATACTTCACCGCGTGGAATTCCAGTTATAGTTCAGCGTGTCTTCAATCCAAAATCCCATACGATTGCCGATGTACATAGACTTGTGTGACAATGTTGAAAAGTTGAAAATTACAGCCAGATGGAAAAATACGAAGAAGAAGAAGCAGAAAAAAACAAACAAACCAACCAACCAACCCTGAAGCAAGAAAACATTAATTACCATCTGTGTCTAAAATAATTATTTGGAAATAAATATATTGATTTTAACACTTTGTTTATCTGCCTTTTGGCGATAATGGAGCAATACAAAAAAAAACTTGTCTCCGAACTTGAATGTATGAAAACTGATAAAAATGTGAATAGCTTTTTAGAGATGGGATAAAAAAAATAACTACAACTTTTTAATTAATTAAAAACGAAATGTTCTAACACTCACCCTTCTTAGCCAGATTAGGGGTTTGAAATATCCCAAATTGGACCGAAGCGTAGCCGGCTATTTGGACTCGTGATTAAGGCTAATTTCTTGATCTAAATACGACTCCCGGTATTCACGTGTACTGTAGATCCGCTTTTTTTTAGCGAAATTGTGGATATTCCAAAAAAAACCCTTCCACGAAGGCAGCAAATCCCCTTGAATATCCACACGGTTCGGACTAGTCCAGATCCCACATGGAACAGCAGCAAAAGCAAAAAAACAAAAATGCCGTTTTTAATCTAGCCCAACCTTTCAGTAACACTCTCAAACCTGGAATCACTTTCTTTCCGTCGTCTTTCCGAACACTTGACAACTTGACACACGGAGGTCACCGAATAGTACCGAGATTCAAAAATTTCAATTTTATGATCCCAATTCTTCCAAGATAACTCTAGAAAGAACGATCTAAATTAGTTTCTTCACAAAAAAGAGGACGTGTTCCCTTAACTTCAGCACAATTTGCCAGACATTACCCCTATTTGAAAATTACTAATTTTATTTTCGCCACCTTGCTTATAATATATTATAGGCAACCGCTCTTACACGTCCTGAATTATTTAAATTTTGATAAAATAGAGGTGGGACTTTCTACTTTAAATTTGGAACGTAACAGTTTACTTATTTAAAACTTGGTATAATTAGGCATATTTCACAAAAAACTGGTTTTCAAATTTTTCTTCACAGGTTACGCCCCCTAGCAGTTAACCCAGAAACTTGAAAGTTATTTCCAGCGATTTCTCTTGGCCACTTTTACTTAGGAATTTTTTCTCCTAAAGTTATAACATGAATAGTTTCTGATATATAGCCGAGAGATCGGCGTATTGGACCACCCGGTACAGTACTTTCTCTTGGTAGTGGAAGGCTCAGGGTTATTCTCTTCTATTGGTTCCATTCCAGCAAATTTTCTTGCATCAAATCGGGTTTGGCGTGACAAATGCATGTTTTCAGCGCTTTTCATTAAATGGTTGTCCATCAACTGCAATGATAACTGTTTTAAAAAATGTCGTCTAGCGAGAGTACTCTTGTTACTAGAGTATAAAAGCATTTACACCAGCTACATTCAGTATTCCATAAAATATGACCTTAGGCCAGCGTTGGGTATTTATTGCACAATTATATTCACCACATAACTGATCGAATCAGTAGAATCTACACCTCCTTTGGTCACATTATAGAATGTTATCATCTCAGGTTTCTTTAGATCAGCAGTTTGTTTATCGATGTTATCGTCGTGATGTAAACTGGAAGCTACCAATACACATTTGTTTTTTTTTGAATGATGAAGCCATGGCAACGTTTTCGTAAAGCCATGTTAAATTTATGTCTCTATTTTTAGGTTGAATGAATGCCGGTGGTATTTGTTTCTTAGGGATGGCTTTCTGTCATTTCTCTAAAGCCTTCAAATATTTTGCATAATTGGTTCTTGTTTCTCCAAGTCTCTTATGTGATTTTCCCAGCTTTCACTACGGTGTTGTTGTAGTGCTGTTTTGACCTCTCTGTTTAGTCTATTTGCTTTATTTTTATCTGCCTGGTTTCTTGTCCTTCTTGCTGTCTGCTTTGCTCTGTTCTTTTCCCTTATCAACTCTTTTATTACTTATGGTATATCTTTAAATCTACCCGTGCGGATTTCTACTTCCTCTTCTTTAGTGCTGTTTCTGAGTGCTGTTTCTGAGTGCTGTTTCTTCTTCCCACATTTCTAGTTCTGATAGAATGAGGTTGTGGTCCGTTGTGCCTTCGTTTAATGTTTGTATTTCTGTTTGTAGTCCTAGGATTCTTGCAACTACAATATCTATGTGTATAAGAAGTCCGTTTCCTGGGTATTGGATCGGGTCTGTGGGGCCAATTGCCATAACGTCGTCGTTGTTTTCTAAATATGTATTTAGTAGTCTTCCATTTCTGTTCAAAGTTCTGTCGTTCCAGTTTGAAGATCTTGCGTTTAGGTCTCCTATTATAATTGAGAATTCGTCGTTTAGGAACGTGTTTAAGTCATCTTCGATCAGTGGATCTTGAGGTCTTACGTAGGTGGAGGTAATTCTGACTTCTCCTTACCTCATTTGTATTCTTACTGTTGTTGTTTACATAGTGTTCAGTTGTGGTGTTAGAATTATGATGTGACTTATCCATTTTTTCACTATTATTGCTGTGCCACCTGATCTTCTTGTGTTGTCATTCCTGTATATGTCGTAGCCCGGAAATTTGATATTGATGTTGTTCATCAGCTTTGTGTCCTGTATTGCCACGACATCCATTTTGTATCTATTGACCAGTTCGTCCAGTATATTCTGGTTGGTCCTTATGCCTCCTGGATTTCAGGAGCCTGTCCTCAAGTATCCCCGATTTGCTTGCACTACTTCAGTGCAAGCTTTATATCGGCGATCACCTCGTGGTCTATACTAGTAACCAGTTCATTTACTGAGTTTACTAGGCCGTCTTGTTTTTGCTCTGAGATGAGAATTGTATTCTCGGTGTTTTGCGCTTTGACTGCCTGAGCGCATGAAGGCCCGCTTGGTGTAGTTTGCGGCCTTCTTTGTGTAGCTTGTGGTCTTTATTTTTGAAGTTGCAGTTGGCGACCCCAGATTGGACATCTGGGGCACCCTCTAAAGTTTGCCGGGTGATGTCTTTGGCAGTTTGCACATTTTGCCTTTTGTTCTTCAGGCATTTGGCAGTTTTTACTTTGGTGGCTTTCGCCACACCTTACACATCGGGGTGTCTTAAAGCATGCTCTCTGTGCGTGATGGTATCCCTGGCAGTTGAAGTACTGCGTGGGCCCTGTTGCCTTTCTAAGGTCCTCGATGCGGACCTTCATGTGCATCAAATTGGTAAAGCGTTTTACCTTCTCAACAACGTCTTCCTCTCCAATGTCATGACGAACATAGGAAGGTGTGTCTTGTCACTCTTCCTAGATATCATATTTTTATTAAGACACATTCTATGTTGTGTTCGTCTCTTAGTGTTTCGAACATCTTCGTGGTATTTGTAGTAGGAAGTAATTCCCTTATTGCCATACGTGGTTTGATGTCTTCTTCTAATGGAAAGGCTATTCACTAGATCGGCGTGGTTTCGTATATTCTCTATTATTTTTATCATTTTCTTGTAATCTTCATGGATTTTTGCCTGAATAAGTGTCTCTTTTCCACTTATTTCATCTTATTTATTTTGTATATGAATGAACTACCACATGTAATGTGTGATGCATTTGTATCAGTTTATGCGGATAACTCAACAATGCTATATCGCGATAAAGACATAAATTTTTTATAAGATAAAATAACAAACTCACTGAAGACCTTCTCTGATTGGTCCAGTAATCAGTAGCTCCTGTTCAATGTTCACAAAACTAAATTATTATCATTTACATTCCGTTTAAATTCTACTAAACCTGACTTAAGTATTTCCATTAATGGTGAGGGTATTTTGAGTTGTAGTGATGTGAAGTTTTTAGGAGTGACTTTTGACTCTCATTTATCTTTTAAGACTCATTGTTGGAATGTATGTAAAGAACTCAATTCTAAATGTTATCAATTGAGAAATTTAGAATGCAAACACCTTCGTCTTTCTTATTTTGCTGAGGTACAATCGGTAATGAGTTACGGTATAACTGTCTGGGGTGGCTCTTCTAGTACAAAGGACGTTTTTAAGGCCCAAAAGCGTATTGTCAGATGTATTGCGTCAGAGGTGTTGCTCGTGGTTGGTCTTGTAAATTATTGATATATAAAAATAAAAGAACTTTTTTATGTAACAGTGATATTCACTCGCACAACACAAGAAATAAGAGACAGTTTGTAGTACCTTATCGAAATTTAGAAATAAGTAGGAAGTCATCTACTATCTGTGGTTTACTACTGTATAATCAACTTCCTCAAAAACTTAAAAACATTAATTCAACTACAGCTTTTAAACACTAAGTCAAAGAGTACCTAGTGACCATGTGTCCTTATACATTAGGTGAATATTACGAGAGTGTATCTGTGAACTGCCCAAGCTGCAACATAACCAAATTTAATATTATTTAAATTATATGTCTATATTGTACGTTTTTATGTATTTTAATGTTTGAAATATTTTTAATGTATTATTTCTATTTTTTTTTAATGTTTAATATTTAATATTTTACTTTTGACTTGCTGTAAACCTTGTTATAACTTGCAGTCAAATAAACTATCTATTTATCAAACGTCTTGACAGCTTGTTTGTTGTAATTATGCTTTATTTCTGGGTAATATTTAGGATTGCACTAGTTCTGTTCACGCGCTGTAATTGGATTACAGGCGGTTTTGGTATCCATGCTGGTTTTGCTTTTAGTGTTTCTCCATCTGTTTCCAATTGACACGGAGACGGAGGACGCTGAGCAATATGCGCAACACCCACTTGTGCATTTTCGTTTGCTGTTGAGTTGAGGGTCGCTAGCGGAGGGAAAGCTTCTTTCTTCTTTCGTTTGTTTTGTTCTTCTTTTTGTTGTATTTTGGCTTTTCAGCTACTTGTTTGTTTTTGGGATTGCTCTCGTGGATTTTATATTCTCTGGCTGTGTGCTTGTTGCCTTTTTGGCCTGGTTTTCCAGGTTATCTTCCTTTTGTTTCTTTTGGCCTGGGTTTCCAGGTTATTCTCTTCCTTGTTATTTTTTTCTTCTAGTTCCTTAAATATTTGGAGTTCATATGGTCACTAATTGATTTTTGTGAGGTAACTATCGTTTCTTGAAGTGTCTTTATTTTCTTCTTGAGGGCCGTAATTTCTGCATCTTTTTCTTTTATTAGGACTTTTAACGATTCTAGTTTGGACTTTTCATCCTCACTACTCCCCTGTTTTAATCTTTTTGTGGCTGAACATCTCCAGAAGATGCCAACCCCTAGTATTGGCAAAAAATCGAAAACTAATGTCAGAAGACAACGGCCTAACAGCCCGAACAAACAATTTAACAATAGTTGACAAAGTTTACTGTTATATAACAAAAAGCTTCTTTGGCATATTTATTATTTTTAAAATATCAACTAATAAAAGGATAAAAATTAAGCTAAGGTGAAATTACAGTAATTTTATTCATTGTAATTTTGTATATTTGTTAATAATTGTTTAAAAATAAATTCAATCGTGATAATGTTTTTAGGATCCAAACATGGCTGAACTATTGGACACAGATTCCCAAGGCGAAAATTTCAGCCAAATATTGCAGAAGGCAGATTCTACAGGTTTTAAAAGTGCTAGTTTAGCAATAATGAGACATTTGTACAAAAATAATTTTTTACATTAATTATTGTTTTATAATATTTAGTATCTTCGGCAAATTGTTTATTATAGTTTAATAAATTAATTGTTAATCTTATGTTGTTCTAATAAACAGTAAAACCAGTAACATAAATATTTATTTTATACATTTTAGGTCACAGTGCTCGCACGAAGGGGACACTTTTCTTTAGTTTCATATAGTTTGGTTTAATGCATGCACTTGCCGTAATTCCAGCTTGAGGAGGTCCGTATCATCAATGTTCGTAAATTACAGCGTTCATTAATCTTTAGGGTGGGAGGATTAGTCCTTGAATAAGTTAATCCTTTTAGACCCAATACTTACCAAGCAATTCACTATCTCCACACATATTGTTATATCTTAAGAGAACTAGTGTCTTAACAATGAGTCATGTAAAAGTCCTGGGAAATCAGACCTTTACATGTCCTGACATTATGTCGAAATATGTTTACACAGCAAAATAAAGACACAACAGATGAATCAACAGCTGAATCAGCAGATTGCCGAAACTGCACAACGAAGCAAATCCTTTCATTTTATAAACGTCAATAAAAAACTACAAATTCCGTCAAAGGAAGAACTGGAATACAATGTAAACGTTTAATTTGCATGGTATGGAACAGAAATGATATTACAGCCCAACAAAATGAAAAAATTTGATGCTAACGAATGTAACGATGTAACGAATTTTAAATATTTTTGATGTTCTGATTTTAAAAGTGACATTTTTTTCATAGTAAATTTTTTTAGAATAGATGGTATGATAATTTTAAATTGTACAGTAAATATGATAGACAGAATAGAATGTTCACACCAGAAGATGAACAAATGCTGATTCTGATCACTACTGGCCAGAATTTTAAACATTTATAACAAGAAATAGATTCTAAACATGAACGATGCAATGTAGAAGGATTGAAAATACAAAACAATAATAGAGAATATAAATAAAATATAAACATCAACCTATAAAATAGACTAAAACATGAAATCATAAATGAATAGGGGAAGGATGCAGAAACATCATGAAAGAAGCAGCTAAAGAATTACTAGATAAGAAAGGTAAACAAAGAAGAACAAGAACGAATGACTGTTTTGACGTGGAATATCAGATCATAATAGAGAAAAAAATCAAAGCATATTTAATGATGCAACAGGGGTACAGAATGCGACAAGCAAAATAAAATCTCCCGCAGAAAGAAGAGAGAAACTATGAACAAACAACTTCAAGAACTACAAGATCTAAGTAAGCCAATAAATACGAGAAAATGTTCCCAGAAACTGAACAAAAGCAAAAAGTTATTTAGACAAAAGAAGTAAAGAGATAAGGTGGGTAATATATTGACAAAACAACAAGAAAAACTAAGAAGATGTAAGTTCTGAATGAGACCGAAAATGTTTTAGATTATATTGATATATTATTTTCGTTTATAATACTCCATTTAACGTTTTTATAAGAATATTGCTTTTAATTATGTATTACACATGAATTGTGTGTCACACGTAAATAAAAAATAAATTCGTCGCTACATGACTTATTTTTTGGCTGAAGTATAGGCGTGAACTATCTCTTTTTTATTATTTTTGTTTGTAATATTTTTTTTGGTAGATTTCATTTTGTTTTTTATTAGCTGACGCTGTTTTTTATGAGTTTCTATGATTTTATAGGTGAAAAAAGTACTATTAACTAGTTATAGTCAGAGAACCAGTTAGGTCTTCTACGATTTCGTAGACGTAGAATAGTTTATATCGGTGGAAGATGCCATATCCCTTTATTTCTCGTAGAGGAAAGTTTTGGTAATTCTCCAGTATACACTAGTCTTTAAATAAATATAGGGCAGTTTGTAAACTTCTTATTAATATATATAAATTTCCATATTTGGTCGCTAAATATGTACGAGGTGTTTTTTAAGTAAGTACCGTTTAGGAATTAAAAAAAGACGTGCAAAGATATGGCAATAATTTAATTTTTACGTGAAAGCCTGTACCTTAATCTACTTTTCTACATAATTTCCGTGAATATTGAGGCAGTTGTCATAACGTGGCACCAGTTTTTGAATACCCTCCTGATAAAATTCTGCTGCCTGACTTGTTAACCACTGCATCACAAATGTTTTGACTTCGTTATCGTCTTGAAGACGCTGACCGCCCAGGTGTTTCTTCAAGTGCTGGAACAAATCGTAGTCGCTGGGCGCCAGATCAGGGCTGTATGGAGGATGATCTAGAGTTTCCCATTTAAATGATTTGATGAGATCTTTGGTCTGATTAGCCACATGTGGACGAGCATTGTCATGCAGCAAAACGATACCCTTACTCACCACGTCTTTTGTTCTGGATTGCACGACGCAGATTTTTCAATGTCTCACAATAAGACGCTGCAGTGATTGTCTCATTACGAGGCAAAAACTCCACTAGCAATACTCCTTTTCTGTCCCAAAAAACTATGCACATGATTTTCCGGGCAGAAATTGTTTGCTTAAACTTCACTCTTTTGGGTGATGATGAATGTCGCCATTCCATGGATTGTTGTTTCGATTCTGGTGTGACATAAGCTACCCACGTTTCGTCACCAGTAACAATTTGGTCTAAAAAATCTTCACCTTCACTGTGGTACCGCTCAAGGAAAGTCAAAGTCAAGTCAACGTGAACACAATTTCCGGTAATTCAAGTTCTCGGTAACAATGCGATACAAAACACTACGAGAATACTAAGAAAAGCAGTCGGACAATGATGAAATTGTAAAGCGTCTGTTTTCTCTCACCTTTTCGTCCACTTTCTGCACCAAATTTTCATTAACGATCGAAGGACGACCACTTCGTTCTTCATCATGCACATTTGCGCGGCCATCTTTAAATGCTCTCACCCATTTCCTTACCATTCCATCACTCATAATGTTTTGTCCATAAACATCAACGATCTCACGATGAATATCGATCGGTTTTACGCCTTTAGCACTAAGACATCGTATAACAGCCCGTACTTCACAATCAGCGTGACTCACGATTGTTGGAGGCATCTTAAACACTGGAGTAAACAAGTATACAATGGAGAATCAGACTGTAATGGCGTCAGTGCGTAGACAAGAGATGTAGATAACCAGCGCTCATGCGCTGAACGCCGACCGTAGCGCTGCGACGGCGGAATCGCAAAACGGTACTTACTTAAAAAACATGCCTCGTATCATTAACCCTCCATTACTTGCTCCGTTAGAAAAAATCTAACATTTTTAAATATTTCGCCATAATTTTCGAAATATTGTTTCTTTTGGGTTCTTCAACCAGGAATGTTAAATAATAGAGGAAGTATCTATTATCTTACAGCCGACAGCGGTTATTCGTTATTGTTAGTACAAATCTAACACGCGAGCGATCGCGTTCGTTGGAGCGTTAGAAAAAATCTAACTACGTGAGGTGGCGTAGGTTGATTTTTAGAGAGATCACTTAACAAAAGTTATAATATTATCATAAAAGGTAATATTTTTAGTGAAATACCTATATATTGTTAAACATCCGTTATTATAAGCGTTATTTTGGTTTATTGAAGGTAAATGTGGACAAGAACATGGAAAATCAGTTACTAAAATGGTATGAAGAGATAGACAGCGATGTGTAACCACTAGATTCTAATAAGGATTTAAGTGATGTTCGTTCTGAACACAGTATCTACAATAAAGATTCTGAGCAGTCCACACAAGATCTACCCAGTGATCCCGAAGATGCCATGAAAGAAAGCAGCCAAGATGATGGTTATCCAAGATTTTATGGCAAAGATAAAACACCATGGTTGAAACATAAGAAACACACTTCCAAAGGTAAGACCAAAGCTGGTAATATTGTTACGAACTTACCTGAGGTAAAAGAAAAAGCACAAGGTGATAAAAACCATATTAGAATGCTGGAAATTGTTTTTCTCGAATGCTATGAATAATATTGTAAAATATACAAATCAAAAACTGGATATGATGAGAGTGTTTTACACTCGCTCTAGGGATTGTCCTGCTGTTGACTACGAGGAAATGCAAGCATTTATCGGACTTTTGTTCCTTGCTGGGGTAAAGAGAGCGCAACATTTAAATACTGACGAACTCTGGAAATTAGATGGCACAGCTCCAGATATTTTTGCAGCTACCATGTCCAAGAAAAGATTTCGCCAAATATTTCAAGCTGTAAGATTTGACGACGCCACTAAGAGGCAAGAAAATTCGGCAGTTGATAATCTTGCACCCATTCGAGAAATATATGAAATATTTTTCACTAACTGTTTATCTGCATACTTAGTGTAATAAAAAGACTTATACGACCCATAAGTGGAACCGGTCGAAATAATACTCTGTACCCTTAACCAACTCTTTATTGAACGATCATTGCTTGACAACGATAGGTACTTTGCGTAAAAACAAACAACAAATTCCCCCTAGTTGACAAATGTAAAAGGAAGACCTTTATGTAGTAGCATGTTTGCATATGGTGACGATGGAAACAAGTGTGTACTTGTATTATATGTGCCAAAAAAAAAAATAAGAATATACTACTACTTTTAACACTACACAGCGATGGTTTCATTATTGAAAACACTAAAGAGCATACCATGAAGCCAGAGATTATTACTGATTACAACCTCACAAAAGGCGGAGTGGATGTTGTTGATAAAATGAAGGCAGAATACTCGGTGACTTGATTAAGCAATCGCTGGCCGTTTACTGTTTTTTGCAGCCTACTAAATATTTCAACTATAAACAGCCAAATAATTTACAACAATAACACTAATATTCTCGAAGAAGCTATATTGCGGAGCTTTGCAAGCAACTTTTAATGTCCCATCTTCAACGACGTTCCACTATCCCAAATCTGCCTTTTCAGTTGAGACTCAGGATCCGAAATATAACCGGAGAAAAGCCATCAGTTTCTCAAGGGGCATCTCCAACTATAAAACCAAGATGTTTTTTTGCCCTGTAAAAAAGAACAGGTTTACATAACATTATTGTACTAACTGTAAGTTGCCGATATATAAAGAGCACACTGGTTTAACAAATTTTACTTGTCACCACTGCCTAGAAGAGGAAGAAATCTAATTTTATGCGTAATGCGTACATTTTTTTGAAATAAATCACCTTATTTGTTTTGATCTAGGTTAATGTATATGTTTTTTTTTAGTTTACCTAGTAGTTTTATTGCAGTTTTGTTTTAAAAAAATATGTTTGTCATTTTATGTGAGTTAGTAGCCAATAAACTTAGCCAATAAGTACTAATGACTCATTTATTTAACCTATACCCACATGTTAGATAAAATCTAACACGCGAGTGATAGCGTAATTTTTTGAGGTGCGAGTGATGGAGGGTTAACATAAAAACTGATTAATGTTTAATATGTTTTTGGAACGTAGTCACTATATCACTCTATATCATATATTCCTGTCTTATAATAGCCTCTAAATATTAAAATTGGAGCCAGAGATATGAAAACGGTATCGAAGTTGCGCACTAAGCTAAAATTACCCTTAAATATAAAAAAAGCTGCAAGATTGTGTACTATCTACCGTGTAATAATTGCAACAAAGTATATATTGTAGAACCTTCCATGAATATGCCTTGAAGTTTAACATCGCACACGAGTGACATTAATCTGAATAAACTACAAAGAAAAGACTGTTTTTATAAATATGTTTAATTTAAACTACACAGAAAACCTTGAACAAAAGAGCGGACATTGAGAATTTTTAAATAGTGGTACATAAAGTAATCTACTATCAATTAAAGAAACTTAAGATAATATGTAAAAGCCACATATAATTTACATAAAAGACTGGAGAGGTTATTCCAACAAATGAAATGTTGTTTTGTTTTGTATTTGGTTCTTGCCTGCTAAAGTAGTAAGATAAATAATTTTTCTTATTTAATTTATGCTAAAGATGCATTCTAAGAAATAAATTAGGTAATAAATGACACAGTATGGACTAAAACTCACAGCAGAGAAAACCGAAGCCATCATTCTAAAGGGGAAAAGGAACAGGCAAAATGTGGAACTACAATATACGGGGGCGTGTCTATCACTCAAGAAACACGTAAAGTACCTGGGAGTGACATTGCACCAGAATAGAAAATGTGAAGAGCACGTGCGAGAGAACGTGGGACCCAAAAGACTTCGAATAGAACATTGGGGGACCCAAATCCAAAAGTAAGAGGGTCTTACACGGTGGTGTGTAATCGATCTTCCACTACGAGGCACCAGCCTGGAGTGGGGCGATATAGATAACGGCCTACAGGAGGCTCATGACACGAGTGGACAAAACAAGTTTGTAGCGAGTGGCATGCACCTACAGGAGTGTATCTGCGGTAGCTTTGCATACCATCACCGCTCCATGGACCCTGGACTATGGCCGAGAAAAGACAAGAAAGGAAGAGGTCAATTAAAAGATGGCAAGAAGAATGGAACAACATTGAAGATGTGGCACAGTGGACAAAGATGTTGATCCAGAACATAAGATATTAGGCGGACTGTGGTCACAGGCAACTGGATTCTCTGACAGTTATGAATGCAGTGAGCATGAAAAAAAAAAGGGAAAGAAAGACAGCTGGACCAACAGCAAAGGTAAGATGAAAGGATGCTGTAAGTTGAAGGTAGAAAAGTGAGTTAGACCGTATGAATTAGACTGTGTGACCAGAGTAGACCAGTTTTTTGGCACCAAAAAAAAAGGGGCACCAAAAGAAAAAAAAGTGCATTTCATAAATGGCTAAACGACAGAACCCCAGGAACACGGGGAGAATATGTTACCCTCGGACAACAAGTTAAACAAAGAATAAAGCTCGACAAAAACGAATACTGGGAGAGAATGTGCAGAGACATAGACAACACGATAGGGTATAACAGATCAACGAAAGCATGGAAAAAAATAAAAAACATCAGAAGTAATAAACGAAGTAAAAATACCATACAGATAATTACATCAAAAGAGTGGACAAAGCATTACACAAAATTATTAAAAGGAGAATAGGCCGGAGTATATCTCATACGACCCTGTGAAATAATAACTAAGGAAGCAGAAATCACAGAGGAAGACATAAATAAAGCACTAAAGAAATCCAAAAACAATAAAGCACCAGGACCAGGGAACATAAAAATGGAACTGCTGAAATATGGAGGTGCAAGGATAGTATCCTTTATACGAATGTTGTTCAATAAAATTGAAGCAGGAGAGAAGATTCCCGATGAGTGGAATTTATCATACATGTCCTCCATTTTTAAAAAAGGTGACAAAAGGTCACCAAATAACTACAGAGGGATCAGTGTAATGCCTTCAATAGCAAGAATCTTTTCATCAGTTATTAAAGAAAAACTAGTATAACACATGGACCATTATAGCGAAGAACAAGCCGGATTCCGAAAAGCCAGATCATGTTTAGATAATATATTCATTATGAGACAGGTGATTGAAAAGAACAAAGAAAAAAACATTGAAACACATATGGCCTTTATCGACTTAGAGAAAGCATACGATAGCGTGCCCAGGAAACAACTATGGGAAGCAATGAGAAGAATGCGTGTTAGAGAGAAATGGGTGAATATAACACAAAGACTGTATAAAGAAACACAAGTGCAAATAAAGTTAGGTAATGAAATAACAAAAGAAGGCTAGAAGAAACAAAAACAGGCTTTGAAAAGATGGTATACAAAATGCGGAACAATGGGCATACCAGTACAAGAGAATATATTACATTCACTACTTTTCGCAGATGATCAAGTCATTTTTGCACAAGACAGGGAGGATATGGAATATATGATAAGGAAATTAAAGGAAGAATATAAACTTTGGGGACTCAAGATATATATGTGCAAGACCGAATACTTATGTATTGGACCCGAGGTTGCAGATTTGAACTTAAGTTTAGAAGAAGAGACTATTAAGAGTTGTAAGGCTTTTAAGTATTTAGAGTCAATGATTAGCCGAGATGGTACTTGTATGAAAGATATAGAAATGAAAATAGCACGGGCAAAACAAGCACTTCAGATGTCGATAGCAGAAGAACGGATAGAATAAGAACGGAGGAAATATGGAACAAAATGGAAGTAAAATGCTCAATTACAAAAAAGTTGGAAAACAGAGCCCTGCAGTAGTACGGGCATGTACAAAGAATGCCAGAGCATAGGTGGCCGAAAAGAATATTAAACTGGGACCCGCCAGGAAGAAGACGGAGAGGAAGACCTGCTACAAGATGGAAAACATACGTCGGAAATGCTATGATAGATAGAGACCTCAGAGAAGATGACTGGGAGAATAGAGTGCTGTGAAGGACGAAAACGGCGAACTCATAATGGGAAAAGCCGAAGAAGAATAAGAAGAAGAAAAAAAAGGGACACAGAGAAAAGGGACAGGGAGCGTTCTTGCCGATATTCTGTGGATAAATGAAGGTAGTGCTTCGGAACTGACGCCAACCTTACAGCGGTCATTCCACTTCCTGATCGCTGGATGACAGAAGAGGGTCTGGTTTAGCAGGTAGGCACTCGTCGTAGACTTGGCATCGAGAGGGCATTTTAAAGTACCTCGGTAACTATCACCGAGAGTACTAAGAGCGAATCCTGCACTACGGTCAGTCAGGAGACGTTCTGGAGTGAGGTGTCTTTTGAAGATTTCAGATCCTCCTCTATGACGACGAAAAAAAGTCTGTCTTATGCGATTGTCGCATGTATTCCAAGCAAGCAGCAGTCGCAAGTAATTAATGCACTGCCAGGGGCGGTTTCTCTTATGTATTTAGACACATACAATCAAACAGCTGATATTGAACTGAAAAGCGAGAGTTTTGATTATAATACAGCATACACGGAGACAGATTTATCTTCATATAATAAATGAGTAAGAATTAGAGAAGAATATTTTAAAAATAATACTAGGTAACTCCAAAAAGAGTAAAACCTATAAAATTTATATGATGAGGGTTGAAGAAGGATCCCAATCCAATTTAATAAGTAAATGTCTGGTTAAGAATGAGACCAAGTTTTATAGTTTCTTTCGTTTGACAAACAATCAGTTACATTTTGTGTTATGTGCTATTACTGGTTACATAACAAAATCACCTTACAAATGGTAAAAAGAGTGATATGTGTGTGTGTGTGTGTGTGTTTTGTTTTATGGCACTGGAACTAAGCCAATTAGCCAAAAAGAGTGATAACGCCAGAAAAAAAAAAACTTACTGTTCCATTAGGTTAGTTTGTAGAAAATGTTTATTTTGTGGAATTATGAAAACAGTAGCATTGTTTATGTTAAATATATTTATTATTTATATCTACAAATTAACTATTATTAAAACAATAATAATTGCATTCACTTCATTTCAAATTCTTGGAAACAGAACCTTGGAAATCTGTCCATTCTTTGAGATTTGTATTTATAATATTGCACAACTATAAAAATGTGATTAGAGACTAAATAATATATTAATGCCTACTCCAATAGAGGACACATGGAAAATAAATTCAACAGAATTTGAGGAAAGATGAAATTTTTTAAATTTGTCGGTGAAATTGATGGAAAGCATATTAAAATAATAAATGACGTCCTTCCAAAATTGGGTCTCAATTTTTTAATTATAAAAACTGTTTTTCAATAGTTCCGTTAGCTATAAAAGATGCAGATTATAAATTTTCAGCTGCTGGTGTAGGCTTGTACGGAAAAGAGGGTTACAATAGCATATTTACCAAGTCTGCATTAGGAAAAAAGTTGTATAAGAACAAAATTACTTTCCCTCAAGATGCTGCATTACTTGGCTCAAAGACAGTTGTGCCATTTATAATTGTTAGAGGTAAAGTCCTTTAGCTTCGAACTGTTTCGCCAAAAATCTAGTAAAGCCCTACAGTAACGTACAAGCCAAGGGAGATTTTCAAAAAGCAGTATTTAATTACAGACAGAATCTGAAAATGCTTTTGGACTTCTCAGTCAAGTATTTTCAGTGTTTAACATTTCAATCGCTGTTAAACCAAATAACTTTGTCATTTTTTAATTAGAGCCGCATGTCTCTTACACAATTTAATAACAAATGATGTTGCTCCAATATCTACTCATCGTTGCGATGAATTTAGTAGGAGCGTAAAGAACATGACTTCTTTGAATAGAAGTTTTTTGTGATTGTGGGTAAAGTAGAATGGCAAGAAAGAAAAATAGGAAGAAGGGAAATATTAGAATAGGTAATAAAATATTACATGATAAATCTTTTTTTGTACTGAAAGGTAGATGACGATTATTATAATTATAAACTTTTAATATTTACTACTATACATACCACAATATTACTTAAAATTATCTTTTATTTGACTTATCAATTTCCAGTTCAGAATGCGTTATCAAATATTCAATAACAAAAATTTAATAAATTATTTATTGTATATGATAATGATTTCCTAAGTGGAAATTAAAATGTTTTATAAAATTTTATTATTACAATGTCAATAAATGATTATGAATATAGATATGCAGGTGTGCTATCTTTGTCACAAGGAACTTTCAGGAAACTAAAATTAAGTTACATATTTTTGTTGATGATTTAATTTCCAGTCGAGAGTTCACTTCTAAAATAGTTTGAAAATTATTTCGGGACTGGAAATAAAGTCAATAAAATAGTAATTTTAATTTGCTTTTAGTTTTTTTAATGTTGTTTATAACTGATATAGCTCAATTGTATCTTAACCACCAATTCATATTGGAGGAGATAAATAGTGTTACTGTAAATAGTGATAAAAATATTTATTATTAAAATCTATAAACTAATTACTATTACTAAAATTAAAAATTGTCTTCAGTCTGGATATATATGACCTCCTCCTCCTGCATTGCACATTCTTCTTGCAATTTTAAACAAAAGCCAAGGTGCGTATTTTGCCTTTTCTTTCTGCATGCCTAGACAGTTCTTTCACTAACAGAGCAATGCTTTAAAAAAAGTTAACGATATCCTTTTTCTCTAGTTTTGACATTGTCTCTATCAGTTTAAATCTCTCATTTTGAGAGTTCCCCAATAAGTCCGTTACATTTTTTTTTTTGTATTTTCTGCATCAATGTAAAAGGTGTACACGGAGACATCTGCCCAGTGATAGCTGCTGTACCACTTTCATTTATTATATTACTTGTCTCATCCAGAGAAATACACTCTTTTTTTGTATCTGCTATAAATGGGTACTCTAC
The DNA here is from genome assembly GCF_040954645.1 of Diabrotica undecimpunctata. Taxonomy (NCBI): domain Eukaryota; kingdom Metazoa; phylum Arthropoda; class Insecta; order Coleoptera; family Chrysomelidae; genus Diabrotica; species Diabrotica undecimpunctata. Next base: position 134,378,922 of record NC_092806.1, read on the forward strand.
AAATTGTGATTCTTCACATCCCAAATCGTATTCTTTTCTTTATCCACATTATTTAAAAAGTTTAGGTAAGGAGCCAAATTCCACATCTTTTTGTTTTTTTTGTGCTAGTAGAACCATTCTTAAATTTGCCCTCACGTTTGAGATGTTTACAAGTATCTCTAATGGACCTTCATCCTTTTTTGTAGTCTCTCTCTGCAAAATTAAATAATTATTAACATGTGGATAATTCCATACATTTTTAATTAAAAAGAAAAGTTGGAAGAGTAAAACAGGTAAATAAAAAGTGTTACAATATTTTTTGTCAATAAATGGTAATATGATTATTAGAAATTGATGTTTAATATTCGTAAGGTAGATAATGACCAGTAGTGGACTAGTCTTTGCGGACTATCTTTATCTTGGACTATCAATATTGCGTCTTTTGCGTAACGGAGTATTTCTACTTCGTTATTCCCCATTCTGTATCCTCTTCTTTTGTTAACGCTTTAGATATTTTCATCCATGATTAAATTGAAGAGCATAGGGCTCAATGAGTCCTCCTGTCATATTCCGCTGCCTATTTCTTCTGTAAGTTGTCTATATATGAACGGTACAGAAATAAAAGGGGCTCATTGACATTTTTTGAGTTTTACACTTTATTATGCTAAGTTGTTTCAAATTTTATTGCGAATTATCCAGTGCTTTTAAAAGTTGATAAAAGGGGCTCATTCTGCTTATTTTTTATAAAATTATAATCCCGTACAGGAATAAAAGGTGCTGACTGCGATACAAACTATGGTTTGTTTTTTAACCAGAAGGACTAAACTAAAAAGACAGATTCACACCCAAGAAACTTACTAGAAAAGTCACCAAATACATCTTTTTTTCGTTTGATTATCTCGGCCTTGCAGTAATCCAGTAATCAGTATCGGACAACCTCACACGTTTATTGTAACCTAACTTTATTTGTTTATATTTGAATAATCCAGATCCAAAGGAAGATCTCCAGTACGAAGGTCGGACCAAATAAAGGACATGACTGGTTACTCATCCTCCGAAGCAAAACAACACCCACAGGAGGGAGATAATTGGATAGAAATAGTCAAACAAATTACATGACGCCACTACATCCTTACAAAGAAGAAAAGATAGAGGAGGAGGAGTTTGAATAAATATATTTTTTTGTTTTTCTAATTACAATAAAAATTAAATAATTTAATAAAATGTTAATAAACTTTTGTAGGTACTGTTTTATAGAATAATTACGTATCCATCTTATAATATCATCACGTTCCGTGAGAATATTTTTTTGACTTATCTTTAAGTACCTACCAAATAAAAAAATGTACATTTGAATAAAGCTTTTTATCTTCTAATTAATTGCCTAACTCAGACACAATATTAAGATTTTTGTGTTGCACTTTTTATTTACTATATATTTACTATCTTCTTCTTTAAGTTCCATCTTCTATCGAAGGTTGGAAATCATCATGGCTATGCGGACTCTGTTGACTGCCGCTCTAAAAAGTTCTGCACTACTGCATTTAAACCATTCCCTTAATTTAAGCCAGTATATTCTTCGTCTTCTCACATTTCGCTTTCCTCGGATTTTGCCTTGCATAATAAGTTGTAATAATGCGTATTTTTGCCCTCTCATCACATGTCCTAAGTACTCAAGTTTCCAAAGTACTCAATATTTACTATATACTTACTTAAAATTGATTTGCTTTAAGAATTTATATAATAATAAACGACACATATTTGGAAGTTCTGGGCGGTTTTAAATTCCACTTAAAATTTTATTTAAAGTAGGCATTTCATTCTTAAAAAAGAAGCTGTGAACTATCTGTCGGACAGATGTTTTAACTCTTTCATTTTATGTTGCAATGATAGAAGGTCGACCTCCAATATTTTTTGGACATCTTACTGTTCCAGTCGGCTTATATTTCTTAATTGCTCTGTAAATAGTTGAATTCCAATACCTAAAATTAGCATATTACTTTAGTAAGTCTTGATTTTAATAATAACTATTCTGCAAAACTAACCTGTTGCCTGTTTTATTTTTGCTGCCATTTTTATTCCGGGATTGTCAGTTTTTATTTATTTGTACATGTTTATAATGCATTGTTTTTCATTTGATGATAAATGACCCAAATCTACTCGCTTTTTCTAAGTGGAGAATGATAATTAGTACTAGTAGTTAGCATTGAATCCATATTTTTATATTAATAACACTAATAGTTCGCTAAATAGTTCTGAAAAGGACTGTTTCTTATATAAATGCAAACGAAAAATCTAAAAATTAAACGAATAACGCAGAAAATACACAAAATCGTCGATATATATTTTGAATTTTAAAATTTCATAACTGTCATTAGTGTCAAAATGTCATAATTTAGTGGATTAAACTTGCCTGCGGTTGGACCTATACAAACAAGCATAACGGCGCGGTAAATTTGAATTACTTCTCCTGGTTAAAAAACAAACCATAATAAATAAAGGGCACATTGCAGGCTAAAAAGCGATAGAAGAGGCTGTTTATGTCTGTTCAGCGAAAGAACGTGCCCATTACCTGACCTTTTGAGAAATTCGCCATACTTTCAGTAAAAACTGTTCATTGTTGCTTCGTACTTTACTCTTACGCGTTCTCTGAAGAGAGATTATACGTTTTTGATGTCTGTGTTGTTTAGCTAAAATAGTGTTCGTAAGAATTAAAATGAGTAACGAAACTAGTATTGATAGCATGGGAGTGTGTGTCGAGCCAAAAACTAAGAAAAGAAAGTCACACAGACGGATGGCAGACGTTGTAAAACATAAAACTCGCGAGTCATGAACCGAGAGTATCATGTGAGTGTAAAAGGAAGTGTTTCGAGCAAATACCAGAACAAGCTCGACAAACTATACTGCGAGACTTTAATATTCTTGAATCTCATAATGTACAAAATAGATATTTGAGTGGTTTGATATCAGTTTTGCCAGTTCAAAGACCGTCGATAAATGAAGATGCACGCCATTATAACGCTGTCTACAAGTATAGGGTGCTCGCTATGATAGAGTCTCAGGCGACAGAGGTTACCGTATGTAAGAAAGCTTTTATGTCGATTCATGAAACAACTAAGAAGAAAATTAAATATTTAGTCAGTAGTCTGAAGAAAACAGAAGTGATAAAAGGGGAAACATGGAAACCACCACAGACTTGACGAAGAAATTAAAAGTAAAGTACGCGGACACATTAACTTATTCAAGGGACGGACCAGCCATTATAGTCTTCACGACTCAATCAAGCTGTACCTACCAGAAGAATTAAACGTAAAAAAAATGTACAGCATGTTTCTAGAGGACAACAAAGACGTGACAGTATATTATGAAACATACCGGAGTATATTCTGCACAGATTTTAATATAAGTTTTGGTTATCCACGCACAGATACTTGTAGTGTATGTGATGAATATAAAATTAAAGTTGAAGCATTAGATGTTAAAAAAAAAGTACAAATCATCCGAATCGCTCAGCATCCCTTGATCGTAAGATTCACAAATTACATGTAAAAAACAAAATACATAAATTACAAGCAGGCACTTTCTATGACAGAAAACGACATACTCGAATTAACAGTAGAAATAACGCAAATTTGTCAGCATCTATCTGCATAGATTACGGAATAAATCTTCCAGTACCTAATATTCAAATTGATGATGATACTATAAAACGCAACTTTATGAATACGTATTTAATATTACCGTACTGGCTAAATCACAAAGTATCTTTTACATGTATTCAGAAATAGAAGGGAGAAAGGTAGTGATGACGTTTGTTCTCTTGTTCACCATTTCGTGTACAATATTATGCGACGAAATACGAAACACCTAAAAGTATCTTTTGTGACTCTTGCAGTATCCAAAACAAAAATTTTACAATGTTTAGGTCAAAGCCATGTTGAAAAGGAGACACGCCAGCGCATCTCCCTGTCGCAGCCCAACATGCGTTTCAAATGCCTGTGATTGTTCGCCCTGTATTTCGACTTTGCAAACAACTTTACGCATTGTAGCCTTAACCAATCTTATCAGTTTATCGGAGATGTAGAATTCATCCATGGCTTCATACAATTTATTTATTAGTACACCATCATCAGGGGCGGCTCGTGATAGTACAAGATGGTGAGGCACACTACACTTAAGGAAAATTATTATTATTATGGTTAGCTTCTCTTTGCTCCAGTCATACCCGGCTAAGGAGGCATTGCTCGCGCCAGCAAACAATGACTTGGCGTGAGAAGGACTTCTGATGATACGCGCGCGGATCAACAAAAGTCATCCTCACCTCAAAGCTCTCCTAAGCCCTCCTCCACCCTCCCTTATGTGCACTGAAGGTGCAACATAAGGGCTGACTGCTTTTTGAAAAAGTCCGCGATTGAGCTGTATTTATGAGCACCATGTGTAATAGGGTGCTCATAAATGTAACTTAAATGATACCCAAGGTGTCGTTAAGCGACTTACTCCGGTTTATCATGAAATCTCGTATCGTGAGATAAAAGCGAACGAAAAACGAGGGAGCTCTAATCCTCGAGCCTGCACCTTGGTTAGCGGCCAAGTTGTAGCCTCAAGGATCTAGGTGGCATCTCCCGTGGCTTTTTTTTATTTTTATAATTTTTTTGTGAATTTTTTATTATTTTATATTTTTTTTGAATCTTTATATTTTTTATTAATTTTTTTGGGATTTTTATATTTTTTTGGGGGTTAGTAGGTATTTTTTATCTGGGAGATTTGTTAGTAAGTGTTATAAATGGCGACTGCTAATCTAGTGCCATCTTCTTCACGCTCTCACATATCCCTTCAGTTGAAGCTTCGGTCTAGCATATCTCCATTGATCGTTCTCGTCGTAAGATGTTAGTCGGAAGGTCGATTTTGTGACATCATAACGTGAGGCCGTTTACGTTAAATAAACTTAAACAAAGGGTTAAATTTTGTTTTTTGGTTTTTTATTTCACGATTTTTAAAAATTATAATTATTTTAGAAAAACTTCAAAAAAATAAATTCTAAAAGGAAAACTGAGTTCTAAAATTTAAAGTTTTTTATAAATTAAAGGAATTCTGCGAGACTTCTGTTCTGCAAAATGATCTATTACATCGTCTATAAAAACGTTCTCATCCTGTGATTTTATAAATGATTTTTCAATTGAGATTTTTGCCATATTACTCAATCGTGTCTGTCCAGTTGTATTTCTGATGTAATTTTTAATCCTTTTTAGCGCGGAGAAACTTCTTTCTGCAGAAGCACTTGTCACTGGCAAAATAACACAAATGCATAATAATTTAAAAACTTCTGGCATACAAAGTTTTAAATCATAATCGTGAAAAAAAGTTAACATTTCATAAGGGCTTGCGCAATTTTCTATTATATCATTTCCGTACATAGCGGATAACTCACTTTTTAGTTGATTTATATCAAAAATATTATACTGCGTTGTCAAGTTTTTTAATAGATCGTGAGGAAATTCTTTAGCAAAAATGGGAAATTTTGATATATTCAACAGATCAAAGAAATGTAATTTTTCAACGTCGCAAAACCTAACCTCTATTTGGGTTGCTATAATGTCAAGAATTTCAAAAAAAATTTGCCTTAATTGTTGAGTTTTATCAGTAATTTCAACTCCCTTACGACGACGTTTCGAGTGTAACGCAGCGGTATCCAGTTTTTCATAAATTGTATCAAAATAAGTACTGTTACTCCTAAATTCACGTATTTTACTTAGGGTATTTTGAAGTAAATTTCTGGCCTTAACAATGTCTGTATTTCTATTTTGTAGAATGGAAAAAACAGTATCAGTTTGATGAAAAATCAACGAAAATATTTCTAAAAAAAATATGTTCTGAGGATCTTCTAAAAAAGCTTTTAAACCTACTGCTTCTCTTATTGTTTTGTCATCAAAATCGCGACTATTAATAATAAAATCAAAGGTCTCAAGTAATTTATTCTTATTATTATTAACTGTGAGAACTGCGCGTGAAGTAAAATTCCAGCGAGTTGCTACATTAGAAGGTATACGATTTCCTCCAATGTGTTCTAACACTTGGGTACGCTTTGTAGATTTAGAAAAATATGAAGAAAAACCGGATAAGGTTGAGAAAAAAACTTTAACTTGTTGAATTGAACTGCATGCGTTACTTAAAACTAAATTAAATACATGTGCATAGCAATGAATGAATATGGCTTGAGGCGCTATAGATTTAATTTTTGCCTGTAGACCATTCACTTCTCCCGACATTACAGAAGCTCCATCGTATGTCTGAGCCACTAATTTACTATGCAAGTTGAACTTTCGAAATTTGATAGATAAAAATTCAAATAAATCTTGAGCAGAACGCCCGGAACTTACATCGTAAAATCCCATGAATCGTTCGACTGGTTTATCGTTTATTACGTATCGAAAAATAACGGATAGTTGTGAATGGCAGCTTATATCAGTAGTCTCATCCACCTGCCAGGAAAAGAATAATGATTTTGAAATTTCTTCCTCAATTTTTTTATTTATAACAAAAGCAATTGAATCGATTAATTCATTTTGTATGGTTTTAGATGTCCCAGAAAAAACTGATCTAGAGTCATTATCATGTTCTAAAAATGTTTTTAAATTAGTGTCAAATTTACTAACAAGAACAACTAGCTCTTTGAAATTCCCGCGATTTAAAGATTCATTAGATTCATCATGCCCCCTAAACGGTAACTCTTGCATACAGAGGTGTAACGTAATATCTATAAGGCTTTTTAAAATTTGCCGATTTTCTTTAACCCTAGCATTGAAATTTTCAATATCTATTTTACGCGAATTGTCTAGTGCTGTGGCGATATTTTGCTTTTGTTTTCTCATAAGAGTAAGCTTGCAATTCGATGTAATATGTTGAGAACTTTTATTGTGTAACAATAGACTCCGAGACAAATTTTTCAAATCAGTATAACCACTTTTGAGCCAAACTTTGTCGCTAGTATTAGCTGTGGCAAATAAAATGCATGGCCAACAAAACAATTTATTTAATGTTATACTACCCGTAAGCCAGTCAAACTTTTCGTACCATGCATTTTGAAATCCCCGATTTGGTTTTCCGACGCCACCGATAGAAACAAGATGTTTACTTAAATCTGGAATAGGTCGTTTTACGACTTTAACTATATATAATTTATCTTCATATGAATGACTTGAAAAATTCTGCTGATTGACTAAAAAATTTACGAGATCACAAGTATTACGAATATTTACATTTACCTGGGAAAGTTGTGACGAAGTGCTCGGTGCTAAATCCATTTTTCACTAAAACCGAAAATCCTGCAGACAAAAACAAACAACAAACCCACCAAAATTATTAAAAAAACTTAATTAGAATTGAACTTATTATATAACATGTAATCTTACTGTTTTTTTAATGAAAAACAACACGAGATCGAGATACGTCAAACGTGATCCTGCCGCACAAAGAGGTCAACAGGAAGTAATTTAACTACTACTTACTCTTACTACAACAATTTTGCAGAAATGTTCCAAAATGTACCAATGTTGCCAATCTGGTAAATGCATAGAAAAAAAATATTTTTTGTTAAATCGGAAAACAATAGAACAATATGTATAGTACCATCTACTAAAGGAAAATACTCTACTACAACATAACAATGTTGTTACAATTTTCAAATAAAAATCTATGTTTTATTTAAAATGTACTTTTATACCCCGAGGGAAAAAATGTAGCGAATTGGGTACCTTTGTACCCAAACGGCAACGCTGCTAAGAACTACACCAAACCAGAGCGGCATGCGGCATGCCTCTCTTGTTCGGTGAAATCGTGGGCAGAAAATAAATAAATCATGTTGAATTTCGCTAGATAATGTGATGTCTAATATGTCAGACAGAGCAATGCCGTGAGGCTTGCCTCGGCGGCTATAATTTTTAAAGAGAGAATGAGATGCACAGATGATATATTAGAAGCTGGCGCGGAAAATTGAGCCGTTGTTTATTTAATATTTTGTGGTTTAAGCTTGTCCCTTGTCCGGCCCGTAGATTATGAAGAAATATACAAAGATAAGACATCAGGGGTGTACATATTTTAATTTTTTATCATAATGAAAATAAAGTTATTTAGAAAATTCCAAAAAGTTAAATTGTAGTTAAAGAACGTAAATAGTCGATTGATACTGGTGAGGCACTGCCTCACCTGCCTCATAGGACCAGCCGCCCCTGACCATCATAGGCCGATTTAAAATCTACGAAAAGATGGTATGTGTCGATATTGAATTCACTGGTTTTTTCCAGTATTTGCCTTAGCACAAAGATCTGGTCTGTTGTTGATCGGCCAGACCTAAAACCACTTTGATATTCGCCAAGAAGCTCCTCTGAATATTCACTCAGGTGACCATATAAAATACTCGAAAATATTTTGTATGCTGTATTAAGGAGAGTTATTCCCCTATAGTTTCTACATTCTAATTCATCGCCCTTTTTGTGTAGCGGGCAAACGATCCCAATACACCACTCTTCTGGGATTTGTTCCTCATTCCAGGCTCTCAGTATGATTTTATATATATGATTAGTCAGAGTAGCACCTCCACATTTAATAAGTTCCGCGGGTATACCATCACTTCCTGGAGATTTATTATTTTTTAGGTGTTTTATTGCAACCCGTACTTCCTGAATTGATGGAGGCTCCAATGGTGTATTGTTGTTTGCTCCTGGGGGTGGTTGATTTGGATCTTCTACTTCGATAGTAAGCAGTTCTTTATAGTGTTCCACCCACCTTTTCAATACTTCTTCTTTTGTATTGAGTATATGCCCCTCCTTATCCTTACATAGTCCGATCCTTGGTTTAAATTCATTTCTTGCTTTATTTAGATTTTTATAGAATTTTCTTGTTTGATTTCCCTTTTTTAATGCCTCAAGTTCTTTCAATATTCTATTTTCATAAGTTCGCTTTTTTCTCCGATGGATGTACTTCTCTTCTCTTCTGAGATCTTTATATTTTTGTTCCTTTTCTTGGGTTCTTCTTTGCTGCATTAGTTTATATGCATTGTTCTTTCTTCTTGTAATGTCCTCGCACTCAGCATCGAACCACTCATTGCGTGGTGGTGGTCTTTGCGGCCCTAGAGTGTTATTTGCTGCGTCTTTAATGTAATTTTTACACGTTTCCCATTGTTCACTAATTGTTAGATTCTCTTTAGTTATGTATTTAGTTTCGATATAGTTTTGAAACCTTTCTACCGTTTGCGGGTTTTTGAGGAGTTCAATATTAAGGCGCCTTGTTTTGGTACTTCTCTCCTTCTTCGCATTTGAGATTCTAGCCCGAATTCTTGTGCCAACTAGAAAATAATCTGAATCAATATTGGCGCCTCGATATTTACGAACATCCATAAGGTTGGAGAAGTGTCTAGCATCTATGATCACATGATCAATTTGGTTGTTCGTTAATCCATCAGGCGAGGTCCAAGTCCCCATATGTATTTTTTTGTGTAGAAAACATGTGCTTCCTACGATCATGTTCTTTGAGGCTGCGAAGGTGACTGCTCGGTGTCCATTCGAATTAGTACTATTATGGAGACTATATTTACCAATGTGCGGTAGATATATTTCTTCCCTTCCGATTTTTGCGTTCAGATCACCGATTACTATTTTAATCTTATTTCTGGGACAATTGTCATATGTTCTTTCTAATTCATCATAGAAATTGTCTTTTTCTTCGTCTTGCTTGTCCTCTGTTGGGGCATGTACATTAATAAGGCTAATACTAAAAAACTTGCCCCTGATCCTTAAGCAGCTCATTCGCGGATTTATCGGCTTAAAATCTATAACCAAGTGCTTGACGTTATTATTGACTATAAAGGCTGTCCCAAATTCATGTCTGGTTGTATGGCAACTATAGTATATACTGTAGTTTGCTTTTTGGATTATGCCATGGCCTGTCCATCGTACTTCTTGTATTGCAGTAATATCAGCATTATATTGTGCTAATATGTCACACAGTTTGCGAATGTTTCCAGGTTCGTTAAGTGTGCGAACGTTCCAGGTAAATACATTAAGATCATTATTTCCATTATTCAGGTCCTTATTTCGTTGCATAGGTCGTCGTCGAGATTTCCGTCCGGCATTTTTGACTTTCGATTTCGTAACTATAGGGTTTTACCGGGTTGGGTAGTTAACCCAACGCCAAACCCCCTTTTCAGAGGGCCATTTCACCCACTCTCGTCAGTTCCCGACCCAACTTTCCACCCGGGTTGGATACCAGATCTCCAGCTGGGTTCCTCGGTTAACAGGGGACACCAGCGTGAAGGTGAGAGTCGGATTTGAGTAGAAGAGGCTAGTTGGAGTAAACGTGAATCAACTCCATGTATTCGCATTCTACCCCTTTATCCCCCCTCTATCCCATAAGAAATGTATACCACCTTGTCAAACGCCTCAAAAAATATGGGTCTGCAAGTAAATGAAAATAAAACTAAGATAATGGCATCAACACCCAACAATAGAGCCAGAAACATCGGCCACCAATTCACGGTTGATAATTCTACCTTTGAAGTGGTGGACAAAATTACATACTTAGGCTCCCTGATCACCAAGGAGAACGTCATGACAGAAGAAATCAAGCGAAGAATAATCCTAGCAAACAAATGCTATTTTGGACTGAGTAGACATATGAAAAACAGAAACTTAAGCCAAAAAAACAAAAATAACCATATACAAAACACTCATACAACCAGTGTTGACATATGGGTCGGAGACATGGACCATTTCCAAGGCAGATGAAAATCTCCTGCTTATATTTGAACGAAGGATCCTGAGAAGAATATTTGGTGGCATCTGTGAAAATGGTGTTTGGAGAAGGAGGTACAACTACGAGATATATCACAGATATAAACATTTATTTGGTGGTAAAGACGTAGTATCCTTTATAAAAATAGGAAGACTAAGATGGGCAGGACATCTGGCAAGATCACAGCAGAACAGCCCTCCTAGAAGAATCCTTATGTCACATTCTGTGGGAAGTAGAAATAGGGGTAGACCAAAACTCAGATGGAGGGATGGTGTAGATAAGGATGGTAGACAAATAGGCGCAGCAAACTGGCAACAGTTGGCAATCGATAGAACTGACTGGCGTAATAGACTTGGGAAGGCCGAGGCTCTTTTATAGGGCTGTAGCACCAATGATGATGATTATGATTATATTTATTGACAAAACTCAATATCCCAAAAAGCCCAATGTTCAAGTTTTGAAAATTAGGCTCTAAAAATAAAAATTCCACAGCGTCCGATCCATGGAAGTGACACATTTTATTGATCTCTTAATAATCGAAAAAAATGGCAAGAATCGTGTAACGTTTATTTATTTAACAGCTTTATTGAAGACTCTAATCAATACAGGTCGTCAAATTTACGTCTATATTTTTTGATTTTAGTTAAAATATTGATTTCTCGCGCGAAACTGACATTTAAAATCACCGATCGCTTCAAACGTTGTTTCTGTTTTCTTCTGAAGAATCTTTCATTCTATATTTTTTGTTTAAAGTTTTTACATTAAAAATTAAGACACACAAGGTGATTGAATCAAACGAAAAAGTATAAAAAGTAGCTTTGAAGTAAACAGGAAATAAATAATAGGTAATTTTCGAATTCTACTTGTAAATTGCAGGTCTAGTCAAGGGAAAGTGGTAAACTGGCTGTAAGAAAAGTGACCAGAATTTTATTTATAAAAAAACTATTTTATTTTTAATACATTATTAAAATAATAAATAAATTAAGCTTAAATTACACAACAAATCATTTAAGACGAGATATGCGATATTAGTTGTTCTAGATACGGAAATATCAAAATTGGTAAGTACTTATCATGAAATTTTGATTAACATCAATTTCTCCGTGAGACATTTTTTAGGACGTCGAATTAACTTTGCACGTGCGCTACTCGAAAAATGGCAAACATCCGTAATAATTTTTACCTTATCCTTTTATTCTTAAATATATTAATTACTTTTTCAGTATTTACTAGGAAATTAATAGAGTATAATAAACCAGCATTTCTGTATCTAACTGAGTTAAAGAAAGCATTTTAAAGAGTAAGAATCAAAAGATATCAAAAAGTTTTACCAAAACAACAAAATTTAAATCAGAATGGACGGACAACTTACAGGACATACAGAAATAGGTAGTGGAATAAGATGGACTAATTAAGCACTATGCTCTTTAATTTAATCTTAAACTTGAACTTGAATGAGTTGATGTGTCCGCGTACTTTACTTTTAATTTCGTCGTCAAGTCTGTGGTGGTTTCCATGTTTCCCCTTTTATCACTTGGGGCGATCCCTGTTTTCTTCAGACTACTGACTAAATATTCAATTTTCTTCTTAGTTGTATCATGAATCGACATAAAAGCTTTCTTACATACGGTAACCTCTGTCGCCTGAGACTCTATCATAGCGAGCACCCTATACTCGTAGACAGCGTCATAATGGCGTGCATCTTCATTCTTCGACGGTCTTTGAACTGGCAAAACTGAGATCAAAACACTCAAATAGCTATTTTTTACATCATGAGATTTAAGAATATTGAAGTTTTGCTGTATAGTTTGTCGAGCTTGTTCTGGTATTTGCTCGAAACACTTCCTTTTACACTCACATGATATTCTTCGTTCATGACTCGCGAGTTTTATTTTTTAAAACGTCTGCCATCCGTCTGTGTGACTTTCTTTTCTTAGTTTTTGGCTCTACACACACTCCCATACTATCAATACTAGTTTCGTTACTCATTTTAATTCTTACGAACACTATTTTAGCTAAACAACACAGACATCAAAAACGTATAATCTCTCTTCAGAGAACGCATAAGAGTAAAGTATGACGCAACAATGAACAGTTGTTACTAAAAGTATGGCGAATTTCTCAAAAGGTCAGGTAATGGGCACGTTCTTTGGCTGAACAGACATAAACAGCCTCTTCTATCGCTTTTTAGCCTGCAATGTGCCCCTTATTTACTAGTTTCTATCGCAGTCAGCCCCTTTTATTCCTGTACGGGATTATAATTTCATGAAATATAAGCGAAATGATCCCCGCTTATCAACTTTTAAAAGCACTGGATGATTCGCCATAGAATTTGAAACAACTTAGCATAATAAGGTGTAAAACTCAAAGAATGTCGATGAGCCTCTTTTATTCCTGTACCGTTCATATGCCTCAGAAAAAAGACCCGATACAACCACAACGCAAAGGCTACTGGAAACGGCAGAGATGAGAGTACTGAGAAGAATTACAGGAAATACGCGGAGAGATCGAAAGAGAAGTGAAGACATTAGAAGAAAATGTATCGTACAGTTTATAAACGAATGGACACTAAATAGAAAAATAGAATGGAATAGAACGTCGAAATAGCAAGAGATAAAAGCTGGAGTGACCTTCCATAGAGGTAATAATCGGCTAATAAACAAGCAGAATTGCTTAGAAAGAGGAAGAAGAAGAAGAAGAAGAAGAGGAAGAAGAAGAAGAAGAAGACGAAGAAGAGGTAAGCGCATATACTCCCTGAATTGTAGCGTGATTATTTACAAACTGACAATAAGCTATATCCTACAGACTAACTTACTCAAATACTGTTATTTTCATCCGTGGTATTATAAAAACCGTAGCCCTTTACTCTTAAATAAAATTGATATTTTTTGACAAACCTCGTATATGGCTTAAAGAATTGATGTTAAATTAATATATTGATATATAATTATTAATATTATTATATCCCAGGTATGATTTAGTTTCTGTTTAATAATAAAAAGTAGCCAAATAATTTTTATTTGTGAATACTCTATCTCCATAGTGTTAGTTTTCTCGCGTCAAAAATTATCCGTATAGGACGTATAGCAGTTCAAGGTGATACGCATTGCACAATTTGACAAAATAATATACAATATAGTGCTGGCTTCGGATCGTTAGATAGAATATTATTATCTCGTATTTAATCAAAATAATATTAGTATATATGAGAGCGGATACTTTGAGTTTAATAGTAAGATTTTGTTACCGGTAAAAAATGATACCAAAAAGTATACGTGATTTGTTAGAAGAGTGTTTGCACGAAAAAATAGAAAATTTTGAAATACACGAACATGAAGGCAACGAAAAAGGTGAGGGTCATTTAGGTGAAATCGCATTCTTGTCCTTTAAAAACAAAAATACTAGCAAAGATCATCACTTAGTGGTTAAACAATGTCTAACAGGCGGTAAAGAAACTACTAAATTTATGTCCATGTGTTTCAACAACGAAATATATTTTTATACAAAAGTGATGCCAGCTTTACAAGAGTTTCAGAAGTCTTATCCTAAAGTCGAAATCTTTAACGATATTCCAAAATGTCTGGCAACCTGCTTAAAAAAAGGAGAAGAAAAATTGGTAATGGAAAATTTAAAGATTAAAGGCTACAAAGTCCATCCTAAGAAAATACCCCTAAACAGTAAGATGTACGAAACAATTTTCAAAAAGTATGGAAAGTTTCATGGAATTTCCTACGCTTTTAAACATTACCATCCTCAAAAGTTTAGCGAATTGGGCGCAGAGTATCATCAGAATATGAAAAGGCTTGTTGATCAAGGTATGTAATTTTTTTATTTACTGATTTGTCATTGTTCACTTCTCAAACAATTATTAAATCACTCGACACTAACTTCACTTGCGGTTAATGGTCTTAAAAATTTCGTGAACTTAACTCATTCATTTGGTGACGTCCGATATTACTGACAACAGTTAACATTTAAGTGTACTTGCATCTCGAGAACTTGAGTTTGCGTTGACACCCCTCACAATTTAGATTTACATCATTTGCTTTTGCGCATGTGCGGTTTTAAATTGAGTTATGAGTCAAGTAAAGTTGACAAACAGAATAAATTTGCAATTTTTTCTGTTTAAAAATGCGATTAATAATTTTTAAATACTTACCTGTCTACATATAAATTGTCCGACCAGTAACTAGCAGATAAATTTAAGTGACCACAAAAATTGAACTTGGAGAACAAACACTCTCCATTGGTTTTGGAATATTTATGAATATTTTAAAAATGATCGATCATTTTTGTGTCATGATGGTGAATGTTTAAGCGTTCAAGCATCTCTAATTATATATTTATATATATATATATATATATATATATATATATATATATATATATATATATATATATATATATATATATATATATATATATATATATATATATATATATATATATATATATGTTCGGATAAGTTTCCGCGGTCAGATAAATGAAAATTGCTGAGTTCTCGGGAAGAACCGCGTTGAGAATTTAAAACTCGACGTTTCGGCACCCATTTTGGAGCCATTATCAAGAGGGATACGGTTCGGTTCGAGTTCGGGGTCTCAATCTGCCTACTCCCCTCACTCGAGACTTACCAGTATCGTGTTCTATATTGCAAGAACTGTCTCTCGGCACTGAGGTCTCAGTAGAGGAGTAGGCAGATTGAGACCTCAGTGCCGAGAGACAGTTCTTGCAATATAGAACACGATACTGGTACGTCTCGAGTGAGGGGAGTAGGCAGATTGAGACCCCGAACTCGAACCGAACCGTATCCCTCTTGATAATGGCTCCAAAATGGGTGCCGAAACGTCGAGTTTTAAATTCTCAACGCGGTTCTTCCCGAGAACTCAGCAATTTTCATATATATATATATATATATATATATATATATATATATATATATATATATATATATATATATATTTTTCACTGCTTGGTTTTTTAACGACAAGTTGTCAACCAAATTTATGACATTCTTTGAATATACCGCCTTAATACATAGAGGTTGGTAGCTTGCCTTGCTGTTTATGTCATTGTGACTTCAAGGCCACTTCTACTCACGTTGTTGTGCGTGGGTGTCAAACCTTTAAATTCATTTACCAACGAGCCTCAGTAAGCTAAAGACTGGTAACTTCATTTTTTTCTTTATTACTATTAATCTTTAATAACTTATAATGTTACCTAAAGTTAAAATTAAAATATAATTTTTAAATAAATTTGTTGGAAGTGCAATCTAATGATCTTTCTAGTTCTTTACACTTTAAAATAAACCTTAATGTTTTTTACTAAGTTTTTATAAAATTTTTTTTATATATACATGTATTTTTATCACATGTTCTTTTGCTGTGCTAAATTTGTCAAATTGCAAACTTTACCTAGTTTCAATTTTATTGTTATATACAACGTTAACTCTGAATGTCCAGCTGTGTAAGCTTTTTCATATTTTTAACATCACTGACTGCTACATGTCTTTGTAAGGTAACACACTTTGGTTATAACTTCTCTATGGATGTTTGGTTTCATATTGTTCTTTTTAGATGAACTAATGATGCTTTCTGAGCAGAAAGCGAAACGTCTTCAATAAATAGATGAAGTAGCCATCGTCTTTGTCTTTTATTTCTCCACTTTGACCGAAAAACCCACCACTCTTCGAGTGTACCTTAGTTTATATATATATATATATATATATATATATATATATATATATATATATATATATATATATATATATATATATATATATATCGGTTTCAAAACGTCTTGCGTCGTTGTCCGATGCCTAATTTCCACGAATTTCTATCATTCCATTGTTCTTCGGTCAAGTCTCGGGAGCTCATTGCCTTTGTTATTCCCTCCTTCCATGTTCTTTTTGGTCTTCCTCGTTTCTTACGATTTGGTGGTATCCATTTCATGGCGATTTTTGGTAGTCTTGTTTCTGGCATTCTTTGAACATGGCCATACCATATAAGTTGTTTCCTTTCTATGTCTGTTGCCAGTGATCCATCTACCCCATCCGATTTCTTATTTCATCGTTTCTAATTCTGTCTGCTCTAGATATTCGAAGTGATCGTCTAAATACATCCATTTCTGTTGCTTCGAGTTTTCTTTTATTGCTTTCTGTTAGTCTCCATGTCTCTGTACCATAGGTTAAGCTGGTTTTTATGAGAGATTCATATATATTGTATTTTCGTCTTTTACCAATTTCTGAGCTCCAAAGAACTCCGTTAAGGCATCCAATTGTTCTACGGGCCTGGGTTATTCGTTTTCTAATTTCCCTATTGTCTGTGCCTGTGGTGTCGAAATCAATTCCTAGGTAGGTATATTCAGTGCAGAATGCAATTTCGGTTGTGTCCATCTGAATGTTGGATAGTTCTGCGCCTATTGGGAGATATTTTGTTTTTTGTGTATTGAGTTCTAAACCCCACTTCTTGTATTCTTCCTGTAGTTTTCTGGCCATATATGTCAGGTCTTCTTTATCGTTGGCTATAAGGACTTGATCGTCTGCAAACTGTAGGGTATATAGGCAAGTTTCTCCCAGGTCAATACCCATTCCTCTGCACTTTCTTTTCCACTGATACAGTGCTTTCGCCACGTAGATTTTAAACAATGTGGGGGATATGCAACACCCCTGCCGGAGTCCTTTGTTTACAGGAAATTTTTTTGAAAGTCTATTTCCAATTTTTATTCCCGACGTTGATCCTTCATACAGCTGTTTAAGGGCGTTAATTACTGTGTGGTTAATGTTTGTTTCCTGCAAAACTTTCCATAGCTTTTTAGCGGGTACAATATCATAGGCCTTCTGAAGGTCTATAAACATAAGGTGGGTTTCTTGATTGGTACTTGATCTTTTTTTTATTATTTGTTTCAAAACAAACACATTATCGGTGCAGCTCCTTCCCGCTCTAAAGCCAGATTGTTCCTCTTCTTCTTGTTCCTTATATTCTTGTTCGATAATGTCTCGAAGTATCCTTCCATATAGGCGACTTAAGGTACTGGTTACTGATATACCTCGATAGTTTGAGCAGTCCAGTTTACTTCCTTTCTTATGTATAGATGATATGAAGGATACTTTCCACTCATGCGGGACTGGTGCACCGTTTAGATATTGGTTTATACACCAGGTTAATCGTTCAAACAGTTTGTTAGTACCGCATTTGATTAGTTCTGCTGAAATTCCCTCCGGACCTGCAGCTCAACCATTTTTTAGTAGTTGTATCGTTTTTATGACAGTCCTCTCATCGATGTTTATCATTTCTCCCTGTATGTGTATTTCAGTTGGAGACATTTCTCTATATTCCTCTCTGTTTTCTGTTAATAGATTTTCGTAATGTCGGATCCAGTTCTCTGTTGTTATTAATTGTATGTTTGTTTCTCTTTTTTCATTTGATTTAACTTTTGTCAGGAATTTCCACGTCTCTGAGCATTTTCTACCTCCCATATATGTGTCTATCTCTTTGCATTTTTTGTCCCACATTTCTCGTTTAGCTGTGTTTACTAGTTGTCGTGTTCTTTTTTTAATATCTTTGTATTCTTCTCTATCCAACTCCTGTTTTGTATTTAGCCATTTGTGGTATGCTTTTTTCTTTCGAAGTACTAGTTCTTCAATTTCTTGATTCCACCAAAGTTTTTTACTAGCGGAATTAGTTTTTAGTCCAATGGCCTCCTCTGCTGCTTCTTTGATGCTACTCGTTATGTTTTCGTAAATTTGTTCTACTGACTAGTCTTCTATATTATGTAGCAACTTTTCGTCTAATCTGTGCTGGTATAGGTTTCTTGTGCTTTCGTTGATAAGGCTGTTTAAGTTATATCGTTTGTTCGTTATCACTTCTGTTTGTTGAGGTTCCTCATTAACGTTATTGTCCTTGTTAGATTTAAAAGGAAATACCATTTTTGTCCTAACTATATAGTGGTCGGAACCACACGTCGGTCCTCTAAGTACTCTTACTAATTTTATCTCTAATTTTATCTCTAATTTTATCCAAAATAATATTAAATGGTATTTTTTGGTTAGATCTGTGTCCCACAAATATGACCAAACTTGGCAATACAACTCTGTACAAAAATTAATTAATATTATAAACCTAAAAAACAAAAAAATATTTACCACTTATTTTTATTACTAAATTTATAGATGAAGGGCAAAATGCATTAATATTCTTACTGCCTTGGCCTTGAAGCTTTAAGTGCTTCTAAGCTTTTTTTTGACCACCTGGTTTATACATCCCAGGTCGACTACATTTATATATTTTATAACAACATGATGCTTGGTGGACTTTGTTTCTCCATTTTTGAAATTTTCCTACTGATGCAAGAGTGTATTCTTCTGTGTCTAACGGAGATGTAATGATCAAACTTCTAACGAAAATAAAATTTCAGATCCTTCTTTCAAAGGTGGGACTAATGAAGATGCGAAAAATCTTTTTAATAGGGAAAAGTTTTGAAATTTAGTGTTAATAAGGTTTTTTTCATTGTATTAAATTTATGTCATAGTTACATTAGTGTCACATAGTAATTTTAATAAAATCGTCACTATTTAAAGTTTACATTTGCCTATTATATCTTTAATAAATCCATAATTCACAAAAATTTACATCCATTACTTTATCACTACGTTTCGTAAAAAGAAATTTAACATAGATAATCCGTAAGATTCCAGTCTTCATGTTATCGGTTATTTCAAATTGGCTCTATTAACTAGTCACCTAATGACGTCATGCTCAGAACCGAACGAATTTGAAACACTTAGGTTTCATATGTTTAAGTTATACTATCATGCCCGAGACGCAAGTTTTAATCCATCCCACTCTTTGTGGTTTTATGAAGCAAATAACGCTTGGTTGGTTATAAAATTCCTCTAGCTACCTGTTTGTTCGTCGTAGTCGTCGCACCCAACCTTCCACCGTGGTTTTTCTTTCATATATAGCTCTGACCATTTTCCATTTCCATCTTTCCAATTTCTCCGTATTTGCTTTTTCCATTATCCAGACTTTATACTATATCATTGTATGTATAAATATATATGTCATTGTGGGCTTATTACTGTTTTATATATCCTTAAATTTGTTTTTGTCGATCTGGCATTCAACCTTCTATTCTGACGTTTCTCTTCTAAAATAACCCCCAGATAAGTAAAATAGACTAATTTCTCGAAATTATATTTCCTTGATTCATTAGACATGAAAGTAAATTGTCCCTCTCTTTTTGTGCTGTATTTCCGAGTATCATGTACTTTGACTTTTCCTGGTTTATTTCTAGGTCAAAATATTTTGCCCATTTTTTTAATGTTTGTATAACATTTTGTAATTATTTTCTTGGTTTTGTTAGAATAATAAGATCATCAGCGAAAGTCAGACATTGATGTTCATTGTTGTAGATGGTTCCAGTCGTTTTAACTCAGCTATTTCTGATTATTATTGTTTTTAATACCAAATGTCGATCGGATAGCCAAGCGGGCTGGGCGGCTGGCTTCTCCTTCGCTTCACTGCGAGAGATGTCAGTTCAATCCCCAGCTCGGTGTACAGAAAACAAAAAGGCTAACGCAGCAGTTTAAAATTCTAAAATGAATCTGCGGCTTAGTCTAGAATATGCTAGTATCTGATCGGCCTATGGTGGAGCAGTACGGCAAGAGATAAGGGCTTGCGGCTTGGTGATACTCCTCCATAGATCCCTACCGGAAGGGCGTGTGCCGCCTAAATACCGGGTATATATATATATATAATACCAAATTAAAAAGCACCGTGTCTTAGACCTTGTCTCCTAATGTCCTTGTCTAAGACCTCTATTCACTTCAAACTCATCCAATGATAATCCTCTCCATACTGCCTGGTTTCGTGTGCTATTTAGAGTCATTATTACTAACCTAACCAGTTTTGCAGGTATCCACAAGGAGCTCAGTGCTTTATACATTTAATTTCTTCTCATGCTATTATACGCTTATTTAAAATCTATGAAGAATGCCTGAATGCTACCTTATATTCGTAGCAGATAGTCTGGATATCTTTTAGTATAAAAATCTGATCTGTGAGTGATCTATTAACTCGAAAATCAGCCTGTTACTCACCCCCTTTATTACTATATTTACAAATGGTAATGGTACAAAAACTAATATGTACATAGAAATCTTTTTATTTGTATACAGGGTGTTTCAAAAAGGTACGTCATTAATTAAATCACGCATTTCCGGGACAAAAATAAATTGATTGAATTTAACTTACCTTAGTACAAAAGTTTGCACAAAAAAAGTTACAGCCCTTTGAAGTTACAAAATAAAAATTTTTTTTTTGCATTATCTCCTAAACTACTTGACATTTTGTAATAAAAATGGACACGTTACTTTTTTGTTCTGAAAACATTTTTCATATAAAAGAAACAACAAAATCTAAGCGCACAGAAAAATTTTAAGGTTGGTGTGAACCCCTTAATCCCTCCAAACTTTTGAGTACGTTTAAATCAAATGAATTTTGTGGCATCATTAGTTTAACACATTATTTTTAAAACTTTTTTGCCACTTATCACTTTTTCGAAAAACTATTTGTTTCCTAGTTGGCCATAAAATTACAATTAGTTTCGACGAATATAATAACTACAAACAGTTTCATCAATAATAGTAAATAATTTGAAGCTATTATTTATTGTGTGAATAAGATTAATATTAAAAATTTTGATGTTATAATGGCCTACATATTTCACGAAATGGCAGATATGCATTTAACTTTGAGTAAGTTGAATCAGATTAAATTATGATTTTAATAAACTATCGGGAATGTCGTAGATGAATGTCAAGGAAATAGTGCAGCAGCCGCAAGGCGTTATGCAGTAAAATACCCCAATCGAAATACACCCGATAGACGATTATTTCTGACCATGGATCGTCGTTTACGGGAAACGGGTACATTCCAACCGCAAGTTGCTGGCCATAGTGGTCGTCCAGTAATGGATGCAACTGATGAAGACATTTTAGAAATCATTGAAGAAGTCCCTAGAACAAGTATAAGGGTAATAGCTGCTCAGCTAAATGTTCCGCAAGTAAGGGTTTGGAGGCGTTTAAAGGATCAGCTGCTTAAACCCTATCACTTAACAACGGTTCAAGAGTTATTGGTTGAAGATTATCCTAAAAGGATTGGATTTTGCGATTGGTTGTTAATGGAAAACACTCGAAATGTTAATTTTATTAGAAATATTTTGTTTACCGACGAGGCTACCTTCAGTAGAAATGGATTAACAAACCATCACCTAAGGACTTTCAAAGTTAATGTTTGGGCAGGAATTGTGGATAACAATCTAATAGGCCCAGTATTTCTTCCCAACAATTCAAATGGTGATAATTATTTGCAGTTCTTGCCAAACGATTTACAAGAGTATTTGGAAGAAGTGAATATTGCAATAAGGAAAAATATGTGGTTTCTACAAGATGCCGCTCTACCGCATTATAGTAATGAAGTCCGGGAATACCTTTGCAGGCAGTATCCTCATCGGTGGATTGGAAGGGGTCGTGACGCACCTATTTCTTGGCCACCCAGAAGTCCAGGTCTTAACCCCATGGACTTCTGCTTTTGGGGGTTTATGAAAGAGAAAGTGTATTCTGTAACAATAGAGGACGAACAACAATTGAAGGTTAGAATAATAATTGAAGCAGCAAATCAATTTCGTCAGAAAAATATGATTTTTAAGCGCATTCGGTTTTCCTTATTAAAACGATACCGAATATGTATTGGAGAAAATGGGGGTCATTTTAAACATTTATTGTAATATCATCTTTATAGAGGTTACAGACATTTTTTGTACTTGAAAATTCATTTAAACCATTTATTTAGATGCACGTAATTTTTTAAAGGTTAATGAAAAGGGTCGTAACTCAATAAAAACTGTTTTTTGAAAAAAGTGATGAGGCAAAAATTTTTTAAAAATAATGTGTTAAACTAACGATACCACAAAATTCATTTGTTTTAAACGTACTCGCAAATTTGGGGGTATTTAGGGCTGCACACCCCCTTAACATGTTTCTGTGCTCTTAGATTTTGTTGTTTCTTCTGTATGAAAAATGCTTTGAGAAAAAGAAAGTAACGTGTCCATTTTTATTACAAAGTATCAAGTAGTTTAGGAGGTAATTTAAAAAAACTATTTTTATTTTTTAAATTCAAAGGGCTGTCACTATTTTTGTGTACACTTTTGTACCAAGGTAAGTTGAATTCAATCAATTTATTTTTGTCCCCGGAATGCGTGATTTATGACATACCTTTTTGAAAAACACTGTATAGACACATATAAACGATTTTACAATTTTTAAATTATAAATAATAAACCTTTGATTTAATGTTTTAATTTACGCAGTTTTATTTTGTGAATAAACTGCACGTGAATAGATGTTTGGTTACGAATAATATTACTATTTTTGTAGGTTTGATGAAATCAGTAATTAGCGGTTGTTGCAATAAGGTAAAAGAATTTTTAGAAGAGGAAAATGAAATTAAAATTATCG
Organism: Diabrotica undecimpunctata; assembly: GCF_040954645.1. Taxonomy (NCBI): domain Eukaryota; kingdom Metazoa; phylum Arthropoda; class Insecta; order Coleoptera; family Chrysomelidae; genus Diabrotica; species Diabrotica undecimpunctata. The sequence goes on from NC_092806.1 coordinate 134,402,200, forward strand.
AGAGTTTTAAAAAATATTGTGATAACGGTGTTCAAATGTATCTTGATGCACTTGCATACAAAAGTCCGTATTCAGTTTTTATCCACGGTGACTGTTGGAGTAATAATATGATGTTCAAATACAATGTAAGTATATTATTTAGTAGACAGAATGATCAGCTTTTGCGACAAAGTCCGTTAAATAAGTTACAAAAAACAGAGATAGCAATAAGATTCATGTTTTAAAATTAATTACAAGTATATAAGATCTTACTATTAACTTATTAACCCTTATTCGGGCAACACATTTTACTTACGTAACCGGGCAACTTGGGTCCGTTGGGCCCACCACTCTTCTTGAATGCACTATTACTTCATATTTACCATATATTTCTAATATTCCTTTTTGATTTTTTATTAAAGCTAAATTTAAATTGTCTAGATTAAAAAAAAATGGTGCTACTATAGTACCTATGCGGTCTATCTCGAGGGTGAAATCTACCCGAAGGATTTGCACAAAATAATGAAATGCGAGAACTTTTGTAGAAAAAATATTTATTCACTAGTAATAAACATTTGGAGCCAAATAAGGACTTAATTAATAAATAAATAAAAACTTTTGTGAATCTACCAGGCCATTTTATTTGAAAAAAGGGGTCGATGTTTGCGCATACCCTGGAAAAAGATTACGGTGTTGTTGCCTTTCATTATTGTATGAAAACCCTTCTGAGAAAAGATTATGGTAATTAGCAGCGCATGTATAAAGTACCGATAAAAACAATCTTTACAAAATGAATAAAATGCATAAGTCGGAAGAATGTTATTATTTTACGTCTACAAATTAATATTTTGTCATATCAATTTACTATTTTAGTTGGGACCAAGCCACAAGATTAGCTTATTGTTAAATAGAATAGCAAATCAATATGACAAATTAAATTATTATTAACCCAGATATTACTGAAACTTTTATTGTTAACATTTTGAATTAATTTCGAATTTTCATGGAAATTATAGCATATGGAACCAAAAAACACAATCATATATTTTTTTATGTCGATACCTGTCAAGTTTTGACATGTTCTTTTAAAAGGACGGTAGTAATATACGGTACCAGATATCATATATATTTTATTAGTATCAATTTACAAAGAATGAAAGGATTTAAAACAAAATTTTGGATGTAAAGGTATTTTGCACTTTTCACACAAAAACTGGACTTTTTTGTGACAATATCCACATCGCGATTGCTTTTCTTGATAAAGAACCAAGTGGATAATACCGTCATATCTTGAATTGGCTACCGAATTCGAATTCCGCTTAGAAGGTCCGCGTTTTGTTTCTTTTTTAAAAGTTTCCAAAATATTAGTTGCAATAGATCTTCTAAATTCAAGTTGATCCAGTTTACCGTCTTGAGTTTTGTGAATCTGCCACGCATTTTGAATAGCCATATCAACGCAATGAGCAAAAAGTGGAAAATACCATTTCTTTCCTCTTATGGACACTCGATATAAACTGATGTTCTGGTCACTGCAATCAACGCCACCCATGAAGTTATTGTATATTCTAACAATATTTGGTTGAGGAACTTGAATATGTTTTTTCTCTGCTTGTGAAAATCTCTTTACAGAGAAGCAAGTCATTACTGGTACAAAATTGGAAGCAATAGAAACGATATTATTACCATGCCAGCGGCAAACCACTATTCCTGTATTTTTATCAAGACGATACTCGTATTTACCACGTTCAGTTTTTTTCATAATAGATGAACAGGGTAAAGGGTATTTCATGGTGCGATTTTCCCTTACAGTGCCTGTACCAAATATGCCTCTTTGTTTTAGCTCATGCAGTAAATGAATAGAAGTAAAATAATTATCAAAAATAAGATGGAATCGCCTTTGAGGCCATACTTCATTCAATCTCTCTGCATAGGATAGAACTACTGATGCACCCAATCCAAGGACTTTATATTGTTCAGGTATTGTAGTGGAATTACCTTGGTAAGGAGAAAACCAAACTATGTATCCCAGACGAAGGGCACATTTTGTACCCCCAACGGATTGGTTTTCCCCTGATGAATTGTTTTGTTTGATGGCGACCAAAATACGGAACCATTGCCTCATCTATGCTGTGATGTTGTTCTAAAGGGGAAAATTGTATAATTTTTTTGTTTATTACGTCTAACAGGGGTCGCATCTTGGCAAATCTATCAAATTTATCTAATGACAAGTTATTGCAAACATGCAAAACTTTCATTATGTGGGAAAATCTATCCCTAGATATAGCAGCTACCACCATTGCGTTGTGCGAATCGTCACGATTTTCCCAGTACATGTACCTTTTCGGCACAACCACATAACCACCCAATACAAGAACGCCTATAAAACATCGAATCTCATTTTGAGTAATGTCGTTCAAAAGATTTCTTTGTCCTGCGTAGATGTTAGTGTATTCGGTAACCAAATTGATGACTTCATCATCAAAAAACAAATTGAAAATTTCCATCGGCGACTGAGTCATTTTCGGTCCAAATTGAGTTTTCCAGTAAGTACAATCAGGGTGTTGATACAAGTCTCCTTGAATCCAGTGTGCAGATATTCTCTTCTCTAATTGATGGGGCAGCTTTTCCTTGGAAAGAAACAAAGCCAATGGTATATTGTCATCATCCGAATCTTCTTCTGGTAGGCTGGAATTCACAGAATCTTGTGGTAATTCAGTCGCGTTGTCAAAAACAAGTTCTACATCGTTTCTCAACTCACTACCCGGTAAATTATTTATTGTAGTTAGTTCTTCATCGCCGGAGTCGCAATCGGTGACATCATCATTGGCATTTTCTGGGGGAAATATGATCAAACCATCTGGAGGGACTGGGATTTCATCAGAATCAAGCTCTTCTAATAGCTCATGCAATTTGAGAGGCCTCCTGAAACAATACGCACGTTGGTAGTACTAATTACTACCGTCCTTTTAAAAGAACAAAATGAAATCCCAAGCGGCGAGCCTTTGAAACAACGTGACAACTATTCGAGCCAAGAATATACGTACATAAGTCCCTATTATACAATAATCCACATGCCAATGTCGTGAAATAACAGTTTTTTAATTCTAGACTTACCTCCAATTATAAGCATCCATTTTGTAGTCCAAAACCTGGCAATTTACACAGATAACCTCAAAATTACAGCATGTGCGCGCACTAAAATCGTTAAAACTTGTCGAATGCTGGCTCTTGAAAACATTCCATCTAGAGCCATCTATCAGTTGGTAGCTGTACTAACCTAAATTACGCATAATTTACACTGCCTTTTAAAAGGACGGTAGTAATATCTGGGTTAAGTATTAGGTTAAAAAAACAATAAAAATAAAAAAAACCGTAGATTAGTGATTTATTTTCTTTCATTGCCATACTTAACACACTTTTTTAATTATAAAGTAATCATTACACAAATTTCTATTTATTTCAAAAATTTGTCTTTGTTTTCAGTCCTTTTTTGTTGGGCAAATGTGACACCTTTTCCTTGTTAACTGGAGGTTTTTCTAGTTTTTGCTTTTTATTGTGTGGTTCAACTTCCTGTAAGCATTTTTCAATACACATTTTTGTTTCCCATTGTAGTGACCTTGATTTTCTTCTCAAAATTTGAGACAACACTAGTTGTTCTGCTGATGTTGTAAGAAACAGTCTTCGCTTTTCATTTTTATTTTATTTCAATTTTGGATGTAAATTTGTTTAAGTAATAAATGTTGCTTTTTGAGGCTTTTGCACATATATTTATAAACCATTTGGTCTAGCGTATCGACACCACATTTTGTACTACTATAATAGAGTATCATATCTGTTATTTTGTCAACATCATCTGCACAGTAAGCATTGTGAAGCATGGTAGACAGAACTAGGACACTTCTTTGTTTTTTCGGAACGTTAGTAACAAGAGATGCTTTTGGAGTGAATTTGAAAATTAAAGATTTCTCTAAACGGTTCTTGTTTGGTAGAAATTCCCGAGGAACAAATTTCTTATTTTTTTTTCACTGTGTCCACAAGAGTTAGTGAATTTGCCAATAATTCATGTACAGGAGCAAGATCAGTGAACTAGTTATCAAAAATCGCATTCCTCTTGGAATTATAATAGGACTCAACGAGTTGCTTTACAACTTAAGATGCAAGACCTTTGGCTACTGAAGTTTCCGTCTTTTGCTGTATACGGTATTCCAAAAATACCCCTAAAGGGTAATATGTTTCCGAGTCACAGACCCACCATATTTTTATGCCATACTTATTCCATAGCAGCATATACTGCTTGAAAGGACACCTACTTCTATACAGAACAAGTTGCTCAACTATCGTTATGTTTTTTCCTGGTAAATAGTATTTCTGAAAGTTTTGGTTGACTTGATTCCACACATCGCGTATTGCTGCTAATTTGTCGTTCCTTCTTCGCTCAGACCTTGGGTCTTTATAATCAAATTGGTAGCTTGTATCGTCAAATACCGTGGTAGCTTTTAATATAGTAGGTCCGTAAAACTTACTTCAAAGTATGTCTACATTATGGATGTTGGCACTCAGGTGCCCTGTAGTTAATAGTAGCACAATAAAGGCACATAGCTCTGTAGAGTCGCAATATTTCCAGTTCTCTATCCGCAGGACTTTTTCGGCTTTTTTATTTGTACACTTCACTATTTCGTTTACAATTTTTTCGTCTGCGAGGAAAAAAAATGAACCAACAGGATCATCTACACTTTGACCAGGGACTAACATTACTTTATGCACTTTTTTCTCTGTACTTGGTGATATATTCAGTGACAAAGATATTGGTAGTAAATTTCTTAATGTACAGTAGTAAACGCATATTCTTGGCTGATATGCGGTAACCTTTGGTAGTCCAGGGTTTGTGCTGTTTTGACTTAATTCTAATTAAAGGAAATGCCTTATTGAAAATACAGACAATCTTATCTAAAAAATCACAGAAATTATTGTCACATTGTCAGGCTCGTTAACATCAAGCCAGTGCTCGGTAACCGCAACTATCGGGGGAAATCCTAATTCTTGTAGAAACAAAAATAATTTATCTATTTTATCTTATAGAACGAATTTTAATCAGAACCATAACGAAGAAATTATGGCTATCAGAAAAATGTGCAGAAATAGAAAGATTACAAAAACAACATAATAACATAATTATTTTTATTTATAATTTATTTTCTACTATTCTATTTTACATTATCTGTTTATCTGATCAGTTAGTAGTGGTGCATTACATAACAGACCTATTAGTTAATAAGCTTATTCTAACATTTAAAACAAACTAATACAGATTTATTTTTTTAGAAATCGGGAGATATAGAAGATCTTAAATTATTTGACTTCCAACTGACTGCGGTAGGTTCACCTGTTTTGGATCTATCATATTGTTTCTACTCAGGAGCTGACGAAGACAGCATATCTAATTTAGATAATTTCCTTGACATATATTATAGAAGCCTTAGTGAGACATTAAAGGAGTATGGATGTAATGCAGAAACAGTTCTGCCATTTACAGAATTAAAAAAAGAATGGAAGCAACAAATCGCATATGGTATGTTTATGGGGTTAATGATATGGAGTAGTAAATTCTTGGATCCAAGTGAAGTAAGTTCTTTTGCAGGTTTTTATATTATGAAAATTGCTATAATGTTCTTCTCAATCTTTAAGCAGTCGCATAGATTTTTATGACCTGCATAGTTGCACCGGTCCAAGTGACCGCTATCTACTGAACATTGTTTTTGGAAAAAATATGATACCTTTTCATTAGTGGACAATAACTTGAGCTTTTAGGATTAATAATACACACATATAGTGCAATAAACATATAGTAATTTTAATTTAAATCAGGTAAACTAAAACTGGTATTATTCCTAATTAATTAATTACTTAATTAATCTCATATTTCTCTAATCCCTCTCAAATTCCTGGTAATTTGTTTTGTAGAGAGAAAAATGTTTATAATATTATGTGTTCTGTTTTTATAATCTTAGAGACTGATGAGCGCTTTATCCGGTGTGTTACCTCATTCTTTTTAATGCAGGATAATCTATTTGCCTTTTAGATTATCGTCTTCATTGGTATCAAAAATGTCTTATCCAAATTTACTTCCTTCCAGATCTACATCCTCACGGTCCGATTCTTTGGCATCGGACTGGTCATAGGCAGCTTCGTCACTATCTGTATCTCGAAGCTACTAGACTTTATAAAAAAGGTCAGGCTAGGGAATGTTATCTATAGATAGACCACTAGAGGACCACAATAGATCTGAAAAAGTCGCAGTGGAATAGGCCGAAAGGCCACCTCTCTTAATCCAATCTGATATCACCTCTTTCATAAATCTTTTTAACCTCTGCTGTTTTTCTTGATAAATTATAAATGAATATCTATATTAATAAAAATGAATCGCCAAAAAATGTTTGTACCGGAATGACTTCAGAATTAAATTACAGTGGTGTTAAAAAGTCCTGCATCACCTTACCAAATACATGAAAATAGAAGATAGAAGTTTAAACACAGCAAAAATTTTGATTAATAAAAAAAAATGTAGTTTGGAAATTTTTTTATTCAATATTACAAAAATTAGGCTGTTTACATCAAGACGATATTGTACATCACATTGAAGTAATTTAAACTAATTTTAATACTTAATTGGCCAGCCCTTGTTTTTAATAACTAGTTCACATCTTTTGGGCATGAAATTTATTAATTTTTGCAGTTCTTCCTTGGAAATACAGTGATGCCAAGCGTGGATTAGAGATTCGATTAATTTCGTTTTATTTGTGGGTTTGCTTTTGGAAATGATGTTTAATATCGTTTGTCACAAATTCTCGATGGGATTGAGGTCCAGGGATTGCGCTGGCCAGTCCATCCTACCAATTTTATTACTCTTAATCCAACCTTTAACCGATTTTGCTCTATGGCAAGGAGCATTATCATCCTGAAAAATAAATTTTTCTTCGCCAAACAGGTCTTTTTCACTACGCAGCATCTTATTCTGTAGTACCTCGATGAATTTGGTAGCATTCATCATTCCAGAGACAACGTGTAGGCGACCAACTCCTTGAGCGGACATGCAACCCCATATCATAACAGAGGTTGGATGTTTAATTGTGGGAATAACACATTTTGGAGAAGTGGATTCATTACTAAACAGCACACTCTGCCACTGCTCTGCTGTCCAGATTGATGTTCCTTGGCCCATTTCAAACGGTGCTTTTCTGAAGTGGTTCTTCCGTGCCTTACATCCTTTAAACCTAAGCAGTCATTTTCTTACAGTGGAAGTGCACACACAACACATGTGTAGATTCAGGCCACAGCTTCGTCAATTGGATGGAATTAAGGCTTCTGTCTGCCAGACTTGTTCTCCTTAACGCAGCGTCATCCCGAACAGAAGTTTTCTTTAGTCGGCCACTACGCGGTCTGACGTCGATATTTAATTGTCCAGCATACTTCTTAATGACTCTAATTACTGTAGATTGATTACAGTTTACTGCGGATGCGACTAGATTTGTCGTTTTTATGGTGAAAAACAATTTCAAAACGCTTATCGTCCGATAATTTAGTTTGTTTGGTCTGGGATGACATTTTGACATTTTTATCAAAAATCAAAGAGCGAATAAATGTGTTAGGGTAACTACAGTGTTTATATAGTCAAAATATGTGGGAAATTTGTCACTAAGATTCAATTTAAGAATACTGTAACGACTTAATAATCACCTCATAATTTTCTCGGATTATGGGAAATTCCTTCAATCAGATTACTTTAATCTTTTCTGTAAAATTTTGAGCTAGTAATTAAAAAAACATTGGTAAGTATACCGAAAATGCCAATTACAAGCATAAACTTAAAATGAATTAGCGAAAATATACAAAAAACTTGTGTTAAACCTCAAAAACTATAAGGCGCTTAGGTGATGCAGGACTTTTTAACACCACCGTAGATCATTCTTTTTGTTGCTGTGTTTGTTATTATCAGAAGAATGTTAGTGTAAAAGATATTTTTCAAAAAATTGTAAGAAAGACTTTAGAAACAATTTTTCCCTCATTTTAAATCGCAATATTTCTAATAGATGGTGCCATACTATGACTAACAAGGGAAGATAAAATTAACAAAATCAATGTCAGTATTGATAAACACTGACATTTCTCTTATACACGCCGCAGCCCGAGCGCCGTCCTGTCATAAGCGCTTCATTGACGACTAAAAAAATGTTTTAAAATGAAATAGACCAAAAATACGTGTTGGAAAATGATTGAACAAGGTTTGAAATTGAGTTTACGTTCTGCGTGAATTCAAAAATAATGTTTTCTACTTGTGTTTTTGAGCCTTAAAGATCGTAATTTTTCGTTTTTCTCAGATTTAAATTATTTGTAATTCTACAACGATTAAGTTTACCAAAAACTGCAATAAACTTATGTTGTTCAAGAAAAATTTGATTGTTACAATTTGTTTAAAAAAAATTCAAACAACTTTTCGCCTGGGCGACCCTTTGAACCTTGTTTTGGGTATCTCATGAAAGTGATTATGCAACAAACTCTCATGGGAATGTTTTTTCGAATAAACCCAAGCTATTTGCCTTGCCTAATATATTCTTGCGGTCAAAAAGATTATTAAAAAATTAGTGTCGAATTAATTACCAGCCAATTAATATATTTTTCATTTAAAGCAATTTTTTGTCCCACATGAATTTTTGGTATTAAAGAAATATTTACTTTAATGTGATGTAACGTACTTTAAAAGGTACTTAAAATCAATCACCGGTTAAGTGTACTCATAAATTATTTAGTAGACATTTTACCACAATAAAATAAAATTATCAATCATTCAATATTTAACTTAACTTTTAAAATATACGTTTTATACTTATAATATTTATCTAGATATCAAAAATTACAACGATTATAACTAATTGAAAAATACTTATATGTTTTTGTACACACTGTACACACTTCATTTTGTCAAATGAATGAATGGAAAATAATAGTATTTTTGAAGTGTGTAAAATATTTAATTCCTAGCTTTTGGCATAAAAAGCATTCTTCCACTAGTGAAAAATACAATATTTTTTCCTTAAACATTCAAAAACTTCTGGTGTGCGGCTTTAACTTCATCCAGATTGTCGGTTGCTTATAATACTGATACATACCCGTATCATGAACAAATTGTTTAATGCAAATGTTTGATAAATTTTTCATGAATATTTTTTTAATTTTTAAAGAATTTTATTGTATTTTTCACCCGTTGGATCCGTCTCTGGCTTTGTAGCTGAAAGCGCTCAGCTTGGAATTAAATATTTTAGTCACTTCAAAAATACTTTTTGCCTCCATTCATTCATTTAATAAATTATAAATAAAACTGTTTGAGTGTTTAAGCCTTGGTTTGATAAAAAACGATATGTACCGAATTTAAAAATTAGTAAATTAAAGTATCTTATGTCGTATAATGGCATGGAAAAAATAAATACCGATTTTTGAAATTAAAATACTATATTAAATAAATTAAAAAAGAATGAATAGCACAGACTATTACAAAAATATGTCAAAATATATTCTTCTAATTTTATGACCGTTGTCGATCCTTGGCTATCATGTGGGTCAACTAATGATAAAGTCATCTATCGTGACTGTATTGACAGCAGCTCTAAGTAATGATGTAGTCGATTTTCCGTTACCATTGTCTTAGATTTTTCAGTCATAATGTTTTTCTTGTATCACGACCACGTTTACCTTGGATCTTTCTGTGAATGATCAGATGTAAAAGTATATTTTTCAGGGTGTCTAATAATGTGACCTAATTATTGCAGCTTGAGTATCTTTATTAAATTAAGCAGTTGTGTTGTTTGGTCCAGTCGTCTAAGGCCTTCCTCATTTTTAGGACCGAAACCAGCTTATTCTTAGTAGTCTTCTAGATCTGTGTTAAAAACGAGTTTATATTTGCCAAAGTATAAAACATACAAGTTCAAAATAATGTTATTTAGAGTTATTAATTTCCAAATATTACATTATCGTCCACAGAGCTCTCTTGGTCCCACGATTAAAGACTAGTCTTTCGTTTATACTACGACTTGACTAAAAAATAAAAATTTTAAAATAGCTTGATAAAACCGGGTATCCGATTCTAAAACGTGCACAACTACCCGGTTTTCTATGATACCAAATAAGGTAGCAAGATGTACTGCCAAAATTTAAGGTTATGACACTGACTTAATGGTTGATATGGTGGAAAATGGCGTCCATATACTCGGTATAAGGACGCAAGTGCTGAAAATGAATCTCCCGTAGCTAAATATATTAAATTTACTAGCAGCTTAAATTTTTGTGAGATGGCTTGTCACATTACAATATCTTGTTTTTTTTTGAATAATTTGGAATATTCAACATTCTTTAATCATTTTTATATCCTAAACCTTTAGCGAGGTTAGTGATGCTCCCTAGAAGGTGAAACTTCTTGTTCATATTTACACGACTTGCCGAGCCTTGTAAATATTGCTGTATTAGCAAATCTAGTATTTATACACATTCACTCACAACGACATTCGACGTCATTTTATAACTTAAATGTTCGATCAATTTCTATTAAAATGTTTGAAATAAAACGTTTCCTTAAGGCGCGTTCTCATGAGTCAAGTATAGTTGATCAACAAAAGTTGAATGAAAAATCTAGTGAGAACTTAGTTGATCAAGAAAAGTTTGACCCAGTCAAGCTTTTATCGTTTAAGAGATGAATGACCATGAACTGTTTTCAAGTTGGAGCATGTCTTGAAGTGTGTGAACTGGACAATTAACGTTTTTCTTCACACTACAGACAAAAATGTAGATAGAATTCACAAGTAGCGCTCTAGCGAGTCTCATAGACAGAATAGACTCTTATATAACTAACTTTGGCTAAAAAAATTTAAACTTTAATAATTAATATTTATTGTTTCCATAAAATTTGAAACGGTATTTTTGGCGATTCGGTATGCGGAGCAAGCATTGCAAATTATTAAACAGTAGTTAAATATCTTGTAACTTGCAGCTTTAATTTTGGCGATGTTGCTGGTCGCAACACTGTATCTTCTTTTATGGCATCCTGCACTTTTGACAGCAGCTCGTTGAAGTTTTCTCCCAATCTATTAATTTTTAGAATCCAATCTTTCACCCAAAAACAACTTTTGACTTTTGACTTTGTTTATAATATTAACAATTCTAGTTAGGTAACCGTTTTTTTTTAACAAAACTTTAACAATTTTTACACATTCACGTATAGTGACGTTTGACGCCATAATAATTTATTCAGGTTGTTTTTAACTTTTCTTCATTAACTAAAATTGGTTAACTAAACATAACTCGTGAGAATGCGCCTTTCTTCCACTTTTGTCGATCAACTAAAACGGTTCAACTAAACTTAACTTATGAAAACGTGTCTTTAGGACGCCTTCTACGAAAACTCTAATGACAACCTATCTTTTAAGAGAATTGATCAACTTTTTAGTTGACCCAGTCAAACTTTTGTCGTTTAAGTGACGAATCATCACAAATTGTTTTACAGTTAAGGATTGTCCTTAAACTTGCAAATTAGGAAATCAATATTTGTTGACTCTGAAAGTTGTTGTGCTATACGTGCGTGTTTTGATTGTTATAAAAATCCAGCAGAAACCGGAACAGAAAATGTATTTCCTACACCATCGTCTACATCTGTAAGTACTGGAAATGATAAAACTGAGAAAGAACCGATAGATTTAGGAAATACAAAACTGCAAATCCGCCTAGTACAAAGCAATCCGAAACAAAAAATATCTTTCATGCTCGTCAGAATCGCAAACTAAAAACGGCAGAAAATGATTATATTTCAAATATAACCGCAGCAATTTGTAAATTTAATGAGAGCTTACTGTCTCAGTGAAAAATGACCTTTCGTGCGACTTTAGTTCATATTATTATCAACACTTCTTTAAAAAAAAACTGCAACAATGTGTCCACATTTACGCACAACGGCGTTAGACGCCATTTTTAGATTGACTCATTTATTCAATTTTAATTGAAATATGTGAACATTAATTATTAATTCAAGTTCTTTTCGACTTTTGTTGATCCACTAAAATTTGTCCAACTAAATTTAACTCGTTAGAACGCGTCTTAAAAAGATTTGAATGTGTTGATTACCACGATTCATTGTTTTACGAAAAATACTTTTTTATTTGTTAGAAAGGTTTTGGTTTTTATTTTGTGCTGATTGATTCGAAAATCAAATAAATTTTTTTCAGTATTTATTTTAAGAATTATATAAAGGGATAATATTCACCACACTTAAGAGGAAATAAAATACAGATATTGTTAAAAATACCTATGTACGTGACCAATGTTATAATATTATTATATTATAAATTATTATATTTATAAAAAACTGCATTTTTTTAGAATTTGATAACTCTTGTTAATCATGATACTTAGACAAAAAACATTAGTCATAATTGTATTGTTGGTTGCCTAATAGTGTTCGACTCGACTACGTAATTTTATACATATTATTTATTATTTGCCAACACTTGATATGTCAAATAGAACAAGTTTTCAGTAGAGCGAAATTAAAAATTTATAACATAATGGCAATTTATTTTTATTTTTTACTCGCTAAAATTTTCTTAGATTTGTTAAAATTTTCTTATATTTCTATATAAATAAACAAAATGCTGCTTAAACTGATAGTGTACATTATATTTGGAAACTCTATTGTGAAAACGGATTTTACTAACATAATATCATGTTTTGGCAAATATCTTAGATGCCATATATAGACATACCTTGTCAAAGTGAAGTAGGTATATAAAATACGTGAATATCATAATTACAAAATAAAAAATAAAGAAATTTATACTGAAATCAAAACTTTGATATTTAATAACGATGGTTAGTTTTAATCAATTTATAAATAATTTAAAATTCACCAATTTATGGAATTATTAAATTTAAACTGCAGTATAAAATCTCTTTGAAATGAGTAATAACAATTAGAAACATTATTTTTATTCACTGTTAACAATCTACATAAAAAAGTAGTGTTTATCATTTAAAAATAAAACTTTAAATTCCATCATTTATATTCTCACTACTCTTAAGTTCGTGGTAAAATGGATGGTACACTGGATCAAGGTATTTTAACAGGAAAAGCAAGTCTTTCTTTTTTTGATGTTTTATGGTTTTAGGTCCATTATAAACAGGTTCTAATGCAGGATCCATCTGCTGTCCTCAGCATTTAATATTAAGCTTATAACGTCAAGGTCCTTATGTGAATATTTAATGTCTATAACACCCAAGTTTTACTAAAACGTAGAACTTGTATATCATGCCTTTTCATATTTTTATTATCCACAACTTTAACACGCTTATATTTAAAGACAGAAAGCTACTTGATCTGATCCACGGTCTGAGAACCCCTCATGCTACATGAAACATGAAGTGGTATTTTCAGTGCAATTTCTAATGGTGAGGTTATATGTCCAGAGACATTTTTTATAGTAGACATTTGTGCTTAAATTGGGTGTTGGTAGGTTCTGTTACAAGTCAAATACTAAAACAACTAATTTACCGATACTATTTCTAGAGAACTCTATTTTTGCTTTTCTTTTCATTATAGGCAATCTTTGCCAGCTGAAGGTGTTTTTATTTTTCCCTTTATTCACGGCTGCACGTATGTCTTCACTATTAGAGGATTTTTTCTTGTTTTGTAGATAATTACAAGTCCTACATGATTCAATACTAGGATTTTTAAATTTATATCCCTTATAAAACTTATAAATATATTATATTTATAAATTTTTTAATCTCAGCATAAAACCTTCCAATTTTTGTAGTTGGATGGATCCCAATAGAATTTATTGCATTCGCTTTTTAAGAGCGTTAGGAAATGTATGGAACTAAAGTGATAATGCCGAAATAAAAATGCCATTATTGAGCATGGTAAATGCACTTTCCAAAGTACATTTAGACGTGATTAAAAATAATAAATTCGTAATTCGGAAATAAATAAGTTCAATATTACTACATACGATTTTGTGGGGTCGCTAAATACAAATATTTTGTCGGTTATGGTTTCCGAGGCACCTGGTACTCAGGACGGACCTCGTCTTCTAGATTTTTGTGCAAATTGGATACAAAATCAGTGCAAACTCGTTACTCAGGGGGTTTTTGGTGTCACTAAATTTAAAATTAATAACTGTGTAGATTTGTTTAGAATAGTATTTGTGAAACCAAATTCAAATATGATAATATTTTTAGACTCCAGGAATGCCTGAACTATTAGACGGAGACGATCAAAGCGGAAATATCAGCGAAGTAATGGAGAATACGGATTATACAGGATTTAAAAAAGCTAGTTTATTGGTAATGAGACATTTGTATAACAATAATTTCTTGTAACTAATGCATAATGTATCTTTAAGAAATTGTCTATTCTACTTTAATAAATTAATTTTGTCAATTTTATTTTATTATTAAAAAACTTGTCAGTAACCTATAAGTGCCTAGATTTTTCAATTAAAGATAGTTTCATTGAGATGTAATTAAAAAACCTAGAAGTATACGATATCTATAGTTGAGTGCAATATAATCTACTCAAAATTATTTTGCGAGAGTATGCCTCCGGTTTCAATCTAAAACGTATAAATTTAAAAATATTTAGTGTGCAATCATTAACCTCATTATTAATCAAAATAGTTGTGTTTTGGTTGAATCGTATGACGTATTAAAAATAAAGATTGCAACGCGAAGAGAGTGGGTCAGAATTTGACTCATTGAAATCGGCACACACCGACTTGTTTCAGTTAACATCGTACTCATCAATTTCCATAGCAACCCACTAATACATCAGTCCTTTTTACGAATTTCGCGAGTGGATTATAAATCCACATCCGTCAAAGTAGATCAAGCATTAGCATGACTAAAAGAAGGCCTGAGTCAGACGGCCGTGGCCAATCGACTAGAATTAAAGCCAATGTATTCCAAGTGTATGGTCAGTACCAAGATCCTGGTGATTATGTCAGCCGACAAGGAGGAGACCATAAATGAATAACAACGGAGATAAATTTCTTGTATCGAAATCCCTGAGAAATCGACATTTGACTGGTGCTTATCTCAAAGAAGAGCGTACAGGAGTCCGAGGTATGGTAACGAGCATTTGGACAGTCAGAACGAGACTAAAGACAGTCAACCTGACACCAAAAAGGCAGTTACTGGTCCTAAAATAACTGCAGCCCAGAAAAAAAGGCAACTAGAATTTGCTCACTAACATCTGGATTGGGACGAGTATCAATGGAGTCAGATATTATTATTCAAAAAAGATAGGATCTCTAATAGGATAAAAGGCGCCGAGTCAATAGAAGGAAAGAAGAGCGATTTGCTGATTTGCTTAATACTGTGTACGAGAAACTGTGTCATATGGAGGCGGTTCTTGTATGTTTTGGCAGGCATTTCCATAGATGGAAAAACTGAGTTAATTTTCATGCTTGGTGGAGGATGCGTAGGAGGTTTAACAGCGGATCTTTACATCTGAGGCATTTTAGAAAGAAGTGTGGTTCCATACGCGGGATTTATTGGTGATGCCTTTATTTTAATGCACAATAATGCACTATCTATGCCATACCGCACGAGTTACCACCTATCTGATTGAGATCGGCATATCTACAATAAATTGGCATGCCTTGAGATCAAACTTAAATTTAATAGAGCATGTTTACACCAGGGAGCATTATGAAATAGAGAGCTGCACTTAATGATGAATGAGAAGCAATGCCTCAAGAA
Organism: Diabrotica undecimpunctata; assembly: GCF_040954645.1. Taxonomy (NCBI): domain Eukaryota; kingdom Metazoa; phylum Arthropoda; class Insecta; order Coleoptera; family Chrysomelidae; genus Diabrotica; species Diabrotica undecimpunctata. The sequence goes on from NC_092806.1 coordinate 134,417,974, forward strand.
TTTGTTAGAAAAGTTATCTGATTCATGCGAAACCGATTGGAAAGTGTTATTAGGAGTAGGGGTGAAAATATTAAATACTAAAAAATTAAGGATTTCCTTTTTGTAATTGATGATCTCTCTGTTCAAACCGTCTTTTGTGCGTTCGTTCCAATAATGAATTTTTTGGAAACTTTGTTCGTATTGAATATGGTTTTTATAATGCGTCCTCTAAATAATGCAACAGCAGTTTTTGTAACTTCAATAATAAAGTTATTGTTTTCATGGTACATATTTTTATTTTCATACTTCCTAAATTGAACTTCTTCTTCTTCTTAGCCTTTTGTCGTCCATGTTTGGACATAGGCCTCTCCCAACTCTTTCCATCGGTCTCTATCCTGAGCAATATATTTCCAATTTGTTCCGGCTATTCTTTTAATATCATCAACCCATCTCATCTGTGGTCTTCCTCTTCGTCGTTTGTCTTTTTGTCTAGCAGTGTGGCCCGCGAAGCTCCATTTAAGTTTGGCAATTTCTGTTGTGTGTAATTATTAGTATGGGTGAGTTTTCGATAAACAGAGTGATGAAAACTTTGGGATTGGTTTTTCTTTATTATAACGTCGAGAATCGGTATGGATGAATCAGTTTTTACCTTCATCTTGAACTGGATACTAGGATGTATACCATTCAAATGGGTCTAAAAAGACGCCAAAGAATCCCTGCTGTGGGACCAAATGACGAATATATCGTCAACATATCGTTTCACTTTTTTAAAATATTGCTATAGATAAAAGTTTAAACATAAACTAAATACAATATTCAGCAAGACCACTTATTTCACATTAAACATTGTATGTCACACTTATTTTATCTTCCAAAATCAATAAATGATGCCCCCATGGGCTCCCCACTATTTTTAGTAATTACTCAAATATTGACTATATTATATAGTTATATGGAGCCTTCGATTTGGTTACAAAAGAAGTTTTTATGGTCAAAGTATATTTAAAAAAAAAAACAAGGAAACCATTACAAAGAGCTTATTGTGGACATTTAGAACGTACAGATTTAGTCATACGGCTCACACTCCCTCTAAGGGGAAAATTCACTCATCCCAGATACCTACGGTATCAAAAGGACTAAGCTCTGGTGGGACTCTTACTGTGTTATCGAACCCTAGGTGACTTGGTATGCTGGAGTATCTCCCAAAAATTTTCATACACATCTGGACGTCGCGAGGAGTAGGTACAGCTTTCTGCATATCCTTATAAAGATATTCATTTAACCCAGCTGTTTTATGTTCTCTATGAGGTTTTTGGGAATAACACCAGTAGTAGATAATTACTGTCTGGCTACTGTCCATTCTCCACTGTCTCCTGATCTGTATATCCAGATCTCTGTACTTGGCGATTTTTTCATTGTATTTAACATTGTATTTATTGATGTTAGGTGTTGCCACATCAATAAGTGTTGTTTGCCTAGTAAGTTTATTATTTGGTATGAGATCCGGTCTGTTATATGCCACTGGTAGGTCTATGAGTACAGTGCGGTCCCAGTATAACTTGTAGTTGTCATTTTCAAGCATTTTGTCAGGGAGGTATTTATGACAAGAGAAATGGTCGGTTGAAAGAAGTCCCAGTTTGTCAGTCCAAGTTCTGGCTGGATAATCTTTTCTATTGAGTTATGGCGTTCTTTATAATCAGTACAGACAGGCAGCCCCTGGTAAGATGTTAAAAGGTTTCTTGAGCTTGGCATCCATATCGGCATTCGCCATTTTGGACTGGGCTAGGATTTTTAAAAATATATTTCAGGTAATTTTTAGTTCGAATAACCTGATCCGGAATGGCAAGTAGGACATCCTTAGTCACGGGAAACATCTTTCCTGATGTCAGCCAATAGTTCGATGCTGTGTTGTCGACATATTCTTGACTGATCTTATTGATATTGTTCTGAAGCTATTTTCTTGTGGCATTTTAAATTAATTACTATTTAAATGGGAATAAGCCACAATTAAAGGTTAAAATACGTGTATTGACGTTTCAATATTCGGATTTCCGAAGTGGAAATTGAAACGTCAATACACGTATTTTAACCTTTAATTGTGGCTTATTCCCATTTAAATAGTAATTGATCTTATTGAGATGTCGCTCATGCAGCGGTTAACTAATCCAGTGAGCATTTTGTCTAGCTTAGTCTATTTGAAAGTATATTATTACATAATATTATCGTTTTAAGGAAATTTAAGGAAATCATTTTTTGGATCAAATCAGATAAGTATTAAGATTGCATTTTTTTGCATTTATAAAGCATTTCTTTATGTTGTGTGAATCTTTGTTTCGTGTAGATTGCATATCTTTGTTTTTTATGCGTTAATAAATTGTTTTTTATGATTTGGTTTTATTTCCAATTGGCTTCTATGAATCTTAATGCAATACAGAATTAAGAAAGGAAGCAAGAATAACCTTGATAGAATAATGTATAAAATTTATTAATTGTTGGTTTTAACTTTTCTGTGATAAATAAAATAAATGAAAATTTCAGTATAGTAAATTTTGGTTATCATAAATATATATTTTTGTTCTAAATCGCATTCACTTCTTTCCTATTAACAGTACATCATCAGCACATATTTCTTAATTCTCTTTACTATCCCATTTGAATAACGTATGGTCCTAAAGTTTTGGGAAAAATTTCACCTGGTCTGATTGAGAAGCAAAATGCATTTAACAAAGAAGGCCATGGAATTAAAATGTCATCAGTTATTGACATTTAATAAACAAAGCAGAATATTTTGGTTTGTGCTCTGCAAAATGTCTTATAAAATTGATATTCGTCGAGGTGTTTATAATATGGTTGGGCGAATATCGAAACGAGATATTGTTAATATTTATCGAGATCAAAACATAAGCAAATCGACAATTTATTGCACAATCAGAGAATGTGAAGAAGAGATACCATGTGTTAACTTGCGTAAAAGTGGCCGACCGCGGATTTTGAACCATATAAGAGAGGCAAGACTGATTGAAGCAGCTAAGAACAAAATTGAGGTCTCACAGCGAAAACTGGCCAGAAGATTTCATGTTGGAAAGACTACAGTATACAGGACGCTATCGAGTAACAATTATAATCTACCGAAAAAGAAGGAAAGCTCCAAAATACACAGAGGATCAATTAGAGAGAATTCCGAGATGTTGCCGCGCGTTAAGGCGAGTGCATTTCGTCAACAAGTTGATCGTGATGAACGATGAAAAATATTTTACTTTGTCCAACTCTGAGATGAAGGGTAACGATGGGTTTTACACGAACGATTACGAAAATGTACCTGATGAAATAAAATTCAAAAGTAAGAAAAAATTTGAGGACAAAATTTTGGTATGGTGTGCAATTTCTGAGGCTGGCTTTATCTCACAGCCGTACATTGGTGTTGTTCGAGGCGAAGCCTTAAACGCAAATATTTATATTCAAAGATGTCTCTCTAAATTGCTTTAGTTTGTGAACACACATCATGCAAATGATCAAATAGTCTTTTGACCAGATCTTGCTTCATGTCATTACGCGAGGATCACAAGGGACTGGTACGAAACTAACAACATTACCTTTGTACCGAAAGCATACAATCCCCCCAACCTATCTCAGGCTCGTCCAATTGAAGAGTTCTGGGCAATATTAAGTCGGAAAGTCTATAATAACGGATGGGAAGCACAAAATCAGGAACAGTTAAGACGCCGCATATATACAAAAATTAGAGAAATTGACGCCGAGGTCGTCCAAAGGATGATGCAACGTGTCAGGGGAATTATTAGGCAAATCGAAAATAATTCGATTTACCAAATAATAAATTCTCACGTAGACGGAGGAAAACGGAAGAAAAATCGATTTACCAAAAATCTGTACACCATAGAAACAAATGTTTTGAATTAAAAATGTAGATAAGATAATTGTAAACAAAAAAGTTTATTAGGATGTTTGGTGTAAAATGAATGTTCCCTTAGAAACAGCTATTGAAGCGATCGGTGATTTAAAATGTTAGTTACGCGCGCGAAATCAATGCTCAATAAAATTTGTATCAGCTCGACGGTAAAAATTCAATATCTTTTGATCAGAGTGTCCTATCGACAAAAATCAAGATGCGTTTTAAAGGTAAAGAGTGTAGCTTTTGTATGTAATTTTTATGTTTTGCTGCAAATGAACTAAGTTTTTATAGAGGTGTTAAATAAATAAACGTGGTGCGATTTTTGCCACTTTTATGATTCACATGAGATCAATACAATCCCTTTCATTGACCGACCACTATGGAATTTTTATAACTAGAACCTCATCTTTAAAACCTATACTGGACAAATAATATAACGTAAGGATAATAATGAAACAGTTGGTGAAATGAAACTCACATATATACATGATTTTTGTCGATTTCGAGCATGCCTTTGCAGCCATTACATGCTTCTTTATCGAAAATTCCGAAGCTAAAACAAGTCCTGCAAAAATAATATATATTATAGAGTCATCAAATACAGAGGCAACATGACACAAAATGAGATTAATAGTAAACGATTTAAAATTCGTATTGGAATGAGTCAAGGATGTGTACTGTTTTGTTTTTTTTTACAATATAGTTATGTACTACATTCTCGCCAAACTAAAATCTGACACAAAAGCCATAGATTGGACGTTAATCACACGTCTAAACGATCTAAAGTATGCTGATAATGCATGATTATTATAGAAAAGGTTGCAAGTTGTGGCTGACCAATTTGCAAAACTTTTCTCTGACGCGAATAAAGTAGGTTTGAAAATCAATCATACTATGAGAATTAACGTAAGTTAGAACCGAATTAAAATACGAGTATTCCAGTAGAATATAAAGTTTGTTCTGTTCTTCTTCTTCTTCTTCTTCTTCTTCTTATAGTGCCGTGCACCTATAGTTCGTTGGCGAATTATCTTAAGGCCAGACGTCTGTCTTTTGCGGCATGCAAAAGATCGCAAGTGTTATTTATGCCTCTCCACTGTCCAGTTCTTTATGTTCCGTAGCCATGACATTTGTTTGTGACCTACTTCTCTCTTGTCTTCAATCTTTCCCTGGATCAGAGTTCAGAGTTTCTAAGATCCTCTTAGAATATGGTCGAGGTATCCAATTTTTCGTACCTTAATCAAATTGAGTAGTTCTATCTCAGTATTTCTCAGTATAAAAAAGTGCGTTTTTTCTTATTGCCATGCATTTAGTTTTTCCAGCATTTATCTTCAAGCCATATATATTTCCTACCATGTTTATTATATTAAACATCAACTGCATATCACGTTCGTTGTCTGTTATTATCGCGGTGTCATCGGCGTAACAAATGTTACTTATCGGGAACCCGACAAATAACATAACATAATAAGGTTTATCCTTATTCCATACTCAGAGCCTTACAGTGCCTCTGCAAAAATGTTCTCCACACAGAGATTGATTCCAATAGAGATTCTGGATAACTCATATCTTTCTCGTCAATGTTAGCGTTGTGTAGCATTTTTATCATTGCGTCATGTTTTACGGTGTCAAACGCTTTTTCATAATCAAGGAGTGTTACGACTATATCCTTTCGTTGATCAATGCAATTTTATACAAACGTATTCAAGCAGAAAGCTGCTTTACGTGTACCCAGTCCGCTCTTGAAACCAAATTCTGTCTCACCGCTTAGATCTTCCAGCTTTCTGAACATTCTTGTGTGAAGTATGCGAAGAAACACCTTAAGCAAATGGCTCATTAAAATTATCAGTCTGTGGTCTTTGCATTTCGTCGCTCTTTGTGATTTAAGAATCATTATAAAAGGTTGAACAAAGCCAATCCGTCGGAATGTGGCGGGTGTTATATATGGCATTAAAAATTGGTACCAGCATGTCGATGTTATCATCTTCCAACAGTTTTATGGCTTCCGTAGTAATTTCATCCGGTCCAGGGGCCTTGCCTAATTTTGCTACTTTTATAGCGTACTCCACCTCAGCGCGAAGTTAGTAGCTGGCCGATTCGGTCTATTATCCGCAAAAAGGGACGAATCATTGTTTGCCCATATTTTAGCTAGTTCTTCCTGGGTGTGAACGTAGTTTCCTTGATCATTCATCAGGCGAGTCTCATGGTGTTTTTTGTATATACTCAAAATTTCTTTGACCTTTTTGTGTAGTCCAAAGCTGTCTCATTTTTCTTGTAGTGATTCCAATTCTTCACAACGTTCTTTCATTCAGCTTTCCTTTGCGTTTTTAATTCTTGCCCCTATCGTAGGTTGGATTTCCTTGTATTCCTGTTGATTCTGATGTATTTTGTACTGTCTGCGTTGCTACATTAGATCAAGTATATCTTCCGTCATCCACTCGTTTTTGTGATTTCTTTTTAGTTTACTTGCGACTACTTCGTCAGCCTCGACTATAGCTTTTGTTTTCTCATAGGTTTCCTCTATGCAATTTCCTTGTATGTTTCTCAAGTTCTCGTTGATGTGCTTACTGTATGTAGATCTAAGTTCTTTATCTCTCATTAATTCTCTAGTTTTTATGTATTTTTTATTAGATGGCTTTTTAACCTTTGCCAGTCGAAGCCTAACATTCGCGATTAGGGGGTTGTGGTCAGAGGAAATGTCCGCATCAGGGTGAGCGGCCACTCTTTTTATATAGTTGCGGAATCTTTTGTTTATCAAGATGTAATCAATTTGATTTCAAATCATATGACTTGGACGATCTCCTGGTGCTCGCCATGTATACAATCTTCTTGGTAGGAGTTGATACCACGTATTGGATATGACGATATAGTGGTCATTACAAAATTCGATTAGTAACTTTCCTCGCTCATTTTTGTTACCCAGACCGAAATTACAGACCGCATTACCACATCTACCCCTACCGACTTTGGCACTAAAATCGCCCATCATGATGTTGATATCGTTTTTCTTTGTGACTTTTAATGCTTCCTTTATGTCTTTATAGAAATCTAAAACTTTAGTTTCTGGTTTATCATATGTGGGGCGTAAACTTGGATTAAATTTATATTAATAGGTTGACCGGCTAACTTCACTATCATTGTGTTCTGTTCTATTACTGTGTAAACTGAAAATAGAAAAAATACTTATACAAACTGTAGATCTTTGTAAATAAAATAATCATCTGTAATGTTTGACCTTTTATTATAAAAAACGAAGATCTGCTACACTTCAGTGAACAAAAGGAGAAAGAGAATGAAATAAGGAGCAACAGAATGAAATGAAGAAAAAGAGAATAAAATAAATTCCAAAAAGGGGAGTTGGATTAGAAATACTAATAAATTGAAAAGACTGCACAAAGAGTGGAATATCTAAGAAAAAAAAGAGGTGGACTAACTTAAACATGGAGAAAGATCTATTATGGAAAATATGGAAGGTCAAGAAATGTGTGAAATGTGAAGAATTAGTGTTAGTTTAATAGCAAAAGCAACGAAGAAGAAAAATAAATTTTATAAAGTCCTACAAAAAAAAATACTCGTTTGTATAGGAATCTAGGACGTATCCTGCACAACTTATACCTCATTGAAACATGAGCGGAAACATGTAGTATTTAAACATGGTTGACCTAACTAAAAATATGAAGTTTCTACGAATTAGTGTTAAATTGTTGGTGTTTTTAAAAAATAAGATTTCAAACTTTCATTAAAGGTGATTACAAATGATTTTAATGAAGCAATTTGCTCTAAGTATCATTTATTTTACTAATTTGTCAAAAACACATGAAGGAGTAGGAATTAAGTTTAATGATGTTAACACCAGACTTTTAATGGAACTCTGAATTCTGGAGAGCTTCTTATAAAAGATAGGGTATTAAAAAAAAATAAACCAAGCATACTTAATTTACTTCTGCTGCATAGCTAGAACAACGGGTACCATGGAAGTATCGATACTAGAAGGCCGAAGACCAAGAGAAAGATCTCAAACACGATGGACAGACCAAATAAAGTCTCTGGTGGGAAAATCTCTACATGAAGACGTCTATATAGCACAGGATCGAGGCCAATGGAGACAAAAAGCTAATAATATTTAGATCGTCACCACGCTCTTACAAGGGGCCAAGGAATAAGGAAAGAGATTACCTTTTTAAACAACATAAAGACGCTAGACTCCAATTTGTGGGTCCCTACTTAGGCATATTTGTTACGGCAAACCATAAAAAATAGCTGTTATGGATACCAATACATAGCATGTCGTTAGCCTTGATAAATAAGGACTTATATTATTTTTTACTGACTAGATACATTCATTCTGGTATATCCTAGAACGGGGCTTATGAAATATAACCAAAAGAAGCGAAAATTAAGTTCAGACTACTGGAAAAATATTCGAAGAACGTCAAGTAGAAAGGTTATTTCCTTCTTCTCGCTACGCAAACATATCTCAAAGCAGCAGAAAAGTAAACACAAACTAATCATAAGTGGAAACTTCTTACTAAATATTACTTCCATAAGCAATGTGGAGAATTGTCTGCAACTGCAAAGATTCTACAAGCTCACGCCAAAGATAATTGGAACAAATATTTTTATATTGTTTTGCAACAGATAATAAAAAAAATTGTCGCAGATTAAATTTTTTTTATTTTTAATTCATATTTGTGTGACTATACTCTTTCTGCGTGCTTTCCGGTGTTTAGCTGATTAAGTGTGAAGTAATTGATAAATTACATACATTCCAACAGGTGTGAAATTTATTTTAAATTACTGTGTGTTACTAGATAATAAATACAATGGCAAAATAATGTATTTTAATTATAGTGATTAAAATGTAGTTATTATTTGTGAAGATCCAATTAACATAAACATAAATATTTATTAAAATAAACTTATTTGTGGTATAGTTCATAATCATTAGGAGCTCAGTACTGTTATTATATATTATTTAGAAACAAAATTATTTCTTACGAAAATTCTAATGTTAAAGAAGAATAGACGACTTTGTTTTCTACTTACCTGTTTGAGCTTATAATGAGGGATTGGAAAATCTGCACTAAAAATGTCTAAACTATGTATTAAATATGCATTTTAAAACAGGCTAAATGTACACAAATATGAACAAATGCCATACAGTTCTTGGATTGTTTAAAAAAATATGAATTCAGACATATTATTATGCCTTAGGAAACCGGAGAAAAAAGTTAAAACCACCAAAATTAACACCAAAAACCTAAAAGACGACAACTGCCAACAGCAACTAAACGCAGAAATAAATAAATTAACTGAAGGAAGCGTTGAATGGGCAGATATGAAAAAAGCCATACTAAAAGCGGGAAAGGAGGTCCTAGGCGAAGAAGAGAAAATAACTAAAAAAGACTGGATGACACCGGAAATAGTTGAGCTAATAACTGAAAAAATGAAATACAAAAATAAAGATGAAAATAAATATAAAGCCATCAAGAATAAAATCAAATATGAAATCAGAAAGGCTACGGAGAAATGGATGAACAAAGAATGCCAGGAATTGGAAGAACTCAGCAACAAACATGACACCTCAAACTTACATAAAAAAATGAAAGAACTTCCAGGCAATACCAGACAAAGAAGAACACTCATAACAAGAGATAATAATGGAGAAATACTTACTAAAGAGAGCAAAATAAAGGAAGTATGGGAACAATATATAATCCATCTTTTCCATGACGAGAGAGAAATGAGAGAAATGAAAAAGAAAAGCAATACCTACAAATTTTACCCTCAGAAGTAAAGAATGCCCTACAAAATGCAAAACAAGGAAAAGCACCGGGTCCTGATCAAATTCCAGTTGAACTGTTAAAAGCCTTAGATGACGGTAATATAAAGAGACTCACCCGAATTCTCAACCACATATATGTAGAGGGCAACATCCCGGAAGAATGGCTTAAATCGATATTTTTACCTCTACCAAAAAACAACAATCCCAAATCATGTAATGACTATAGATTGATAAGCCTAATATGCCTGCCACCCTTTAAAGATTCTCTTGAAAATTGTCCAAAACCGAATTTATAAGAAATGTGAGGAGCAGATAGATGAAACTCAGTTTGGCTTCAGAGGAGGCATGGGTACAAGAGAGGCATTATTTGCGTTAACGGTACTCTTGCAGAAATGTCGGGAATATAACAAGAGTGCATATGTATGCTTCATAGACTTTAGGAAGGCCTTTGACCGAGTGCAGCATATGAAGTTAATAGATGAATTAAAAAACATCACTTTAGACAAAAAAGATATTGAGTTTATTAAGGCTATATACTGGAACCAGAAAGCAGTAGTAAAGGTGAACGATATAGAAACAAATAATATACCGATTGCGAGAGGGGTTAGACAAGGATGCGTCTTGTCTCCGACGCTTTTCAACGTGTACTCATAGGTCATATTCAGAAAAGCCTTATGGGAAAGAAAAGAGGGAATAAGAATTGGTGGAGAAATCATAAACACCATGAGATTTGCAGATGACACGGTAATTATGGCTGAGAGTATAGAAGATCTACAAACTTTACTAGATGCAATAAATAGTGAATGCATTCAAATGGGACTTGACATCAACACAGATAAGACCAAATTTATGATAGTATCAAGGAGTCCAATAAATAATGAACAAATAACTTTTGGTGGGCAGCAAATAGAGAGAGTGACAAAATATAAATATCTGGGAGCTTACATCAACACAGAATTAGATCCAGACCAAGAGATCCGGGTACGAATAGAAATGGCAAGGGCAGCGTTCTTAAAATTGTTCTGTGACAAAAATCTGAATATTGCGTTGAGACTGAGGTTTGTTGAATGTTAAGTCTGGTCGCAACTATTGTACGGGGTAGAAACATGGACACTAAAAGCGCAAATAGTTAAAAAGATTGAAGCCTTTGAACTTTGGATATACCGGAGAATGTTGAGAATCCCATGGACTGCCAGGGTCACCAATGAGGAAGTGCTGAGAAGAATGGGTCGAGACAAAAAATTGTTGAGAACGATAAAAGTACGTAAGACTGCATACCTTGGACACATACTAAGAAATAATAAATATAGTCTTCTGCAGGTTATCATGCAGGGTAGAGTCGACGGCAAAAAGGGAATAGGTAGAAAGAGGAAGTCATGGCTGCGAAATATTCGAGACTGGACAAACATGACTGTAGACGAATTATTCCACGTTGCAAAAGACAGAGAAGCTGTCTTTTGCAACGTGGAAAGAATTAAAAATGTGGTCGCCAACCTCCGTTAATGGGGACGGCATAGGAAGAAGAAGATTATGCCTCACGTTGGCACATTGAGTAGTTTATTGCAGTTTTCAAAGCATTACAGGCGTACGTATGTGAAGAATAAGTGGCTCCTTTGTCATTCATTTCTTTATCATCACTGTCCACCAACTCATCAGCTTTCATTTGAATTATTTCGTTATCATTTGGTTATCAAATCATTAGAACCATCCTTTTTAAACCACTACTGTGCACTAAGTTCATCACATTGTTTCAATCCAGGCAATGTTTGGAATAGAGCTACGGCTTCATTTTTAGTAACAGTGTTATATTTCTTTGTATTTTTTTCTTGTCCTTCATTTAAAGCTAAGAGAGTTGGCCACAATTATTTCCTCACATTTTTCAAATTACTTTCATCAGGAGACTCCATAAATTATATACATTATCTAGCATGTAAATTAAGTCCTTCAGATTGAGGTTTTTACACATTGCACTACACTTTCTTCATATACATTAGCTAACAAGAGCTGTTGTGGTATCTGTTTTCTGTATATTTTTGGTCATGAATTCTATAACCCTATTATATCGATTGCAGTATAGAAGACACTTTGATTGAATAACATCACTGGATTCTTATTATCAATTTTGTTTAAAACTGTAATACTCCGGATAAGTTAAAGAACTATCAATAATAAGAAGAACATTTCCTTCTTCCTTGTGTTATTTTGTGTATTTTTTGTATTTTTTACACTTTAAACTAAAATTTCCTTGTATCATTCGGTAAAAAAATTTGTATTCGTCGACTGGTTTTTTTTACTCTTGTAAATTACTGGTAGTGGTTTAATATTTTTTAAATATCATAGTGTTTTACTTTTCCCAATGACTAAAAGATTTAATGCATGGAAACCACTTTCATATGCAAAGACCATCATTGCAAATCCTTCTTTAGAAATCTGGAACCAGGTGCATCATTTTTTTACGAGAAGCTAGTGAATTCCGGGTGAGAAATTTCCAGTATTATCAGAAGTATAAATATCGCTTCTTTTGTAGTCCCATTTGATCAAAAAAATGGTCTACGTAATCTAAAAGAACTAATACTACTTTTCAATACATGCTGGACTAAAGGAAAATCAGAACATAGTTTAATTTTCAAGTTGGGAGCGGACAAGAGAAAACTATAAAGTTTTTAGAGATGAAATCCTACATAGAGATGAATACGTACTAAGGATGAATTTGGAAAAAACTATGATCCTGACTAAATCCGCTGATGCAAGCATCCAATTAATTGTTAAGGATACTGTAATTGAGAGTGTGGATACCTACAAATACAAAGGAAAATGGATAACATCAAATGTAGAGTAAACCCAAAAAATTAAGACATGTATTGAAATAGTTCTTACAAGGCTTAAAATTGAGCCTGCGTAGCGCAAGCGGTAGGATGCTTGACTCGCAAGCCGGTGGTCCGGGGTTCGAATCCCACCGCCGGCAAGAACATCTAGACATTTTAAAAATGTCTATAGGCCCCAGGTCGACTCAGCCTGAATAAAAATGAGTACCTTGGGTAAAACCAGGGGTAATAATAGACGGTTGAAGCGTAGCACTGGCCATGTTACCTTCCTTGTATACCGTAGGCCCTAGATATAGCAGACTACCCTGCTATACTCCCAAAGCCGCGACAGCGGTATAAAACGGAAGACTATTATTATATTGAAATAGTACGTGCATCATTCGGTAAACTTTGAAAGTTTCTTTGTTGTCGGGATATAAGGTTAGGACTGCGCTTAAGAATGCTTCGGTGTTACGTATTCACTACTCTTCTTTATGGCTTGGAAGCATGTAAATTAAAACAATTGCATCTAAATAAGTTGGCCAAATAAGAATCCTATTAATATCATGGACTCAAAGAATGTCAAATCCAGAAGTTACTAGAAGAATATGAAATAAAGCTAAAATAATATTGACTATCAAAAGAAGAAAACTTGAGTACTTAGGCCATGTTATGAGAGGGCAAAAATACTCATTATTGCAACTTATTATGCAGGGGGCGAAATGTGGGAAGACGAAGAATATCGTGGCTTAAGAACTTGAGAAAATGGTTTGAATGCAGTATTACAGAACTATTTAGAGCCGCAGTAAATACGGTACGCATAGATATAATCATTTCCAACTTGAGTAGAAAATGGAACTTTAAGAAGAAGAAGGAGAATATTCAGAATTCCATTGATAGCATAAAGTACAAATGAGTCTATACTTTAATGACAAAATATGAATACAGACCTATTACAAAAATAAACAAAAATGTTCTCAGATACTTTGGTCAAATTACTAGAAAGAAAGAGGACATGGAAAAACAGATTTTCAAAGGTTAAACTCGAAGGCAGAAGATTAAGAGACAGATCTCCTTCACAGTGGTCTAATCAAATCACAGGCTTTTACCTCTCTAAAGAATCTTACAAGGCTCAAAATTGAAGAGAATATTACATAACTAGGTACATATTTAAATATGGCATTTAAATTAAAAGAAATTGCATTTGTGAAAAGCAGATTTCGTCCTATACTTTCGATGCTATACCAGTGGCGGCTGGTGTGGTAAAATTTTGGGTAGGCCAAGCCAGCAAATTACATAAAGCTAAGTGTAATCAGAGAGGGAGGGGTCACGGGGTAATGACCCCCCACCTTAAAAATATTTGGAAACCCATTTATCCTATTGGTGGTAAGACTAAAAGTGACCTTGCATCAGAGAAAAGTAATCACTTTCAAGATCCATGACCTCCCCAACAAAAATTCTGTAGCCGCCAGTGTGTGTAATACATTTTTTCTTGTGTGAGAGTGGGAATCTTTTTTTTTTCGAATTTTACGATTTTTTTTTAAATTTATTTGGCCAACCGTGCACTTGTTTGCAATTGTGTTGTTTGTTTAAAAATATGTTTTAATTATAGATTATGTTACATATTTTTTTATCATAATTTAAAAGATAATTTATATTACAATTCGATAATTACGTTACAAGTGACAACGATGGTCGACGTAGGCCCGATCGTCTGATGCCTAAACAGCAAGCATAAACACGACAATATAAATCGTTGTCCGGCAATCTGCTTAACTTCAAACGCTTATTGTACGGGGATCTTATGTGAGCTGGGTCGGCCAGTTCCGATCGGGCCTATTAATGATATTTAAAATGCGTAATTTAGTACATTTAAAAGGTATTATATATGCATTAATATAATTTTTGAATATGTTTATTCAATTTATTAATATTAATATGTTTTTCAATTTTAAAGCTCTTAAAATTATTGGGTAGGCCCGGCCTATCCTGCCTACCCCCAAAAGCCGCCACTTTGCTATACCACTACAGAAATATAATAATTACTGTTTCAAAATTCAAATACATAACGGGTGTACAATTATATAATAAAACATTTATTATTACATCATTTTGTTTAATTTTTAAAACGATCCCTATTTATAACAGAAATGACTTGCAAGTTTAAAAAAATATATTTTACCATATGGTTAACAGTTCGATAAACGAACTAGATAATTCCTTTATAATTATTTATAATGCGTAACTTCAAAAGAAATATGTTTATGAATATTAGTAATAATTAGGAATACAATCAACAATCTAGCGAACATCACATATAGTACAGTTAATTTCAAACATTTAACAATTTGTTAATTATTAGATACACCTAATTTTAAATTAAATGGAAAATGGAAAAAGACTAAAATGTATATTTTGCAGACCATATTAAATTAAACAAATAAAAGATTTATTTAATGAAAACATTATTTGTATGTAAAGGGTGGTTTTTTAGAGATACAGAACTTGAATAAGAACCCTGAAATGGAATAAAACAAGGATGACTTTTTTAAATTGACATGAAATTGCCTTTATTGGAAATATAATTTAAATATAATTTCTGTCATGACTGCAACGGCTGGCTCTGAAGTAGTCTAATCTGAAAGTCTAATTTTGGATGATTTTTTCAACATTTATGGCCGTATATTGGCAATAACGCGGTGAATGTTGTCCTTCAAGTGGTCAATCGTTTCAGACTTTACATTTCCGTACATAAAATGATTAAGCAGTGTTAAATCGTACGTTCTTAGAGGCCACTTCACGGGCTCGAAACGTAAAACTATGAGATTACTAAATGTTCCCTTTAATAAATCAAATGTGGCACGAGCTGTATAAAATGTTACGCCATCTTGTTGAAACTACAGCTCCGGCACATCATGGTAGTGTAATTGAGGAATGAAAAAGTCAGTAATCATGGCTTTATAGTGGTCATCATTGACTGTAACGTTATGGCCAGTATCGTTTTTGAAGAAGTACGGAACAATGATTCTAAGAGCCCGTGAAGCACACCAAACAGTCAGTTTTTCTAGATGTAATGGTTTCTCAATATACACTTAAAGATTATCGTCATTTCAAATAGGGCAGTTTTGTTTGTTAATTCTTCCACTATTCAACGTCAGCTATTTAACCAAAAGTGAGCTTCGTCGCTAAACAAAATTCGCTTATGAAAATCGGGATCAAAGGCCATCTAGTTTTGGGCTCATTTACCACATTTACGGATTGCTAGATGATCGTGTAGGTTTAATTCCTACATGAGTTGGAATTTTGTAAGTACGCAAACCAAGATCTTTTCGCGAAATCTTCCATAAAGTGGATGGACACATATCCACACCAATTTGGGTCCTGCTATATGCTATGCTCTATAGCAGTAACATCTTCTTTTGTAGGCGACGTCTGTATGACGTCTCTGTGGATGCGTATTATTATTTAGAGTAGATATGGTCAGAGAAGAAGAGGAAGACTCAAAACAAGGTTCCTTAATATCATCGATGAAGACATGAGAAATATGGAAAGACGTGCTTGGCGGAAAAAGGCGATGGATAGGGAATACTGGAGAGAAATTCTTGAGGAGGCCATGACCCACGCAGGGTGTAAAGCCAGAATGATGATGATAAAACGTCGTGCGACCGCGTTCTGTGGTTAATCGAATTAATTGCTCTGGTGGACTTCTATGTTGACCATAAAATGGACGTAGTGTGCGATACGTATTTCGAACAGAACTATCATTTTCAAAATAAATTTGCCCAATTTAGAAGCGTTGTTCGGACGTCAAGTCTATTGCTGAAATGCCAAATCAAACTTAACATAAATTACTTGATAGCTGTCAGAGTGGCCAATAGTTAAAACAGTGTTGTCAACTTACATTTCTATACCTCTAAAAAAACACCCGTTACTATTTAAGATCATTATTTTATATAAAATCGCATTCTTTAACCTTTTAAGATTTTATAGGTTTTTTATTGCAGATGTTTAACCTTTTTTATGTTCATTTTACATATTTTTTATTTCTACTGATTAACTGCTAGACCTCTGTGTTCTTTACTTATTTATGTTATAAATTTTCGTTTTCACAATGTATAATTCAGTAATAGCCTTGAGAAAAAGTGAGTCGAACTTTCAGCTTTTATACGCAGCTTTAAATGTTCTTTTTTAATTCCCATTTTCCATCAAAGTTTGGAAACCATCCTTACCATGTTGATCTTGCTTATCGCCGCTCTAGATAACTATGGGCTGCTACATTTGTTCGCATCATTTCCTTAGATTAATGTATTAGGATATATTTCGTCCTACAACATTTGGCCGTCCTGGATTTTTGCCCTTCACAGTGAGTTTGAATAATATATATTGTATCTCATACCCCAAGTACTTAAAATTTCTACCTATAATAGTCAATATTATCTTTGGTTTATTTACCACGCTTTAAACCTTCAATAGTCGCGTACGGTCTCACAGACCGATAGGCACTGTAAATATCCATCAAACCCTAAATATGCTTTTAAAAGTACGCCGTTTTAGGACTTTCTCTACTTCATTTGACGTTTCATCTAGACCAGCTGCACCGTTAGTTAATGTGATATTGTCAGATCAGCAGTTATCGGTCTCAGGTACTAAGACCAATGGTGAACGCAACCTTGGAAATATTTCTTTTCAGAAGAAATAATTATGACTGTTGTTTTACATATCAACGAAATGATTGACCTATTTTTCCTTTGTTTGTAAAATGATGTCGTAAAGGATATCATAATGCGGCATTTGTCGCAATAATTGATGAAATGCTTTTGGGATTTCCTGGGAATTTAATTTCCGTCAGTATATTCCGTCGAAACCAAGCAAATACGGTATAAAAAATTTAGCAAAGTGTGACGCTAGAATGTACTATTGGGGTAATTTGGAAGTGTATGTTAGTCTTCAACCAGACGGATCTTATAGACTATCAGCAGCGCTCAAGATGTTGTCATGAGACTCTATCAGATAATTGGTTCAGTAGCGGTAGGGTATAAGCAGTAGCTTCAAATTTTAGAGAACAAGAATAAAAGCGTAACGTAAATTTTAGAAGTTTTAATGCATCAAACAACATTTTTGAATTTCCTAATTATGGAAAATATTTCATAATGTAATGAAAGCTATTGATTAAATAAAATAATAACAAATTAGAAAAAATCATAGAATATGTAATATTAACAAAAAAAAATGTGAAAATTTACCACTGAGTTACATCCCCTTTATTTTTAATGACATCCACAATTCTTCGAGGCATAGTTTTTACCAAGTTCTGACAAAATTCTAATTTCAATAAATTTCATATTTCTCGCAATTTTTCCTTCAATTCGTTGACGGACCTGGTCTAATGTTTTCTCACAGCTTTTTTCATTTCGCACCACAAAATCACTGTGGGAGACAAGTCGGGACTGTTAGAAACCCATTCCAGAAGGATATGCCATGATCTTCAATACATTTTATACTCTTTTTGAGGTATGACAACCTGCGCCGTTGTGTTGGAAGACAAAATCTTGCGCTGATGTTAAACGGTGTTCCATAATCAGTAAAAGAGATTCTTTTAAAATATTCAAATATTTGTCCGTATTTATATTTCCATCAATAAAATGTAACTTTCCCTTTAGACGACATGATGCCCTAGATTATGACAGCTGCAGGAACTTTTCTCTTCAGACAGTCGGGATGGAAAGCTTCATTTTTCCTGCGTAAAATCTGGACTCATCACTCCATTGTATTGAATCCCATTGCGACCTATCTTTATGTTTTTTTTTGACCAGCTTCATATATTTTTTTATAATATTACAAGTGGCTCTTTCTTAGTCTAAAATAAAATGAAATTTATTAAAAAACAATTCGTACTAATACTACTTCATATAAATTCCACACTTTACTCCATATAAATTTCTCGTCGATTTTTCACTATGATGCGTCTTAATGCCCTTCAATCTGCTTGGGTTATTTTACTTTTTCGTACATTTCTAGGTTTTGTGACTACAGAATCTGTAGTTTTGTATCCTCTGACTATATTTCTTACACTATAGCGTGACAATTGCAACATATTCGCGATTTCCAAATTGGATTTTACAGTACGGCAAGAGATAAGGGCTTGCAGCTCGGTGATACTCCTCCATAGATCCCTACTGGAAGGGCGTGGTGCCTAAATACCCGTTTAATATATATTTATATATATATATATATATATATATATATATATATACAATAATATATATGTATATGTATATATATATATATAATATAATAATAATAATCATCCCGAAGAACCTCCTAGAAAACATAAAAAAGCTGGGTCTAAATGAACATCTATATAAGATCATGCAGAAAGCTGTGCTACTTTCGACATCCGGATGCGTGCGAAAATTTTTGGGAGATACACCGACGTACCAAGTCACCTAGGACTTGATAACATGGAAAGAGTCCCACCAGCGCTCAATCCTTTTGATACCGTAGGTATCTGGGATGAGCGAATGTTCCCCTTATAGGGAGTGTGAGCCGTATGGCTAAATCTGGATAATAATAAAGGTTCAGCCCGCAGGTTTTGATATGCAAGATGGCCAAAACATCGAGGGAATGGGTGTAAATGATATGTATAAATGTCTCGGAGTAAAACAAGCGCGGAAAATTGACCATAAACAAATGAAAACTGAACTAACTTCGGAGTTCGTGCGAAGAGTAAGACAACTAAATCGGTCATATCTTAATAGTAAAAATTTGTTTAAGGCATTAAATACGTACGCCTGTTCCGCGCTTAGCTACTCATTTGGTATTATAAAATGGTCAAAAACGGATATATAGGGTCTTCAGCGGAAAGTAAGAACACTTCTCACAAAAGCGCAAAAACATCATCGACGCAGCGCAGTAGAGAGAACAACATTACCGCGGTATCAAGGGGGAAGAGGACTTATGGATATAGGTGAACAATTGGATAAACAAATTGCTAATTTAAGAACTTATTTTCAGGTACAGTCTGAGACATCTACTTTACATCGAGTAATTTACGCAGTAGATGATACAACGCCGCTTAAACTGAGGGAACAAGAAATGCGCATAAACCACCTGACTCAGCAAGAAAAAATGCGCACCTAGATGAGTAAACCTCTGCATGGGCGACATCTCAATGAGATCAGTCAAGAATATGTCGACAATATAGCGTCAAACTATTGGTTGACATCAAGAAAGATGTTTCCTGAGACTGAGGGTTTCCTACTTGCCATTCAGGATCAGGTTATACCAACTAAAAATTACCTGAAATATATTGTGAAAGATCCTCAAGTCCAAAATGACAAATACCGATATGGATGCCAAGCTCAAGAAACCATCCAACATCTTACCGGTGACTGCCAGGCATTTGTCGGTACTGATTATAAAGAACGCCATGACTTAGTAGGAAAGAATATCCACCAAGAACTAGCTGACAAACTGGGACTTCTCCAAACCGACCATCTTCCTTATTATCTATACGTCCCTGACAGAATGCTTAAAAATGACAACTGCAAGCTATACTGGGACCGCACTGTGCTTACAGACCAACCAGTGGCGCATAATAGACCGGATCTCATACTAGTTAATAAAATTACTAGGCAAACAACACTTATTGATGTGGCGGTACCCAACACCAATAATTTAAGTGTTAAATACAACGAAAAGATCGCCAAGTACAGAGGTCTAGAAATACAAATCAGGAGACAATGGAAAATGGAAAGTGCCCAGAATTGAAGAATTCTTGTTATGCCACCATTTGTCGACTAGATTAGAAACAGAAATATAAGATATTTTTTGTAGTAGCTCAGTTTGATTGTAGGACTGGCATTTGAGAATAGATTTTTCAGCTAAAAATAGTCGTCTTAAATGTAAGGGAGGTTCCATCGATTCGGCTAGAAGATTGTCTGTCTGTCTGTCTTCTTCTACCTTTTCCTCTTTATAAGCAATTCTGCTTGTTCAAGGCGGGTTAATTGGAAGGTCGTCACTCCTTTTTTGTGCGGTCGTCCGATACTTATTCTGCCAATTGGTGACTTATCTCTTACTATTAAGGTTCTCTGTAGGTGTAGATTTGAGCGCACCTAGAACTAATCGCAGAGCCTTTCCCAAGTTTACATGCTCATTTTATTACTTGACTGCACCGTACTGAAGACGACCAATAGTCAGAAATACCTATATGCCGTTGCCTTCCACCTTATACACATTTTTTTTTCCTTTGTTGTGAGTTATGTCGATACCTACTAACTTTATTTTGCTATTAACTCGCCTTAACATTTTCTTGTTGTTTAAAACGTTTGACATTCCTTTTCTCAGGCAGCTTAGCTTCCTCCGTAGATGTGTTAGTTATTGCTTTGAATCTTCAGAGTCTTCTAACATTATTGCTCTTCGCATAGCTCTGTAGTGATCCTTTCGCAAGTTAACATGCCCGTTTTCTACTTGGCTGCACCGTACTGGAGACGATTAATAGTCAGAAATAAGTATGTACGGTTGCCTTCCATCTTATACACATATTTTATTATTTTTTTCCATTTGTTGCGAGCTGTGCCAATACTTAAATATACAGGGTGGTCCTTAAGTAATTGTACAAAAAGAAACAGTGGATTCCACACTTTAAAATATTACGATTTGAGCCAAATTGCTTTAATAAAATGTTGATATTAAGAAAGATACAAATATACGAGCAATATAGCGAACCAACTCTAGCACAACATACTAAACTGCAGAGATTACGATGGGCAGGGCACGTGGTCCGCATGCATGAGAATAGAATCCCCAGAAAATTATTAAATGCAAGAATGCAGGGAAAAAGACCTGTTGGAAGACCTAAAAAGAGATGGGAAGATGAAGTCGATGAGGATGCCAGGAACTGCCTGGGAACGCGTTCATGGAAAAGAACAGCGGTAAATAGAGATGGTTGGAGAAGCCTGTTGAAGGAGGCCAAGGCCCGATTTGGGCTGTAGCGCCATTGGATGGATGGATGGAAGAAAGATACAGGGTGTTAAAGTGCAAAATTAAAATTTTATTTTTCGCTATAACTTTCATGTTTATAAACATTTATGTATAAAAATTTACAACTGGGTACTTTTAAATATGAGAAATTATAATTTGATGCACACTTTGATGTAACTGATAAAGGGCGCCACTTATGCCACATATGTGGTATAAATTTGCACTTAACTTTTTTGCTCTTTAAGCTACCTGTATTTGGGATAAAAAATATTAAAGATACATTATTTTAACAAAAAAAAGGTATACTAGTTAATAAGTTCAAAACTCAACAGTTCTCGAGATAATCGCATTTTAAAAATCAGCTGCATAATTCTGATCTAAGACAATTACTCCATGCAAGAAAATATAGACAAAAACATTAATACTTCTGAATTTTGGTATAAAATACCTTTAATTTAAGTTAATAGTTAACGAAATAAATAAAATAAATATATCAGCAGGATAATTAATAATAGAATTTGACAAAATAACAGAATAATAGGATTTTACATCAAACATTTTACGTTTTAAGTTAAATTAACGTCATAATCAAATTATTTTGTTTACAAACCAAACTAAGAAACAGTTAAACTAAATAACATAACTTTTTGTCAAAAAAAGTGTTTGATATGTCCACCATTTTCTTTAATTCATTTGTCAATATATTCCATAAAAGATCGTCTCATATTAAATAGCATCATTAGTTCTAAAGAAATTGCTGCAGTGTTTATTTCTTTCCATAGTTGATTGCGAATGTTTATGGGAGTCTTATAGACACGTTGTTTTAATGCGCCCCATACACCAAAATCAAGCGGATTAAATTCTGGACTACGTGGTGGCTAGAATGTATAATGGATAAATATATTTTTTTGGATGCATATCCAAATCTTATGGTATATTATGGAACTACATCTTATTTGTCGCAGAGGTTAAATCATGTAATAAACTGTGATGTATCTCGTTCATTGGTTACTTATATACACACGGAATAATCTATCGATGACATTACTTATTTATATGATTACGTTACAGCTTACGAGTAACTATAATTACATCTCGAACAAATGGAATATTATGATTTACTAGCGAACTAATGTTATGCTGAACTAAATTGCCTGTGTGTTTACTATATTTATAACAATATCGGTTATTAGGACAACGATGATGTTTTTGTAAAAATGCTGAGTCTTTCAGGTTAGATTTGTAGCAAAAGTATTATGAAATAGGACACATATGTGGTATTTAATACCTGTGCTCTAATTTCTATTTGTCCTAATACAAATGGGTAAACAATTTTCGTAATGAACAATAAGTATTCTTTTCGAATTTTTTATGAATTAGATAATTATATCAATATTTCACCACATTGCCAAGGAATATGACTACCACGACCAATCCAACATTCAGAAAAGTTGTATTTAAGTATGTTCAAACTGCCTTCTCTCTAGAATGTGGTGGTGTACCATCTTGCATAAACCACATATTTTGGGTTTTTAGCATTTTACAATAGAGAAAAAGTAATACAACGCCATTATAGAAACTTAAGAAGCCATAGCAAAGGAAACTTGTAACATGATGACGGCCAACGTCTGAATACAAACACGGGACCTAAAGAAGAAGCACCCATAACAAAGCATTTTGTGATGTTGCATTATTATCTTTGAGTTGTTTTAATAAGAATAAACTATAAATTATGCTTATCTACAGGTATTCAGTGTTTTAATGCACAAATATCAAACTAAGAATTATTGTGCAGCTGACTTATAAAATGCATTTATCTCGAAAGCGGTTGAATATAAACAACTAACCTTAATAATTCAAAGAAATATTATTCTTCTAACTTTTCTTTTATTGATATTTTTATTTTTACATTTGAAATAATTTTAATTTTTTATCGTATAGCTGTAACGAACGTGCTTAAGACAATTTAATCTTGACATTCAATATTTCAAATACTTCAATGTCATTTTTTATTTGCGAAATCTTTTAAATTCTGTAAGTGTTTTAAAATGTATTTGTACGCCATTTTTTGTAATGTTCAAATTGTTTTAGTTTACTCCTAAAGAAGCTGTTAAATAAATGGCGAAATATTGAGTAATTAAGAAAAAAGAAAGATTTTTATTACAGACCACTTTACCCGATAATTTGAACGTATTTATATATATATATATATATATATATATATATATATATATATATATATATATATATATATATATATATATATATATATATGTATTTATATGTATTAATATTTGCATAAAGCCTGAGAATAACATAACAAATTTAAAAATAAATTTGCCTGTATTAACGCTAAAGCGGTTTTCTTCAATTATCAAGTAATTAATAATATGAAATATTGGAGCATATATAAACAGGTGATAAAGTATTAACCGCCAGTAGTGCGTGTGACCCGTTTAAGTAGACCGCATATTCAACATGGACCTCAACGTAATCAGTGGCTTATTAGAAAAAGCTCTAGGAGAAAAATTGGAAAATTATGAAGTTACCAAGAACGCAGAAAACGACAAGGGTCAGGGTCATTTAGGAAAAGTAGTTTTTATATCGGTGAGAAACAAAAATACCGGAGAAGACCGGCATCTTGCTGTTAAGCAGGTCCTTAAATGTGCATCCGAAGCTATCACCAAAGTCATGTCAGCACCATACATCAACGAAATATATTTCTATAATAAAGTTGTTCCAGTTATAAAGGAATATCTTAAAGCTTATCCAGAAGTTACCGTGATGGAAAATATACCAGTCTGTTACGCTACTTCATTGGAACCAGGACTAGAAAAACTTGTATTCGAAAACTTAAAGATTCAAGGCTACGAAATTCATTCTTTTGCGATACCTTTTAAGTGGAATATATACGAGGCAATTGCTAATATATATGGACAATATCATGGAGTATTTTATGGTTTTAAAAACAAGGAATCAGAAAAATATTCTCAACTCTCCCATGGTTTTCTAGACAATTTCAGGGGAATGATAGATCAAGGTAAAAACAATTTGTTTAAAATTTTATTATTATTTAGTATGGCTTAGTATTAGGATTTAAAGTACCACCATATTTCTAAAATATTTATTAATAGAATTTAAAGTACTACCATATTTAGCTCAGAGGAGTGCTCTTGCTCGTGGTATCAAATTCCATAAACCTATTTTATGAAATGATCCGTTATTTATATAATTTCACAGTCCAGAGACGATCCCCAGCTGCCTTGCGGTAGACACTTATCGATAATAAATATTAATGACTCTGTTAGACCTCTAGTAGGCCTCTAGTAGACCTCTTTTATTAACTATCTTATTAAAAATCAACCAGATATAAAATTACTTTCATCATCATTGGGAGTTGACTTCTCTAATTAAATTTCTCTATAGGTTTCTATCATGAGCCCTATCTATATCGATCCACTTTAGCGACATGTCCTGCATAAGCTCCTTCTCCCAGTTTTACTTTGGTCTTTCTCTCCTTCAACGAACCTAGCAATCAGCAATTCTTCGTATTGGATGATTAACTTCTCGACATTGAACATGATCAAACCATCTCGACCATTAGCATCAATTGGTGGTTTCCCTTAATATACTCATTCCTAATTTTATTTTTTTTTTTTTTGGTAATCGACTCATCCATCTAAGCAATCTCATTTTTGCCACATGCATTCGTTTTTGTCTTTCTTTTTACCTGCACGACACATAGCTGATCTTATGGCTATTTCGTAGAATTTTTGCTTCAACTTCATCGGAAGTTTTCTATCACATAGCACATCACTTACTTTCTTCCGCTTGCATGCATCTAACCCTAATTCTACTACATGCATCTCCATCTATTTCCCCATTTCGTTATAATACCGATCCTAGGAACTCAAACCTATTACTTTTCACAATTATTTTATCATCAAAAGATATCTATTTTATTTGTAGTAACTCCATATGTACATTACTATTTTTTATGGGAATAAGCCACAATTTAAGATTAAAATAGGATTATTTTTGACGTTTCAATTTCTACTTCGGAAATTGTATTTATGGACTATGGACTATGGACTCATATTGGCAACCTTTTCATCATTAGTCGATTTTCCTATTTTTTCGGTTTCCATCTTAATCTCCGTCTTCATTGGCTTCTTCGTTAGATTGAGATAACTTTTTGATTATCTTATGTGCTATTCTTCTTGTGACTATTCCAAGCATTGTGACTTAATTACTTTATTAAGTAAATATTAACACTTTATTTTCGGTTAATAAAACTTTTTCTATGCCTTTCTTTCTTTTTGATATTGTTTTTAAGTATGTGGTGGTGTGAGGTTTTAGGATTCTTTGTATCAGTGTTTTGTATACTTTCATTCATGCCTTTTAATAATAATTCTGTTAAAACATCTTTCCGTTAATCCCTTTTGTTGCATTTTTTTTTCATGGTCAACTACCGGTAGAATAAATTAATTCATATACGTGACTTGATTTCATGTGTATAATCATTGATTTTGGTTACGATTGTTTCCATGTGTAAATATTTGTCCACCTTTTGAACGAATTTGTTTCTAATCCATAACGTCTCTTGTTATTATGTTTTGTCAATGGTCATATATTTCATCGTTTTGATATTTAAAGTAAGTTTGTTCTCTTTGCTACTATCTACAATCTCATTTATCAGAACCTACATTTATTTAAACGACTCTGCGAATACTAATGTATCATCGGATCATCATAGGTTCTCTGTTGACTTTAATTACACTTGATGTTGTCCTTTAATGCGTTCTAAATTATCTCTTCTGAATATAGGATAAACAGAAGCGAAGAAAGTATGCATCCCTGCCTTTACCCATCGTTGTTCTTCTGTTTCTTCTGATAGTTTGTTGTCAACTCTAACGTATTCTAATATCTTTCATATCCAGATTTTTATCATAAACTAGCTGTAGGAGGAAATTATGTAAGACTTTGTCAAATGCCTTGTTGTAATCAAAAAAACAGATATAAAGAGGTTGGTTAACATTTCTAGAACTTTAGGCTAATACTTTAAGGGCAAACAAGGCTTTTTTGCCCCTATTGCGTTTCTGAAGACTAAAGTTTTCTGAACATCCTAAACATCCTTTTACGTATAATTTTCAAGAATATCTTAAGAGTGTGGCTCATTAGGCTGATGGTTCGGTGCTTGCCGTATTCTTTGGCGTTAGCTTTTTCCGGTCAAGTTACGAACGTCGGCTTAGCCGTTCTTTTGAAATGACGTCTGTATAATATATGGTATTGTACAAGTATTGTAGTATATCTATTTTGATAGGCTGCCATTAATTTAATAATTTCTGCTGGAAACTCTTCAAGTTTCCAGTTTCTCTACTGTTACATGATTTCATGTTTTCTGTTTACTTTTCATCTTTAAAGAATTTCTTTATGTATTGTTTCCATCTTTCTATTTTTTTGTTGTTGTCAAGGATAATTTTATCTTTTTCATCTAATAGGATATTACTCTGGTTTGTTTTTTGGATTCCGTCCAGTTATTTTACCTTTCTAATTAATAAAAATTAAATTATTAAACATAAAACTTAGTAAGCTAACCTTTAGTAACCCGAAAACTTTCCCTCCTGGTACCAGATGCCTTTTAGTCCATTACAGATAATATATTCGTATTCAGCGGTCCCAAAAATCCCTAGTAATGACTTTGCACTGATTTTGTACTGCATTCTGACAATACTTTAGGAAACTAGGTTCATCCTGGGCATCAGGTGCGTCGGAGATCATCGATGACATGATATTCGTGTTCAGCAGCCCCCAAAACCCCCCTAGTAATGATGTTGCATTGATTTTGTCTTGAATTTTCACAAAACCATTCTCAGCACCAGCTGCCTCAGAGACCATCGCCGTCATGATATTAATAATCACCGACCCCAAAATCTCCCTGATTAATAACCTTATTTTGTATCGAATTTCCATAAAACCTCACAAGAGGCCCATTTTGGGAACAAGGTACCTCGAAGACTATCGCCGTCATGATATTCGCAAATTAGAAATTTATTATATTTCATAACCTCGAAATACACTTTACAAAATGAATTTCCCGTGTTCAGTAATGCGCAATTTTCAGTTCCAAACCATATATCTTTAGTTCAAAAAATTTTCTGACGCTCTTACGAATTAATTGCAATAAATTTTCATTTTAAAATCCATCCAACTGCAAAAAATTGGTAGTTTTTCGGCTTTATAGTGGCTTGTCGAGGGCTTTTGACTGCATATCACACTACAATATTCTCCACAAATTAAATTACTATGGAATCAGAAGTATCCCCATTAAGCTTATAACTTCTTATCTATGTGGCAGACACCAGGCGGTAGTGTTTAAAGGTCATCTCTCCGATTTTCTATCCGTAAAACATGGATTCCCACTAGGTTCGTTCTTAGGACCTCTTTTGTTTATTATTTATATCAACGGTTTGCCTAAATTCACATTTCCGTGCAAATTCATACAATTTGCAGATGATACGACATACGTTATATAAGGAAAAAAATGTCTTATGAGGAAGTTTCTCAATCAATCACATGGTTTGCTGCAAACAAACTAAAACTTAACTCCGATAAAACGCAAAAATTGCTTATATCTGCAAGTAATTTACATATTGATCCAGATAACAAAAAGACTGTTAAACTATTGGGAATAACCATAGATAATCGACTGAACTCGTCGGCTCATATCTCACAACTAAAGAAAAAGCTATCAAATTCATTATTTGTTATTCATCAACTAGCAAGGGTTGTCAACTTTGAAACATTAAAAATGACATATTTTTCTTTATTCCACTCTTACCTAAACTATGGATTAATCATATAGACCATAATAAATGGTTCATTAATTGAACCATTAGACATGGATTAATCATATCAACCAATGCACTTTAAATTTGTTTCTTTCAAATTCAAAATTATGCCGCTACCTACTCTGTTGATATTGAGTTAAGTTCTGACTGGGAGTTCGCATCGAGACAGCAAAGTGAATAGACGTATTTAATACGAGTTCCAAAGCTATCGAGTTTAAAAAAGTAAAACACATTAAGTATTTAGTTAATTAGTTTTCATTAAACAAAAACAGTGTTATAATCAAATCCATCTAAAATCAACGGTTGAATCTGCAAAAACCAGTAAGTAAACAAAGTTTGTTTACATATATTTAAGCATTTATTGTCAATCGAAAAACACCCATCATTTTTCGAAATTTTGTTGAAATATCAAAACAAGTTCTTCAGGTGAACAGGACCGTACTCAGCCACAATTTAAATTATTAATGTGGCGTTTAAATAATGGATAACAAAAATCCAGGGGACCATGTCCCTAACCCTCCTCTGAACCTTCCCATATCTAGTACTTCAACTTAATAAAATTCCCAATCATACGCAACAATTACAACAAAAAATCAAACATCATCCAAATTTCCCGATAAACAGCAAGCCATCTTATTCACTTCCATTGACGACGTAAAAATTGAAGATTATCTAATAGCCTTGGGCAGTACTGTAAATCCTAAAGATATTATTTTCGCCTCACGGATTTCTCAAAATAGAATATGCATTTACTTATCCTCAAAAGAACTAGTAGATAACTTCTTAAAAAATTATGGTTCAATTAAAGTCAACAATCAAATTCTCACTGCCCGCAAATTAATCACTCCAAGTCAAAGAATTGTTTTATCCAATGTATGCCCCAGCATACTACATTCTATTTTAGAAGCAGAGCTAATAAAGCTAGGTCTAAATCTATTATCGCCTATCAACTTTCTTAAAATAAACGCGTCTCGCCCAGAATTTAGTCATATTCTCAGCTTTCGCCGACAAACGTATATTACTCCTTTAGAAAACAATGCAATATTGCCAGCTTCTTTCATAATAAATTTCGACAATACATCATACAGAATTTTCTTAGCAACCGACAACCTTGAATGTTTTTCTTGTACACAAGCAGGTCACTTAGCTGTAGTATGCCCACTTCTACAACATAACGAGCAAACTTCATTAGAGAATTTCGCCCAATGCACAGAAGCCGCCAACACTTTAGCGTCTAATGATGAATCTTGTCAAAACATAAGCACATCTTCAGTTAATCAAAACGTCAATGTAAGTACCAAAGAACGAAATAAACAGAATACGGAACCAATGAAAACATCTGAAACGGTAGCCCAAGAAACTTCAACGATTTCCATTAAACGACAAATGTCAGAGTCTACACCACCGCTTGAAGACCTCCACAAACAACCTACATTTCAAAAACCCAAACCCAAGAAAATTAAACCGGAAAAATCCATTCACGATGAAATGCAACCATTACAACAAATGTTTGAAGACGATAAAAACAATTTTACACTGAACTATAACCAAACTTTAAATTTCTTTGAATCAGCCCCACACAACGCAGACATATTGGATCTTCTTAAAACCTATACAGACAATGTACCAGGTTTCCTTAAGGATCTGGACACTATGTACACTCAAAGCTCAAAAAAGCTGAAAACAAAAATCACAAACATTAAAAGAAAATTACAGCATCAACTCTCCAGAACATCTGCATCAATGGACAGCGAACTCTCATCCTCTCAAGAAAACTTAAGTACTTAACATTCAGATGTATCATACAATGGAATCTCAACGGGTACAACACCCGTTGCGAAATGTTACAAAAGTTAATTGCTCAACAAACACCATCAGTTATTTGCCTTCAAGAAACTCATTTCAAAGATTCTTACCATGCAAGGTTAAAGGGTTTTAAATGCTTTTATAAAAACAGGACCAATAGAGATAAAGCAAGTGATGGAGTAGCAATCTATATCAACCAAATGTACGAAGCAGAACTAATACCTTTAAATACACCCTTAGAAGCTGTTGCAATCACAATTAATAGTGATATAAAGATCTCAATATGCAACATTTATATTCCACCGAGTGAAAATTTTTCAACTGCCGTAATTGAGGAACTACTTCAACAGATCCCATCTCCCCGTATACTCTTAGGAGATTTTAATAGTCATAGTCCCTACTGGGGATCCAAATTTCGATCATTAAAAGGAAAAGTACTAGAACAATTACTTGACAGTAACAATATAAACATCTTGAATACAGGGGAACCCACAAGATTTAATATACAAACAGGAGAATCCTCAGTTATCGACCTAAGCATGTGCGATCCGGTCCTACAAACATCTTTAAATTGGGAAGTCCATCCCTACTTATACGGGAGTGATCACTTTCCTATTCTTATAACCCGTCCTTTTAAAACCGCCTTAACTACTCCTCTCTCAAAATGGAAATTAGACCAGGCAAATTGGACACTTTTCTCAGACCAAATAGACCAAAAACTCCCATA
The DNA here is from genome assembly GCF_040954645.1 of Diabrotica undecimpunctata. Classification (NCBI taxonomy): domain Eukaryota; kingdom Metazoa; phylum Arthropoda; class Insecta; order Coleoptera; family Chrysomelidae; genus Diabrotica; species Diabrotica undecimpunctata. The sequence continues at coordinate 134,448,815 of NC_092806.1, forward strand.
TCTCCCTGACCCTAGTACCTCAAATATATCTTCAACTTATCTAAAATTCTCTGAGTTAATATTAGAAGCAGGCCACAAAGCAGTCGGAAAAACCAAAACTCTAAAAACTCACACGCCAGTACCGTGGTGGAATACTAAATGTGACGAAGCCATCAAAAAATACAAGCGAGCTTTTAACAAATTCAGACGATGTCCTACTACACAAAATCAAATAAAATATAAAAAACTGAGAGCTGAATCTCGATATCAAATTAAGCAAACTAAAAAACAAAACTGGAAATCTTTCGTGGCATCCATCAACAACTCTACTCCCCTGTCTGCATTATGGAGGAAAATTCGTCAACTATCTGGAAAACAGCAAACGCCCAAATTAGTTTCTTAAAACATAATGATCAATTCATTACCTCAACACAAGAAATCACAGAAGTTTTTGCAGACCTTTACGAACAAAATTCCAGCACTAACAACTACCCTCCAAATTTTCTTCAATTTAAATTTAGAAATGAAAAAAAGGAGATATTGATCACGGAGAACACGGAAGACTACATGAACTCGCCAATTTTACTTGAAGAAATGGACGATGCATTGTTTGGCATAAAAAAACTCTTCTCCGGGTCCAGATGATATACCAATAATTTTTCTCCAAAAACTAAGCACAAATGCTAGAATATACCTCCTTAATGTTTTGAACCAAATGTGGATTCAGCACTACTTTCCAAAGTCTTGGTCAGAATCATATATTATCCCAATCCCTAAACCCCAAAAACCGAAAACAGATCCCCAGTCCTATAGACCAATATCCCTAACCTCGTCAACCTGTAAGCTATTTGAAAAGATTATAAACCGTCGTCTTACATGGTTTCTGGAAGATAAAAAATTGCTTATCCCGGAGCAAAACGGCTTTCGTCAAAATAGATCAACGACGGATAACCTAGTTGATCTTGAATCCGAAGTTCACGAAGCACTCATTAACAAACAACACTGTCTAGCTATTTTCTGCGATATAACAAAAGCCTACGATTGCACATGGAGATATGGTATAGTAGAAAAGCTTCACTCCTGGGGTATTAATGGACAATTCCTAAAATTTATTCAAAATTTTCTTCAACTTAGAACATTTAAAGTACGATCAAATGGAACACTATCATCAAGTCGAATCCAGGAAAATGGAATCCCTCAGGGATCGGTATTAAGTGTAACTTTATTCCTTGTTGCAATTAACGATATCTTGGAACAATGTCAACATCCAGTAAAAGCAAGACTATACGCAGACGATCTGGTTATCCTACTAAGAGGAACAAATTTAGAATCCATCCAAAGAATCCTACAAAGCGCATTAAATAATCTCCAGAAATGGTCTGACAAAACAGGACTCAGTTTCTCTAACGAAAAAACAAAATTCTCAAAAAAGCGAAAAGAGGATAATCCAATTTTAACATTGAATGGTAAAAATCTGGTCTTTGTAAAAGAAATAAAGTTCCTCGGTCTTACATTTGACAAAACATTGAATTGGAAAAGTCACATTAAAAATCTAAAAGGTACTTGCCAGCAAAGCATTAATATTTTAAAGACACTGTCGAACATCAACTGGGGCAGCGATACGGCAACTCTTCTACGAATCTTTTCATTATTAGTTTGATCAAAAATTGACTACGGCTCAGTGATATATAACTCAGCCAAAAAATCTGTTCTTAAAGAACTAGATGTAATCCAAAATACGGGACTGCGAGTCGCTTTGGGTGCCTTTCGAACAAGCCCCATACTAAGTATATGTAGTGAATCAGGGCAAACCCCTTTAGAATTTAGAAGAGATTTTTTAAGTTTGTCGTTTGCTTGTAAAGTTCTATCCTCTCTAGATAACCCAGTCTACCATAACGTTCACAGCAATCGTTTCAGCCACTACTTCTCATCTCATCCTCAATGTAATCCGCCTTTCTATGAACGAATTAACCGATTACTTCATAAATATAGCATACAATTCCCGTCAATATACCATCCTTCCGAAAACCCTCCTCCTCCATGGACTGTAAATAAACCACCAGTAATTACTGATCTATCAAAATTTAATAAACATGAATCCCCACCAGCCATATTAATAAACAACTTCAAAGATATTATGGATAGATTTAGCGACTACCGACAGATCTACACAGATGCATCAAAAACAACGGACGGAGTCGGCGCAGCCATTTTCTGTAATATTCATAATGCTAAATTTAAGTTGCATAACAACTGGACTATCTCGAACGCAGAACTATACGCAATCCTTGAAGCTCTAAAGTTCATTAACACAACGGACCAGAGAAATTATACAATCATTACTAACTCAATGAATGCTCTTTGTGACATCAAAAACATATACTCCAGCAATCCTATTCATAGAGACATTTACAAAGAACTTCAAAATGCTGCAAAGGAAAACAAACATGTGGTATTAATCTGGGTTCCATCTCATATTGGAATACATGGTAACGAGGTTGTGGACCGTCTAGCTCACGAAGCAGCGACAAGTGATGGTCAAGTGCAATTAAATAAAATAGTGTCAAGTGATCTTAAATTGTGCTTAAAAAACATAGTTAGTTGTGCGTGGCAAATTAAAGACAATGTTTTACAAAAACAAGCCTTTGTGTTACCGAGGAAAAAACAAGTCATCTTTTCTCGACTTCGAATTGGTCACACCCGTCATACACATCTTTACCGAATTACAAGAGACAATCCTCCATACTGCAACCAGTGTCAAACCAACAATACAGTTAAACATATTTTAACCGAATGTCAAATTTTCCAGGAAACCAGAAGTCAACCTTCCCAGCGACATAGGCGACCTTCTTAGAGACACTAATCATCTACACAATATTATAAAGTTTTTAACGGTTGTAGGCATAAAAGATATTTAAATTAATATCTACACTGTACTTATATTACATATATCAATATTCTTTATTGTTCTTTAATGTTAGTACGTAATTAATATTAACCTTTCTTTGTTACTATATGTATTTTCCATTGTTGTCGTCTATAACTCCAGTGGTTCGGACGACATTAAATAAATTAATAAAAAAAAAAAAAAAAAGTTCTGACTGAAATTCAGTCAAAACTTATAAAAAATTTAATAAAGTAGTCTGATGTTCACGTTCACAATACGCGTTACTTTCACTACGCGTCACGAACAAATAGCTGTAGATTGCGTCTTTGAGATAAAAATTGCCTTAATTATAACTACCACAATATTTTACCAAAAAGTATTAAGCAGCTTAGCTGTAATAGTTTCGAGAAAGTTATAAAAAATATCTTCTGAAACATTGCTTTTACTGCTCACATTAATATGACTCATTGCAGAACATCCACTGAACTGCTTACCGAGACTTTGACGTAAATCATTTTCTGTTTAATATGTGTTCTTGTTTGTGATATTTTTAAGTTATATTTTTTATTCCTTTTTTAAATACTTTTTAAATACTATGTATTTTTGACTTGCTGCAAACAATATTTGTATTTGTTTAGTAGTTAAATAAATAAACTCTAAACTCTAAACTCTACTGCTTCATTGCCTTGTCTATATTCTTTATTTAAAACTTCATATAGGTATATTACTTAACAGTAGGCAACCAATCATACATGGCATAGATGAGACTATATTTTTTACAAATTAAAATTTTATATTCCCAAAGATATCTTTGAACATAACATAAATTTACGTTTACTAAATATCATTAATAAATTATAAATAATAATATACTTTTATAACACGTAGTAATTCAAATATATTATATATTTTGCGTAATACTAAATAAAACTAGAACAGTCAACATTATGTGAGAGGGGAGTTTCCCTATTTTGTATTTAATCGAAAAATCTTGATATCATAATTTTATCTTTCAATTTTTGCAGACGTTTGGGCCGACATTTTCAAATATTGCTGTATTCGAATTCAAAGCTTGTTAAAAGAAGAGAATGAATTAGAGCTTGCGCAAGCTTTTCAGAAATATGTGGACCATACTAAAAAGTACTTTGTAGATGCAATTTCCTATAGAAGTCCATATTCCGTTATTCTTCATGGTGACTGCTGGAAGAATAATTTCCTATTTAAATACGATGTAAGTAAATGTGCAACATATTTTATGTCTATGATATTGCGCCTACTCGTATATAATATTCCAAATATTTTATCAAATGTGGGAAAGATTTTTTTAAGCAATAATTATAAAAATGTGGAGTAGTTTACGCAGTTTATGTTTGCAAATAACTATAATATGCATATAAATATACTTGAGATTAGTATATAGGGTTTATCATTTGTGTAAATATTATCTAGTAAAGGATAAAACACTGCTTTGGGGTAAACTCTGCCTGAAGGTTCAATTGGTATACCATTAAATATTCGTTTATTGCATTGATATGTAATATTTTCTATTCCTACATATTGTTCTGTTCTGCAGCATATCCTTGATTATGCCCGTAAGATGAAAGTCTTGGTGTACTTCTGCAATCTGGGTCAAGTGTTTCAAGAATGAAGTAATCATTCATTCGGTATCTCTACTTTTTCATGTTTCAATATTCTGATCTACTGGTACGTTGCTCAGGTTTTCTCGCAGTCTATATCTCATTCTCGTCTTCACCCTTATAACTATGTGTAAAGAATGGAGGTCCAGTAGAGCCTCTATAGCTGCCCTTGGTGTACCCCTTATAGCTCCTGTATTTCTGAGGCAAGCAAGCCTTTGCACCTTCCTTAGATTGCGAATAAAACTTTCATGCTGAATTTTTATCCAATATACCACTGATGCAAAGAATCAATTCTTTATTTCGCCTTGTTTTCTTTCGTGTATTGTATAGCTATTTAAATGTTGTCAAGACAGCCGCGGAATGCATTTTATCCTCATAAAGAATACTTATTAGAGCCTGTAGTCTTCTCGTTCCTTCATTCTTATTTTTTCGTAATGGCTGGCCTAGCTATTTGTTCTCTAGTTAATTTTGAGAGTTCTGGAGGTAGTAGACTAGGGTAGGTACTCACATTTTTAAATCAGATTTACTGCCGGCCTTCTAAACTTTTTAACGTAAGGGGTTTAATAGTTAGCTCCATTTTCTTGCGCCCTCAGTCTAGGACGTGGATGCTGTCATCAGAGAAAGGGTCTACCTTGTGCTTAGCCTAGTACTCCTTAAGTAGGCATAAAGTTACTAAAAGAGTATCAGCTAAAGTACGAAGTAGAGCTATTCTTTAATCTCAATACATTTACAGCAAAGATTTACTTAAAAATTTTTGTATTACTTAGCTAACATACCATTTAATAAGTCCGGGCATAACAGTGGATTATTAAACTTATTCCAAATTTCGCACAATAATCAAAATTGATCAATAATTAAAGTTTTATGAGAAATCAGTGTAGTTAGATATAACAGAATTCAAAGATCAGATTTTGCACGAGGGTATATCACTAAAAAGCCTATGCTCAAAGAGGGTGTCGCAATATTTAACAAAAACAATCTTCCAACGATTCCTATCGATTGTTGTATCTCTTTCAATGCAGTAATTAAATAAACAGTAGTTTCTGCATTAATATGACTTCTTATTCACTCTTCTTTGGAAGAGGCAAATCTTTGATAGATAGTTTCCAAACAATCATATCAGCATATTTTATGTCACTCAATACTTTTTTGCTCAATTAAATTTATTTTACACTGTTTTTTACTACTTTATATTTTTTGATATCATATAAAATGTTGCCTATTATTTTTTCTTAGTATTTTTGTCCCTTTTATTTTCGTTATTGGTTTCCTGCTAATTTTGTGAGATTTTGTTTTTGCAGTATGTAGCCTTGAGTGAGGCATATAGAATAGTAACCGAATGTATGAAGCCTGCTCCACTCCATCTCTTGTATAAGAGGACAGGATCAAAATGGAAATACTATGATAACAACTGACGAAAAGCTGAAACTATGGAAATAATATATGGAAGAGATCTTCGACGACGAAAGAGGAAACCTACAAGACATATCTTTCGAGGATAGGGAAACAAGTAGGGAAATTACAAAGGAGGGAATATTGTCTGCACTAAAGAACACCAGAAACGGAAAAAGCCCGGGACCAGATCAACTGCCTATTGATATCCTTAAAATAATAGAAAATGAGTACATGTATGTCCTCTTAAAGCTCTTTAATGAAATTTATTAGTCGGTTGACATACCTAGTGAATGGTTGACCTAAACATTTATTTACCTCCAAAAAAGAAAAATTCTAGAGAATGAACTGACCACCTCACCATAAGCCTGATGTCTCACACACTTAAAATGTTTTTAAAGATCATTTATAAACGGATTTACCAAATACTTGATATGGATATTGAAGAAACCCAATTTGGATTTCGTAGAGACGTAGGTATCCGTGAAGCTCTTTGCATTCAACGTATTAATCCAGAGATGCATGGATGTAAACCAAGATATGTACGTCTGTTTTATAGATTACAACAAGGCTTTCAATAAAGTACAACACAAAGAGGAAATGTACGTCCTCAAAGCCCAACAATTACAATACAATAACCCTCGAATTAAGTATATCAAATTTACCCGTCGTCCAGAATTTTCCGTTCATTCTCTTGGTATTGCTGCAAATCTGGGTATTCTTTAGATCTAGGTGTCACTGACTAGTATCTTTTTGCAGATTCAAAAAAACCGTATAGGAAAAGATATTTGAAACTAATGGTAAAATCAGTACAACAAATAACTCTTATTTTGATTTCTAAGAAAAACCATTTTACAAACCGACCTCGAATAGTAATATACACGTTGGATCGATGTAAAGCTGACAAATAACGTCAAATTTTGTCTAAATGTTGTTATTGTATTCTTTTTCCTACTACTATGTCCGGTTCAGAAATCGTGCCAACTTGAATTTTCAATCATATTTTTCTGCCTTTTTTCAACTCTGAAGCAAAGGTTTAATAGAGTCCCATTTCTACTGTAATATTATCCACATATTTTGTTGGTGTTCTTTACCAAGTTCTAGCTCCTTGCACCGTTTCTTAAAATGTCGGGTACTAATATACATTTCCTTCACATATTTCCACAGCTTGTCCCATCTGACACAGTCAAATGTTTTGTATACGTACTATAAAATTAATTTTGGCTTTCTTAACTTATTTTATCGATTATTGTTTCTTTAGATTTATTTAGTTTTATCTAGTTTTTTACACATTTATCTCAGTTTATGTTTACAAGAAAAATTTAAAATAGTGGCGAATATAAATAAATCTTTTCTATTATTAATTGTGAGGAATTTTTATTACTATGTGTCAACATTTAAGTTAAACTCTTTTTAGAATAATGGAGATATGACTAGCCTTAAATTTGTCGATTTTCAAATGGCTGGAGAGGGTTCTCCTGCCTTGGACCTAAGTTATACATTTTACTCAGACGCTGATGACGAGATCTTGGAAAACCTCGACAAGTTTCTGCGAACTTATCACACCAGCCTTGGTAATACTTTAAAACAAATGGGACTTAACATAGAACAAATTTTACCCTATGCAGCACTTAAGGAAGAATGGAAACAAGTGTGTGCCTTTGGATTTTTACTTGGACTAAAAGTATTTGTTACCAAGTGCTTAAAACCTGAAAATGTAAGTTTTTTTTGTTAAATTTTATAAACTTTAAATTCTAAGCATACGTATTTATGTAGGTCAAGACTTAGCATTGCTGAATCTTAAGCTCTTCAATGCTTTCACTTTATCCTTTTCTAGATCTATAGACGGTGATTTACGTAGATCGTCTATTAGATGTATCTCATAAAATAATCGCATTTGGAATCTGAAATTTGTACTTTGCATAACGTGAATGATATGCACGTGTAAAATATTTGAGACTCACTATCCGGTTATAAAAAATCTTTTAGGTCATAGTATGTTGCACTTTGCAAGGTCAAAGGACCCTGTTGTAATCTACAATTTTGGAGCTTACAAGTTTAAATTAAGTATGAATATATTAAAATTAGTTTTCTTCTTTTATGTAGGATATTTTAAAATCCGATTTATCACAGTAATATCCTATTGTTTCTTTTGCAGCTTTTTGGTTTGGGCTTTCAACCTGAGTTTGCATTTAGCGCAATTTTTGGGCTTTGCTTCCCTTCCATCCACATGTGGGTATAATATTCACATCGCTTTTTTGTTCCTTATTTTATTAGATCATGCAGTCTACAATGCGCACGTATAGTTTTGGTTTCTTACGTGGTCTGTTCCAGTTGCTTCTGCTATAATTCTTAATGTGTTAATTTCTGCTACTCGTAACATACTTTTGGTATATGCCTGGAGTATAGTAAAACTAAGTGAAGAGGGATCTTCTAAATATTTAGACGCGTTATGGAGTATTCATGGAAAAATCTGTTAAAACCTGTGTTTTTTGTATTAAAGGTTTAAAAACGAACATAAATATGATCTGCATTAATACAAATTTATATTTCAAGATTTTGATCTCTTTAGTTATTTTTTTTTTAAAAAATATACCAATATATTTGTTGGTTTCTAGGTACGCCACATAGTGGAGATAATGGACGGTTCAGCACCAAGAGATATTCTAAACAATGCAATATTAGATACAGATTCCGCCGACTTTAAGAAACCGGTTCTATCACTGCTAAATCATTTGTACAAAAACGGATTTTTGTAATCTTCTTATATTTGTATTAATTGTAATTATGTTGAATAATAATAAAAAATAAATAAAATATTTCTGTTTTTCTTTTTTACTACTTTATAATATTATTATCAACATCATTACTGAAACTTCAGTGGTTTATGAGCCAAAATATTTTTTAGAACATTCCCCCATTTTGTTCTATTTCTAGTAACTCTTCTACATCCTTTATGGAGTTTAAACCGTTTCCCATCCAACTACTTAATATTCGTTCTACCTCTAGAACGTCGTCCCACTGATCATCTCCTACCAAATACTTTTCGCACTGTTACAAATTTTTACCCTCTGATTACATGCATCCATCTGCGATGGAATCCATCACCTTAATAAATGCATCCATCACCTTAATCAATTTTACAACGTCACCTTCACAGAAACTCCTACATAACTCAAAGTTGTAGCGTCCACGCTAGAAAATCTGCCTTTTTAGTCTTCCGTATATTATTTTTTAAAATCTTTGGCCCGAAATGCTAAAGCAACTCTTGGTTATTCTGCGTAAGGGACCACGGTTCAGCACCGTATGATAAAACTGGTCAGTAAACTCAGTGGTCAAAAAACTTGTAAGTTCCTATATAAATTTAATTTTTCTTGGAAGTTTTGAAGTCATTTGTCTTACAAGGCCATAGTGACACTTATTGAAAAAGATTATTTTTCTTTTGATTTCTTCGTTGTCCTTATTCCGTAACGAACCTAGGTATATAAAAATGTATCTACATATTTAACTCCATGTCAATTATTAGTCTAAGTGACCAAGCTTAGATTAGAGTAGTAAAGACGGCAAAAAACGGTTCCCCAATAGAAAAACCATCAGTAGGAAGACCACGAAAACAATGGAACGAAAACTTACTGGAGGCACACTGAAAAACAGACAGAATCATTTCTACATAAAAAGAAGAAGATTACCAAACTTTAAGATGCATTTCATTTTAAGTGCAGACACCCTTAACGACTGAAAAGATTCTGTCAGAGACTCATAGATCTGCTTATGTTAATTTTGTTTTCTCATTCAACCAATTGTACAGATTTGATAAATATTGTACATAGTTCTGGATTCTGACTAGACTATTTATGCGTTTCGTTAGTTTAACGATTCTTAAGTTTGAATAGTACCTGGAATTTTACCATAACATGGAAAATAATAACGTTAGGCTAGGTTAATCACGTAATGAATTTCTCATACAAATGCAGACATGCAAGTAAAAACTTATGGTAAATGATTTCCGATACAAATAGATGGCTCTCAGGCTCATAAAACTTATAGTGACGATTAAACAATTTACATTTTCGAGATTTATGTATAAACATGACATTTATAATACACATACTTAACAAGAATAATCTAGTAAACAATAAAAATAATAAAAACCGATATGAAACTTTTATCAAGTCAGCAACCCGGTCAAATAGTCCGCACGTATAAAGAATTACTAATATTTTGGCTAAAATTTACATTTGGCAATCATGGCCTTCACCAATTTTAGTACTAAATCAGAGAAGCCGGACGTGTGTTGATTTGGAGTTACAGCGCAAAGGTTATGAATTCTGCGCGCGTCTGGTCATCTAAAAAGTTTTTATATGTATAATCGCTAGTTTTTTTAAATATACTATTAAATTTTTGTCCTATTCTTTATTAATCGTTTGAGTATCTTTTTTTTTCTTTTACTGCGGTAAGCGCATGTGACTAGTCATCAAATTTAAAATTACTTTGCTTACTTTGCAGCAAACTATTACAATATTTCATAATTCCCTTTTTTTATTGACTATTAAAGATTTATTTTTTAAAAATAAAGGTACAGCAAACTTTTACATTTAACTTGTTCCACTTTATTTTTAAAATGGACAATGAGAAGGAACAAAGAAGACTTCAAGCTCTCCTGAAAAAAGAAAATGATGATATAGAAATTGACGACAATGATGACGAGAATGAAGTAAATCCGGAAGTTATTAATGAGGGAATTAAAGATTTGGAAATCGAACAAGAACAGGATTTAGAAAAAATAGGAGAAGTTTTAATGAACAACATACAAGAAGAAAGTGTTTTCAAGGGAAAATATGGTCCAGTGTGGAGGATGCATCAAAAAGAATCAAGAGTACGTATAAGCAAGACTAATATAATAAAACATTGGCCTAGGCCTAATAGAATTATAAAACACTTGAAATACATGTATGAAATATGAGGTTAGGTTATTGATGAGGACATGAGTCACATAATTGTGAAAAATACGAATAAATGTATGGAAACTATAGCAAACAATTTCTCAAAAAATGCAAAGCTTAAAAACCCATCTAAAATTCGCCTCTTATAGGCCTTTTATATTTGGCACGGTCATATAAAACTCATCACCCTAATACAGAAGATATATGGCAAACTAATGGCGAAGGTATCGAAATATCTAGACGTTATGTCCATATCACGATTTCGGTTTCTTAAGATGCATTAGATTTGATGATAAGATCGATCTTGAAGAACGTAGGCTGGATAAGATGGCCGCTATTCGAGTATTTTTTGACAAATTCGTAGAAAATTGTAAATTGGGATATAACCCTAAGCTTAGAACGTTTAGAAAAAATTTTTTTAAACGTTTAGCATTTTCTCTTATATATGAACATCTTCGAGGCCAAGCAATGGTAGAAAACTTAAACAGAGATCTGAAATTAGGTATTAAGGTTACATGTAATACTCCTAACACAGATGACAATTCAACGAATGGAAGAGTATTTGGTAAATTCTTCTTTTGCTACCTTACAAAGAACCAAAAAGTGACTGTTGCCTACTGTAGATGTAAAAACATTTTGAGTGTGCAGAGAGCATAAACGTGCAATATGCCAAGAGTACCAAACTGAACTTATATCGGATTAACTAAAAGTTTTCTTTTTTTGTCGGAGTAGAGAATAGTTTTTTTAGTGTTCATAATATATAATAAGTTTGCTTTTTATATTGTTGTGTAACATTTTATTATGTGTATTAAATCTTAATAAAATAGTATTTTACTTAAACTGGTTCGAAATACTTTTAAAATAAGCTAAGACGTAAAAGATGAAGCGGTCAGATGAAAGGGTTAAAAAATGTATTACTTATTGTCATATTGTTTAAAGTGCAAAATTCTACTTATCTCCTTCCATTGTTATTGCCGGTAATTTCTCCATATGATGCTACATATCTACTGTATATTTTATCTTTTATTCCTACCCTACTGTTTAAATCTCCTGGAACGTATATTTCTCGTCTTGAGGCTAATGTTGCAAACGTTAACTCTTCCCATAATTTATCTTTTATTGTGCGTTATCATCTTTAATTGGTCCATATACTTCTATAATAGTTTTATTGCGGCAAAACTCGTTATCATCCATTTCTATTAGTAATATTTGCTGTGACCATGCTTTCCAGGAAAATATCTGTTTTTCCAATTTTTTATATTTATACGACCTACACCTGCAGCTGCTCTTTATCATCTGATACTCCGTTTTATATTAAAGTCTGATTATTTTCCATTTTTACCACTCCTTCTTCTTTTTTCTTGGTCTAGTATACTTAATCTGATATTGCTAGGATAGTAATTCTGCAACCTCAAATTTCTTAGCTGATTCTATCTCTTTATCATTTATGCTCTTTATATTACGCTCCAATTTTGCAAATGGTCTGCTCATTTTTTTTTTTGCTTGATGAATATATGTATTTTATGTTTTTTTTCCATTGTGATAGCCGGGGTTTTGTCAGTTTTGCCCTTATCATATTCCTTGTATTTTGCCACTAATTTTCTCCGTTTTTTCGATTCTGTTCCTTCTCCGCTATTCTCCGTTTTTTACATCTCAATATTTTCAAAAACGATTTTCTTTTCCCATCTATATTCCTCTTCGTCTACTATGATCTTTTTAAAACCTTCTTTTACCATTTTACCATTTTCCCTTATTTCTCTACATTTTTTGGTTGACTTTTTTTATTTCTCTTTCTTTGGTTTTTAGATCATCATTTATAAATACCTTTTCACCCTTTAGCTTTTTCAGCTGACTCATTTTTACATAATTCTATTTTTCTACGTGTTCGTTTGTTTGTAACAAAAAAAGTTTTCTTGTCCAGTTTTATTGCTCTTTCTGTATTTACTTCTTTCTTTAGGTATTTTTACGAAATTTGTCATATATTCTTTTGTTTTCACTTCATCCGTATCAATTTTTAATTATGACACAGTATAATTGGATAGAATTTCTAAACTAAATTAATGCCAAACACTCATCGCTCCAATAAACAACCCACATGATCAAGAGCCATACATAAAATACTACAGATTGTTTCAAGTGTCAATCAACTCAAAAACACCAATTTATTTACACTCACCAATAAATTGTAATTATCATCCGTTGTACAATAAATAAATCCAGTAATTTTTAACACGACTATTATTTATAAATCAATTTTTTCTTAGTTATAAGTAAAGCTCGGATTATAGGCAAAATGCCTTTTTTGCCTGTTTTGCCTACTATAATTGTTTTTTGCACTTTTTGCCTTTTTTCGTAAATTCCGCCTATTTGTGCCTTTTTTAAAATTGCATGGTACTACCCATGATATTATTCTATTACTAAACCATTGTATAATAAAATTTTGGGTCAATAATAAAATATCAATGGTTTGTTTATATAACAGATTTCTGGGAAAATGTACCTGATCGAGACTTGAGGGTTAACTATTTGGAAATCCCTAAGCTTTATTAGTTTATTATCAGTTGTACAGTCGGTTACTGTATTAGAGTTTAGTCACAAATTGCTATAAGCAAAGAACACGTTTTAAAACGTTTTAGACATTTGTGTGAAAAGATGACATCTAAAATAAGGCTATGGATCGCACCTTAGTCCGAACTTTCTCTAGAAGGAGATTTTGTAAACCATGCGGCAAATCGGTAAGTTTTATTTTTTCTTTTTTTCTCGTCCCACAACATAACTAAATTCTTAAGCGGTTTTAGAATTCTAATTATTTTTTTTTAATTCTCAGATTTCAAGTAGAAAAAAGTACTTTATTGACCAACATTGTGGAACCCCACTTCATAAGCGTAATTTGGAAAAATTAAATTCCTCTAACTTAGCCCAAATATCTCTGCGGGATAGTTTAGGCAGTTCAAAAAAAAAGGAGGAAGACGCATTTAAATTTGATTTATGCCAGATGATGATTGCATCCAACATTCCTTTATATAAAGTTAATAACCCTAGTTTTAAATGCTTTTTCGAAAAATATCTTAATAAATCCTTACCGGACGAGAGTGCATTGAGAAAACATACTGTGGAAAAATGTTATGTGGAATGTATTTTAAAAATTAAGCGGGAGTTAGAGGGCAATTTTTTGTATATTATCGTGGATGAAACGACAGATGTATGCAACAGGTATATAGCTAATTTAATGACTAATTGGAATTTTGAACGAAAACTTTACGAGAAAACCTTATTTACGAGAAAACCTTATTTAGTTGCCGTTAAAGAATTGGAAAAAACAAACAATTTAACAATAAGTCGATTTATACAAAATAGTTTAACAAACCTCTTTTTACCCAACGCTATACCAGTGAATAAAATAGTTTTAATGCTTTCAGATGCTGCGGCATATATGTTAAAAGCTGCTGTTAATTTAAAGATTTTTTATCCTAATTTAATTCATTGCACTTGTGTAGCCCACGGGGTAAATAGAATTGCTGAAGAAATAAGAAATCTGTTTCCGTTGATAAATAATTTTATAAATTTTATGAAAAAAGTTTTTGTAAAGGCTCCGTTGAGGGTGCAAATATATAAAGAAAGACTTCCCGGTGTCCCTTTGCCACCTAAACCAGTAATTACAAGGTGGGGAACCTGGCTCGAAGCAGTTTTTTTTCACTTTGAACACTGCAATGAAATAGAATTAGTTATGTCAGAATTTGATGATGATATTTCCGAAGCCATTCGAGAAGCAAAAAAAAATATTAAAAAATCCCAAATTGAAACAGGAACTCGCTTGTATCAATGACAATTATAAATTAATAGTTACCACAATTACCTTATTAGAAAAACAAGAGATAAATTTATGTGAGTCAGTAAAATTAATAAATAATTTAAAGACGAAAATTAAATTGGCACCTGGAAGTAACGGTCAATTAATTAAAAAAAAATGAAATATGTTTTCGACAAGAATGAAGGTTTTTCGTTTTTATCTAATGTTGCTAAAGTTTTGAAAGGGACATTTTCCGAGAAATTTCAAATTATGCCAGATTTATTATACGCTCTGAAATATGCTCCAATTACATCTGTTGATGTCGAACGTTCGTTTTCAATGTACAAATTAATTTTAAGTGATCGAAGACATAGTTTTAAGACCGAAAATATTGAAAAACATTTAGTTGTTTCTATTAATGATACAATTTTAAGTGGTTACAATGTTTAATTATTAATTTACTTAGTTACTAGTTTATTTATACTAATGTTATGATTATGATGTGTAAATATACCTGCCTTAAGTTAATATTACGTTAATTCAATTTGTACAGTAAATAATAAGTTATATTCATTTATTGCCTAAATGTTAATATTCCTGCCTTTTTTAATAAAAATCTTTGCCTATATAGGCGCCTTTTTCTTCAATTTTTGTTGCCTATAAATCCGAGCTTTAGTTATAAGTTTCTGCTTTTATATCTGTTTAACTTGTTGCATATTGAATTAAAAATTTGCAGCTATTTTTAAAACTATTAATTTTTTTCATTTGCTTCAGTTCGTATTAATTAAAATTGGAGAACTATTCACTGTATGTTAAATGGCATGGAAAGTTTTGACCTGAATAATCCATGGAAAAATAGAACGATATCTACTCTTAATTGGATTGCAACGAAGCGCATACCAGTGAAATATGTGAAATACATCAAATAAATTCAACTACAATACTCTCAATTTGACTCAGGTGACTCTTGGCGATATATTAATAGTAGATTTGTTAAGTTGTTTTTAAAATACTTTTCATAATTAATTATTGTCTTACAGTATTATATCATCAACGTATATCGTCCTACAGACACTCTAGTAGAGGTAATACTTTTTTTTAATTAAAAATTTCTTTAAATTTTCACCTTTTATTACGTTTATTACTTTAGTTTACAGAGAGAATTTGTGTCTGTCATCTCAAATATTAACAATTGTAAATAAGTTGGTAAGGTTAATAAAGCTGATCTTAAGTAGAAAAAATGAAGTTATGGGACCATTTTGGGAGGTATTAATCGCGAGGAAGAATTAAGTAAAAAAAAACCAAACACAACGTTTACGAGACGAACAAGAAGCCTAAAGGTATCACATATGTAGAGGTGCAAAGAATAAGGTGGCTAGAGCAAACCCGAAGAGTGATAGGGAGAAGAATGTCAAGAAGAAGAAGAGGAAGACTGAAGGCAAGTAATATATAAAAAAGTGATGAACTTGAGAAAAGAAGTAAAAGACAGAAGATGATGGAGAAGTATCATCAAGAAATTTGCTAAACTAATAGAGTCCAGTGATTCAAATTTAACTTTAGACTGTAGGTCAATGTAGTATCTATGACATATTATTTATATTTTTCTTATATTTTTGATTTTGCAGCTTAATTCATTACATCAAATCTGTATTTACTCTGACGAGACGAAAGATTTTCAGATGTATTTTGACGTATATAGTTTCTTTCAATGTTGGTTTCTTAACTAGTTGTTCTATTGTGAGATGAATTATTTCTTTTATATTTTGTTATTTTTCTGGGTTTAAGAGCTCTTGAAAATGCTCCTTTCACCTTTTCATTAGTTTTTATTTCTCGTTGATAATTGCTTCGTTTTGGTTTTTGCACACTGTTGTTCTTGTTATGTATCCTTGAGTGTATGGCTTGGTTTTCTTGTAAAATTTCTTAGTATTTTTTCTGTAATTATAGTCTGTAATTTGTTGTATTTTTTATTTAACAATTCTTCCATTTTTTCTTCTACATACTCCCCTTGCGTCCCTTCTTAGTTCTTTATACTTTTTTATTTAAACGGGAAATTGCTTTAACGTTTCTACTTTGCTGTATTTTTGCTATTTATTAGTTTTTGGCAATTTTGATCAAACCATTTGTCGTTCCTTTTCCTTAAGGTTTCGTCTGTTTCCTTTGCTGTAGTGGTACTTGTCGTTTGGATAATATTTCAGTCGTTTTCCATACTACCTTCTTCTTCCCTTTTATTTAATATTAGCTTTATTTTCTGCTGATACTGATTCTTCTTATTATTACTTCTAAATACCATACATACCATACATAACATACATGCCGTACATCCCATTTATAATATACATACCATACATACCATGCAAATATAATACATGTCTTCTATTTTTTTTTGTTTGGTGCCATTCTCTTTTTTACAGTTTATAGTCTTTGTTTTGTCTTCGATACGACCAATAATTTATCATATGTTACGGAAGTTGTCCAATGGACAGGGCTAAATTTTGAACAGCTAATAAGAACAGCTGAAGATAGAAAAGATTTTAAAATTGTAGTAGCCAACCTTCATTGAGGAGAGGGCACTTTAAGAAGAAGAACGGAAGTTGTCCATCGCTTAGATGTTAATATATAATCAATTTGATTAAATTTATTATTACCAGGGTATTATCCAGGTTCCTTTATAAATATTTTTGTAAGGAAAACACGTACTAACTATTCTGAGTTTATTTGCCATTGCCAAATGTGCCACTCTTATGCCGTTATTGCAGGAAACATGTAATCTATGTTTACCAAAGAATTCTGCATATATTCGCTCTTGTCCCAACTTGGCGTTCATATCACCCAGGACTATAACTGCATCTTACTTTTGCACATTTTCACATTCAACTTACAGTTGGTCGTATAATTGATCGATTACTAGTTCATCTGCTGTTTGTGTTAGGGCATAAATATCAATACTTAAAGACCACAGGAAAAGAACTTGATAAGTCCAATTTTTGACATATCTCGTTTTTAATACCACTTTGGAGCTTTAATTACATATTTTCTAAGAGCAACAGATTACAGAGTAATAACTCGATAAGTCAAAATATATAAGTGTTAAAAAAAACCTGTACAGGAAAAGAACTTGATATGTCCATTCAAAATAGGGGAAAACGTTGATAAGTCCAGGTAATCCTAGTAGTTGGCAACAATGGCATGCGACATTGGGTAATATGATTTCTACAGTTTAGATAATCAAAATTATCATGACAATACGGGCGAGTGGTTGAGTGATCAATTACCTTTGCTTGTGGGAAAAACTCTAAGAAAAGAAAAAGCTTTGGGAGATGCAGGATGTTTCAAAGAAACTAAAGTTACGGTCTCATGCAACTGGCGAAGCTTGTAAATGTGCTAAGAAATGTTTTGCTTTAATCTCTGAACATAAAAGACGATCTATTATAAAAAATATGAATTTTTAAAAAAATATTGACGAAATAAACTTATATTTAGCGGCCTTGGTTACTTTGGTTCCTGCACAACGAAAAAGGGTAAGAAAACCAGAGAATGAGGCTGGTTTTCAAGACTGCACTGTCTGTTATCATGTGAAGATAAAACGGGAAGCCACTGAGAAAGATATCCAGGTTTGCAAGAATGCTTTTGTGTTATTTTATGGTATAACATAAGGTAAAGTTGATGTTCTTGTAAATAAATTTAAAAAATCAAACGAAGCTCCTAGGTATTTACGGGGTTTACATATAAATCGCCCTTACCAAATGGATGAAGATTTGAAAAAAACAGTTCATGAAGACATAAGTTATTCCTCTAGCAGAAATAGTCATTGGAGCCTCAGAAAATCTTTAAGAACCTATTTAGATGACTCACTAAACATTAAAAAAATGTTTGTAATGCTTAAAGAGAAATATTTCAATTTAATGCAAAAATCCCCTAACTTTTTCTAGGCAAGCTATAGGTTTATTTTTAATCTAGATTTCAACATTGGATTTGGATATTCGAGATCGGATACTTATAGCATGTGTAATAGGTATACTGGGTAAAAGAAAACATTAAGTTAAGTGGCCAAAACAAAAACAGTACTCTTTTCAAGTTTTGTCACTTTTTGGTCAGTAATCTGAAAAGACTAAAGCTGATAAAAATACCATACCCTATTTGTGGACAATCATACCTTGAGTATAACAAAAATACAGCTTTGATCAGGAAAAAAGTCTAGGTGTAAGATTTTGGGTGATGGTTGCTATAAAGCTGAGTGTTCCAAAGTTAAGCCTACACCTTTTGTAGTCGTAAGAATAGAATATGTGCCCACGGTTATTAAGTCTTGGACAGCATTCTTAGACTTCGCCTATGAAAAGAAACTGTTCTTCCCAACCAGACCTATCCAATAAATTTTGTTTGAACACTCACATACAGTTTTAATAAGGCTCAGAACATCTTTTAGCGGCGCATGGGCCTTGGAAAAAGAATAAAAAGAAGAAAGAACACCAGTTATTATTTTCATTGAAATAAAAACAGTTCCATCAAGCCAAAAATGAAGAAAAGGGAAAACTGGCTATAGAACAAATCAAAAACTTAAGAGAAGGCAAGATGCTACTCAACTAAAAAATAATTTTCTATAAAATTAAAAAAAAAATGTACTCAGTGTAAATGTTTTGAAAAATCTGACTGTTTAACAGTTTCTACACCGTTTCTATTTTTTTACAGAGTTGCTGCCGATTTATATGGAGAAGTACAAGGACCTCCTGTCTCTTAAAGATTTTTGTAGCATTAAAGCTAAGGCCTATTATGACAACCTTACAGTCAAAAACAAGAAATAAACCATTACAAAGTATTGAAGTAACTGGAAAACTGGAATTATATTGTAAAATATTTTTTTATGAAAATGTTTCATTTGATACTTTTTGCAGTAAAAATATATTTAGTCTATTTCTATTTCATTTTTGACAAAAAATTGACAGCCAATGATTTTATAGAAAAAGAACTTGGTAAGTCCTTCTTTACAGGGGAAAAACTTCCCTCCCATAAGTGTCCAAACCCTCCATAATTTATTAAATTGTTACAATAAACATGCCGTATAAATACAAGCAACTAACCGAAAGATGATTTCCCGAAGAAGCAATGCGAAGTTCAATAGCTGATGTGTTATCTGAAAAGTTTTCTATCAGAAAAAGCGCTCAATAGCATGAAGTTAAAAAATCATCACTAGCTTTATATGTAAAGAAAGCTGGAGAAGTAGGAATTGACAATACGACATTCTCTCCCCATTTTGTCACATGCCAATTGTTTTCTAATTAAACGGAAGCCTTCCTTGCGTTGTACCTTAAGAGATGTTCTAATATGTACCATGATTTAACTCCAAAAACTACTCGTATATCAGCATACAAATTTGTCAAAAAAGTCATATTTCGAGATCCTT
The DNA here is from genome assembly GCF_040954645.1 of Diabrotica undecimpunctata. Classification (NCBI taxonomy): domain Eukaryota; kingdom Metazoa; phylum Arthropoda; class Insecta; order Coleoptera; family Chrysomelidae; genus Diabrotica; species Diabrotica undecimpunctata. The sequence continues at coordinate 134,468,841 of NC_092806.1, forward strand.
GAAAAGTAACATATCAGCTGGTCAGGACTGGTTTACAGGATTTTTAAGTCGACAATCTGAACTATCCTTACAAACCCCGGAGAATACAAAGTTAGCGAGAATTTCCAGTTTTAATAAATCTATAGTCGGTAAATTTCAAGGTACGTAGAGGTGATTCTAAAAAGGCATAGTTTTACTGGATCAAACAAAAAACTTAAACATTAGTTTCTCCTAAAGGTCAGCATCAAGTTGGTGCAGTGTCGCGTGAGAGAGGAGAACTGATTACTTAAGTGAGTATTATTGGAGCGAATGGAACAGCACTTCCACGAGTGTGTGTGTTTCCAAGGAAAAAATTTGACAAACATAGAATGCTAAATGGTATTCCAGAAGAGTATGGTGCAACCGGTTTAGTGCATTCATCTGGATAGATGACCAGTGATAATTTTTTAAAAGTTTTAGAGCATTTTGCAACTCATGTTCGGTGTTCTAAAGAACAGCGAACCAAGACTGCTTTTGGACCATTTAAAAGGTGTCTCAATCAGGGAGCAGATGACTAGATGTTCTTTCATCCAGGGAAGGCACTATCAATTTATGATCTTGCACCAATATGTATGAAAGCTTGGGATCGATCTGCAACTCCTCCCAACATAAAATCTGCATTTCGTTGCCCTGGAATTTGGCCATTGGATAAAAATATTTTTGGCGAAGAAGACTTTGTATGCTCGTTTGTAATAGACAGAATGGTTCCCTTCAACATCAAAAGACCCCAACGTTTCTTCATCAAGTGAATTTTCAAATCAAAATGTGGAGGTGTCATTAAAATTCAGCCTCTCTGCATTGTCACAGCCCGACAATTTAGTTCAAAGCAAGCGCAAAAACGATTACTTATCTCCATCCCAAATAAAACCATACCGAAAGTTCCAGAAAGAAAATTAACTAGAAAAGGTCCAGTAAAATAAACAACCATATTAGCAACCGATACTCTGCAACACAATGAAATTGCAGAAAAGAAATTAAAAAAGAGACACCACAAATTAATAAAAAAAAATAGAGATGGTAAAGATGAAAGTAATAACCGAGTTTTCTTCCGATGAGGACGAAGTGATTTACAAACATTCATCCTCAGATTTAGATTTGGAAAATGATGAAGATCAGGTTGAGGACCTTACTGGACTTCGAATTGATAGTTTCGTGGTTTGTAAGGTGTTTGGAAAAAAATCGGTTCCACATCATGCCGCCAAAATTAAAGAAGTTGTTGTAGATGGCTACAACGTAAAATGTTTGAAAAAACAAGTTGCTTCTAACCGATTTATAGTTAGTGAAGAGCCCCCAGCATTTTGTAACATATGAAGAAGTGATTGTAAGGTTACTAAATACTTTGACAGATCAAAGTGCCAGATATAAAGACATGATATATTTTAGCATTGGTCTTTCCCAGTACAGTTTATTTTAATAATGAATATTTTGTCTGTTTCATTGATATCTAAAGCTTTTTTTGGCAAATAAAAACCTTAAGTAATATTTTTGTATTAATTCGTTTATTGTCCACACTCTCCCGGTATGTCGGGGGTTGGATATATTACCTCGAGTATGTGTATGCGAATATTTCATTCACATTGTTATATTTGTACACAAACTATGCAAATATACATTGAGGAGACATACATTAATCAGTATGATTTCAAAATTTTAGATATTTGTTATCCACGTCACCCAGAGAATGGACAAATGCAGTAATTATACCTATATACAAGAAAGGAGACACAAGAGACTGTAGGAACTATAGAGGTATATCACTACTATGTGTAGCAGCAAAAGTATACGAAACCATAATAGAAAGGAAAATTAGAAAAGAAATAGAACATAAATTAGAGGATGTACAAAGTGGATTCAGGAAAGGACACAACACACAAGACCATATATTCACCATGGAAAAAATATAGACATGGAAAAAGCATTCGACTCAATCAAAAGAAAAGATATATGGGAAAGCCTAAAGAAGAAACAAGTAAGTGAAGAACTAATAGAAGCAACAAAGAGTATATACATGAAAACAACAAATACAGTAAGAATGTTAAATATACAGTCAGAACTATTTGAAACAACCCAAGGAGTTAGACAAGGGGGAAGTCTCAGCCCAGTACTATTCATAAATGTAATAGATGAGATAGTGAAAGAAAGTAAGAAAACATTCAAGAAATACTGCATCGGTTGGAAGAAAATGCAAATGATAAATGCTGAGATGTGTATATTTGCAGACGACATAGTATTAATTGCGGAAACTGCAGAAAAACTGAAATACAACTTAGAGAAATGGAACCTAGAAGCAAGCAAATACAACTTAAACGTAAACAAAAAGAAGACTCAAATAATGAAAATATCAAGGAAACAAGGGACGGAAGATCAAATAGAAGTAATGATAGACCAACAAAAAATAATACAGACAAATTCATACAAATACTTAGGAACAGTAATCAACAACAAAGGAGACATCGACGATGATCTTAACAACAGAATGGAAAACACAGGAAAACTATTCCAAGCACTAAATAGAGGATTCCTTAATAACAAAGAAATATCAACAAAGACCAAGATGACAATATACAAAACAATATATAGACCTACAGTGACACATGGAGCAGAAAATTGGATATTAAACAAAAGACATCAGAGCAGAATTCAAGCAGCAGAGATGAAATACCTCAGAAGAACGATCGGAGTAACAAGAACTGATAGAATCAGAAATGAAGAAATAAGAAAAAGACTCAAAATCAAACCGATACTCGACTCAATCAAGGAGAAAAAATTGGCATGGTTCGGACATCTAACCCGGATGGACAATAATAGACAAGTAAAAAGAGTGTGGGACGCTAAACCAATAGGGAAGAACAGAAGAGGAAGACCCATTAAAGAATGGAACAGTGACATCTCGCAGATACTGCAGAGTAAGGGTAAGTTGGCAGGAAGCAACACAGATGGCATCCAATAGGAAGGAATGGAGAAAGTTCGTTAAGAGCTAGGACACCTCAGAAGACTGTCAAATATTGTAATTTAATGAATGGTATTGTAAACGGCCCAACACCGAAAGGTACAAATGGGTTCTACTGATTAAGTAAAGTAAAGTAAAGTTATCCATGTCAACGCCATAATTGTTTATTAAAAAATTGTCCAAATCCTCTTGGCGCGCGCCTAAGCAGACATTAAAATATATAATCTGGCGCTAAAATGCATAAAAACTTATGCGAAGAAGAAATTTGTTAAATTAAATGACTGTTTATAACTTTAGTGGGAAGTAAGAGCACTAAATTAATTATTGTACATACCTCTTGGCGATCATAAACTGAGAAACATAATAATCTTCGTAACTTAGAATAAACTTACCGAACTATAATATATATCGACCAACTCTACTCACTTGAGTAGTGTTTTATTTTTAAACAGTTAAAGTCAGTTCGCGAAGGGAACAACTTATTCTACTCAAGCGTCTGTGATCATTTTAGTAAATTTCATTTAACGATGGCCAACACTCTACCTCAACATATTCAGGTGATTTTACAGAAAATCTTTAACGACAACATAGAAAATTTAGCTATAGACGAGCAGGAGGGAAACAAATCGGGGGATGGTTACTTGGGCGATCTGATCTTCCTTACAGTTACGAACAAAAAAGATAACGTACCTCATAATTTAGTTATTAAGCAATGTGTTGCGGGTGTTTATCCTGAAGCGTTCGTTACTGCTACGTATTTAAACGAAATAAATTTTTATACGAAAATATGGCCGGCTATGACCGAGTTCCAGAAGAAACATCTGGGCGAAGAAGGTAAGATTTGAATTTAATTCTAAAATTAGTTTTAAGTAAATGTGTACTTCTTCTATTTTTAGTTTTGGTTTCTTATTTACTAATACGTGCATTGAACTTACTATTATGTGAAGATATCAGAAATTATCGTATACTTAAGTTAAAATTATGAAAATAATATAGGTAACAACTAGATCTTTCTTTCATCTTTTAGTATTTACACATATTCTCTGTTATTTTTCAGAGCTCTTTTTTATTTACAAAATTGTTTCGCTTACTAAGAATTAATAATATCGACATGATAAGACCTTTAAGTATCTTAAACATTAAGTCTTTTTAATAAGTCTAGAACAAGTTCTCAATCTTACTATCACGTATAAGTGAGCGGTTTACTCCCATAACCAGAGCCAATTTTTGTTGCACCAAATCTTTCTTATTCGATTCTATATATTTTTTAAAGCTCAAATAAGGTAAGTGAGCTAAATATTGCCATGCTTAGACTTATTATTTTTTATTAAATACAAATTTATTTAAAATAACCTGTAAATTTATTAAACAAGTAACAAACATGTTTATAGTCTAATTTCTAAACAATTATAAAAATGAAACAATCAAAAAAATGTATATTCTTTTTTTTAACAATTGCCAACTGGCAATATTTGGAACCTATACCCTTAATATTGCCACAGTACTGGCAATAAAAGGAACAGGTATTTTGTCAATAAAAATAAGTAATAATGTTGAACCTTAACATTATTTAAAAAACTAATGTGAGACACTTACTATTTTTGAGAACAATTGGGACATATGAATTTATCCTTATCATGTTTAGTAAGACCCACACACTCTTCATTTACGTATTGGCAACATGCAAGACACAATCTCATGTCAGCCTGGCGGTCTTCATTTCATACATGACAGAACCATGATTCACTACTTTTAAATTCTTGTTTATTTTCCTTTCTTTATTTTCTTTGTTCAGATTGTCTTGTTCTTTTTGATGTTTGTTTATTTTCTTTTCTTCCTGTTCTTTGTTTTTGTCTTTTGATTTTTCTTGTTGTTTGGAAGGTTCTTTGTTACTTTTATCTTTGGGTGGTTTTTCTATCGCTGTGGAAAATAAATCCTTCATAACTTCTTGAGCTTTCCTATTAATTGCTGGTTTTCGCTTTGTAGTAGTTATCTTGATTAGGGGCGAAATTAGTAAGCCCATACTTTTAAAAGAAGTGTCGGGTTCTGGAACTTTTTCAGGAGTGAATGGTACCATATTTTCATCTTCGCTGTTTATATCATCAGATGTACTATCATGAACACAGAAATCTGATTCAGAATGAGACGACTCGCTATATAAACGAAGAAGTTTTGTTGATTTTTTTTATTACTTATTTCACTTGTGCAGGGATCTTTTTCATCAACTGTAGTAGTTGATAGCTTATTTACGTTGTTATCGTCGACGTCTAGTGGTTCTAACACATTTTCTTCAATATGCGTTATAAAACTGGGTGCAAATTCTAATTCAGGATGATGTCTAAGTTAAAAGGAAATATTCCAGTTGCTTTGAACCTAGAGATGATGTTAGCTGGTGGTGTCATCGCTTTCTACCAAACTTGACTAAATATTTCATAAAATTGCATTTTGGTTAAATTTTTTCCAGGTTGAGTTATTAAAAAATTTAAAACCTCCTGATCCCAAAAAGACTCCCAAAAAAACACAAAATGCGATTTTGCACCATCGAATACCAAGAGTGTGAGTCTTGTATTCTTATACTTTGCAAAATGTTCTAGCCATAAAATAAATGCCTTATTTGTCATGTTCCCTTTCTGTGTCATGATTACAGTTAATCCTGGTGGTAGATGATCATTCCATTCAGGCTTTAATTTTTTTCTTTGAAAAGAATGAACGGTTGGATGGCTTGCCCCAGGGCATTTTCACAATACTAATATTTTCACCGTGTTCAGGCGCTGTCAAGTGGATACGTTTAGCACATTTCTTGGCCAATACGGTTTGCTCTTTATGGATCGTTAGACGGCAACCTTTCTCGTCCATATTGTACACGTTTCCAGGTTTATCAAACAATTCCAATTTAATGAATACTTTCTCCAATTTCTTAAAATAATCCTTTACAATAAATGGATTCATTTTCTGTGCTCTTGCTGCATTCATTTGCTAAGCTTTCCTTCTAGCCACATCGGGATGTCTTGCAAAGAATAATTTCAGTCATTTCCTTCCTGCTAATGATGTATCAGAAAAAATATAGGAATGTTCATTATTATCGCTTACGAAAATACACTTCTTCTTACTATTTTACTAGTTATTGGCATGCCCACCTCTGCTAGTTTATGAATTCTACAAACTAGGTCTCTTTCTTGTTCAAAACTTAAAACACTTTTCCTTCCAAGTCGTTTAACCGAATTTTGGCTTCGATAATGTAGTCCAAGTGTTGTTTGAGGTATTTCATATCGTAATGAAGCTTGGCTTATACTGCTTCCAGCTCTTATTGCTTCTAACGCTGCAACGAGATTTGCCTGAGACAACAGGGCTCTCTTTTTATTCGGAAATTTTCATGTTAGGTTCCAAATATTGCCATGGCAATATTAGGAACTATCTCATGTGGCAATATTAGGATCATTACTACTGCGGAACAAAAATGGCGATTTATGTTTTATTCTTTTATATTAATTACACACAATATGGATTAATAAAGTACTTGAATGTACCTACCTGATAACGTTCTCACCCTTCTATAGTCGGTATTAGCTAGCTTATAACAATCATTACAGTTTTCCCACGTTTTTATAAACAAGTCGCATGAAATTCACGTTGGTTTGCCGTGCCGTGAACACCAATACTAACTGGTTTTACCTATAACGTTTTTAGAGTGGTTGTTTTAATTCCTTATTTGAGCCATCTGTGATTCAAGGGACAAATTAATAAATTTATGGGGAGTGGCAATATTAGGAGCATGGCAATAATTGGCGCACTTACCTTATATATTTTTTTAATTATTCCAAATGGGCCGGTAATTGCTAGTAGCAAATCACTTATATAAAAAACAATTTCGTCGAATTGCTTCGGAATAAAATATTTTAGGCATATCTCGTCAAAATAAACATTTGTTCTCTTGGTAATTTTTTAACCAATATTTTCTTTTAGAGTTATTTGCAATTTTTTGTTAAAAAAATTACTTTTTTTCAATCAGTAAAAAAAAATCAGGGATGTTTTGAATTTTCTTTTCTAAGAAACTACTAAATAAATTGCAATTCTGTAAAAAGCGTTTTAATCTTCAAACATTCAAGTATAAGTAAGAATACGTTGACAAGGATAGATGGTTTTTATCTTGCTGAAAACAGGAAACTAAATATTTCGAACGTACCTTTCCAGTATTTTAAGTAGGTGCTTTGCGTGTGCTTTCCGCTATACTCGCTAAGCGTTATAATTGTTTTAACTTGTTATTAATGCGTGTTATATATAACAATATCGTGCCGCCCTTATAGGCTATTGATTAAGTACTTTAGAAAGGAACTACACCGTTAAAGGAGTTTTATTACTTTATATATAGTCAATGGACCCCCAAATATAAAAAAACCGAAATGTCACTTTTTAAAGTTAAAAATAATTTTTTATTCAAAAACGAAGCAAAAAAAAAGAAACACACGCAATTTTTCTTTTATGCTCCATAAATTTTTTCACAAGGATATAGGTAAAGACATTGCTTTACATTAAAAAAACTTTAACCCTTCCTCTTTAAAAAGACATTTAGTAGAAGTAGTTAGGATTCACAGTATTCGAAATACTATTTTTTAATTGTTTGCCACTTACATTTTGGGACATTTTTCCTATTTTTTGCAAAAATTGTTCTATAACTCTATTCTTTGCAGTTTTAAGTATGTGGAATGGTACATTAAATAGAAAGAAAAAATAAATACCTTTAAAATGATTTGCTGCAGAGACTGAAGGACTGATTTTAATCAAGACATGGTTTTTCAAATTTTTCTACTTTAATTTTTGTCGATAGGACACTTTGATCAAAAGTTATCGAATTTTTACCGTCGAGTTTATATTAATTTTAGATAAAAAATTGATTTCGTACGTGTAACGCATTTGAAATCGCCGGTCGCTTTAAGCGTTGTTTCTGAGCGAACGGTTCGATCTACAGAAAAAGTTTTAATAAACATTTTTATTCAAATTCAAAATTTTTATTTTTGGTAAATCGACGTTTTCCGTTTCCCCACTACTCTACGAGGGGCGGTTTTAATGGGAAGCCCGGGAGTATGAGTGGAAAACTTTTTTTCATCTTTCTTGGTGTTTCAAAATTGACATTCTCGGAAAAATTTAGCTTGTTCGTATGGTTTTTAGAGGTTCAGTTACATTTTCATCTCTGACAACAGCGACTGGAGTATTCTATCCTTGTACATTTAGGGATATACAAATCGTTGCATTACAACCATCATAATTTGAAGAACCATATCTTGGTTGACGTTAGTCCTAGAATATTTTACAATAGACTACTTTAAAGTGCAGAGAATAAGCTTTCGCTTTTATTTACACTGGGGTGCAAAATTAATCGGACCCTCAGATTTTTTTGTTTTTTGTTGGTGTTTAAATCAAAACTTGTTTAATTTGTTTGAATTCTATTTTATGTCTTATTACCGATAACGTTTTTTTCTTGTTTAGACCTGTTTAGATGTTTTGTGCGAACAACAACCCTTTTATAGATACGTTTTGTTATTAATGTGAAATATTGGCTTAACACTTTGGCTACTGGCTATAAATTTGAAGTTTTTTGTCAGAAACTGAAACTATATTTTGATGAAATTTATAATATTTAATACTAAAAACATGTAAACACAAACATTTAGGTATTTTTTTGAAAAAAAAATCATGTGTAAAGGCCGTGTCAAAAAATGGTACATACAGTTTGTGACAGAAATAAACGCGTAATTATCTTCTTAGAAACTGTGTGAACCATTTTTGGACACAATGCTCATTTTTTTGCGTGACAGTAATGAGTGTCAAAAAAGCAATTGGTATACAAGAACTTCTCACAGCAAGCTAGGCAAGATGTTTTAACACGTTTTGTTTCTTTTATAGCAAAGTTACGTCCATTTCTATCACTATTAATTGTATAACATCTTGTACAACGACCTCTCTGTTCCACTTCGCAAAGTTTGTGATTTCTTTCTTGGTTAACACAACGATCATACTTTCTACATTCATACATCATTTCTTCTCTAAATTTAGTGACACTTATTTTTGTGTTTGTTATAGCCTCGTATGCAGTATGTGCATTTATAATAGATGTATTAACCAAAAGTTCTATTGAGACTTTCCAATACCATTTAATACCCGTACGCATTGCTGATGAATATAATGCTTTTTGATCATAGACGTCTATAAATAATTTCACATTATTATACCGCACGATGGTGGAAGGCTTTCTCACCACACCCCTTTTTGTTGGCACATCCACTATTACAGGCACAGACTCCGTAGTGAGAAACATGACATCTCTTTTGACTTTCCATTTTCCAAGTATGACTTTACTGTTGCTTCTACTGTCCCATGACTAATTCACCCCTTTTTTAATTTAGCATCACTTACTATTTTCGGATTATGCTTTCTGTTTTTTTCTCAGTGTGCTGATTAAATGTGTATCTTTGTTCAGAAGTTCATGTGCTAAATTCACGCTAGCGTAATAATTATCTGTGCACAGGACGCGACCTGAATGTAAAAGTGCTTCCATAAGCTGTAGCACCACTTTTGCACCAATTGGCTTTTCATTAGGTGTTTGCTCTTTTCCTGTATAAATTTTAAAATTGTATGTGTAACCTTTCACTCCACATAATAGTTTTACGCCGTATTTGTGGCGCTTCCCCGGTATATATTGACGAAAGCTGTCATCCTCGAAAAGGAATCATCGTCTCATCTATACACACATTCTTGTCAGGAACATATTCTGATCATCGAAAAGGAATCATCGTCTCATCTATACACACATTCTTGTCAGGAACTTCTTGATTAGCAAATTTTACAAGGGAAGGCATTTTTTGAGTCTATCATCTGAGACAATTTCGTTGTTTGAGAAGTGCAAATTGGACGAAAGGAGCTCAAACCTTATCCTGGACATGTAAACAAATTTTCCAATTTCATTTTTGTACAGCATATTGGTGCTAAAATAATCTTTCAAAGTAGGTTTACGATTCAACCCCATCCAAATTAGAAGACCTAAGAAAACAAAAATCGGTCATAGTACGGCTATCTGTTGAATAAGTCTCAAACTGCTTCGCCAGAGTTTAGCCGTAAACTGTAGGAGCCTAGATGCGCATATAAAAGCATCAAAACTGTGTTCACCAAACGTACACACAGCTTGAAACATTACCACTTCATGTGATCAAATTTGGTACACGCAGTTTCTGGTAAACATCAACTGTGTACCGGAAATGGTACACACAGTAGCCAAAGTGTTAATATTAATTTAAGTTTATTGTGGTACTATATTTGATTATAGATTCGGCTGTAGGTTTTTGTATTGTCTTCTGTTTAAAACTTGCAATCAAAAAAATTATAACATCAGAAGTAGCACAAGCTGTTGCTTTACAGAATAATGGGCGGAGGATTCGTTACATCGCAAACGCTTTAGAAATTTCTCGAATTACAGTGTTTGATGCAATACAAAGATATCGGGAAACAGGACAATATACTAGGAGGCCGGATCAAGGTAGACGAAGAACCACAATTTAAGTTGACGATCGCTTTCTTAGGTTACAAGCGTTAGGGTATCGTCACGTATTATCAGCACCAGTACTTGTTCAGCGTTAAATATGTCCAAAAAATAAATATGGATTATGGTCCAGAATATCTGTCATGGGACCTCTATTAACAGCAGATCATCGCAGGCAACGTTAACACTTCGCTCGCGAACATCTTAATTAGAGTATTGACGATTGGAGTGCTGTGCTTTTCACGTATGAATTAAGATACTGATTAGATGGGCGGCCTAGGATATGAAAAAGAGCTGGTTAATGTTATCAGCAATGTTGTTTTACTACGAGAGTTTAATTTTAGCAATGTTTAGAAGATCATGTAGTGCCATTTGGTTAATTTTGCACCCCAGTATGGTAATGCGTACACCTAAATATACTAGAAAAGAATTATAATGATAAATTTCAAAAATAGTCGTAAAAATCGTTAAAAGTAGAAAACATTGAAGAGGCCTAACTTGCTTAGAGTTAGTTGTAGAACTTTCTAATATAGACCATTTACGGTAATTAATTTTTCTTTCAATTAAATGTACATATACTTAATGCAAGTACAAAAAGTTATAAAACAATATTTGCGAAAAAGTAAGGGAAATAAACAAAAAATAATGGTCTAAGTGGCAAACTTTGAAAAATCGTATCTGGAACACTGTAAATCCTATATAATTTCACTAAACGTCATTTTAAAGAGAAAGAATAATTTTTTTTTTCTGTTTATAATGTGTTAATATCTATACATATACCCTCGTGGAAAAAAATTATGCAACAAAAAAGAAAAATTGTCTGTGATCCTGTTTTTTGTCTGCTTTTTTGTATATAATTTTGCCAAAAAAAAATTATTTTTGACAAAAAGATGACATTTTGATAGAAAGTTTAATTTTGAATAACTTTTCTATATATGTATATGTACGAAAACTGCATGGAATTTATCCAAATGTACCCTAGTTCATAGCGACAAATTTACCCTGTTCTCAAACACGCACCCCTGTAAATGGTAGCACTTTTCAGTGTTTTTATTATTAGGGGTCCATTGACTATATGAAATAATAGAACTCCTTTAATGCTGTAAATCCGTTTAGGCCTATTTTTTAAATTCATTCAATAGCCGTAAAGTTTTTTCTGAGATGAATGATTTTCGTTGATTTCGCAAATTAAAAAAGATTCTTATGTAAAATTTTCATCTTAAAAATGAATTTTATGTTGTGCAGTATTAAATTTCATGTATGAATTGAAACAAAATTATGTCGAAGAAAAGGAAATCAGCCTGTGAACAAGTCAATATTTAAGAAAATAAAAAAATCCTAATCTTAGTGTCGGCTATAAGATAATAAGTATTCCTACCACTATTTAATATAGTCTTACCAAGAGTCTTGATATGAGAATTTCTGGTTGCAGAACTTAAAGGAAGTAATATTTCGAAAATTATGGTAAAATGTTAGATTTTTTCTAGCGTTGCGAGTGATGGAAGGTTAATGTTGATGGCAGTATGAGTGTCAAGAAATGTGTCTACTAGTTTCTTGTTTGATAAGTAGATCCACAGGCGATTACTGGCTACTTTTGGTGTAAAAATTACGTTTTTTTGGCGGAAATAGGGAGAGCTACAATATAATCCTGGATTTTAGCCTTATTAACTATTAAGAGTACAATGGCTTGTGTTTTAGAAGGATATTTGTAAGTGTTTAAAATATTTGTGAAGGTTGTTTGCACTGTATTTTGTGGGGATGGCATGTTTTCGTTTACATTTTGTCACATTCATTTTTTTCATGTTTTAGAAGCGTTTCTCGAGCCGCCCCTGTCTCTGTGAAGGGACCTTGTCGAAGTTTTTAAAGTAGTTTCACTAGTTGTGCTTATGTACCGTCTTTGTGTATTTGTGTATACAAATTACGGTACTAACAGGAAATACTTAAAGTTCTGGTATAGTACTAGTTACCACTTACACAATGTAATAATATATAATTTAGTTCTTTATCTATATAGACCTGTAATTTTTCTATAAAAACTTGAATTTTTCGAAACCCATCTAATCGTTGTTTATTTACCATTAGTCAGAACCGGATTCCTCAAATAAAGTATGGTTAACTGTCAATTACGCACTAACAGATAATAACGGTTTTTATAGTCAAAATCTACTCATGTTATCGTCGTAAGTTCAGTTCCATGCGTAACATAGTAGACAAGGCAAAGAGCTCGGGTTCATTCAGAAAAATATTCCCATGAGATTATTTTACACAATCACTTTCATGAGATACCCCAAAATAAGGTTCAAAAGGTCTCCCAGGCAAAAAGTTGTTTAATTTTTTTTAAACAAATTGTAAATATCAATTTTTTGCTCAGACAATTTTTTTTAATTTTTTGGATCATAACAAAGAAAATAAGTTTTTTGTAGTTTTTCCGTAGCCTTAATTGTTTTCGAATTATAAATAATTTAAAACTGAGAAAAACGCAAAATTTGAATATTCAAGGTACACTCCAAAATACAAGTAAAAAACATTATTTTTTAATTCACCAAGGACGTATATTCAAGCTTAAACCTTGAACTATCATATCCTGATAAGTAACTTGGGCCTATTTCATTTTAAAACATTGTTTTTAATTGCTAATGAAGCGTCTATAAGAGGACGGGCGCTCGAGCTGTGGCGTGTATAAGAGAGAGAAACAAGATCTAAGGAACAAATATTTGCTGGTTTAAATTCTCATTGTGCAAATGAGCGCCCGTCCTGCTACACGCGCTTTATTATCTATTAAAACAATGATTTAATAGTTATTTATGCATAACGATTAAAAAACAATGTTTTAAAATGAAATAGGCCCAAAATACTTATTGGGAAATTATATAACAAAGTTTGAACTTAAATTTATGTTCTTGGTGAATTTTAAAATAGTCTTTTTAATTGTGTTTTTGAGCCTTGAGAATTGTAATTTTGTGTTTTCCTCTTAACTTTTTTCTTTAGACTTACCACGTACAGATATAGAAAATATATTGTACATAAAAACTCTTATGTAGGTACTCATCGTGTAATATACTATTTAATTAAAAATATTTTTTCCCCCGTGCGAATAAAGTCGCAGCGCTAACTTGTTTTTTTTTTAAGTTTTATTTTCTTAGTATTTACTTAAAGTTTCACACCGACTAACATTCTAATTGCTTTGTTTAATCCATTTTAATCACTTTAAATTACTATTAAGTTTAATCCCAGAATTTTAATTGAAGCCTTGGCATTGATGCTGTGTTTAACAAGGCAATGTATTTTTAGTTCAATACGGGATATGTTTGCTCTACTTTTTTCGTACCTGCATTTAAATTTTTGTTCCATTGCCCATACCTATATACCTAACTATAGCTTATGATCGGTCTTGATTAATTTTTTAATAACCATAACTTTATAATAAAATTAGAACGCATCCCCTATTCGTCTCCATTTATTCCTGTATAGCGTTTTCTTTTCCGTATTAGATATGCATTTTTTGCTTATCGGTCTGTCTTATCTACAGTCGACTTCTTAATATATTTTTAATATATGGTTTTCAACCACAACACTGAGCTTGAAAATGAGTTTATTTTATGTAATATATATATATATATATATATATATATATATATATATATATATATATATATATATATATATTTATATATATATACAGGGTGGTCCTTAAGTAATTGCACAAAAAGAAGCCGTAGATTCTACACTTTAAACTATTACGATTTAAACTTTGATCAAATAAAAGGCATGTATCGAGCACAGTTTAATTTACTCTTGCCCAAGTACTTTTGATCCCTAGATCATCTTCAGGGGCATTTCGTCAATTGCGGCCTATCCGACAAGAACAAAATGTCATAAACATATAATTGTACATCACACTACACTACAAAAGGACAAACAAACACTTTAAAATTATTGAAGAATAGCTACATTGCGTGCAGAAGCCGGAGATAGAATTCGGACAGAATTGTGTTCATTGAAGTGCGTTTTAGTATGCTAAGTGTGTGTAAGAGAGTTTTTTGCATGTTCAAATGTTTTTTACTATTTATGTTATTGTGTGTATACGTTTTTGTTTATTTTTTATGGGAAAAACTATTTCCTGGACTTCTAAATAAAACTCTTACGTGACTTGGCTACTTGACAATATTACTCGATTTTGTCATATATACAAAGTTCAAACTATTTTTGTCAGGCAACATATGGTTTCCACTATGTTCCTTCTAAAATTAGTTATCTATGAAAACTATACAACAACATATACGCTTCATTTTAAAGCTTATGAAAACAACAATAAATGAAGTTGAAAAGAATGAAGCGATGAGTTTGTATTTAGCTTTAGTATCATGTACTCAAAGGTATATGTGAGTAAAAAATCCCACCCGACGTTTCGGAGTAGCAGTAAAATAGATAGCATTTCGAAGGAGTTAATTTACATATTTATGTCAATAACTGAAATTCGGCTAAATCTGATAATGCGAGGAGACAGAAAATATTAACCATTTTGTAAAACTAATGAATTAAATTTAAAAATTTCTTTAAAATTTAATAAAAATTATAATAAGTCTTTATATAAATACATTTATATTTATTATAATTATATTTATAAATTTGATTTTTCTAATTAGATCCCAACTTCGTGAAACACATGGCAAAATGTTACTACACCGACACGACAAAGGGAGCAGAAAAAATCGTTCTAGACAATCTCAAGTTCAAAGGTTTCGAACTTCATCCCAAATCGATACCATTAAATTTCCGTCAATACGCAAGTATTTTTAAATTATACGCAAAATATCACGCAATATCATTTGCTATGAGAAAGTTAGAACCAGAGAAATTCGAGGAAATTACTAAGGATGTTTCAAATAATTGGGTGAGTACAATATACATACATTAATTAATTTTTTTTATATAATCATTTGTTTTTTATCTTTGATCAAACAAATACTTATCGATCTTATGTGAAAGTCAGTTACAATAGTGATTTTGAAAATAAATATACAGCAGTTGACTATTATTTTAACTGGATAAATATTTCTAAATTTATGTAAAGCGAGCATAACTGTCATCAATCACGACACAGATTGTTACTTTGGTCGGCCAATCACAACGCCCGTTATAAACTGCTTTGTCATTAGCCTCCCGGCGGAAGATTGCTGCAAATTCTCAAACACAAAGTGTATAAAAGAGCAGCACATTTTCCGATCGGGATCTAGTCGTCATACACTACTAGCCCCGCTAGACCTTATTGCCTTGGTGCCACTACCTCTACTACTTTGTGTTTTATTATTAATCAAGTAACCTATTTTCGTCGAAGACGTCGAACTAAAGAAGACTTCATAAACTGAAGATAATTTATAGAAGCACAAGAACCAGCGTGTTGACTAAGAACGTTCCCTGTAAGCAAGACACGGCTTTTGAAATAGAAAAGGCAGTGGTCTTTAGAACTATTTTAAATCGTGTCCAACTGACAAACCGTTCTTTAGGACCAGTGATGGTAAAGAGCGAATAAAAGCCCAAAATGAGCTTATGATTGCTTTTAGAATCAGTGGTCGAGCTGCGATAACGCTTCTTTGCCAGAAACCTTATGCAAATAGTAACCGTCCTTACAGGATCGAAAATACCGGTTACGATGGCTAGTGACACGAAGCGAAGGGCAGTAGCAGAGTAAACACTGTCGGCATTCTTGTGTCTCTGGAGGAGAGTGAACGTGGCCACAAAACGAGGTAAGAAGGCTGGCATCTCTGTGGAATTTGAGGTGTACACTGTGCCCAGAATACTAACCATATATATTTAAAGTCATTGTAAGAGAAGTCATTGTAAAAAAGTCGAACTGTTAAAGTATTCTGGTTGCCGGTGTCCCCTTGTCGACCACAGAGGCCCGGCAAAACTTCTGGCAACGTAGAAGCTCGATTCACGTTAAACTCCACGAACACGAGGATAGATTCAAAAAATTTAGGATCCTCCTCCAGAGCGGCAGCCGGAGAGCGTCAAGAAACTTCAAACAACATGAAGGACGCGACGCTACGGCCGTACGACACAACAGATATATATTTTTTCAGCAGCCATCCCCAAAACTAAATTTTTGGAAATAATTTATTAAATCAAAAGTTCTACTTTACACAAATCGTACCAACAGTAACTATTTTTGGCGCGATTTTTTTCACATTTGGAACGATTTTGAGTATTGACGTAGGCGGACTTAACCTTATATATGTATGGGGTGTGAGAAAAGAAGCGCAACGGTCGAATATTTCGCGAAGCATCGGATTTTTTGAATCTCTATGGCTTCTCAGATAACTACTTGTTTATAGATTTAGATGGGGCTATAGTTCTGGAGTTTTAAAAATCAATTTTGTGACCAGTATAAAGATGATATTGACCTAGATCTGAAATTAAATCGGAATTGCGAACAGAAATGGAATGTTCATAAATCTTATTTTGGATTTGTTTGGTCTATATATAATCGGAGGCAGTTTTCACAAGGAATTGCATAAACCTCTGATTACGGCTGTACCTCCCGATACTATGCTAATAATGTAGTTTTACTCTGAAATACTAAAAAAGAAAGAAAAGACTATAGATACTTGGTATATAAATAAAGATACTAGACCAAAATATCAAAGAGAATTATCATAAATTAAATGGTAGATGTTAAAAGTAAAGAAAGAACTTTTATTCAGGAGAAAAACAGTAGAAAAAATGTATTGGAACATAAAGATATTCCTAATACATTTTCGAGAAAGATGGTCAGGATTAAGAGAGATGCAAGATAAAAACTTCAAAAAAGAAGTTTGAGAATAAAGAGACGTACTGGCGGTCAAACGAAGTTTAAGAAAGAATAAAGAGAGAGAGAGAGAGAAAATTGTTTAAATAGTGGCAAGAAAATAGGTGTGACACAGATCTTTAAAACTATACGGTGACCAAAAAGGTAGAGAAAGTAGCAGCAGCAAAAGCTAAAGCAGAGGCGTGAAAAAATCTAAACGATCAACTTGATAACAGTAAAGGATACACAAAGATATATAAAATAGCCAAACATAGAGGAAATGACAAAAAAAATACAATGGATCAACACTAGTTAAAGAGAAACTGCCAGGTGTGTTTCAGAAGAGTATGAGTATTGTATGTACACCTTGTGTACACATCTTAATGTAGACATCCCAACTCTATGACCTGGCCAACAAGTTTAGATGTGACACCAATTAATACAAAAATCGGAAAAGATTAGGGAAATAAGTTAAAAAAGATATGGTGTGGCAATGTGTAGGGTACTTGTATAAGGGATTAATATTGATATAACTCAAGATAAAAACCCATGAAGGAATACAATTGGAAATACGCAGATCGCATAGGGATGAAGACAAAAGGATAATATGACAAAATAAGGACAAAAGTGATATCTTTATAGGATAAATAAAAAAGCCAAATTATTCAAGAAATAATCTGTCAAATTAAATTATTTAACAAAATTGTTATTGTAACAGTTTATTAATTTGCGAAAATTGATTATCCAAATGCGCCAATAACTAATAAATATTTACATTCCACGGCGAACCTAATATGGAGACGATTAGAAGCGATATATTTTATTATAATTAAGCTTCGAGAAGAGATTGAAATAGGACATCTAATAATAACTTGAAACGCTAACGACTTCTTTTTCTCAAGACAAATATTCTCGATCTACTGAATGCGATCGTACAATTTTAATCAAAATTCCATAGTATTTATGACTGATTAAAACTGTTGTCTGAAAACAGTTTCTTGAAACATAATTTTAAATAAATATTCATTTCCTTTAAAATTTTTATTCCATATTTCTCTGATTCTTTATATTTTTTGTTTGTTTTTCATATATTACGTTCTCTAAAATATCAAAAGTATCAAATAAAAACAAAATTGAAGTATTGGCAATATGGATTCATTGACGGATGCTGAAGATACCTTGAACAGCAAGAAACACTAATGAGGAGTACTAAGGAGGTTCAACAAATATAGAGAATTGCTTTTACTTTTAAGAGTGCCGTGTCCTTAAGGAGGTTGGCAATCATTAGGGTTATTTTCATTTTTGAACTTGCTGCTCTAAACAAATCAATCGATCTGCATTCATATCAGTAAGTAAGTAAATGTTGTTTCTCTAGGGATAGGATAGGAGCTTTATTATATTAGGATGAGATAGACATTTTTGTACCCGTTTAGGGTCGTAGGACTCTCTTCAGGGTAGTGTTGAATATTGTGTTAAGGCACACATAGCAAACAGACGCAAAAACCACCGGTGTGTTAGCTTTTGTTCATCTTCTTCTTCCTTCTGGGGGTTGTGTAGTCACTATCGAGCCAGAGAGAGTCAGGGGCGAAGTTTGACTGGATTAGGTGTTCTTTCCAGATTGGCTGTGTTTGTGTTTGTTTTATGTTTTTAGAGCTAGATACGACAAGGCCGGGTCTCTAGTGACCATTGGTCCTGTGCAGTCTCGAGCTTAACTAGGCCCCAAAACCAGTGTATTGCACTGTAATTTTGTGACCGAGTGTGCTCGTGAGTGGAGGCGCCTCGACTTTCGAGAGTCGACCTGTCACATTTCGCTCAGTGTGGGTGTGTGTGTAAACTCAGCAGTGACGGACGCTACCATTTCGTTGTTACAGAATCCGTCGAATCACTTAGATTTTCCTCGGCCGTCCACAGTTCCCGTGTAAAGTAAAGGGGCCTGCAGGCGGTCGAGGGTACCGGTGATGAGGATGTTTCGGTAGCAGAAAGAGGACCCCTTTTACTGCTGAATTTTGTGTGTGTGAGTTGTGATAAGTGTTAGAGTCCGCATTGACATTCGCCGAAACCGTGTTCTCTAGTAAACATTGTTCCTGCAGCCGTTTTTGCGTTTGCAATCGACTCCAGAACTAGTGTATTGCACTATAATTCTGTCGTCGATTGTCCACGCTAACGGCCAGGCCTCGTCGGAGTTCGATAGACGGTTCAGGCGGCTGTCGATTCGGTTGAGAAAATAGTTGCGGCTACTTTCTCAGGGACGGACAGGTATCGTTGGGTAGTGAGATTGGGAAACCGCAAAAACCAATCTCCCTCTGTCCGAGGTAAGGAATGGATTTGATAGGGCTAGGTATGGGAGCAATAGGCTAGTGGAGTGGCCTCAAGGATATCAGCATATTCCTCCGGAAGTTCGTCAATGCAAGCCTGCATTAGAATTGACGGTAGGTGAAGATGTTTGTTTTTTGGCTTCCGGGTGGATATGTGACCGTGAAAAGAGCAGGAACTTTTTAGGGTGTTTTGCGTGATTGATGTGGGTCCGTTGATGGTTTTGAGGGTAAAATTCCTGTTGGAAGTTTTTATTCTCTCGATTATGAGGGTGGTAGTAGCTGTTTGATGAATTTCACGGGAAGGGAAATACCAACGCTTTCTGCACGTTCTACGTAAAATTCTGTGCTCCGCAGCGGACAGTCTTCTCTTTTGATAATCCTTAAGAAGGCAATATAAGCTAGACTTATACTCAATAACGGGTCGAATGAATGTTTTGTAAGTATGTGTGAGAGTTTTGCTGTTTGTTTCGCCAAACGTCCCTGATAATGGAACAAGGAGTCGGGCTAGGTTCCTGACCCTATCTAAAGTTACCTTTAGATCAGGTTCCCAGTTAATTGTTTTAGTGAATAAAACACTCAAATAGGAAGCTGTCGGGCTAGAAACGAGTCTTTCTCCCATCAAATACAGGGGCGTTTCGTCGGCACGATTGCGTATGATGCCAGATGATGCTTTTGGGTTGCGAAACACAATAGTTTGTGTTTTCGCAGCGTTTAAACTCTACACTTATTACACCATTCTTCGACACCGTTTAAAAGAGTTTGTGCTCTTCTAAAGGTTCTCTCGGGGAAGTAACCGTCCGCTGTTTTTAGGAGGGCAGTGTCATCCGCATAGAGGTACATTTGCGTTCATATCAGTCACGTAGATTCTTTATATAGAATTCTGCCTTCGGCCAACACATCTTTTTCCTTGAACTTTCCCTGTATTACGATATCAAATTTTTATATTTTGATCCAGTTATCACGTGGCCTAGGTGTTCCAGTTTTCTTGTTTTTATAGTGGTGATTAGTCCTGTTTCTTTACCAACCCTCTCCAGTACTTCTTTATTTGTAATTTTGCCAGTTCATGATATTTTTATTACTCTTTTGTATAACCAGAGTTCGAAAGCATTGGTTCTTTTTAAATTTTTTAAATTGCATTTTTGAATATCTAAGAGAATTGCTAAAGACACCAAAAAATGGCTTATCTGGGACATACAGTGATGAGACATTGATATAGAATACTACAGCTGATCTTTAAAGGCAAAATAAAACGTCATAGAGGTGTGGGAAGAAAACAGCTTTCTTGGTTAAAAAACATGCGTGAATGGACTCAGATATCAAATGAAGGACAATTCGTGTTGTAGAGGATCGAGATGCCTACGCAATGGTGATCGCTAATGTCAGAATAATTCTTATATGGCACGTAAAGCAGAAGAAAGCGATGAGTGTTGCAACATAATATTTTGCCTACCACATATTTTGGGGGTTGAAAATATGACACAAAAATTATTGAGACAGAGATAGAGCAAGCAAAATAAACGATACTTGTGCGAACGGCACTCAGGGTCTATTTGGAGAGCTGGGGTCGTGGATAAGTGAATGAAACAGGGGGATTGGATTGGACAACTACAAAAAATGAAACAAGGACCCCTAGCTATTTAAAATAAGGACGCAGCTTCAAAGAATCCTTTTTTTGCTGGATAAAGGAAGAAGGCTCTTCCTTCCTAAAAAAGAAATACAAAAGGGTTTAGGAGACTTTTCTAAAGTGGGAAATAAACAAAATGGTTTAGAGAAATAAATTAAACAGTTGTGTTACAATTATTAAATTATTAAACGTGTCTTAACACAAACAGTTACAAAATATAGATTTCACAAAAGTACTTACTATATAAATAGTTACAAAGATTTATACCAAAAATAACAAAGAAAAAAAGCTTACTAGATATGTCCCATCCGTTTACATACAAGTGAGAATTGCTACAAAACATACAAAAATACTGGGCTATAAACTGTGACAGAAAAAAAATATTACAAATAAAGAAATAACTTTATAATGAAACTGTTCATAGAGAGGTTAACCTTTTTTAAAAAACCAAAACAAATTAATATCAAAAATAATAAAACGGGCTGTCATAAATATGTCAACATTAAATTTAAAACAGAACAATTAAAAATGACAGCTAACAACGCCCTAAGACATATATTTTTAATTATTACAAATTCTTTAAATATTAATGAAAGCAATTATTATTATTAAAAAAAGTCTATTTTTACTTTGAAATTTAAACACAAAAAAAGTTACCTTGATTATACTAAATTGCACTTTAAAAGATTTCTGGGGTTACCTTCTCTGCCACACGGTCAAATCCATTTCCAAACTGTGAAATATGCTCTAAGATAGCTTCTTAGGACAAATACAAACTTGAGGTTGAAAGTTTGGAACACAAACTTTGGACTGGGCCTCATTCAATTAGACTGCAACTACACATTGAACTTTACAATTAATTTTACACTGCTACACATTTTCCATAACGAAGAAACAAATAAAAAACATTGACGAATCTGAAGAAAATTCGGACTAAACGCTGGAAGCAATTATCTCTGACAACGTCTCAGCGGGAGTGACGCAATTATCTTTTTGGCAAAGCCTTCTCAGCGAGCTGAATTAATGTTTGTTTAAAACGCAGTATTAAGCGGCTTAAACCAAAGAAAAATATCAAAGAATATGCGTCCGTGATATAAACAAACCTAAAATGTTCTTATATCAACTTGCAACGCAAAAAGGAATTGAAAATACGTTGGTGTTTTAATATGTTTATTATATAAACATATTAAATGTTTGAATATGAATATAAAAAATATTCTTCGGTGCTTTAGCAAATACGAGGGGATTTCAATATATATCAAGGAATTTACAAATGCTACAATGTTTCTATCCTTATTTTGTCATTCCATGAAAAAATCATATTTTAATAAATAATTTCCTGTAAATTTCTCTGGAACACATTTCAAGTGACAAGATAATTATTAAATTCAACTGAATTATCACTAATTACGTCTAAATTATTAAAGTTCATATTTTTCTAACGTTTATTCGGTATTCTGTTTTAAATACGGCTAAAGATAAGTAAATTAAAAGTTTAAAATAAAATTAATTTTACCATGTGTATCACAAGAATATACAGTGCGTCCATAAAATGCTGCATAAATTCATTATTAGCTAAATAAACAAAATTATTAGAAATTTACGAAACAGGTCGATTTTTGATATAAATTTACTATTTTCTCACATTCTAATTTAATATACAGGGTCAAGCACCTTCGTATGATGACGTCATCACCATTTTTTTTAAAGGAACCCCCTTTTTTCAATTTATATTATTTCCTTTGCTGAGCTAACTCCAAAAATGTATAAAACGTTGCTTCAAATTGGTACAGTCTGGAAAAATGAAAAAATTCCAAGTTACCTACAAAATAATAATTTAAGGATAAACGTAATAAACACATTCTATTAAATTACATACTGTTATACTATTTAAATGGGAATAAGCCACAATTAAAGGCTAAAGTAAGTTTATTGACGTTTCAATTTCCACTTCGGAAATCGTTCTTAAAATACAAACATCACTAATATTTGATTTCCGAAGAGGAAATCAAATATTAGTGATTCAAATATAGTCAATTTGAATATCAGAAAAAAGCTGAATTACATCAAGAATTATTGTATTTTGTAGTAAATCCAGATATAACGCTCCTGTTAAATTTTCATCAAAAAAATATGGACCAATAATTATATTTCTCACAATACCAGCCAATACGTTCGTTTTCTGTGGTCTTTGCGTATGGGACACTTGTATGGAGTGTGGATTTTCATCAGACCAATAACGGGTGTTTTATCGATTAACATGATTGTTCAAATGAAACGTTGCCTCGTCCGAAAATAAAACGTTATCAATGAAATTGTTAGGTTGGTTCATAATATACTCGCAGAATTTAGTTCTTCGGTCAAAGTCGTCTTCAGCCAATTCATGCATAAGACGTACTTTATACATATGGTATTTTATCTTTTTAAAAAAATTTAATACTGAAGACTTTTCAACACCAAAATCTCTAGATAATTCTCGCACTGTACAGTGTGGATTTTCTATTGACGTCAAAATGATGTCTTGTTGAATATTTTCATTAATTTTTGGTCTACCATGCTTTGATGCATCCCTTATAATTATGGCCTAATTATTTGTATTTGCGCTCTATTCTGCTTACCGTAGGTTGTAAAATAGGTTCACGATCTGGGTGCCTTTCATAAAAAAATCGACATAATTCTTGTTGAGTCCGCATCTTATCGCCAATAGCAATCATCATTAATATTTTAGTCCTATCACTTTCGGTAAAATGCATTTTGTAAAAAAAATGCAACTGATAAATTGCTTGAGTAGTTTTTACGTAAACGTAACTTCTGTAAAGCGTAAACAATACAGATTTGTACTCTAATATTTCTGGTAGTTTTTAACGTCAAATGAAAAAAAAAATACTGTAAAACATAAAATATTTTTATAGTTCAGCGGCTTGGATTACTAATAAGAGCTGCTAGAATATATTTTTAACAATCAGGGTGTTTTGTATAAAACTTAATGAGGTCGCTGGTTAAATGATATTCGATAAATAATAATAACGAAAAAAATGAAATAATTTGTTTGTAAATCAATTAGCGAAAAATAGCAAATATAACTGTAAATAAATTAGGAAAATAACTGGTCTTACTCATTATTGATGTTTGTACAAAGAAAGACTTACCCTTTGAAATATTTGATGGATTCTTAGCCAAGGAGATCTCCTGGAGGACGCCCGCCGACGCGGCTCTCTGGCACGAGAGCCAACAAACTTGGTGTGTTTCGTTCGATGTCTTGTTAGGAAGTGTCTGAGATTGCAGGTCAGAAAAGAACCTCTGGCCGTTGGGTGGAAGAGGGTACATTAATAAATCACCCTATTGTATTGTGATTTAGAATGCGATAATTTAAGTTAATTGAGACCGTAATACGAAACCGTACACTTGTGTGCATATTTGTGACACAGAATACAAAGGAGTCAAAGTCTCCGTACTTCAAACATAATACATGAGACAACCAGTTTTTACAGGAAGCAATATATTTGACCAAAGTCGTTAGAATAGTATTGAATTAGATAATATTACAGTACCGTAACAGAAAAATATTAAATGTAAAAATAAGAAAGAAATAGTACATACTTTCCCAAACATAGGGTCTTGGATCACTAATAAAATTTGTTAGAGACAATGTAACAAATAATGCAAGGTGTTTTTGCAATAGTTAAATTAAAGTAGTTGTATACCAATATAAAATTTCATTTAATGTCTTTAATACGTTTATTCTTTATTTATTAATTTGTAACTTGGCATTTTTGCTACCCTGTACCAATTTGAAACAACGTGTTATATATTTTTGGAATAAACTAAGCAAGGGAAATCTATAAATTGAAAAAAATGGGGGTTCCATTAAAAAAAATGGTGATGACATCATCATACTAAGGTGGTTCACCTGCATATTAAATTATAATTTGAAAAAATGGTAAATTAAAATCAAAAATCGACCTGTTTCGGGAATTTTTATTACTGTTGTTTACTTAGCTAATAATGAGTTTATGCGTTACTTTGTGAACGCACTGTATAATATCTATTTATTTCTAGGAGCGATTTTTTATCACTAACCCTGGACCAGTTGGCATGACTACAGCGAAAATTAAAATGACTTTCAACCCAACCACAGATCAAAAGCTAGCTGAAGCTTTTGGGACATATCACGATAATGGAAACGACATACTAATTGCAGGTATGCAATATGATGGACCTTACAAAGTTTTTCTTCATGCTGACTGTTGGAGTAATAATATTATGTTTAAATATAACGTAAGTAATATTACACATATAATTTAAGAACATAACTAAATCCGTTAAGTTCCGTATTTATATTGATCAGAAGTAAAAGTAAAAGTAATTGATTAAAAGTTTTTATTTCCATATAATTTCATCTATGTTGGATTTATACTTTTTCTGTTGGTGCCTATCATCTGTGTATATTGGTAATGGCGCTGGTTCAGATTACTTGGTTTCTTCTCTGAATAAATGTGGTAAAATAACTAACAAAAGTAGATTTGTTAGTTATTAGTATTAAAAATATTCTTGTTCAAAATACTTAACGAAAACAACGTTGCTCAAATCAGAGAGCATCATAGAGGCTAAATAAGGATATAGATATTAGATAAATGTAGATCAAAACAGATAGGTCAACAATAGGTAATAATTAGGTTACGAAATATATGTGTATATACGTTTGACAAAGTATATGTTTGACAAAGAAAAATAAGAAACACGGAATACAGCAGAACTGTAAAACAAAAAGAAACTCCAGATTGTTTTTCTAATGTTTTTGAGAAAAATGTTTGTTAATTATATTAAATAATTTAATTATATTTAAATTAACAAAAATTTCTCTCAAAAACATCAGAAAAACACACGTCAGAAAACATATCAGCAAATTATCAACAAATATCATGAAAATTGATGTGGTTAACCATAAGCTGTAAGAAAAGATATACCATATAGATATATACGTAGAGACATACGTATAGACATATTCAATAAAATAAAAATAAATTTATACCGTCTTAACCAAAAATAATATAATACGTTATAATAAAGAAAATATGTAAAATAAATAAGCAACATTGTTTACTAATGCTTAAAATTTTTATTAATATATATTTACATATTAATAAAAAACAAGTCATAACACATATTGTCATCAATAATATTATACTTTAAACAGATTGAGATCTTTTATATTATTTAAATAATAAACTCAAACAATTTATATACAAATGAATATGTGACTGCAATCTGAACGAATTTCATTGGTCATTGTTTGGTTTTATTCTAAAATTAATTTTACAAAAAAAACAGCAATTTACATCATTCCTATACTTCATTCTTTAATCATAAAAATAATTTATAAAAATTTACATTTTTCAAGAAAAAGTTCGATAAAATAAAATAGATAAACCACACACAATAACAACAAAAAAATATCCCTGGCACTGAAGTCACTGGCATCTGAAGGGAACATGTGTTCTTCTCTAAAAATAGGTAGCCCTCTAGATGAAGTAAAACAATATTTACCTCTTGAGCTATTAAGATATTTTAAGATATGAAGTTTTGGATAAAAATAGTTTTTATGATGTTATTCCTACTCAGAGAGGAAAGTTTCTTATATAGAGCGTTGGTGGTATTATCTGGCGTTAAAAGTTAGCAGGTTATGAGATAAATTAAGACCAAATAGAATAAAAATACTTTCCTTTAGATTCGACTAGGCCATATAGGCTCGTTTTTAGATATTAATTAACTTGTGTGTATACTCTTTACCCTGTTTAGGGTTAATTTTAGACCAGGTATATATTACAGTGTCCTACTGAACACTATTGCAACGTACTACATTTTTAATTGTTCGTATTTTCGTTCTTTTAGTGTACATAGTGGCAGTTTCGCTTTGGATATCCGAAGAGTAAACTGAAGTTGTATATTTTTTATTTGGATAAGGTGTCAATATCTACTTCCTGCATTTATCATTATCCTTGTGCTCTACAATATATAGTCGGTCTTGGCTTATTCTCTGATCAGCCACCATTTCTTCCTCTCCTCTGCCTTGGTTTACTCTACTCTTAACGCTCGTAAGTTATCTTTCACCTGTTCCTTAAATCGTGATCTGAACCTGCCTCTTCTCCTCATTCTATCCGGTCTTTGGTTATAAATGTGTTTCGATGGCTCCATCTCGTTCATTATATCTAAGTTACCTAGCCACCGTAGCCTGTTTACTTTGATGGACCCACCAATACTAGGTTCATTCTACTAGGCCATAATCTAACGTTAAAAACAGCCCAAGTGTTTTTTATCGTCTTGCTTTTCTAACACGTAAGTGAGGAGGTGCTTAATAAGAGTTCGGTCTATCAATATTTTCGTTTTTTGTGACCAAATTTGATGTTAAAAGTTTCTTGAATCCATAGTATGCCCTATTTGTTAGATATATACGTCTGTTAATTTCGGCAATTACTGCATTACGTTGATTGATTTGTGAGCCTAGATATATGAACTCATTAACTTCTACAAAAGTATATGTTTCAACCTTTAGGTGTTCGGGTTTTGCTACTTGTTTATTATTTGTAACCTTTATATACTCCTATGGTTCCTTTTGTTATTATTAAAGAATCTCCAATAGCTTTTTCTAGGTAATGTTGAATAGAAGTCACGATATACTATCCTCCTGAAGTCCTATTCGTGTCTTAAAAATTCTTAATACTCTGTTTGCTTTAACCAATTTCACTAAGTGAATATTGGATATCGCTGAGATATGAATTCTACCACGGCTTTGTATAATGAATTTTTATCTATGCTGCAAAAGGTACATCTAAAATCCACAAACAAATCGTAAGTATCAATTTCAAACTCAATGTTTTTTTCAAGCTTGTGAAGAAATATTTAATGGATAGTTTTTTACCAAACCCCCCACTGGTATTTGCCTTTATGTTTTCACAATACCCAAATAGTCGATCGTAAAGAAAGTAGACCAATATTTTGTAGATCATGTTTAGCTGGGTAATCCCTCTGTATTGTTAATTCCTCTGTATATCCAAATTGTTTGATCTGATTACTTGTAAATAGGTATAACTATACCTAAGTTTCAGTCTTCTGATAGTTTTTTCTGCTTCCAAATCAGTTCTACTACCCTACTTATACAACAGGTCAGATTTTTAAGCTATGTGTTAAAAGCTCAGAAGGAATGTCATCGGCTCCATGAGGTTTGTTTTTTGTATTACTTTGAATACGTGTTCCTCTTTTGCGATGTTAAATTTTTCTCTTTTGTCTTCCATGCCTTCGAGCTATATTTTTACCTTCTTCCAACCTCATCTCACTTCTTATATTTAGTATTATCTTAACATTGACCTGATCACCAAATTACCTCCGGCACCTAACTTCTGCATTATTGTTTATGGTTAACCATATTAACCATACCGTACCCACCTCTGAGCGACAAAGAAAATAGGTAGGCCGCCATTTAACCCTTAGTCTCCCACGACGTTTAATTTTTTTTACAGTTACTTCCCAACGGTACTTGTAAGTCCGCCTTATTTTATTGGTCATCAATTTTTACGATAGCGTTGTTTATTGCAGACGATTCTTTCGAGTAACTATAAATCATATTGTGTATTTAAAGAAAATCGTTTGAATAACATTTGAAGTTTTAAACTTCAGCTGAAAACTACGCTAGTTAGTGCAAGTTTATGTGGTAGCTATTATTAAATTTTATGACTGGGATATAAGGGTAGCAGACTCCGATGGTACTTAAAAGTACCGTCGGGACACTAAGGGTTAATAGTTTTTTCCAGCATGTCAGACTTACCCAGGAACTTCTCAGCCTCGGAAGTTGGAAATTATATTTTTTTCTGGAAAAAATTCTACTAAAACAAGGTAAATTCTGCTAAAACCATTACTTTAAAATATTCGAAGACTTTAGCCAAAACGTTGGAAAGAGATATCAGTCTGTATGAGTTCGAGTTTTTACCCGTTATGGGGGCATAAGATAAGATAACATGAGTACGCCGAAACTCTTATTTAGGGTTACAGCCCTAGTGATTAGATCAGAGACAATTGTAAATATTTATTTTTTTGCTCTATTTATATATGTGTAAATAAAATTTTTTTAATCTGCTTACTATTTTACTGCTTGATTATTATCTCTCCTTGATACATGAATTGATACTTGTATCTGTCTACCTATTGTTCCGAGCATCTATAATTATTACATTATTGTTATCATAGAGAAATGTGTGCATGTATTTTAAAAATAATTCGCTAATAATATACTACTTTTGAAGAAATAATTACAGCACATACAACAAACATATTTTAATACAACGATTACATAATAGCTTTAATAATTTGATAAGCAAGTTGAAACAGAGCTGTTATGTAAAGTAAATATGTATTATGCAACGATAATAATATGAGAATTTTTTACTTTTCCTAATGCTTTTTTAAAACCAGTAACAAGGTAGATTTAGTATGATAATCTAATATTATACCTAATATCAGTTTTTATTATACGATATTGGTATACATCAATCAAACGCTGTCATTTCTGTTCCGATGGAGATTAAAATGCTAAAAATAATTATATTCAAATAAATTAACATTTTCTTTATAAACACTATATTAAAATATTAAAATATTATTAATATATATATATATATATATATATATATATATATATATATATATATATATATATATATATATATATATATCGAGAAAAGGAGTACGACCGTCAATCCAAAATAAACTAAGGTACACTCGAAGAGTGGTGGGTTTTTCGGTCAAAGTGGAAAATAAAAGACAAAGAAGGTGGCTACTTCATCTATTTATTGAAGACGTTTCGCTTTCTGCTCAGAAAGCATCATCAGTTCATCTAAAAAGAACAATATGAAACCAAACATCCATAGAGAAGTTACAACAAAAGTGTGTTACCTTACAAAGACATGTGGCAGTCAATGATGTTAAAAATATGAAAAAGCTTACGAAACTGGACATTCAGAGTTAACGTTGTATAAAACAATTAATTGAAACTAGGTATAGTTTGCAATTTAACAAAATTAGCACAGCAAAAGAACATGTGATAAACATACATGTATAAAAAAGTTATTATAAAAACTTAAGTAAAAAACATTCAGGTTTATTTTAAAGTGTAAAGAACTAGAAAGATCATAAGAATGCACTTCCAACAAATGTATTTAATAAATTAGATTTTAATTTTAACTTTAGGTAACAT
Source organism: Diabrotica undecimpunctata (assembly GCF_040954645.1). Classification (NCBI taxonomy): domain Eukaryota; kingdom Metazoa; phylum Arthropoda; class Insecta; order Coleoptera; family Chrysomelidae; genus Diabrotica; species Diabrotica undecimpunctata. The sequence goes on from NC_092806.1 coordinate 134,499,313, forward strand.
TATAAGTTATTTAAGATTAATAGTAATAAGATAAAATGAAGTTACCAGTCTTTAGCTTACTGAGTCTCGCCGGTAAATGAATTTACAGGTTTAACACCCACGCAAACAACGTGAATAGAAGTGGCCTTGAGGTCAAAATGACATAAACAGCAAGGCAACCTACCAACCTCTATATAATAGGGCGGTATATTCAAAAAATGTGATAAATTTGGTTGACAGCTTGTCGTTGAAAAACCAAACAATGAAAGGAAAAGGTGGTTAAGATCACCACTTACCCTACAGTGATTGATCCCTCAACAAAGAACAAAGCATGCAAATTCAATCCAAAATATTATATATTATAATATTATGACGTCACTAGTTAGCCAGCTAACAGGTGAAGATTAATACAACTTCCACAGTCCAAAGGTTCAAACATTTAGGACCGTAATGAAACAGATTCTATGAATCAATTTCAGTTTGATTTTATCAAACAAGTTCATCAAAAAGAACAATTACCTAATTATGTAAAAGTGATATTGACAAATAATTAATAAAATGTAAGTTGATAAGTCTTAGTTAAGGAAAGAATAATTTATTTTATTTTATTTTTATTTAAATTTATTATATGAAAATGTAATAAAGAAACCCCAATGTGGGACAAAATTTAAGTAAACAACATATCAAGCCTAATTCTGATTTATTAATGCATGATAAATTTGACTCAAATTACTAATGTCGGTTCTCTTATTAAGGTTATTAGGATGTTTTAATATTGAACACATTTCTAAAACTGTCTTTTAACGAGATTGCGTTCAGTGCCAAGAATTTTAACTTCATTAAAGTTTACTTCGTACTTAGTGTTGATAGCATGTTGGGCAAGAGCACAAGTATGCTTAGATAAATTAATATCACTGCGGTGTGTCGTAAGACGCCCTCTCAGTGATCTCCCTGTCTGACGGATGTAACATGAGTCACACTCAGCACAAGGTATATGATATATTACATTAACTTGTTCCAGAAGGGACAGAGGTGTTTTAGTTTTAGAAAACAAATTCCTGACAGTCTTAGCATTCTTAATAGCAATTTTAACCGGTACGTTGTTATGTTTGTACAGTTTAACGAGTTTCTCAGTAACTTGAGGAACATAAGGTAAAGATGAGTAATGGGTAGTTGGATTCCCAAGTACAGTATTAGGCAGAACAGTGTTATTAATTGAATTATTTGATATTATTCTGAGTTGGTCACCATTGGGTATGTCATTTAAAGAAGAACCATAGCTTTGAACGTAAAGGTATTTATTAATAAGGGAGGATGGATAGGAATTCTCAATCAGAATATTTTTAAGTAATTGAAAGGATTCCCTTCGATTAATCGGATGTATCAGTCTATTTAGCCTGCAGCTTAAAGCTTTAATAAGGTTTAATTTATATTTAAAGGGATGACAAGAGTGGTAGTTGAGAAACCTATTAGAGGCCATTGGTTTCCTGTACCAACTTGTAGTAAGGGTGTTATCTCCCATTCTAATGACACGCATGTCTAAGAAGGGAATACTATTTGTGTTAGAGTCCTCTAGTTCAACAGTGAACTGTAAATGAGGATCAAACTCATTGAATAAAGACAAGGTGGCCTGAATCTTGTCTGGAGGTAAGGCTAGTAATAAGTCATCAACATACCGTTTAATAAAAGGGATATATATATATATATATATATATATATATATATATGGGCTTAATTAATTTTGCAAGACTTTAAGCGAAAAATGGACAATGGGAAAATAAATAAAAATTCAATCATCATCATTCATTCATTCATCAAACAATTTTTAAAAATTACTTTTAATTTATTAAATTAAATAAAGTTATAATTAAACCAAAAATATAATCTATGCTATAAGACGTATAAGTAAATTTCAACATTCTCTAATGTTCATACACAAATTATTAATACTTATTATGACTTGTACTCAAAAAGAAGATCTCTTTAGAAGAAATTTTATATTTATTATGAAAGCGAATAGCTGAACAAAATGTTGAAAGAATCAAATTGGTTATGATATCGTTACAAGTGTGGTTGAAAGTTTTTTTTTTATTGTATATCAGACTAATCTCTTATTTACACAATTTTTCTATTGGCTCCTTTTTTCTTACGACTGTGCTCTGACCATCTACTGCTTGTGTTCTTGGATGCTTCACACACCCCTGTTTTCCTCAGCTGGTGATAGTCTCTGACACACACTAACGCTGCTATAAATTCTCCAATACACCTCCTGGATAAACACCACAATAACACACTTTATTACTAATCGAAAGGATTTTCACTTCACCGATGTAAATCCCGCTTTAAACTGCTACCACTCCTTTGAGTGGTATGTTAATGTATGATACATTAAGGCAACTCATATAAGTTGGGCAGGACATATACTAGAAGCTAATAATGAAATACTAATAAATACAACCTTCTGGGAAAGTCCCAATGGCAGAAGGTCAGTTGGTCGCCCAAGAGATCTATGTAAGGTCGGGGTTCAACAATAAGAGATTGCTACACAAGATCGGCAAGAGTGGAGGAAAATAGCAAACGTGTCCAAGACTCACCTAGAGTTGTAAAACCAAGAAAAAAGAAGATTGAAAGGAGTTCACACTTTTCACACAACAAAAAAATTCGTATCATTTGTACTACTTTTACTGACAGCTAAAGAAGATAAAATAAATCGAAACTTAAACTCGTATTTTTTTTACTCACTTGATTGCGTATCTTCGCTGGTGATTTAAGGAAAAAATTAATTATAAAAATTTTGATAATTTTATTAAACTCTAAAATTAAGTAAAAAAACCTGCTTAAATTATAGTACAGCTAGAGTTTTACGGTAAATATTAACTCTTGGAAAGTTAGAAATAAAACTACCGTAACTAAATAAGCATTACAAGTGTTTATAAGCAAACATAATCTGTAATCAAAATCTAAATTTAGACTTAATAATGCGTTCGTTTTATTTATTTTTTTTTATATTTCAGGATTACTTAGAAATTGATGATCTCAGAATAATAGATTTCCAAATGTGTTTTGTGGGCACTCCCGTGTATGACTTAACTTACAGTTTATTTTCTGGTGCAGGCAGAGAGGCATTAGACAGAACCGATGAGCTATTAGACATTTATTACCAAAGTCTAAGCGAAGCTCTTAAAAATTATGGCTTAGACCCCGAAAAAACATATCCTTTGACGGCTCTTAAAGATGAGTGGAAGAAGTGGAACAAGTTCGGGTTCTTTATTAGTATTTTAGTTCTAAGTGCTAAAGAGAATGCCAAAGCAAGGATGAAGGATTTAGTACAATATATGTTCGACAAACAACTTTTGTAATGTTTTGTATATTTATTTAATATAAATAATAATATAAAATATAAATATAAAATAAATTAAAAAACCTGGTATTTTATCTTGATTCATGAACATGTTAGTGTTATTTATATTGTGTTGTTTTGATAATAATATTAAAATATTTATTACACTAAGCTATTAAACTACCTATTTATTGATTGCAATAATTTAAAATTTCACTTAAAAAAACATTTTTCTAGCTAATTCCAGTTAGAGGTTCACTTTACTATATAACTATTTCACCCACTAAAAAAGACATTTCTGGGTGACATTTTCTTAGACAGCTTAGAACAGAAGTTTGTTAACAACAACAACAAAATAGTTTTTTGGTCAAGGTATGTTCATGATTGTATAGCTCTCATACAGGGAACCCAAGATGATGCTTTACAGATTCTGGATGATCTTAATAACCTCCATCCCAACATCTCTTTTACTCTGGAACCAGAATCTGATAAAAAGTTGAACTTCTTGGATATGACTATTTCCCGTAATAAAGATTCTTTAGAGTACAATGTTTACAGAAAACCTACCCAAACAGATCATGTTATACATGATACATCTAATCATCCAACCCAACATAAAATGGCTGCTTTCAACAGTTACATTCATAGGTTACTCAAATTTCCACTTTCTAATGATAATTTTAATTCAGAACTTAATACTCTTAAACAAATTGCTTTCAATAATGGTTATGATCCTAACATTATCTATAAGCTTCTAAATAGAGCTAAACTAAAAATTGCAGAAAAGCTTGCATATTCATCACAATGTTTTCTTCAACCTACTGCTTCAAATAACACCCGATATTTCTTCTTCACCTACATTAGCAGCATTTCCAATAAAATATCTAAACTTTTTACTTCTACAATCGATAACATCAAAATTTCCTTCAAGTCACACAACACCTTAGGTTCCTTCTTAATCAACACCAAAGATAGGATGAACACACTTGACAAAAGTGATATTTACAAATTAAAATGTGATGATTGTGATGCCTCTTATGTAGGTAGAACCATTAGAAAGTTATCCACTAGAGTTTCAGAACATTTGAAAAGACCAAACTCTTCAAGTTTTGGTCAACACTTATTATCCAGTAAACACAATTTTAACATCAACACTGGTTCATCTATCTTACATGACATTAGTAGAAAGAAAAACTATATGGAGTTGGATTTATTGGAAGATCTGGAAATTACAAGGGAAACAAATGAAAACTCTCACTGTCTTAATACTCAAATTAATTTAAATTGTACTAAATTTAAACCTATTTTTAAAAACTTTATTACAGCTTCACCTCGTGGGGGACCCAGCTCGACTGTTTAGACGTCCTGCACTGAGCACATCCATAGTAATTTTATAGTTATACCATTGACTGTGGGTTCAACTGAACTACTTGGATTACACCCCATTTATAAACTTTGCTTTCCATTTTGATTTTCAATTATTAGTATTTTAATTACATAGTCAGATCTCTTCCTTTCTACATTATAGATAGTGCATGGTAGACCATTTTATTGTAGTCAACCACCCACTGTTTAACATATTGTTTAGTCCGCTTCTTGCATTCTTACTTTTCGTCTATTTCAGTTGCTCTCAAACTAACACCTTAATTATTACAGACATGTTTGAGTGTGAGATCTGGATTATTCAATCTACTTAAAAAATATTCTATATAATTTTATATTTCATCAGTGACCTCCTATAGTAGTGTCAGTTGGACTTTTGGTCAATACTTAGTTTCATAGAATTGTAAAAGGTGCAGATCACATATCTATGATTGTGACTGCTCATCCAAGTTGTCATTTGTCACATGTCACCCCAACATTTCCGTTAGATCAGGAGCCATTCTGTCTCCGGCTTCTTCAAGTAATGTAGCCTTCCTTAAATTATTTTAAAGTGTTTGTTTGTCCATTTGTAGTGTAGTGTAATGTACATTTATATGTTTATGACATCCTGTTCTTGCCGGATAGGCCACAATTGACGAAGTAAGTCTATAAACGTTAATCATATAAAAACCTTTTTTCAACCATAAAACTTCGAGTTTTTATCGAAGTTAATCAATTTCTTTGGTTATAAAAAAACGTTTCTTGGCTTATTTCAGATGCCCCTGAAGATGATCTAGGGATCGAAAGTACTTGGGCAAGATTTAATTAAACTGTGCTCGATATATGCCTTTTATCTGATCAAAGTTCACTAAAAAAGACACTTAACCCTCCGTTAGTCGCGTGGATTTTGCTGACAAGTTTAGTCGCATGGTCTACAATCGTAGACCAATATTTTTTTATTGTATTTATATAATTTTGACAAATTTAACAAATAATGGTTAAAACATGTTTATTTATGTCTATAACTTGATATAAGATATGCTTTGTTCCTTCCCCAATAGCACACGTACGTCCAATAGACGTCCATAGGACGTCCCTCATGGACTTTAATTACGTCCCTCGAACGTTTGCATTGGTCCCAAGTACGTCCATTTAACGTCCTATATTGGTCTGAATGTCGCTGCGCCGACGTCCTATGGACGTCTATTTTACGAGCGGACGTAAAATGGACGTACCGGGACGTTAATTGGACCTTAATCAAACGTCCATAATACGTCCGGAGGACTTACTGGATGGACTTTTGTAAAGTTTTCGGACGTCTATTTTAGCGCTGAGGATGTAAATTGTATAAAGTACTAAAAGTGGCGTCATCCTGTACATATTAGGAATGTATTTTGGGAAATAAAACGTAATTGTTTAATGGAACTTACATTTATTATTACATTTATTTATATTTATTTATTATTAACAAACGGGACAAATCTACTGTCAAAATTATACAAAAATTCAACATTACAGGAATATATAATCATTTTGAGTAATAAAAAATACATGTTTAAAGGACCTTACATATTATCACATATATTTATATTTATTTATTAATAACAAATGGAATGAAATGGAACAAATTCACTGTCAAAATTATACAAAAATGCAACATTATAGAAATATACACAAAATTACAGATAAAAATAAACTAAATAAGTACACATTTATAAAAATTATCATGTTGCACTTTAGTGCTTCAAATAGTACCTAAAGCTATTGATACAAAAGATTCAGACCATACCTATACTTGAACCATAATTAGTTCTGCGCTAAGAAACATGGAAATGTGAATTCTGACTCAGTGAATGAGGAGGAATATGAAAACAAACTAGATGAAGCAATTCAGGAGATTAGTTATTTTATAAAAAAAAACTTAAAAATAAAGATTGAAAGGTAACTCTTCTGATAAGAGAATCCAGAGTCAAGAAACTGATCATACCAGAATAAGAATATGGTGTACACAATTTACAAAAACAGTAGATGCTTGTAGACAAGTCGTATAAATCTAATCGACATAAAAAAAATGGTTTTATTGCAATTATATCATAATCATGTAAATTAGTAGAAGTTAAACGACTAAACAATAAACCATGCTGACCAGTATAAAGCTGATTCGTCAGATTTACTGTCAAAAAATCAATCAGTAAAGCCTCGAAAATTTTAGGAATAGCAGAAACAATTATAATGGAACGATAATTAGGAATCAATGAGTTAAGGATAAAATCAATAAATAAGTTGTAATGAAAAGTGACCCTCAGTCAGAGATATATTAAAAATAAATAAATAAAGCCTACATAAAAAGAATGCACAATTCCTTAAAAAAATGTTAAGATTATTTCGTCTGGACCAAGACCTTTATTGGTATTAAGACACTGTAAGCATGCTAGAATGTCACAAATTTTAATAGTTAACGAGTGAATATGGCTGTGACTGATATGGGATTGTGAATACTGCTAAAGACATTGTCAAAATCGTTTAAACTATGGCTCACTAAAAACAAAACCATTCAATTTCCTTTATTTCTTCCTATTCTGATTTCCCTTACAATTGTGTATCAATTGTAAGATTTAAGATGTAAGATTAATATCAATACTTAATATGGAACTTTGTCTGTTTTATTTCAGCAGTAGATAAATTTTTAGGTACCTGTTTTTAATAAATAAAAATGTCTTAAAAATTGATTGCCCCTTCCTGTTCACCAACCACACAATTTAACCATTACAAAAATATCATATTTGCTAATGCAACATGCAAATTAAACTTTATCTGCCCTCTCTTTAGATCTCATCAGATATTTCATTATCAAGTTTCAATTTCCTTCCCCATGGCAACGCTGGTTTTAAAGTTTTTCCAAGCAGCATCTGAAAAGAAAATTAATGTACATTCATAAATTGAACAAACTAATTTCAGATGTAGCTTATTATATTTTGCTTATTGTGAATAAATCATCATTCAAAGGCGTAAAATTAAACGCATGAATTTCAAGTGTTGTGGTTTTAATGAATCTCACCTGAACTAGAAGAGTACCAACCCAACCATTGGTATTTATTTTTAATCACCAAATGAGCAGTAAAAACAAAAATAACAGTGTATAAATAAAATATACGGCCAACAACAAACCTTCATCTCATATAACTAGCTGTAGTTCTTAAAGTAATCTCATAGCCAGACCTGAAAATTTGTGAGTTGATGCACAGTTTGGCCGGAAAATGGAAAAAACTATAATTTTTTGTATTATTTGTTCATCATTTAAACTTCCTTTAATCGGATATATTGGCGTCAATTTCGGTCCTAGAGTCAAACCGGTGCACTTTTCTTACATAAAATTTGCTACTTGGTCTTCTCAAGTGCTTAGATTTTTTATACCTCTTACGGTTCGTGAGAAAAAATTCCAGTTGTAGGTCTACATGTCTTGCAAATTTCGTGAAAAAAAACTTCGTATTTCGTTTCAAATTTTTTCGATTAAGCCTGACGTACTACTTCAAAAAAGATTAACATACCCTTATGAGAAAATGCACCGTTTGGCCGGAAAATGGAAAAAACTGAAAATTTTTAATTCGATTTTTCCATTTTTTTTGCCAAACTGTGGGTAGGGGATAGAAAAAAAACACGTATTGGGAATAAGTTAGACATAGTGTATATATTAACATTAAAAGAAACAATTTCTTAAAATTGGAATTTGCCCAAAAATGTTTAAAGGGGGTACCCTTGGATTTTTTTCAAAATTCAATAATCGGGCAAATTGGCGTCAATTTCGGTCCTAGAGTCAAACCGGTGCACTTTTCCCAAATAAAATTTGCTACTTGTTCTACTCAAATGCTCAGATTTCTTCTACGTCTTACGGTTCGTGAGAGAAAATTCCAATTGGAGGTCTACATGTCTTGCAAATTTCGTGAAAATAAAAACTTTGTAGTTCGTTCCAAATTTAATTTATTTCGATTAAGCCTGACGTACTGATTCAAAAAAGATTAACATACCCTTATGAGAAAATGCACTGTTTGGCCGGAAAATGGAAAAAAATGAAAATTTTTAATTCGATTTTTCCAGTTTTTTTGCCAAACTGTGGGTAGGGGATAGAAAAAAAACACGTATTGGGAATAAGTTAGACATAGTGTATATATTAACATTAAAAGAAACAATTTCTTAAAATTGGAATTTGCCCAAAAATGTTTAAAGGGGGTACCCTTGGATTTTTTTCAAAATTCAATAATCGGGCAAATTGGCGTCAATTTC